>NC_064924.1:306273911-306898911 GCF_023897955.1 Schistocerca gregaria | reverse complement strand
TTCGTTATTTATACTAGTGATTTTATTTTCAGTTACATTTACTTGTTTTAAAGTATAAGACATCGTTTCACGTCACATAATGAAATGTCTTGAAGATTTTTCTTCATTTAGTGTAAAGGACACTGTGTCATAAGCTTAGTAGTACTTACGGCATTGACTACCTCTGAGTGGTTTCGTGTAAATTTAAGAAATTAGAAGCACACTGTGATGGAAATAGAACTTTCCTCAGGAATTAGGCTGCAAACAGATCCTCCCTAAGTGACACACCTGAATGTCCGCTGAAAAGTCAGTTCGTTCGAGTTAGTTAAAATCGATTTGAATGCTTAGAGCAGCAACACAATAAAGACCTCTTGTTCTAAATGGAGTACAATGCACAAAATTAAAACTTATTTCTGTAACCAGCTGTTTCTCAGTAAACAACAAAAATTTGACACACTTTATATGGCTTGATTTATTCGAATCACTAGGTGAAAAAGCCGTCGTTGCAGAGGTATTTGTTTGTAGCTGTGGGTCGACACCTGCACCACACAGCATGTGGCCTTATTTGTGAGTCGTGTCTTCTGAGCTATGTGTAGTACAATGATATAATTTTCTAGATATATTCAGCGGCATATGTAGATACTACCAGAGAAATTTATTGCGAATGGAGTTAGCATCAAAGCAGTGATAAATTTAAACGTCATGCATGATACGGCAGTTTCTCATGCATTTATTTATGGCATCATATCTCCTGAACTATGTGCCACGATATAATTTTCCATTTACATTCAGTGGTCTATGAGAATAATGTCTGTAAAATAAGTCGCGAATATCGTCAGTAGGTAGGTGGTTCTTGCTTGCAAAGCGATTGTCGCCTGACAGTAAGTTATATGCGTACCAAGTTTTGTTGAAGCAGATCGAGTAGCTTAGGAGGAGATGTGAAACGCATCTCCATGCATACAGACACACACACATACATTTTGTAACATGTTGCGTGGCTTGTGTAGTACAATATCCTAATATATTTACAGGAAATGTATGTGCAATTGCGAATGTGGATAACCATCAGCTGTATGATGGAGTGACCAATATGAAAATTTGTGCCGGAACGAATTTATAACCTGGGTTTCCCGCTCATCCAAAGTGGTCACTAGACCATTTTTTTAAAAATTGTTTACTCATTTTTGAGCCTTGGCTGGCTCGCGTCATGCCTTGTTTTTTTTTATTTTTTATTTTTTTAATCATTGGTTGTAGTCCAGTGGTGTCTTATATCTTCTTTGGTTACCGCCGTAACGTTGCTCTCTTCTCTCCATGAGTGTCAGCAGCAGTGTTGTGTATCGGTATCGATATTGGTACTGCTGTACTATCTTTGGCGTGGCGGATCTACACTCCTGGAAAATGAAATAAGAACACCGTGAATTCATTGTCCCAGGAAGGGGAAACTTTATTGACACATTCCTGGGGTCAGATACATCACATGATCACACTGACAGAACCACAGGCACATAGACACAGGCAACAGAGCATGCACAATGTCGGCACTAGTACAGTGTATATCCACCTTTCGCAGCAATACAGGCTGCTATTCTCCCATGGAGACGATAGTAGAGATGCTAGATGTAGTCCTGTGGAACGGCTTGCCATGCCATTTCCACCTGGCGCCTCAGTTGGACCAGCGTTCGTGCTGGACGTGCAGACCACGTGAGACGGCGCTTCATCCAGTCCCACACATGCTCAATGGGGGACAGATCCGGAGATCTTGCTGGCCAGGGTAGTTGACTTACACCTTCTAGAGCACGTTGGGTGGCACGGGATACATGCGGACATGCATTGTCCTGTTGGAACAGCA
Source organism: Schistocerca gregaria (assembly GCF_023897955.1). Classification (NCBI taxonomy): domain Eukaryota; kingdom Metazoa; phylum Arthropoda; class Insecta; order Orthoptera; family Acrididae; genus Schistocerca; species Schistocerca gregaria. The sequence goes on along the minus strand of NC_064924.1, from coordinate 306,897,083 downwards.
AGTTCCCTTGCCGGTCTAGGAATGGTAGAACGATGGGTTCGATGACATTTTGCATGTACCGTGCACTATTCAGTGTCCCCTCGACTATCACCAGAGGTGTACGGCCAGTGTAGGAGATCGCTCCCCACACCATGATGCCGGGTGTTGGCCCTGTTTGCCTCGGTCGTATGCAGTCCTGATTGTGGCGCTCACCTGCACGGCGCCAAACACGCATACGACCATCATTGGCACCAAGGCAGGAGCGACTCTCATCGCTGAAGACGACACGTCTCCATTCGTACCTCCATTCACGCCTGTCGCGACACCACTGGAGGCGGGCTGCACGATGTTGGGGCGTGAGAAGAAGACGGCCTAAAGGTGTGCGGGACCGTAGCCCAGCTTCATGGAGACGGTTGCGAATGGTCCTCGCCGATACCCCAGGAGCCACAGTGTCCCTAATTTGCTGGGAAGTGGCGGTGCGGTCCCCTACGGCACTGCGTAGGATCCTACGGTCTTGGCGTGCATCCGTGCGTCGCTGCAGTCCGGTCCCACGTCGACGGGCACGTGCACCTTCCGCCGACCACTGGCGGCAACATCGATGTACTGTGGAGACCTCACGCCCCACGTGTTGAGCAATTCGGCGGTACGTCCACCCGGCCTCCCGCATGCCCACTATACGCCCTCGCTCAAAGTCCGTCAACTGCACATACGGTTCACGTCCACGCTGTCGCGGCATGGTACCAGTGTTAAAGACTGCGATGGAGCTCCGTATGCCACGGCAAACTGGCTGACACTGACGTCGGCGGTGCACAAATGCTGCGCAGCTAGCGCCATTCGACGGCCAACACCGCGGTTCCTGGTGTGTCCGCTGTGCCGTGCGTGTGATCATTGCTTGTACAGCCCTATCGCAGTGTCCGGAGCAAGTATGGTGGGTCTGACACACCGGTGTCAATGTGTTCTTTTTTCCATTTCCAGGAGTGTATTTTCCGGCTGGGCTGTGTGTGGCAGTCGGTCGGTTGGAGCAGAGCAACGAGTAAGTCTCCGTGGCATGTAGTCCGGTCGGAGCCGCTGGCGGCGTGCACTCGCGGTTGGAGTTGTGAGGATTACGAAGTTCGTCGCCCACCGACCTTGCACACTAAACCTACTGTCAAGCCTGAACTGTTATCACAGCTCTTCGTTTGATCCTGGTTTGTCGTTATCTGGGACATTCCCGTGAGCAACAATGTTTGAGCATTGAAGACGGCTACAATTGCAGCTCTCTTCCTCTGTCGTGTTTAACTTAAGTAATGTATTCCTTCATTAATGAAGTGTACCAGCGGTATCTTCTGCCTTCCGGCCGTTGACGTTCCGGTGACCTGCCCAGGTCGTTGGCATAGTTTCCGACAGTATATTTTCCTCGTCGTGTTGATGCTGTCCAGCACTGCGTGTAGTTAGACAGCTCAGGTGTCGTTAGTAGTTTCGGGCGTTTATTCTGACTTGGCTGGATTGGGCACCAGTATCCAGAGTGTTGTGCAATTGACGCCTTGTTGTCGTTGTGCTAGTCGGGTGGAGCAGAACTGATCTCGTTGGTTGCTTCGTCACCTGGCTTTCGGTTGGGCTGCCATCCGATGAAGAGGTTGTCGGACTGGCTGCCTTTCTCACCTATTTGTGCGTTAGCGTTACCTTCCCAGGTCGATCCTTGGAACCTTCTGAGATCTGATCTCGTGTTTTACATAGTGATTTTCTTTCTAATCTTAAGTACTCTGTTGGCCTTAAGTCGAGTTTTAGCTCTTAGGCCTTAAGCTGTAAAAAATATTGTTTCTTGGTTGGTATGTGGCCTTCAGCCAAGTTTCAGCCTTTCAAAATTAAAATTGAAAATTCCTTGTGCCTAAGCCTTAAGCCTTAAATTTGTTTCAAGTTGTTATGCGGCCTTCAGCCGAGTTTTATATGAAGCATTTTAGGATAAACCTTTAGGCTATTCTAGTTGAAATTTAGAAGGCCTTCCTTTAGGCCTTAAGCCGTAAAATTGTTTTCTGCATGGTGTGTGGCCTTTAGCCGAGTTTCAATGTCTCTTAAATTAAAAATTCAAAATCCTTGTCATGCCATTACGTCATGAGGTTATTCTTTAGTATAAGGCCTTCAGTGGAGTTTTACACGAAATATTTTAAGATAAGGCCTCCAGCCTGTTCAAGTTGAAAGTCCTTCTTCCTAGGCCTTAAGCCGTTAAATTGTTTTGTTGATATGCGGCCTTAAGCCGACTTTTCAGCCTATTTAGGTGAGGCCTTCATCCGAGCTCTATGGGAAAAATTTAATCTAAGTCGTTCTGCGTATTTATAACGAAGATAAAAAAAAATTCTGAAGAAGTGAAACCTCCAGAAGAACTCCAGTACCTCAATTCCTGGCTTAGGCCTTGTGGGTTGGATTTTCGATGTGGCCTTCAGCCGACCTAAATTACCGTAAATCAAAGGATTTATTTCGTTAAAATGTTTAGAGTTTTTGATTCTTGCTTGTGTGATTGTCTGTTTTAAGAAATAAAGTTTATGTGTTGAGTACAATTGACAGTAACTTATTTTGGCCCCTTTCCACAAATATAACCTCATCCGCTCTGCCCTGCTGGCCCAGGGATTTCAATTTTGTTCGTTATTGTTCTTGTTGTTTGGTCTGGGCGCACGTCACATGACACCTGTTGAAGTTCATCGTTAAGAACTTCATTCAGATGTCTTTATTTATTTATTTATTTATTATTACAGAGGATACCATCCCCTCTCACAGAACACGCTGAGCAACCGTAACGGCTACCATAGGCTATCGGAGATCCCTTTATGGTCAGGCCGAAGCTTGGATATGTCGTCAACAAGGGTCAGTTTCCGAAGCAACAATGTATCTCAACAAGACAAGCACTGCAGTATCCTAGAATATTTCCCGTGCCTCCTGAAACACACAGAATATTATGTAGTTGCTGACCACCAGGAACTAATCTTTCTTTCGCGTGGGATGAAGAGCCTAGCTTAGCTATGCGCGGCCTTTATTACCTATACTGTCGCTCATTTGGTTTGCTAAGCGTGTGGAATACAGAACAGCAGCCAGGCGGACAGGCCAGTGTGCTGGCGAGAAGGCGGCCGTGAGGCGCGCTGGCGCCAGCTGCCAGTCACCCACCGCGGGCGCAATCGGGAAGGCAGCGCCGGCACAAGGAGCGGCTGCCACAAGGGAAGGGGAGGGAAGGGTGCTCATCAAATGCCAGCCACTGACACAGACCGAGATTAAACCGCGGATTTTTCAATATACGGCCGCGGACGCGCAGCTGGCCTAGAGGGCCCTCAGCCGCAGGAAGTGCGGTAAGTCTGAGGAGCACGGCCGTATCCCAGGCCTGGCCACATCGCATACCCCGTCTCTCAGCCACACTAGAAATGCTATGAGCCGGCGCACTCGCTGCAGTGGAAGCGTAACGCCAAAGTCATACTCATATTCACAGTTAGTGAAAAGTCAGGCAGCGGAAAACTTACGACCGGATACAGCACTCTGGTCTCCTCCGCAGACTGTTCTGCAGCGGAGTGTGCGCTGATATGAAACTTCCTGGCGGATTAAAACTGAGTGCCCGACCGAGACTCGAACTCGGGACCTTTGCACACTCAGCTGCAGAGTGGAAATCTCATTCTGGAAACATCCGCCAGGCTGTGGCTAAGCCATGTCTCCGCAGTATCCTTTCTTTCAGGAGTGCTAATTGTGCAAGGTTCGCAGGAGAGCTTCTGCAAAGTTTGGGAGGTAGGAGACGAGATACTGACAGAAGTAAAGCTGTGAGTACCGGGCGTGAGTCGTGCTTGGGTAGCTCAGATGGTAGAGCACTTGCCCGCGAAAGGCAAAGAACCCGAGTTCGAGTCTCGGTCAGGCACACAGTTTTAATCTGCCAGGAAGTTTTGTTCTGGTAAGTGTTTCGAATCACTTACGTCCGTGTAACTGTACCGTTTGTAACTAACCGGCTGCAGAGCAATGATGATCGCCGGCCGATGCGGCTGAGCGGCTCTAGGCGCTACAGTCTTGAACCGCGAGACCGCTACGTCCAGAGGTTCGAATCCTGCCTAGGGCATGGGTATGTGTGTGATGTCCTTAGGTTAGTTAGGTTTAAGTAGTTGTAACTTACATTGGACTGATGACCTCAGAAGTTCAGTCCCATAGTGCTCAGAGCCATTTGAACCATTTGAATGGTGATGATCACACTGATAGACTGAACAACTAATGAGGTACTGAACGCAGTAGGGCCATTTAAGGCACAACCTTATTGAAAGTAGGGATTGAGTGATAGAATACATCCTGGGGTGTGCAGTAACTGAGTTAAGTGGGCGGGGCCCATAGGCGGGAGAGGGGAGGACTTGGTGGGGGGAGGGGTTGTCAGTACTGGAGGTGGAGGGGAGGGGGTAGGATAAACCAGATAGAGAGAGCGAGCAAGTTTAGAAATCTGTAAACAGATGCGACTTAACGTATTTTACAATAGTTATGTAGGGACGAAGACAATAGCACTGGATTGACTGTCGTGGAGAGCTATATCAAACCAGTCTTCGGACTGGAGTCGACTATACCAACATCGTCAAATGCTGTAACTTACCTGTTACTGATTGTGGTGGGCTAACTGTAAGACCTTCGGTATACACACCATCAGATTATTTGACTTGTCGCTCTAACGCAGTAGGCAAGTGTCAACAATATGTCTCATGGTCTTATCGTGGCGTGTTCATCTTCTGCCGTTCGTTCAGACGATAGAAATGCCACTTGAACGCTTAGAGTAGCAGATTGACGGTGACCAACTTTAAACAGACCTTGATTAATTTTCATACACATTAATCAAAATAATAAAAATCATAAACCTTACTTAACTTGATTCTGGATGCTATTTACAACTGACATTCTGAAGTTCCTTTGGTCTTGTTACATTAATCTTATTCTCACATATCTCTGATACTTGACAAAGTGTCTATACATTTCTCTTCATGGCTATGCACAGAAATATGATAATCTTATGAGGCGCAGGCTGAAACTTGACTATAGACTGGTACAGACTAATGGAGACTGCTGCAGACAAATGCAGACTGACTAATCGGAGGTCTGTACACTTGTTATAATACCTCGAGCGTACAGGTACCACTGTGCAAATGTGATCCGCGAGGAGAAAAGGTTCTACGTTAGCAGCAATCTCACTGGCTGCGAGACATATTGATATGTGGGTCGGCGGAAGCAGAATTTGGTCCGTCTCTAAGGCAGCGCCATCTCGTAGTGTGGAGACGGACGAGCACTGCGCCTGCGCTGTTGTGCTTAGCGGGGTGCGCTCTATTGGCAAAGTTGTGTACACGTTGACTACGCGGAACTATGTACACAACATTGATATTACCTAATAACTGACCTAATTCCGTCATCGTATTCTAATTTCCAGTTCGAGTACAGTGTTACAGTGACATTGTCAAGGCATACAGTCTAGAGCTATTGAGTATGGTATGTTTTCGCTGCTGACTAATCAGTAATCCTCGAAGCTCGGAGTAGAGGCCTAAGGCGCTGCAGTCATAGACTGTGCGGCTAGTCCCGGCGGAGGTTCGAGTCCTCCCTTGGGCATGAGTGTATGTGTTTGTCCTTAGGATAATTTAGGTTAAGTAGTGTGTACGCTTAGGGTCTGATGACCTTAGCAGTTATTTCCCATAAGATTTCACAACCACTTGGACATTTTTTTTCGGAATAAAGTTTCGTTGTTGTCGGAAACGTTTCGTCACTAGCTTTTTTTTCTCCGCTCCATACAGTTCTTCCCCGACGGTGGCCGAATCAGTAGTTTTCGTGCTTTACTAGATTTGGCACAGACGAATTACGAGGGTTGGAACTTAAATAGTGGCAACTATTTATTGACAACCGATACAAAAGAGTTACATCTTTTCACCTGTTACTGTCCTTCAAAGTAGTCACCAGTCTTTTGTAAAACCCGTTGCCAACGATGTGGAGGCGTAGTATACCGTTAGCAGAGCCTGTTCTGTTGATGGTGTGAATGGAGCGGTCTACTGTCTGTCGAATATATGGAATAGTTCTGAAGCGAATGCCACTAAGCCAAAACTGAAACGCCAATCCCACGAATGGCGTCATTACGGGTAGCCGCGAAAATCGAAAGTGCGTCACAGCCCCAGTATGGTGAAAGTTATGGTGTCGTGTGAGACTGTGATGGTGTTATCCTAACGCATACGTTCCTACACGGCAGACTGTCAATGGACAGTATTACTGTTTGTTTTTGTAGCGTCACCTGCGACCATCTTTGCGAAAGAAGCGGTGACACTTTCTGCGCAACCCACCCATCATTTTGAACGAGAATGCACGGGTGCATACAGCGCAAGCTGTGGCTGCTGTTTGGTCGATGTTACCAGGAAGTACTGTCCAATCCACCATGCTCCCCGGACTTTGATTTGATTCCGAAGATGAGGGATCCACTTCGTGACATTCACTTCAGAACTGCTCCAGAGACTCGACAGGCAGTAGACCGCTCCATTCGCACCATCAATAGAGCAGACTCTGCTAACGTTATACTACGCCTTCCACATCGCTGGCAACGGACTCTACACAACTCTTGTGACTACTTGGAAGGACAGTAACAGGCTCAAACATGTAATTCTTTTGTACCGGTTCTGAATAAGTAGTTGCCACTATTTACAGTGCCGTGTATATTAACATCGTCTACTCATTATTAGGTAAAGAATAGCTTGTTACTCAACATGACTTGCGCTTGAAACTATGAAACGTCACCTTAGAAAAATTATACAAGACTTTGCTTAAACTGACACACAATAGTTTTTAGCGCAACGCAATCTGACTTTCAATAAATGGCCCTGACTAACATTAACCTATATGTTTCACAAATCACTTACCTCACAAAACTCTTCGTTACTAGAACTACTGCAGTACAGCGAGCACCACTACTGCCAGCTAACTAAAAGATTCAAACTACGGAAGTCACTAACTACTGACAGGCACAGTTAGCAAATGAAAGATTTTAATAGAGAACAAACAATGTATTTACCTTTATAGTCATAATATACACTCCTGGAAATTGAAATAAGAACACGGTGAATTCATTTTCCCAGGAAGGGGAAACTTTATTGACACATTCCTGGGGTCAGATACATCACATGATCACACTGACAGAACCACAGGCACATAGACACAGGCAACAGAGCATGCACAATGTCGGCACTAGTACAGTGTATATCTACCTTTCGCAGCAATGCAGGCTGCTATTCTCCCATGGAGACGATCGTAGAGATGCTGGATGTAGTCCTATGGAACGGCTTGCCATGCCATTTCCACCTGGCGCCTCAGTTGGACCAGCGTTCGTGCTGGACGTGCAGACCGAGCGAGACGACGCTTCATCCAGTCCCGAACATGCTCCATGGGGGACAGATCCGGAGATCTTGCTGCTGGCCAGGGTAGTTGACTTACACCTTCTAGAGCACGTTGGGTGGCACGGGATACATGCGGACATGCATTGTCCTGTTGGAACAGCAAGTTCCCTTGCCGGTCTAGGAATGGTAGAACGATGGGTTCGATGACAGTTTGCATGTACCGTGCACTATTCAGTGTCCCCTCGACTATCACCAGAGGTGTACGGCCAGTGTAGGAGATCGCTCCCCACACCATGATGCCGGGTGTTGGCCCTGTTTGCCTCGGTCGTATGCAGTCCTGATTGTGGCACTCACCTGCACTGCGCCAAACACGCATACGACCATCATTGGCACCAAGGCAGAAGCGACTCTCATCGCTGAAGACGACACGTCTCCATTCGTCCCTCCATTCACGCCTGTCGCGACACCACTGGAGGCGGGCTGCACGATGTTGGGGCGTGAGTGGAAAACGGCCTAACGGTGTGCGGGACCGTAGCCCAGCTTAATGGAGACGGTTGCGAATGGTCCTCGCCGATACCCCTGGAGCAACAGTGTCCCTAATTTGCTGGGAAGTGGCGGTGCGGTCCGGTCCCAGGTCGACGGGCACGTGCACCTTCCGCCGACCACTGGCGACAACATCGATGTACTGTGGAGACCTCACGCCCCACGTGTTGAGCAATTCGGCGGTACGTCCACCCGGCCTCCCGCATGCCCACTATACGCCCTCGCTCAAAGTCCGTCAACTGCACATACGGTTCACGTCCACACTGTCGCGGCATGCTACCAGTGTTAAAGACTGCGATGGAGCTCCGTATGCCACGGCAAACTGGCTGACACTGACGACGGCGGTGTACAAATGCTGCGCAGCTAGCGCCATTCGACGGCCAACATCGCGGTTCCTGATGTGTCCGCTGTGCCGTGCGTGTGATCATTGATTGACAGCCCTCTCGCAGTGTCCGCAGCAAGTATGGTGGGTCTGACACACCGGTGTCAATGTGTTCTTTTTTCCATTTCCAGGAGTGTATGTTTCTTTTTCTTGATACGAATCACACATTCAGCTTTTCCTCTGTATTGTCTATTTTGTAAATAATCGAACCATATTAGCTGTGCACTTCACCTACGATATACAGACCACTGATGTGACTTACGGTGCCACCGGAAAATTCTGTCATAGTAAATGTGCCAGGAACAAAACACAGTTACGGCGCAATAAATTTCAGTTTATTTTGTACAAAGTAACATAGGTCACTTTTCAACTACAGGTTTTACTAGAATAACGCATAATTCAATCTCAGTATCGAAAAGCTATTAAAAACTAAAAATACGTGTACTTTAATCTGCAGTCGCCATTTTATTTTTATTTTACTGACTGTCTACCGGTTTCATTGCAGTTGCTAGCGTCAGACCATCCTCTGGCACGCAGTCATCACTATAGACTAAAACATATATTTTTTCTGACTGTGTTGATCACTGTCTAACGCACAGTTCATCTGGAATATGCTGTTAAAACTGATTTAGGAGATAAGTTAATATTCGCTTTTCCTTAAGATCAATTTTAATGTCACAAAAATATAAATACGTGTTTTAATTCCTCAGCTCCTATGAATCAGTGCCCTTATCTCTTTTTATAGCTTGATTTGTCTAGATGGCAACAAACTGATGTTTCTGTGACAAGTGAAGTTTTTGCGCTAATATAGTATGCGGCTCTCATACTTGTCAAATCTCCTGAGACAAAATGTCCAAGGCAATGGAAGATAGAGATATGAGGCAGTGGATCACAAGTAATATGGCACAGTGGAGAATCAGATCAGAGTTCATCAACTTACGGATGTCGATCCCTATAAACAGAAATTTACGAATGTAATTGTGAAAAACGCAGAGTGCCACAAGAATATTTCCTGCACTGGTCGAGGTGTCATAAGTCGGACAGTTTTCGACTAATCGAAAGCAGCGAACATTTCTCATCGTTGTATGTTTTTGTACTCATTAGTGCATATATATTACTCTAAATGTGGTAATGCAGCATCAAATCAAACTGATGGCGCAGACGACTGCGGCTCACAGAATTAACATATGAATAAAACAAGCCATATAAGCTCAACTGCAAATAACACATTCATAAATAATGACTTTATCCCCTATTTTCATTTATTTTTGTGTGGCACGACAATAACGTAATTAATAAACTTTTAGTTTAATGGTTACTCCAACTCTGGTATCTATAAAGTTTATAATAAGGAAAATTGCAATAAACGATTAATTACAAGTTTTTTTGGCGATTTTTGGACCGCATCTGCGACAGTCGGTCTTCTTGCAGTTGGATACCTGTTGGGACATCCCACCACATCGTCATGCGCCTTCCTCCTGTCAGACTGGATTGGTTGCGTGCAAATTGTCCATCAGCCCCAGGCTGTGTGTAAGTCGTAATCTCTGTTCACTGAAGCTCTGAGTATTCAAGTTAACATTTCCTGTTTCCGCCATGTAGACCATTCTCCTCTCTCCAAGCAAAACAAAGGCATTGGAAGATCACTTCTTTCCTTGGACGATACTGCTTAAATGCGTCACCATCACATTTTTCATAATCCAGTTGCCTTGTCTGCTCCTTTATAGTTAAAGATGAGAAATGTCCCCCATTTCCTTCAGTCAGATCTTTTCTCACATCACAATTGTCATATCTATTTCTTCTCTACAGTCTTTTTCCATATTGTCTCTGCCGTTTGTCTCTCTTTCTCCAATACTACTCATTGTACTTTCTGCTTGTAATATTGCTTGTAATGCTTGGCTGAGACCGTTAAGTATCCTGTTTCTAAGCAACGAATTCATTTTTGTCTCATCAAGTATCCTTAGTATCGATTAGGCGTTCGCATAAGTAATTTTATCTCTGCTTTTGTCTCATTTGCAGCCGTCTTGAAGTAAAAGAAAAGGGGAGAGGAAGAGCTAATTTGTCTTCGGGTGGAATTTGAACTGAGCGAGTGCGAAACAAAGCATGCTCACTTTTTTTAAAACAATTTCTATTAAACGATCACTAAGTCTAAAATCTTTTAGTGAACCACGTTAGTTACCAATTTTTTTCAATTATTTTATATTTCTCTTGATAGGACACAGAGAGATAATTATCCAGTTCTCCAACTAAGCAATGAAATGATTTCTTCCACCAATCCCAAGATGCTGCTTTATTCTTCCTTACAATCTCATACTCTGACTATGCCTTCACTTACATGAATTACGCTATGCAGACTTCTCTCTCTCTTTCTCTTTCTCCCTCTCTCTCTCTCTCTCTCTCTCTCTCTCCCCCTAATTCTTCTTTCACTGAGGTATATCGTGTTGACTATTCGTTCTTCTCTGTTGGAACGAATTGCAACTAGTTAGAACAAGTCTCAGATTCCTTAGTCAACGACATGATCAGACGTACAGTTGATATTTGTACAGGCACACCGATAAGACCCCAAAGAAAGTCATATTTTTTTACGAGTAAGGAGCAAAGTGTCAGTGTAAAAGAATGTAAAATTATTAAGTATGGGCATTCTATTGCGTTTTATTAATGATTTGTTCTAGCGTAACAATCAGATTATCCTTGTGAAGGGAACATAGGTAATTAAAAAAATTTACAAATAGAGGCACAACACAAGAGAAACATAAAGCGAAATGGCAAAAGAAGTAATTCCTAGTACTTGACTAAGGCAAGCCGCCAATAAATATGGAATACGTTCAATGATGCTATGGCAATTCCATCAAAACTTATTCTTCTGGTAACAATATTTATAGTTATTTAGGAGTATACTGGTTAATGAGTTAATAAAATGTTATTTTATGTAAAGTAATGAAGTAAATGCCTGAAAGTGAATTGATTTTCAGATTACAATTATGTCTACGGCAGACATACTGAAACAGTGTGTAACAGATAGTTATCTACAATGTTTATATACTCTCTTACCATCACTTAACACAGATATTAAATTATTTTCAATTTCAGACCATTAACGCGGCTGTGTCTAATATTTGGTACAACACCTCTCACTAGATGTTATGGAAATCTCGACGACATAGCCACAAGAAACTGTCGTTGCTGCAGAAAAAAACACAAGCTGAAGCTCTCTCTGTACTGGAAAAATAGTTCAAATCACTTTCTCAACTGTTACAGAGATTGGGACAAGTATTCAAAAAATAACAGAAGACGAAAAATATGGTGATGATGATTAAGGCAGACCAAGACGAAGAAGATAAAGACATTAAAGCCAAAGAAAGCAATATACTTATAGAAGCAGAACAGGATGACTGGCATGAGAAATGTGATGATGATGATGATGATAATGATGAAGAAGAAGATGAAGATGAAGAAGAGAATTATTACAATGAGGAAGAGGACGTTCATGATTGGAGGGCTAGCTCCAACTAATCACCAACAGATTTTGCACCAAGTTCCCTGGAGTAATTCAAATGAATTGTTAGAACAATTCGTGCTCTAGCGAGCTTTAAAAGTGGTAGTCAATAATTCATATGATAATGAAACAACTTTTATAGAAGAAAAATTTCGAGAAGCATCGATTATTACTTGAAGTTTACACTGGCTGTGTAATTCAACTGCAGAGTGGCAAGTTGCATGTAAGAACATTAGGTCTTACCCTTACTAATTGTAAGCTGCCAATTCAATCAAGACTGGTTAAGACGAGGACACTGGTAAAGAAACATATTACAGCAGCTCCATCTTCTCTGATATTATGGTGGGGAATCGTCGTTTAACGTATTAACAAAAATATTTGTTGATGATAGGCATTCTGATATATTGCTATGGTAAATGCTTTCCAAGCATAGGAATTTATATGGATGAATGATGAACTACCTGAAACTGATTTTGGAGAGCATAAGATGTTGTCCATATATAGCATTGTTCACTTTGCTAATTCTCATCGACGAGTGCACTATAAGCTGAAAGTTATAGTGCCATTTTGTGCTATGGAGAGCTATATAATTAACTTGTATGTGTATAAGTGTAGTAAAGAGATCAAATACAGTCCGCTACTAACCTACAACCGGCCGCGGTGGTCTCGCGGTTCTATGCGCGCACTCCGGAACCGCGCAACTGCTACGGTCGCAGGTTTGAATCCTGCCTCGGGCATGGATGTGTGTGATGTCCTTAGGTTAGTTAGGTTTAAGTACTTCTAAGTTCTAGGGTACTGATGACCACAGTTGTTAAGTCCCATAGTGCTCAGAGCCATTTGAACCATTTTGAACTAACCTACAATTTACTTTAATATTGTCAGAAAGCGAGTGGTTTACATTTCAATAAATACTGTAGACAGTTTACAAGTGGAAATGCTTAATTTGAAAGTCCACTGTGCTTGTCAAGTTCGGTACAACAATGAAACGTTAGTCACTTGAAACGTCCTCTTAGAAAAATTATACGTGACTGGTCTATGTGAAACGTCCTCTTTGAACAATTATACACGAATGTGCTTAAACTGTAACACAATATTTTTTGGCGCAACGCAATCTGACTTCCAAAAATCTCTACCAAAGAATGGCCCTGACTAGCATTAACCTATACGTTTCACAAATCACTTACCTCACAAAAATCTTCGTTACTCAAGCTACTGCAATACAGCGAGCGCCACTACTGCCAGCTAAATAAAAGATTCAAACTACTGAAGGCACTAACTACTGATAGGCGTAGTTAGCAAATGAAAGATTTTAATACAGAACAAACAATGTATTTACCTTAATAGTCATAATATATATATATCAGTTCGTGACACCAATTGTTACAAATTTCAAAACTCCGCCATCTCTCTACCCACGTCCACCACTGCTGGCGGCTCACCTCCAACTGCGCAACGCTACGCGCTGTTAGCATCCAGCTGCCGCTGCCCGACACTACAATGGCAGACAACAATGCAAACTAAACACAGACTGCGCACAGCACAGCCAGTGATTTTTCATACCAAGCGCTAAGCGGCGTTACCAATAAGAAAACCTAAACAGTCTACTTACATAGCCCCCATGCTCCCCACAAAAAAATTTACAAGTTGTTTTGGGCAGTGGCAAATACAGATTTGAAAATTTTTTCATAATTACAGTAACAAAGAAATGAAATGCACACACTTATCGATACAATGTTGGTCTAAAGCTGAAATTTTCTCACAGTCCATAAAGACAGTCAAGATCATTCATCAAAGTAAAATTGCAGTGTTTTTCTCAAAGTCTGAGTAGTAAAAGAAATTGCACTTGGAAGTAGTGGATTTCTAAGCAGTCTTGAAGAAGTAGTGTTGTCCTTCCAATGGAAAGACAGTGCTGACTCTTGACATGCAGACAGGTAATGGGCCACAACAGAGCAACCCACAGCCGAGTCAGTCGAAGTTTTGAAGAATTATGGTAGGTAAATCATCACAGAGTAGACCCCTTGTAGTCCTGGTAGAGATTACGGTATTGGTGGGCCACCAGAGATGCAGACCCACTGTAGACCTTGTAGAGATGGCCAGCAGCCATCTGTTTGACTGTGCAGGCGCACAATCACCATTGAAAAGTCTTGCAGATAATATAGCAAGTCCATAACCACCACTTGTGCACTCACATAAATTGTTTTTGAAATGTCCTTACAACCAGCAATGCTGTTATCCAGTCCCTTACTGAATTATTAACACACGTGCAAACACTATCAGTCCCTACTTCTCACATATTGTCCATATACTATGACCAACAGAAACGTGTGCAGTGAAATGTAATTTACAAGTTACCTAATTTGATGAACTGGTGTCAGTTACAATTTTGTAACATAAGAATGCAATAACAAAGGTACAAAATACATCTTTAAAGAACATAACAATACAGATAACATTTGCAGTAGTACAGGCTTTACAAAAGAATCGAAATAGCAAATACATCAGTGTTACAAAAATTACGACATAAGTACATTCATAAAAGATCAGAATAACTTTTGAAACATCAACTTCACACATGAGCATTAGAACAAAACAGAATAAATAATGTGTAAACATCTTTACGAAGTAAATAACATGTCATTAATTCAAATTATATTTGAGGATAACAGTATTCCTCATCATAGTGAATGTAGCTTAGTATTAGAAAAATTCTGCAACATAAGGCTTATCGGATAAACACATAAAGACAGGAAGAACATAAATACACAAGGGTACACAAACACATAGTGGGATAACACAAGGAAAGGACAGGGTTTGTTTTACTGCAGTATTTTGCAAACAAAACTTTCTTTACTTCTCGGAGATCTCCTTTCGTTCTTCATTATTTCCAAAAAGTCCTATCTATATCTGATTTCTGTACTTTTTTCGTATAACTTCTCAATGCATTTCTTCCAATCCATCGCAAATCATTCTCTTATATAGGCTACCCCCTCTTAAGCTAACTTAAATCTACTGAGCTCAGATGCTTAACTAAGGGATGAGGCAATGCAGCAGCACAAAACAATTTACACAAACAGCAATGTTAAAAAATGGAAATTGGCAAAAAAAGGCAGCAATATTACAACTAATATAAGGCAATGCGCAGCAAACAAGAAAAATAAATCAGTAATAAAATTGGCTTAACCTAGTAATACAAAGTGACGTTCAGTAGCACTATGAATGGCAAACAGCCGCAGCAAATGCTATAACTTATACCTAAACATGACAAAGCTCAATCAGAAAAAATGTTACACTAAAGACAACAATGCAGATAAGGACAATGTCTATTCACATCTTAATGTCTATGCAATTAAAGTGGTGCACCACAAAAATTTATTGTAAAAAAATATTACCATGTACTTGAAAAGACAATTCTGTATGCAATTTCTGTGAAGGGAAATGTCTTTTTGTGCTACTTCGTTTTTTTTAAGTACATCATAAAGTTATTATTTACTGGATCTGTAGGCATAAAATATTTGTATTAGTACATCCATAAAATTTATTTTAACCAATGCTTCAGTGCAGTTAGAAACTAGATATTAAACAAAATGAGTAAATAAATGCATAAAGCAAGCCATATGGCATTTCTCTCAACTAGCAAGACAATAGTTGTGTAATGTTTCTCATCGTTTCATTAGGCATTTTAGTAAATATCATAAATTAAGAGCTCCACAGTGTAATCATATGTTTTCAAGTTTGGGCGTGTAGTATTTGCGATGCTTTCTACAAAGGAATCTCAATAGCGAGGATAATGGCCTCTTTTTTTTTCTCCACCTGTGCCTCTGACAGGCACACACTAATGGCTTTCTTCTGTCAGGTGGTTGTCGCGCAGCTGGGTGCCCATGACGCATTACATGCAGGTGGTCACTTAACTGTCTTATCGAAATATTTACGACACCAGTTTCCGCTACAGTGGCAGTCTCATATAAAAAAATTCACAGGTCAAGAATTTGCGTTACAAATCTGTAGAAATAAAATCATTTAAACATAATTGTGTCCAAAAAATTTTCGCCAGCATAGTGATACATTCACGCATATACACTCATTTCATAACTCTTAAAGTACGATTCTCGGTTTACAACATCCTTTTTCACAAATCAGAGTCCCTAACCACTACTCATTATTTCTTACCTTATTACACATATATATATTCGTCGACACTTCTTCAATATTTCATCATAACAGATACGTAGCATAACCAAATAACTCATATAGCATCAGCTTAAAGATACCTCAGCAGCATAATTCACATCGTCGTCGTAATAATAACATCATCACACCTAAGTCAAATCTCAAAAATGTCATGGCTTTCTGCAATAATTTCAAAGCCTAAAAAAATTCTCTGCTCATGTCAAAAGTGTCATCTGCCTCAAACGTACTTTAAAAATCATGATCTCATACCAAATACATCATCCAAAGCTCTCATAGTATCACAATGGTTCCGAAAAAGTATGATCATTTCACAAAGTACAGACAAAATATAATTTCATATGTGTGAAGTTATCCAACTGTGGAATTCTGTAAACATCTGTCACTGATGTAGTATAATAAATGGTTGTTTCTCTCAGTTAAATGGTCAGATAGCTGTGTAATTTATGTGTTAGATAAATATGGTACCGATGTGTAGAGTTGTATAAGCAAATACGATATTAGCTATGGCTCCTTGTGCTTGCCACACACATGGTACACAAAGTAGGCGTGTACCCCCCTGAGGATTAATGTAATTATATCCTCAGATGTTACAGGTTACAGCAATGGAATGAAATGTATCACGGAAAACCTTTGTATCATTGTATTTCAAATATCTTTAAAAATAAATGTTTTAAGTACAAAATTAATCACTCAACTACGTGTACTATAGCGCTAAACTGTGCGTCGTGTTGTAAGATAATCTCTGTGGAAGTGTCATAGTTATCGTCAGCCGAAAGCTAGGTTCTGCAGAAGTCAGTGTACTTACCTCATGATAAACAAAAGTGAAATGCTTTGCGTAAAGATATCGTAGTTATTACGCTTATTGCCGTGATGAAGTAAGTACTATATTGTAACGTATTGCTGTGCTACAGAAAAGGCTGTCTCATTGTAGTTATACCACAAAGTTACTACTAAACATCTTTTCCTTTCCAGAAGAATTCAGAAAAATTGTGCAGATATAAAACAGGTACACCGCAAAAGCACAATGTAAATTGTGTGACACATTAGTAGCGTCGTGATATAATCGTGTAGCTATCAAAGAAACCAAATGCTAAGTCATCTTTAATCTCACAGAAAGTACTTCAAATAAAGAATGTCTTTTCAACTAAAAGAAAATGTTGCATTAAAACCTCATTAACAGTATATGTTCTAAGTATGTAAGCCTTATAGTCGTTACGTAATCGTGCAACTAACAAGCAAGAATGTACAAATAACAACACTATGTCGTCTGTTCACTATAACAATGCATTCGTAATTTCTGTTTAAAAATGTTCCCTAGGTTCTAGACTGGATAGTTAACTTCAAAACATTGTTGCATGTTAACAGTTTCTAAGTGTGACAAAGCATACTAGAAATGTGAAGTGAAATGTTTTATGGCAAGGATTATCTTTCAATAAACGGTTTTACATGTAAAATGCGGTGTAAACCTTTACTCTTCCTAGTACGCAGACTGTCAACTGAAAAGCAATTATCATGTGGTTACGTCGGTAAGGAACACTGGAATTTTGCTCAAAGTTAGCTTATGTTATTTTTCTCTGAGCCAGCCGGCGCACGCGGCTGCCTGCGGTGCGAGTCATTGTCTCTTTCTTTGTTGGCGCACGTCGTTAATGGGATTAGGAGACCTAACTTCTACAAATTCACTTTGCTGAGAGCGCCCTGCTCTGTTTGAATCCCGCCAGTTCTGATGCAATTCAGGTCTGTCGTTACGATCATATCATCTGTTGTCATGTCGGTAATTTCTGTAATTAATTTGTTGTCGCTCACGTGGTGGAGAATTTCTCCCTGAATAGTAACTGCGCACTGGACCGTTGCGTCTGAGGTTATTCCGTCTCCCTTGATAATAATTATTTTGGTTCCCATATTGTCTGTTTCTCTGATTGTCTCTGTGATAGTCATTACCGCGGAGAGGTGACCTTTCCCTGTAATTATTACTACTCTGCCAACGATTGTCATACGGGTGGTGTCTGTTTTGGTCACGATTTGTATTGTGAGAATAGCCTTGTCGTGTCCAGTTATTATTTCTTTCATCGCGGAATTACGACGGATGTGACCTGTAATTGTTGTGTTCCTGTTTTCGCGTTCCGCGATTGTCAGTGTCAATTTCTAATTCTTGTAAGAGTCCCTGAAAAGCTTCAATGTCGTCTTTGCAACGGTTTGCCAAAATAATATGCCGTAAATGTTCAGGCAATTTGATTAAGCAAATGCGGATGAGTTCTGACGGGCTGTATGGGTTTGACAGGTACTGATTCTTGTGCAACATGTCTTCAAAATATATCACAAGACTGGAAAATTCAGATTGTTCGAAATGTTTCATCATCATGGTGCCATTTTTTTGCTCGGTCTTGTGTGGCTTGGGACCAATATACTGAGAGGAAGGCATGGTAAAATTCTCCTTCACTGTGGCAATCGTGAATGACCGATCGCATTCTTACAGCTGGTTCATTCTCTAAGTAGCCACACATAAATTCTAATCTGTGCTCTAGTGACCAGTTGGGAGGAAAACTGAGAGAATTGATGGAGCCACGCTTGTGGATGAATGTTGTTGCCAGAATTCTTAAATGTTTTGAATTTACATGTAGTAATGAACAGCTTATAGCCAAAATCATCGTGTCGGCGGGTCGCATATCGGTCATTGTTACGTCGTTTCGGCGGTTCCATCTCAAAATTCGGTGTACTTTGCCAATTTCTTTCATAATCTCCAAAGTGCCTGTGTTGTTATTTTGTGGCAGTTCCGTATTTTTATTTCCCTCTTCCCGTATTGGAGTGCGAGTGTCCTCTGAAATACGTAATTCTTGTATTACCTGTGTCAACTGATCTTGTACTTCCCGGATTTCTCTTTGGTGTTGCGTATTAATTTGATTCTGATTTTGTTTGAATTTCCTAATTTGTTCGAACTCTTCTGTGTCATTAAAGACTACCGGTTTTGTGTCATTCGGATTATCATCTACCTTCGTAGATAAATTAGTGAACTGATCCGAAAGTTCGGCTACTTTCTCCGATTCTGAACACATTTCCTCAGTGTGTTTTTCTGAACCAAGTTTCACAGTGTCCATTTGTGTTGAAATCGAATCTACTGTGTCCTTTAAGTTTTCCTGAGTCCTTGCAAGTTGCGTAACCGAATCGGTGGATGCAACTGAGTCCATATTAGCTTGCAAGGTGTCGTGATTTTCACGAACAACAGTTTGCAATTGCAATGCTTCGTGATTCTGTAATGAGTTTTCATGCCACGAAAAAATAGGTTGAAAATGCTCACAAATTTGTGTTTTTATGTCATTACAGATTTTTTGACATTTCGATTCAATGTTATGTAACTCAGTAGTTAAATCTTCACGTGTTTGTTCAAGTGTGGTGTCTAACTTCCGAAGATTATGTTCCATTGTGTCCAACTGTTGCTGTGTTTGTCTCTGATTTTGTTCCATTGTGTCTAACTTTTGAAGATTATGTTCCATTGTGTCCAACTGTTGCTGTGTTTGTCTCTGATTTTGTTCCATTGTGTCTAACTTTTGAAGATTTTGTCCCATTTGTTTCTGATTGTGTTCAAGCGTTGTGTCTAACTTTTGTAGCCTTTGCCCCATTTGTTGCATTAACTGTAATAACAGTGCACTGGTGTCTGAAACATGTTCCTTAGTGCTATTCGGCAATGCATTTGAACCGGCAATATTCGCAGTTTGAAAAACAGAAAATGTGTCTTGACTTATTTGAGAAAGCGGTGAGGACGCAAATCCTGAATCTACAGTATTTGCAAGGATGTGTCCTGTCATTTCGGAATCCTGAGGCGAGCTGTTGCCGACTGATCGATCGATAATTTTTCCCTGTTCACTACTTGTTTCACTGTCTACACCATTGTTTGCAGCCCGCTCCGTTTCCCTATGTACAATTACCAAATTACTACTTTGAACATTAGTTAATTCATTACTCGGTGGCGCTAACACACTGCTTTCGTCTTCACTGTCATTTCTCAGTTTACTTTGGAGCCTAGTATTACGTTTTTCACACGCCATTATTGTCACGATATTTCACACTACAACACAGAAAAATACAATTTGAAGAGCAAAAATAAGAGAACACATTAACATAGCACTGAAAATAATAACTAGTTAATTGCAAGCGCAGCTGCGAAATACTTGGTGCAACTCTACATGCATGCCACAACTGTTGTACTGTACAACAATGAAAGACTACAACTACAAAGGAAATTCTCTCTATGATTACGCGCTAGCAATAAAAAAAATCTACATTAATTACACAAACTACAAGAAAAAATCAGAAGATTCCAGTGAGGTATCCTCGGCTAAGGGTCGACATATGAAACGTCCCCTTAGAAAAATTTATACATGACTGGTCTATGTGAAACATTCTCTTTGAACAATTATACACGAATGTGCTTAAACTGAAACACAATATTTTTGGCGCAACGCAATCTGACTTCCAAAAATCCCTACGAAAGAATGGCCCTGACTAGCATTAACCTATACGTTTCACAAATCACTTACCTCACAAAAATCTTCGTTACTCAAGCTACTGCAATACAGCGAGCGCCACTACTGCCAGCTAAATAAAAGATTCAAACTACTGAAGGCACTAACTACTGATAGGCGTAGTTAGCAAATGAAAGATTTTAATACAGAACAAACAATGTATTTACCTTAATAGTCATAATACATATATATATCAGTTCGTGACACCAATTGTTACAAATTTCAAAACTCCGCCATCTCTCTACCCACGTCCACCACTGCTGGCGGCTCACCTCCAACTGCGCAACGCTACGCGCTGTTAGCATCCAGCTGCCGCTGCCCAACACTGCAATGGCGAGTATTACAACAATGCCAACCAGCCACAGACTGCAGACGGCACAGCCAGTGATTTTCATACAGAGCGCTACGTGGCGGCGGTGTTACCAATAAAAAAACCTAAACAGCCTACTTACACACTGACAAGAGCTACCTAACCTAAAAGTTTTATCAGTAGTGTCAATATGCAAACCATGTGTATAGAATAATTAAGTCATGACAGAAGTGCCACATGCGTACTGTGCTCAAAAGCTTACATATTTTGAGGAACAATACGATTTTACTTTGGTTCAAAGAAATAGTTTTCGTCTTCGATGGGAAACCTTTACTTACATTCGCATATTGCAATAAGCAACCTGTATTTGTTTTGTAAACGATAAATGATGAAGAATTTTACTAAGTGTCAACTTTTCATATCTGTCTTGATGCACCTTCGTCTCTGGCTTTGTTTCATCTCCGTCTTGTTCCACGACCTCTGAGAGTAAACGTGTTGTTTGCAACCGGTGCAGAAGTTCTCTTTGAGTATTTCGAAAATGTTTAGTTCAATACATCGCAATAAAATCTCCTCAAAATAACTTCTTCTTTATTCCTAAAATTGTGTTTCGCCAGATCGTTTGTCTATAATCCATGGTGGATTAAGCTTTTGCATAGCGTGGTTTTATCAGATTTTGGTGGTTTTTAGCACTTTATTATAGGAAATAAAATCTGTAAACGTTTTAGAGAGTCTTGACACCATATTCCTAATTGGTAAGTGTAGTAGCACACTTCGAGCGTGTTCTTGCACTTAACCTACACTATGCTTAGTTCAAATGCAGACAAAAAGTTTCTAGTGAAGATTATCTTCGTGCTCCCACACTAGAATGATGGTTGCTAAGTTGGAACAGAATTGGAAAGCTTGTAGAAACAACAGCTCATGACGATTCTATCAAGCACCAATGACATTTCCTGAAATTGAAATGACAGCACCCCTCACCTATTTTAGACGTGGAGAGATCATTGTAACACTTGGTAAGCATGTTAGAAATATGTAGAAGCGTAAATATTTAATATGAGGGAGTATTATGTCTTACACCATGATAAGGACTACAAAATGTAATTAATAACACTCTTCCAGCAGCTGGCAGTATTTCAGACTGTTTACTGGTTTTTGTGTTTGCCTAACACGATTTCTGCAGTTATAAACCTGGTCAAGTTCGTTTCATCATAGTGCTCTTTTAGCCGCAACTTTAAATGGCAATTGTTTGTTTAGCAAGTTTTTTGTAGCTACTTAGGCAATGAAATAGGATTGGGGTATTTATATTAGAGTTCACAATCGTGTCTTAGGCAATGGTTGCACTATCTTTTAGTAAAAAGATTGGCACCTCTTTGGCTCGTATGAGTTGTTGGGCAGAGATAACGTTTCCTCCCTGTGTGGGAATCGGTGGTGCCACTTGACTCCTGGTGGTGGATGGAAGATGGAATTTTGCAGTGAGCTGAGGAGAGTGTCGTTGACTGCGGACTGCGAGCGTCAAAGGGCGTGAGCAATGCAGACAGCTGCTGACCTATTGGTCAGGATACAGACTTGAAATTTCGGAACGTGTAGCTCGTTGGTGCTGTGTGGGCAGATGTGACTGAGAACTCTCGCATTTTGGACATTAAATTGTTTGCCCCACAGGTATATGGGTTAGCATGTCCTGTGGATGATTCGTTTCGAATAAGTACTGTAGGTAGCTGTCCTTTAATGCAACCCTCGTCTGTATGGAGTGTGTGAGCTGTTCTTCGTAACGTTGTTAGATGAAATGGCCATTATTTATAATGTTACACGCCACAATGAATGTAAATTTTGTTTTATATTAAGGAATACGAATATTTTAAATCACTTTCCTTGGACCAGTCTGGGCTGATTAGATTTATCGCATACTGTTATAAAACGTATGCCTTTGTAAGAGGTGTCTGATCTATTTAAGCTATTTGGGGTATCTTAAGTTGATGTTGTCAACATGTTGCTATGTTCTGTGTCTAGTACTGGACTATTTCAAAGAAAGCTTTAAGTAATGGCTAATTTGATACAGGATACGGATGACTGGTTGTTGAGCCAAAATTATGATGCATGTGTACTGAAACGAACAGCTTGACAAATATGGGTTGGGATCTAAACCCAGAACCACTGAATTATATTAAGGGAAGCTACCTGTTTTGCCCACTCCTGCAATTGTTTTCATGTAGCCTTTATTTATTTTGTAACTACTGTACTGAATTTTTAAAACGCTCTGGTTTTTTCATAGTGTTTTCAAGTTGTTAATCTCATTTCTATTCTCAAGTGGTTTTACTAAATTGTTTGTGGGCCTTGTTGTTACAATAGTGTTTTAAGGTGTAGCTACTGGAGCTAAATGAGCAGTGCACTCTTCGCTGTCCCAACATTTGGTATTTTACACCCTGTTTAACGCATTTCCATCTCACCACGTTGGTTTAAATTATTGGCATTACTGAGTTGCTGTTTTGCCTGACCGTCATCGGCGCTAGTAGCGCGTGTCAATATATCCCCTCTGATAGGATCTTTGATTGGGTGCTATCACTTCCCGGTTGTCATCTGTCGTGGAGTGAGTCGGAACGTGCGAGGAGAAGAGTGCACTGCGGCAGTTCGAGTCGCGAGTTGGGCCCTGGAAGTCAGTTGCAACGCGTCTGGAGCGCAGCCCGGGCCAGCCGGTCGCCGGCTTGCAGCAGCAGTGAGCCCTGCGTGGACATCGTCCACCCGACTGTTGCCACCTTGCATCACTTAAGCCGGGCCTGACTTCTGGTAGATTGTTGGTCGGTCGGTTGGTCCGAGGACGTCTCCGTGCGGTATAATCGACTGGGCAGGCTGGCGGTCTCTGCGCGGTGTCAGAGTCTGTCTGGAGCTGTCCAAACGGTATCAGCATCGTCGCTCACCGACCCAGGACGTGAAGGTTGAGTGTTTTTGAGCATTACGTTGTTGGTTCCGGCATTGCTGTTGTGGGGGTTTTCCTGTGAGCAACAACGAGTAAAGTGCTCGATATAGCCGCCATCAGGTGGCACTGACCAAATTTATCCATAGTCAAGTGCACCAGCGAAATTTTCTGCCTTGTGACCGTTCGTGTTCTGGTTACCTACGCTGGCCGCTAACGCAGTTTTTAGGCAGTGTCTTTTCCTCACCTATTGTTGCTGCCGAACGTGGTGTGTGGTTTAGGCAGCTCAGTTTACATACACGTTTCCTTGGGGATAGTGATACTTGTAATTTTTTTGGGGGTGGGGGCTTGAATTATCGTGTACTCCGTCGTGACAAGCAAGCGGTTGGTCGGTCGGTCTCTGACTCTCCCTTGGTTGGGTTCACACGAATTAAGTGTAGCTGGACTCACCACCTGTCTAGCCTAACTGAACGAGGGCAGACCAATCCACTGGTGACTCCTGAGTGCTGTTCTCTTAATTATCGTTTTGGCAGTGGTAATGTTGTTGTAATTTAGCTGTATCTTATATTTTTAATTTGGCAAGGTTAGTTGTGGGCCTTCAGCCCTGGAAACATGTTCTCAGAGTTTCCTTCAAGTCCTGACATTATCGCCTTCTGCTCTTGAAAGGTTATTGTAATTTCCTCTGAAAGATTTTACAAGTTACTGTGGGCCTTCAGCCATTGGTGTTCAAAAGGGAAATTTTTAAACTTAATGTATTGTTTTACCGATTGCTGCAATATATATTTCCTTAATTTTCTGAATGTGACTTAATGCCTCAGCCATCTTATTGCGTTTTCTTATCACTTTCTGTACACCTTGTTGGCCATTAGCTCTGTTAGAATCTGGAAACATTGTGGCCTTCTGCCTTCAGTAGCCGACCGCTGTGGACGAGCGATTCTAGGGGCTTCAGTCTGGCACCGCGCGACCGCTACGGTCGCAGGTTCGTATCCTGCCTTGGGCATGGATCTGTGTGACGTCCTTAGGTTAGTTAGGTTTAAGTAGTTCTAAGATTTAGAGGACTGGTGACCTCGGATGTCAAGTCCCATAGTGCTCAGATCCATTTGAACCTTTTTTTCTTTTACCTTCAGTGATCATCATAGTATATTTGGAATTTTGAAAATTTAATCAGGCGGCTTTTAGCCGCTCCGCATGCTGATGTCATATATGAATAGAATTTATCTTATTCGTAAATGTAACTGTGTGTCATGTATTTTCAGAATTGAACTTATTCTGAAGCATCTGCTTGGAGGTCTCCAGCCGCGAAGCAAATTTAATTCTTTCAAGAGTGTATTTGCGAATAAAATGATAATAAATTACAATTGTGAAATGAATCCGACCTCAAGTCTCTTGGCCCTTTCCACAATCCTAATTTTACCTGTTAGCCCTGCGTGAGTTAACGGGCGTTTCACTAAAATTCTGCTTTACAATTTGTCTTCTTATTGGAAGAAATGTGCAAGGTTTCTAATTGGTAGCTCAATTCGATCAATCGATCTTAGATATGTGGCGATCTACCGAGTGGTAGATGAGGGCGCTCGATCGATTGAGTTGCCCTACATTGTTAGTGAAGTTAGCTTCGGATGCTATAAGGGTTACATTTTGTGTTTGTTCTCAGAATGCCCCGTGGTGTGAAGGATGTGGTTTATTTACGTAGAGAACTCATACGAAGTAAATATAAGAAAAGTAGAAACGAAGGAAACCGTAGGGCATCTAGCCGAGCACGTACGCCAGCATGTCTACAGCCGATTACCGAATCAATCGAAGTGGGTTTGGCTACTGCCGTATTGTGCGCCACATTTTGAGAAAATTTTGGGGGTGACGAAAGATGGAGTTGTACAGTGAATCACGCACAGAAGTTGGTCAGTTTTTGTCATTATTTAGGTAGTATGGGTGACCTGGAAGGTTTGGATGAAGGCCAGGATAATTTTTAGAAACGTAAAAACAAACTCTTAAAGAATGGTTTCAGTCTTACGACAGGAAATTAAGTGAAATTGGAAACGATGCCAGTCACAAGGATTGAAGTTGCTGTGGAGAGCGAGTGATTACTGAAAGTCTGTATGCAAAAATCTTAAGTGCATTACAGGAGTTTTTGAGTAAATATACAAGGCTTCCTGGGAATTCTTCAGAACAGATACTGAGGTTATTGTATTTTACTGTTGAGTTTCACAATAGAACACGGGCTATGGATATGAGGGATTTCGATGTTTTAATGTTGATAGCAGTAAAAGTGAGCGATAGTTTAGTTTAAGAGGAACTACAGGCAACACAGGAAAACAAAATCTCAAAACAATTCCGGGCTAGAATTTTCCGAACAATTCCTCCCAGAGCGTTGCATAACAGTCTGTAATCGATGATGTGGCCACGAACGAGAAATTCAAGAATCAATGCTAAACTAAACGGAAGATATTAAAAATTGTGTGGCACGTTTAGATCTCTCGTAAAGCAAATAACAAGTGGTATGTTATACTTTATGCGCGTTTAACATCTGACAATTGAAAAGAGGGGTACTTTTTTAGGTGCCCCAAAACTGTAGTTCAGTTACATAAAATAGTTCGCGAATTTGAGCATATTGAATTCGTGGATTCGCGAAGGGACAGGTAGGTCATAAAGGAATGTTGTCCTATTAATATAGGTTTAGAAGGGGGAAAGACAGGGCAGGATTTAAACGAAAAAAGGAGGAAAGAGGTGGGTTTGTCACAAGGATGCCAAGATACAGGCTATCCAAAAATAAATTGATGGAACTGTGGGGAATCAAGCTATGTAAAGTGAGAAACAGGGCGCTTGAGTGTTACAGTACTATTTCTGCGGTTAATTACAAATGGTTTGTTGCTAATCAGTCTGTAAATGGGGAAGTCTACAGTTAGATATCGGACAGCATTTTACTGCTGATAAATCAAGCCTGAGGCTGTTTCAGGTTAAGGGGACCATTGATGATTTTGCTTGGAAGGTCAGTACGGAAATGCTAGAGAAGTAAGTCACCAATTGCATTGTGGGTACAAATTTTATCTCCAAGGTTGGTTTGATTCCAGATTTGACTGGATGATAACTGTATTTTAGGTTAAGCTCTCAAGTGCAGATTCAGCTTCGCCAGCAATGGCAAAGGGGCATGGTAACAGTTCCTAAAGATAAATGTAGGACTGGTGTAACGAATTTGAAGAACCCAGATTCCTTAGACGATCAAATTAGCAGCTTTAGACGAAATTGTCAAAATACAGATCAAGGCAGTTTGTGTAGAATTCTGGGATGCTTTAATGCAAGAAATGGGGGTCATCAGCCAATCAGAATACCGGGTTGAGTTAATGTAATGTCCTGCTTAAGAAAGTCAGTTACAGTATATCATCCCCTAAGACGAAGATACTAAAGAAGCTGGTGGATAACATTTACAAGTAGTAGTTCGACCTTTGAGATCTCCTTACGTTGCAACTACTTGTCCACTTCCAAAGTGTAACAACGAGTATCGGTTAGTGTTAAGACTGTCGGAAATTGAACTTGTAACACCATAGTTCTAATGCTCTACTGATTTATTTTGTCTTTTGTTTTATTTAATGTCAAATCATCGAGCTTCTGTAAATGTTGTTATTGAATGAATAACATAAAATTGTATACTCCTGCCTCTGTAAAAACTGTGATGTCTTGGTTTGATTCTATGCAATGTAGTATACCTCTCATTTAAATTTCTTGTCCCAATTGGAGGGAGACAAAACTTACTGTATATATTTGGAATTTGGGTGAAAATTGTTTTGTAGAAATGTCAATATGTGCAAATGTTCTGTTTTATTTAATATGTTTGGTTGCTGTTATGTACACTGCTGACCTTCACTTAGGGTTCTTAGTTATTTCTTATGTAAGAGTTGTTGTGGTTCCCCTCGGGAACGGAACTGTGTAGCGTGCGCAAAATGTGGTTGGCATGGATAAAAAGGTGTACTCATGTACTAGTTGTGTATAATGGTGGTTCCCAGAAAGACTTTTCCTGACGCTGTCCAATGCCTCGGATGAATGGATAAAGAGCTGGAACTATTCTGAAATTGGTATCTATCATCGCCACCAAGAAACGACAGTCTAGCAATTCTACCTGAAAATCCACCTAACAACATGCAATCGCCATCACATTGCGCAATCACTGTAATGGAACGCTATAGTAATGTACATTGAAGGATCAGCTCATAGGATGTTATAGTATACCCAAATACAAGATAAAATTAGACTGAACTCTTGAATCGACCGTGATTTATCCTTAGTCACATATCCACTTACGGTCCCTCCCATGCTAAAGTGTTTGCCGAGTGTCCTTTGTTGAAGGCATATTAAAATTAATATGGCAATAGAATGTGCTAAAATTTATATTGTTTGTTGAAAGAATCTTATGAATATCTCAAATTTGTGTTTGACTGCAGTAAAAGTTCGGAACTGCAAACTGTTATTTGTTCATGCTTGCTAAGTACTTGTTTCTCTAGTGTAATGAAAGTGTGGTTAATTTGCTCTGCTACAGTGGTCAACGTTAAGCACCCCCCTCCATTGAAAATATTTCAAATTCACAAAGTTACTTAATTGTAGAAAGTTTCAATTACTCTTGCTATCCAAGTCAAATTCTGTACAATATTAAGTCCCTCTTGTGTATTAAAATTGCTTATTAATGTTGAAACAGGGTCAATAGTTTGTCTATTGTGCTTATGCTAGGTAACAGGTAACAGAAAAACCACTATCTATGTAAACAGTAACGTCAGTAAAGGACAGTGAGAAGTAATTTGTTAGTGAACTCCATTTAATTTTCATACTAAGTAGAAAGGTGTTTGGTATTGAGAGAATTAATCTATGTGTAGTAACTAAATTTGCTGAGAACCATATCCATATTTCATTGCAGATAGGAATTTGTTTGAAAAGTAATACTGAACCTATGTCCAATTCACTGTTCTACAGTGAATATTAATAGTAACTTTATTCAGAGCATTCAGTTTGACTAAGTCCTCAAAGTAACAGTGTGTTTTGTTATGTTATATTTATGCAAATAGTATGTTCTGATCTGTTAGCTCCCACCTTAACGTGAACATATTGTATTCAGGTGCCAAAGTTCATTGCACTCGCATGTGGCAAAGTATAGGTTGTGTTTGTCCGTTAATGTTACTCATACCTATTTTCTTGAACAAGAATGTCAGTCATTCTCTTGCCTAATTAGGCTGGCGACCTTTTTCTTTAATCTTTGAACAGTGTAGCTAGTTAAAATATTGTTTGTTACTGTTTAAATATTTACGTAATTCTGACTTTCACTTCCGATAAGCCACCTCCGTTCGGTACAACACGGTCAACATAACAAAATTCCTCTCACAGGGTAACACTGCGCTGTTGCTTTATACCATAATTGCTTTAATAAGATTTTATTTCACGACCCGACTCCAACTCTAAGGTTACGGTATAACAGTAGCGGATGGAAGTGTTATAAACTGCGTGATTTCCACTCCTGCTTTTTATGGTTTAAGGAAGCACATGTATTTACCACCCCTGACCTTACTCAGGCTTATAATCAAATACCACTTGCGGAAGGCTCAAACCATGTTACAGCGTTTGTAATAGACAGTAAAATTTTAGACTTCAGCTACTTCCACTTTGATGTAGTAGTGCTATCTCAGTTAATGGGCGGTTTTGCGTTCTGACCTCAAATTGCGGTGTGTCTGTCACTATCTGAACGATACAGTGATCAATTGAAGCTCATGTACAATATCGCTGGTACGTTTTGTGGCAGTTAAGGAGGCACGTCTGACATTTAACCCTCAGAAATAGTTCTTTCCAGTTCAAAATTTAGATTTTTAGAGCATATAGTATCTATGGAGGTAATTCTAACTAATCTGGAAAGAGTGTGATTGATTACACAAATTACAAACCACACAAAATGTTAAACAATTTGCCAGGTTCATGGGTATCACTAATTTCTTTTAGAAAGTTCGCTGATAACTTTTCAGTCCCAAAAATTACATATAAAAAAGGGTTACGAATTTCTTTGCGGTTCCTCGCAGGAAGCCTATTTCCTGGAGTTGAAAAATACTTAAAGTCAGAACCTGTGTTAGCCCTCCTGAACATCAGTCCTTCCAAATAATGAATCAGCGTTGGGAGTAGGAGTCGTTTTGATTCAGTATCAAGAAGTTGGAAAGAAGGTGGCTGTTTTTGCCTCAGGTGCACTCATTGATTCAGAAAAGTAACTCTACATTTACAAGCTAGAAGCATTATCGCTTTTATTTGGAACGGAGAAATTTCACTGGTATATAAACATAAGAAATTCAGTTTAGAGACGAACAACCAAGCTAGGCTAGGAAAGGTAGGGAGTATTGTCCTACCAAACCCGCTTTCTAAAGGCGGTAGATAATTTGAGCTGCATGTTCAATCTGGATGCTTGTCACCAAGTGAATGATCGGGCCATAGAAAATCGAGGTCAGGTTCGTTTGATAAATCTGATTTTGGCTCAGGTTCCACGATTATTCCGTGCAATCAGAGAATCTCAAGGTCAGTTTGACAAACTGAAGGAAACTAAGAAGAAATCAGAGAAAGGTGAACAGATAAGGGATTACGTTTTAAAGGAAAGGGTCAAGTGTTGTAGTTCCATCTTGATAACAAATATGAAGTATGGCGTTTCAGTCTTCGATCGCTGTTATTTATTTTCACTTGTGACAGCGAACCGAGTGTTCTCTACGGACAAGTTACTCTGTAACTGCAATATATGATCTGAAGATGTGCAGATAGCCCGAAACCGGTAACTGAAAATAAAGAACAGCGATCGAGAACTGAAAAGCCATATTTTATTTGATGAACGGTCGCGGAATACCCATTGAGACAATCATTTCTAGTTTTGAAATATGAAGTAGATGTTCTAAAAAATGGGTTTCTTTGGTATTCCAATAGTCTCCTGAGTCTCCGGCAGATGTGCAGTTAGACATATATGACACTCACCAAAATATTCGCCTGGTGTTTCTTTGGCAAGACATGGAGAATGACATCCGGAAAAAAATATCTAGAGTTAATAATTGTGCTGCTAGTAAGCCGGCCTAACATAGCAGAGTAGTTATTTAGCTTCCAAGTAGGAGGACATGACCTTTCAGTAAATGTATGTGCATTTCCTAGGTTCGCGAGTTTCCACTTTGTGTCTACTCGGTTATACATTTTGTATGGCTGCGACCTTTTAAAGGTGCTGCTTATGTAGTTGTACAGAATTTGCAAGTTGTTTTTAGAAATTTCTGGTCACTTTAGTGCTCGGTAAGTGGTGATACATCTTTTACTGTCCACACTTTTAAACAATACTACTTAGGGATGGGAACAGAAATTACGGCTAATACAGCTTACTATATGAATTCCTCATATGCTGAGCATATTAATAGGAACCAGAGATCTGGTTGTATAGGATATCACAGCAAGGATCAAAGTGGCTTCTGCTGTTAACGATAGATTATAATACTGCTTGTCATGTAAGCCCTCGATCTACGCCTGCTAGATTGCTCTTTGGTGAGTATAATTGATTGATGAGTGTAACTGACTGATGGTCATTTGCCTGAAAGAAGCTATGGTTAATTGGTGGGTACTCAGTGGAGAAGGGCTAAGAAAACGATTGGAAAGGCCTATACGATGGAAGCTAAGTAGTATAACGTGGGGTGGCAACTAAATACATACCTAGTTGGGATAACGTTTCTCTTAGGAACTTTCAGGATATTAATAAAGTTACTGAAAGCATTACTAAAAAGCGTTTGCCTAGACTGAAGTTTCCCTTCCAAATTAGAAAAGTTTCTGACACTGGAAGCTGTTTCGTTGATTAATCTCCATTATGAAAGAGAAGTAAGAGCAGTCGACCCCCAGATGATGCTGAGTTCTCAAAAGTGATATATTTGCTTAGCAGGATGTAACCAGCCGGGAGGGGGTGGGGGGGGGGGGGGAGGGGTTGGAAAGGAATATGTGCCAATGTGGCAAAATTTTTTGTTTTGTGGGGAGATTGCTGCTCCATGGTTTGTTAAGTCAGTGGGAAGAGCTCGTTTTGCTCCCTCTGGCCGAATCGAGGCGTTGTTTTCGGCGATGGAATAGACTTTGCTGTGAGCCGAGAGTAGATGACAGCAGAGTTTGAGCGGCAACTGGCACGCTGACCTTTCGGTCGGAATACACACTTGATCTGTCAGAATCTGTGCCTCTTTGATGTATGTGCAGTTGAGGCTGAGAATTCTGACAAATTGATGCTTTAACTGTATGACCTGCAAGTATATGGATAAGCATAGGCTGTTGAACACCGAATATCGAACACGTATTGTACGGAACTGTTTGCTAATTCTGCTCTCACCTACCTGGAGCGACTAAACTGCAGCTGGTATCTGTGGTTAGATGAACTGGCCGTTGTTTATCAGGTTACATTTGACTTATGAGAGTGAGCGTACTAATGGTGATTACGATCGCCGAGTGAGATATGTGAATTCTTTGTCTTCCCGAGAGGAAGCATTGCCTGCGAACGCTATTTTAACGGCTCTTGCGGTTTTAAAAGAGGGGAGTCTGAGATATCTCCGAGTGTGACAAGTTTTCCTTGTGCCTGTTGCTGGTCACAACATCGATAGGTGGCTCAGGTGATGACTATGTGTGAGGCCGTATGTTGGCTTTGGATCTACCTTTCTCATAACATTCACCCTCCCCTGGTAATGTGAAATTGTTTCTCAAGAAAGAAGACAATCCGACTTTATTAATGCATGATTACGTCGGTTACGAATTTGAACCGGATACCACCGATGAAAACTGCGTAGTGAGCAATTTGTGAAGTTTACACTCCCTGTGTTGTCAGAGGTGGTTAGTGAGTCGGATTTAGAACGGTTCGCCATGACAGACATTTACTGTGATGAGCCAAAACATTATGACCACCTGCTTAATAACTTGTTTGTCCGTCTTTGGAACGAAATACATCACTCATTCCGCGTATTAGAGATACGACAGTTTTTTGGTAGGTTTCTGGAGGTATGTGCCATTAGCTGTTCACACACAAATCATGTAATTTGCGTAAATAATGGGCCACTGATTTGCGTACGCGGTGATGGCGCTCGATAGTGACCCATATGCTTTCCACAGGATTTATATCACGCGAATTTGATCGCCGCGACATCAACGTGAGTTCAATGCAATGCTCTTCAAGCCACAGTAGGACGGTTCTGGCTCAGAGACACGGACAACCATGCGGCTTAAAGATGACATCGTCGTCGGGGAAGACATCAAGCATGAAGGGATGCAGGCGGTTCGCAGCTGTCAGTGCGTCTTCTATTAATACCATACGTAACATGCAAGCACAGTAGAATAGCTCCCGTAATACAATATTGCTCCCATCAGCTTGCGTCCGTGGCGCGATGCGCGTTTCGAGCCGTCTTTCACCTCGATGACGACGTTTGTGGAGACGACTATCGACAAAGTGTAGCAAAAATGTGATTCAGCCGAAGAGCCGAAATGTTTCCGTTGACCGACGGCCGGGTCCCGATGGTTCTGTTCCCACTGCAATTATAACTGACCATGTCGCTTGGTAACGTACGGGTAATCTGCTGCAGAGCTCCATGTTGAAAAACGTAAGATGAACGGTGTGTCCCGAAACATTTGTGGGATCAGCAGCATTGTGTTCTTTCGACAGAGATCCGACAGATAACCATCTATCCCACTTTACAGAACAGACAAGCCACCGAACCCCATTTTCTGTGAAGAGTCGTAGACGTCCAACCATACCTAGTGGTAGTCTTACTCACCTACCATTTTACGTAGACGCTCACAACAGTAGCACGTAAACATTGGACCAACTTCGCCGTTTTCAAGATAATCGTTCACAGGTTCTGCGTCGTAATATCCTTCCCTTTGTCGGAGTCGCTTATCTCAAAGGATTTCCCCATTGCAGCCCGTATCTTCGCTATATCTCCAACGTCAATCAGTTGTAGAATTTTGGAACACGTATTATGTTCGAGTATAATGTCTTTTCTGGAGACTAGAAATCTACTCTGTAGGAATCAGCATGGGTTTCGAAAAAGACGGTCGTGTGAAACCCAGCTCGCGCTATTCGTCCACGAGACTCAGAGGGCCTTAGACACGGGTTCACAGGTAGATGCCGTGTTCCTTGACTTCCGCAAGGCGTTTGACACAGTTCCCCACAGTCATTTAATGAACAAAGTAAGAGCATACGGACTATCAGATCAATTGTGTGATTGGATTGAGGAGTTCCTAGATAACAGAACGCAGCATGTCGTTCTCAATGGAGAGAAGTCTTCCGAAGTAAGAGTGATTTCAGGTGTGCCGCAGGGGAGTGTCATAGGACCGTTGCTATTCACAATATACATAAATGACCTGGTGGATGACATCGGAAGTTCACTGAGCCTTTTTGCAGATGATGCTGTGGTGTATCGAGAGGTTGCAACAATGGAAAATTGTACTGAAATGCAGGAGGATCTGCAGCGAATTGACGCATGGTGCACGGAATGGCAATTGAATCTCAATGTAGACAAGTGTAATGTGATGCGAATACATAGAAAGATAGGTCCCTTATCATTTAGCTACAAAATAGCAGGTCAACAACTGGAAGCAGTTAATTCCATAAATTATCTGGGAGTACGCATTAGGAGTGATTTAAAATGGAATGATCAAATAAAGTTGATCGTCGGTAAAGCAGATGCCAGACTGAGATTCTTTCGAAGAATCCTAAGGAAATGCAATCCGACAACAAAGGAAGTAGGTTACAGTACGCTTGTTCGCCCACTGCTTGAATACTGCTCAGCAGTGTGGGATCCGCACCAGATAGGGTTGATAGAAGAGATAGAGAAGATCCAACGGAGAGCAGCGCGCTTCGTTACAGGATCATTTAGTAATCGCGAAAGCGTTACGGAGATGATAGATAAACTCCAGTGGAAGACTCTGCAGGAGAGACGCTCAGTAGCTAGGTACGGGCTTTTGTTAAAGCTCCGAGAACATACC
Organism: Schistocerca gregaria; assembly: GCF_023897955.1. NCBI lineage: Eukaryota > Metazoa > Arthropoda > Insecta > Orthoptera > Acrididae > Schistocerca > Schistocerca gregaria. Next base: position 306,862,440 of record NC_064924.1, on the reverse strand, counting down.
TTCACCGAAGATTCAAGCAGTATATTGCTCCCTCCTACGTATATCTCGCAAAGAGACCATGAGGATAAACACAGAGAGATTAGAGCCCACACAGAAGCATACCGACAATCCTTCTTTCCACGTACAATACGAGACTGGAATAGAAGGGAGAACCGACAGAGGTACTCAGGGTGCCCTCCGCCACACACCGTCAGGTGGCTTGCGGAGTATGGATGTAGATGTAGATGTAAGGTAATTCCTCGTCCGCGTCTGCACCGCTTACACACTTTTGGTACCGCATTACATGCCCGCTGCGCCATAATGTGGTATCCATCGTCGCGTTGGGCAGTGGTCAGAACGTTTTGGCTTACCAATGTACAGTCCCCGTCGCCTGAATAATAGTTGACCGATCTTGAATATTTAGTTGATAAGTTTGCAAAGGAAGAAACTCCAGTTGGGATTTCTGATAGTATCATCATTCTCTGTGCCAAGTTAAAAGAATAATACGATGTTCTCCAGGTCGTTGATTGATTTAAGAGTATTGTGCACTATCTAGAGGCAACTGCTTGCCTGTATTTCTTTTTATTAATTATTTTATAGTGTTTAAGATTGTAGGTTTTGAGGCTGCTCCTAATTGTGTGTTTTGTTTAATGTAGTTCCGGTCTCGCTTTGTAGTTACTGTTAGTTTTAGGACCTTGCTGGATGGCCATCAGAGTCCCGTTAAGGCTGATGTCACCAGATCGGATAAGCTTGTGGAAGGAGAAAAGTATACTATTCGTCCTTACTTGGTTAAGGCATTTTGCGTGCGACTTATTGCAACTTGGTACACGGCTGAGCTGTTCGGTACTTCTGCTACGTTTCCTTTTAAAAATCATGGATGCCTATGTTTCTTTTATTAATTTTTTGTATTAGAAACGTAATTCTTTGAGGCAGTAAGTCACCCTCTGTGCGAACATTGGTAACTGTGCATCTTTTAAGATATTGTTTTTCTTAAATATCGTTCCTTGTGCTTGATGGCCTTTCATTAAATTTCTGTGTGTTAAAACAATTATAAATAAAGCATTGTGCGATGTTCCTAGCAAATACAGCACCCTGGCAGTTTCCACTCTATTTCTACCCCCTCCCCCTCCCGCCCTTCTTCCTTTTCGATAATAGGCATTTACATACCTAGCGCTATCAGAATAAACACAGGGTTTACGATAAATGTTTCAAAACAAGTGTTAACTTTGTACTCTCTCGTAGGTACAGCTTTCACCATGTAGCCTCGCAGCATTGTACGGCTTAGGAATCTCAAAAGTAAACAACTCGCTTATGAATAAAAAATCAGTGGGTATGTCAGCGGAACCACTGCCGAAATGAGTGAATGTTCGAGAAGTACTCACAACCGTGCTGTACTGGGTGTTACGGACAAATTGTAAAAGATAGAAACAAATTACGCTTGTCACTGGACAGAGGAATGTTCAAAGTTTCGATACAGCTGCTCTGTTGTTTTTTGCAGCAACATGGCGACTTCACCTCAAGATAAATCATTTTGTGAAGTCAATCCACTCTATAAGTGCAACGTGCATTCCGCCGTCGTCGATTCAGCAACAAGCAGCCACGCACATGTGATGAAAGTGTAGAGCGCATCTGAAATGCGTTCACGCACACCCCTCGAAGTCGAGGAGACGGGCAGGCCGGTAACTTCAACTTTCTCAAACAGTGGGTACTGTTACGAAACGATGCCTGCATATGAAGCCTTACAAGCTGCAGTTACTGCAGCAGTTGCCTCCCGGCGACGATAAAAAAAGGTACTAATTTTGCGTTTCATTTGTTATGGATATGACGGAGGACACTTTTTACGAAAAACTCGATCTTTCAGACGAATAGACGTTCCACGTATCGGTTAATGCAAACCGCCGTAATGTAACAATATGGGAGTCACAAAATCCTGGCGTCGTTGTCGAGTATGAAAAAGACTCACCGAAACTGAATGTGTTTTGTGCCATTTATGTTCACAAAGTTCACGGACCTCCGATTTTTGCGGAGAAAATTGTGACAGGAATTTCATACAACCAGGGCATGCTGCAAAACTCCACTTTGATGCATAACGGCGCCACACCTCACTTTCACCTTGAGATGCAGCGTTGAAACACCATCCCATACCGTTGGACGGGAAGAGGTGGACAACAAGATCTTTTTCATTGCTTTTAGCCTCCCAGGTCATCTTACCTCACGCCTTGCGATTTTTTTTCTGCGGAGGAACATAAGACACAATCTATGTCCCATTTACGGCAATTACTCTTCGAGAGCTGAGAAATCGAATTGTTGGAGCTGTCCATTCAATAAACAGCGACCTGTTGGTTCATGTATCGAATGAAATGGACCAGAGTTTCGATGTTTCTCGAGCAACACATGGTGCTCATGTTGAGTGTCTGGGACAGTGCCTGTGCGAACATAAAACTGATTACTGGTTGCAGTGAAGTCTTCGAGGGAAGCACTTGAGAATTCACGACATCCAGAAACAGATGGTCCCAGTATGCCAATATCGACAATCTGAGAATTAACTTCTCAAATTTCACGAATTTCCTTGTTAAATATCTGACCTGCCCCAGGTTCCACGTCCACGTTGGATCTACGGAGCCTAAAACTGAACCCAGTGACATATGCCGTGGGTTTTTATTTTCACAGTTCGTCTGTAAAAAAACAACCGAAATCAGGTATATCTTCTGGAATCGGTCTGTACACCTTAGCTCCCAGGCCACTGGCGAGGCGTGCGACACAGTTCTTTTTTATGGTGAGTGTCTCGGCAGCGTGCAGGCTAATGCACAGTTTTACAGACTAGTTCTCCGTCGTGTGCTCAGTTACTTAGGATTAATGCACATCTTCGTCGAATCTGTAGACAGATGCTTGATATAAGGCGGAGTACTGGCGATAAGCAAACTATTGCAGGTAAGTGTCTGAGAATGAAACACGCTGTCAGTTTACTTGAAGAAGGGGAGCCCCCTGAAATTTCTTTAAGCCAGCAGAATGGTGCAGGTGTGTTGAGTGGTAGCTTATGTTGACATGTGGCAAAAGTTTTGTCGTTTGCCTAATTTCCTCACAGAATTTCTGCAAGTGATCTATTAGCAGCAATATTGTCAGTCATTGGCTGACTAAATCGAACAATCAGAAACTCAGCCCTGTGCTGGCAGGTGCGAAACATTGAAGTTAGTTCACCACATAATATCTACTAGTATTCAGGCAGTCAAGAATTAACTTTCACACTGACCCCATGTATTTACTACGAGTCGATATTTTGTTCTATTTAATTTAAGCAACAACATTATTGATCGTTAGAACATGTTTATATGCGATCTTGTGTGCTTGCTACCTCTTATGGGAATTAAACGCCGTGTGGGGATTTTTGTGATCTTGCATTGGTGCTTGACAAGTAAAAGTTGAAGCAGTGAACTTTAACTCAAGTATTACCGTTAGACTGGCTCTAAAGACTACCTTTTTCTTATTTTTTCATAAAACGAGGTGGCATCCTTTCATTTCGAGATTTTTACAGTAATAGCGTTGAGACTTTCCCGTTTGCCACTCCATCATTCACAGCAGAATGTATGCATTTTAAGGAATTTGTTCCAAGATGAGCGATGGTGGAGTGCGCGGTCTTAAAGGGTGAGAAGGTCATCACTACTCACAGCCATAGCCATAGCCATAGTCCAGTTACTATTCACAAGGCGATACATACATCCACTGTAGCTGTCAATGGCCGGGCAGCCTGCCGACTCGAAAGCGGTGCTGAAGAACTGCGACTGGTGATGCCACAACCGCTTGCCGGCAGAGAAGACAAACATTTATTCCGCGCAGCCAGCTGTGTTCGGGGCCGGCGATCCCCATGCGAGGAATCAGCGGAAGCGGGAATGAACGTACAGCGCTGAAGAGGAGGGTGTATATTCGGACTCTTACACCATCTTCCACGGATGCCAGATTGGCTCATTCAGGACCAATTCTCTATCGTACAAATTCTAATATTTTGGCAAAGGTTGGTGTATGTGTGCAACTGATTTGCTATACTTCATTCATAATAGGTGACAAATCAACCAGCTCTTGAGTGCTGTAAATCTAAGAAACCAAATGCATTCAAACATAACAAAATGATTAGAAAAGTTGTTGTTAACCTAATTATAAACTTAGAAGTAATACTATCCTCCGTAGCTTGTTGATACTGGTCAGTACTGTTAAAAAGCAGAAACTAAATTCAAATCATTTCCACAAGTGCATATCAATTCATCAGTTCCTCCGTTCCACCTAAGCTAAAACTGAATGAATCCATTGGCTCGAATAAATACTGTGGAAAACACCAGAAACGGAAGTTAGGTATGATTTTCTTTCTGCATATAAGGTGTCTTGGTGTGTGCGGGTAATGATAGTTGACGTTTCACACATGTCTACAACTATCAAAAGACGGCTGTCTTATATGTGTTCGGTGAAGCAAGAGTTCGATTTGTTGTACATGGAAGTGGAGTAAATTTGTGTTAAAAGAGTAAATGATACCATCTGCGAACCATTGTGTAAAGGGCTGAGATGGTGTTATCGGCTTCCTGGGATAGTAGTGCTGAGGTTGAACATTCGTAACCTCTCTCACGGCTGTATACACGGCTGTCGTAAAATACCATATTTGAAGATCAAACTACCTCTTTTTTGACGCTCACATTCACATAAAGCAGTTTGAGGCCCCTCGCTAGTTAAAAAGTATTGTTGTCGGTGGTGATGAACACAGTTATGCAATGGTATGCAGAGAGGTTACACAAGATAAAATTCAAAGTAATGCTTAGGGTCAGCTAAACGTATGGTGAGAATCAGAGACAATTCATTGTTCATCGTGACAGCATCAGCATCACTCAGTTGGTTGAAGGAAGACCAATTTTGCTTATTGATAGGTAAGGTCAGAGTAGTAGTAGTACCTTCCTTGCCATAAGTAACAGCAATGAAAAATATCTATTGGGTGTAAAAATCTCTACTCAAGCGATTACCTATTTCAGTAGCATACCTCCAATTAAAAGTACCCATTCGTGCACTGGACAGACTATCGGTGATTCTAAACAACAGCGTAATATTTAGGCTACATATCGATTCAAGCTGTTGATTTCTTTTTTGAAGTTCGTTCTGGATCGTTGCAGTCCACTTGTAGATATCACTGAAATGAGCAATGAACTGCTTAACAACCTGACCAAAGAAGATTATAATATCTGTAATTGCCAATTCCTTATGGTGTAATATTACTAAATTCTCAGAAGATTTTACAGTATTGGAGTGTATTTCTTTTGGAAGCTGTTCTAACTTGTTACTCACTTCAACCAAGTCCTTTTTAGTTGAGATTCCTAAGATAGTTCTAAGTATATTTCCACCAAAATCAAATCATGTCCGCCTACGTCTATCGAGATTCCTGTACGGTGGAAGATTCAAGTATCAATAGAGTTCTCTTCTTTAGGCCGTAAATGCTACTTTAACTTGGGATTTAGTTACACTCCAACTGTTTTACCATGATACTTCCGAGTCTCATGTTATATGATAAATGAAAATTGACTCAGTAAGTCTAAAGTGTTCATCTATGTTCTGGAATAACACTTGCATCTCACTTAGGTCATACCTCAAAATAAGTATAAAATTTGTTTGTGGCTCAAAAAGAACACCAGGTTGATGTTGAAGGATTCTGACGGACAGCCAAAGCTAAAAATAAAAGTCATCGAAACGAAACAAGAATCGGTATCCTTAAGCAAAACGTAATGAAGTCAAGGAAGTTGAACAGTCCTCTGAAAGAAACGATAGTTCAGCGCTTGATTCAGTTGTCAGCATGCCGCTGACAAGAGACGAATACACCTTTCTCTTCTACACACACGCACTTAGATAATCGCGCAGTGTCTGTAACAGATGTATACACACTTAATACGTACTTAACGTTATCTCGAGTGTAGCAAGTACCGTGTTGGAGCGCTGCTCGTGCCCACACACAGCCTCGGTTGCCGGCGTCCTGGCTCGTCAGCATCAAACAACGGATCTCGGCGTCGGCGGCTCAAGAGCTGGTCACCGTCTGGTCCGTTATGCGGTTGGCTCAACTGCTTCCGAAGTCTTTCTTCCCATCTGTAGGCTAGTTCCATAGCTGCCTTACTAACATACATCATTACACGATTTATGTGCACTATGGTGAGGAGAAACGCTAACTAGAGTTTTATGTAATCGGAGGAGATGATTTTAAGAATTTCAAATGCAATTTAGATTTCCTGGCGTGAACCTTCATCAGTACTGCATTTCTCAAACAAACCAAGTCTTCAACGCAGTTTTTAGTTATACCAGCACTGCAGTCATGTTGAGCGACCTGCTGGAAAAATGACTGATACTTTAGGGCCTTTAAACGCTATAATATTTCATGTAGTTTGCTGGCTTATTGTTTGACATGTTCACTGTTCTGCCTCTTGTTGATGTTGTGAAGTCAAACGGTGAGATTATTCCGCTGCCATAGACGATTTCTTAAGGGGTGGGTTGCGTGCTATATACGCTGAACACTTATGGTATGTAGGTGTCCCACGAATAGTGCTTACTGCCAACACAGTGACTTATCATTTTCACGAGGGTCCGATGAACTCTTTCAACTCGGCATTCCTCTCAGGATAAGCTGGCGTTCTGTTTAGCCAATTAAGAAACATCGGTTGTAGCTTATGCCTTAGGCAACTGTTAATCATTCGTTCTCTGCTATCGAGTAATTGAATTCAGTTCTGTGCAGAAGAAGGGAAGCAAATGAAACTGGATGCTTTTCCTCGCTGATTTTCTGTGATAAAACCGCCCTGACATAGAAATTACTAGCGTCAGTAGGTAGGATGAAGCGTTTTGAGAAGTTTTGATAAGACCACGTGGAAGTTATTGTCAAAGCTGTTTTCATAGTTGTCACCGGTTTTAAACATTCAGAACCCCAGTTAAATCCGCTCCTTTTCTCAGTAGTTGAATCATCGCTCGTACTTAGTCAGCTTGTTCCTGAACAAATCATTGGTAGAAATTCGGAATGGCTGGGATTGACTGTATTTCCTTCACATTCATTGGTTCAAAATAGTTCAAATGGCTCTGAGCACTATGGGACCTGCTGTCATCAGTGGGTTCGGGGGTAAGAATAGGCCCACGGTATTCCTGCCTGTCGTAAGAGGCGACTAAAAGGAGTCTCAAACGTTTTGGCCTTGTGAGATGGTTCCCTAACGGGTTTGACCTCCATCCTTCTAAATTTTCCGAAGAGCGAGCCGATTGGGGAAGGGCGCCTTACAAGGAGCGATGTGTCCATCATGCATTACCATCTCTAGCCAGGTTTGTCGTCATCGCTTAGCAGTCCCGCTCACCTACCATCTCTTGGGCGTGGATTTGTTCTTGGGTGCAGTTTATTGCAGTCTGCTATGCTGTGTCGCTTTATGCGCCAATGACGATGTTGGACTACATCGCCTGAAAACCAGCACGGTAGCCAGTCTGTTGTGGTGGGGCCGCCATGTACCCTGTTGGTTGTAGCCCCCTGACTACACAGGGATCGCTCTGCTGATGCCAGCGCCGTTAACTCCCCACGTATGCCAAGGAGTAGATGCCTATCTCCTTGGGGCATTGGGACTCCCGGCAATGGCCATCCTGCCAGGTGGTCGTTTCTGAGGCTGGGTGGCTCCCGTGGGGAGGGCCCTTGGTCGGAGTAGGTGGCATCAGGGCGGATGACCCGCAATGAAGCGTGGTACATCATCTCTTGCTGGCGGACAGCCGCCAGCAGTCTCTAAGCGTTCCAGGGCTCAATACAACGCAACTACATATGACCCCAAATCGTTCCCCTCCCTGGCTACATCATGGGAGGAACGAAAGACTAAGGATGCCAGCGAACCATACTTGCCCCGCTACCTGGTGTGTACGAGAGCTGATACTGAATCCTTTACATCCATGAAGCCTCAGTTCTTCGTCGAGCACTTAGAGGACAAGTTCGGGGAGGAGGAGGGCTTGTCCAAAATGCGCTCGGGCTTGGTTTTGATCAAATCGGCGTCCTCCGCCCAGTCCCGCCGGTTACTCGATTGTGACAAGCTGGGGGATGTTCCGGTTACAATCACGCCCCATAAGAGTCTTAATATGGTCCAGGGCATAATATTCCATCGGGACCTTCTATTGCAGTCCGATGACGAGCTTCGCGCCAATTTAGAGCGGCGAGGTGTTCACTTCGTCCGGCGCGTACATCGTGGTCCAAGGGATAAGCAGGTTGCCACCGGTGCCTCCAACTTGGCCTTCGAGGGTGATACTTTACCTGAGAAGGTCAAGGTGATGGTCTATCGTTGTGACGTCAAGCCATATATCCCTCCCCCGATGCGGTGCTTTAAGTGCTGGAAGTTCGGGCATATGTCTTCCCGCTGTACTTCCGGCCTCACATGTCCAGATTGTGGACGCCCATCACATCCCGATACTCCATGTGCTCCGCCTCCCATCTGTGTAAACTGCGGAGAGCACCACTCGCCTTGCTCGCTGGACTGCAGGATCTTCCAGAAAGAGCGCAAGATCATGGAGTATAAGACCCTGGACCGCCTGACATACACTGAGGCCAGGCAGAAGTTCGAACGCCTCCATCCTGTTCGAATGACTGCCTATTACGCCGCGCCTACTACTGTTATGGCCCCATTAGCTCTCCCTCAGACTGCCACCTCTCAGAGCCGGATGCTACACCTGCCCCCTTGATGGTGGGGGGCACTTCACTCCCTGCTGCTCCTGCACTACCTGCCTCAGGAGCAGCAACCCCCCAACCATCGGGGACATCAGTCCCCACTTCTAAGCTGGGGAAGCCTCAAACTTCCCCGGCTCGAATAGCACGGAAAGGGTCCCTTGGGTCCCTTCCTTCCCAGGTTTCCGCCTCTGGGAAGGGTGACGTCAGCCAATGGAAGAAAAGCAGACCAGCGGCTGGTGGCAGGGCTTCCCGCTCCTCCTCCGTCCCGGAGACTGACTCGCTGGAGCCCTGCCAGCCAATGAAACCCAAGGACCAGAGAGAAAAGACGAAGAAGAAGACCTCTAAGGCCAAGGACCACGCGGTGGCATCCACCCCACTGCTCCCTACAGGCTCTGCGTCCGAGGATAATGTGGAGATCCGGGCGTCCGCTGAGGACCTGGATCTCGCCGGACCCTCAGACACCATGGAAGCAGATTGTACTGGTCCTCCATCGGTGGCAGCAGGTGACCCAGTGGCGTGATCTGCCTTCTCGGCCCCTTCACGCCTTTTTCGGACATGGACAAAGCGATACTCCAGTGGAACTGCAGCGCTTTTTTCCACCACCTTGCTGAGCTTCGCCAACTCATCAGCAGTCACCCTTTCCTCTGCATTGCCCTACAGGAAACTTTGTTTCCGGCAATGCGGACCCCTGCCCTACCTGGGTATCGGGGTTATTACAAGAACCGGGCAGCTTATGAGAGGGTATGTGGTGGAGTCTGCGTCTACATCCTTAACTCTGTCTACAGCGAATGTGTACCTCTTCACACACCTTTAGAGGCTGTCGCTGTAAGGATGTGGACGCCTCAGCCTATTACTGTCTGCAGTTTGTATCTTCCGCCAGACGGTGATGTCTCGCGTCATGTGTTGGCTGCATTGATAGCACAACTGCCTCCTCCTTTTGTGTTACTGGGCGACTTTAACGCCCATAACCCCCTGTGGGGTACCGCCGCGATTACTGGCCGAGGTAGAGATGTCGAGACTCTTCTCTCGCAGCTTGACCTCTGCCTCTTAAACACGGGAGAGCCGACACATTTCAGCGTCGTCCATGGCACATTTTCGGCCATCGATCTTTCTATCTGCAGCCCCGGACTTTCACCATCCATCCACTGGAGTGTCCATGACGACTTATGTGGTAGTGACCATTTCCCCATCTTTCTGTCACTACCACAGCGTCACACTTCTGAACGCCCCTCCAGATGGGCTCTGAATAAGGCTGATTGGTGCTTGTTCTCCTCTCTCGCCACTATCGCACCTCCTTCCCCTGACACCATTGATGCGGTGGTTCAGTCGGTCACCACCGGCATCGTTTCTGCGGCGGCATCTGCGATTCCCTGTTCATCCGGGTCCCCTCGGCGGAGGACTGTGCCTTGGTGGGCGCCCGAGATCGCAGAGGCGATTAGAGATCGCCGGCGGGCTCTTCAACGCCATAAGCGGCACCCGTCCTTGGAGAACCTCATAGTTTTTAAACAGCTCTGTGCCCGTGCCCGACGCCTTATTCGCCAACGGAAGCAGGAGTGCTGGGAACGGTATGTTTCCACCATTGGCGTCCGTACCTATGCATCGCAGGTTTGGGCTAAGATTAGGCGACTCCATGGCTATCGGCCGCCTGTCTCTGTCCCTGGGCTTTCGCTGAATGGAGTGGTGTGTACTGACTCCGACACGATTGCGGACCGGTTAGCAGCGCATTTTGCTCAGTGTTCCGCATCTACAAATTACCCACTGGCCTTCCGCTCCCGGAAAGAGCGGTTGGAAAGTTGGAGGCTTTCCTTTCACACGCGCCACGCGGAGTCGTACAATGCTCCTTTCAGCGACTGGGAATTCCACAGTGCCCTATCTGCTTGCCCTGATACGGCTCCTGGGCCAGACCGCATCCACAGGCAGATGCTGAAACACCTCTCTGTGAATTGCCAGCGACGCCTCCTAGATGTTTTCAACCGCATCTGGGTTGAGGGTGTGTTCCCGTCTCAATGGCGAGAAAGCATCGTCCTCCCCGTGTTGAAACCTGGCAAGAACCCGCTGGAGGTGGACAGCTACCGCCCCATAAGCCTCACTAACGTTCTTTGCAAGTTGCTAGAACGTATGGTGAGCCGGAGGTTGAGTTGGCTCCTCGAGTCTCGAGGCGTTCTGGCTCCGTCTCAGGGTGGGTTCCGTAAAGGCCGCTCTGCCGTCGATAATCTGGTCTCCCTAGAGTCTGCCGTCCGTACAGCCTTTGCACGCCGCCAACATCTGGTTGCCGTCTTCTTCGACATGAGGAAGGCGTACGATACGACTTGGCAATATCACATCCTGGCCACACTTCATGGGTGGGGTCTTAGGGGCCCGCTCCCGATTTTTATTCAGAATTTTCTGTCGTCTCGTTCCTTCCGCGTGCAAGTTGCTGCGTCCCATAGTTCCTCCCGGGTCTAGGAGAACGGGGTCCCACAGGGGTCTGTCCTCAGTGTCTCCCTTTTTTTAATTGCGATCAATGGGCTCGCTGAGGCGGTGGGATCGTACGTCGCAGCTTCGTTGTATGCAGACGACTTCTGCCTCTACTACAGCTCCGCTGGCATTGCAGTTGCTGAGCGCCAGCTGCAGGGCGCTATCCGCAAGGCGCAGTCATGGGCTGTAGCGCACGGCTTCCAGTTTTCGGCCGCTAAGACCTGCGTTATGCATTTCTGCCGGCGTCGCACGGTTCACCCTGAGCCACGCCTTTACCTTGACGATGAACCTCTTGCTGTGGTAGAGACGCATCGGTTCTTGGGACTGGTATTTGATGCCCTGTTGACTTGGCTGCCTCATATTAGGCAGCTTAAACAAACATGCTGGCGGCATTTAAACGCTCTCCGTTGCCTTAGCCACACCGGATGGGGTGCCGATCGGTCCACCCTTCTCCGGCTGTATCAAGCGCTGATCCAGTCCCGCCTTGATTATGGGTGTGTGGCTTATGGTTCGGCGTCGCCATCAGCGTTGCAATTGCTGGATCCCATCCATCACTGCGGGATCCGACTCGCCACAGGAGCATTTCGGACAAGCCCTGTTGACAGCTTACTTGTGGAGGCTGGTGTTCCTCCATTGCGGATCCGGCGCGACCGACTTCTGGCCGCTTAGGCTGCCCACGTTTGTAGCTTGCCAGGGCATCCCAACTACCGTCTCCTGTTCCCGCACTCGATCGTCCATCTTCCAGACAGGCGGCCCCGGTCAGGGTGTACGATCGCGGTTCGCATCCGGGCTCTACTGTGTGGGATTGAGTTTTTTCCTCTCCCGCCTGTTTTCCGGGCCAATCTCCGTCTGCCCCCTAGATGTGTGCGCCGACCATGCATTCGGCTGGATTTGGCACAGGGTCCGAAAGACTCGGTCCCTCCTCCGGCCCTCCGCCGCCGCTTTGTTTCTCTCCTTGCCGAGTTTCCCGGATCTGCCGTGGCCTATACCGACGGTTCGATGGTCTCTGGTCGCACTGGTTACGCTCTTACTCTAGAGGATCATTGTGAGCAACGGTCGCTGGCACCCGGGAACAGTGTATACACTGCCGAGTTGGTTGCCATCTATCGCGCCCTAGAGTATATCCGCTCCCGCTCAGGTGAGTCCTTTGTCATCTGTAGTGACTCCCTGAGTGGTTTACGAGCTCTTGACCAGTGCTTTCCTCGTTCCCGTCTGGTGATGGCCATCCACGAGTCGCTCCATGCTCCTGCCCGTTGCGGCCTCTCCGTGGTCTTTGTTTGGACCCCAGGTCATGTCGGCATCCCGGGCAATGAGCGGGTTGACACGCTGGCTAAACAGGCAGTGAGTTCACCGACTCTGGAACTCGGCCTTATGGAGTGTGATCTCCTGTCGCTTTTGCGCCAGAAAGTGCTTGGTGCCTGGGGTGACGAGTGGCGCACCCTGCCCACGCCCAACAAACTTCGGGCGGTGAAGGAGACGACCGGTGTGTGGCGCTCCTCCATGCGGGCCTCTCGGAAGGACTCTGTCGTCCTCTGCCGGCTGCGCGTTGGCCACACGTGGCTGAAGCACGGCCATTTGTTGCGCCGGAAGGACCCAACGCTATGTCGCTGCGGAGCAGCTCTGACGGTGGTCCACATTTTGGTGGACTGCCCGCTTTTAACAGGACTCAGGCAGACGTTTGCGCTGCCTGCTACCCTCCCTGCCCTTTTATGTGATGACGTTGCTATGGCGGACCTCGTGTTGAGTTTTATTCGGGCAGGGGGTTTTTATCGTCTGATTTGAGTGTTTGTCCTTTTACTTCCTGTATTGACTTGGGCCTTTGGCCTGTGGTTTTAAACTGTGGGTTTTAATGTCATTTGGTGGTTGGCTTTTCCTTATTTTCATGGTCGGCCAACCACCTTCACACTCGGTGTGATTTTAGTTCCGTTTGTCTGGTCTTTGTCTGTCTTTCTTGTGTTGTGTCGTCCCTTGTCTCAGTTCTCCGTTTTTAACGACTGACAGTTTTTATTTCGTGTGATTTTATCGTGGAACAAGGCACCGATGACCTTAGCAGTCTGGTCCCTTCAATCCCACACCCAACCAACCAACTAGCTGTCATCAGTCCCCTAGAACTTAGAACTACTTAAACCTAACTAACCTAAGGACATCACACACGTCCATTCCCGAGGCAGGATTCGAACCGGCAACCGTAGCGATCGCGCGATTCCAGACTGTAGCGCCTAGAACCGCTCGGCCGGCTCACATTCATGGGACCTAGATGGTTCTGTATAGCTTCCAATACTTTTAAGGTATGTTGGACTCTATCTGCAGTTATCCTGTGTCCTACATAATTATTCTACTTCGGGTACAGGAAAATGACATTTTGACACGGATAGCAATAGATTTGCACAGTGCGGTCTCGTAAATACGGCCCGTAGTCCTTCAGCATGTTGTTCCATGTCTTTTTTGAAAATGATAACATCGTGAATGTGTATCAGGCATCGAGTGACGATAATTCTGTAAGAACATTATCCACCTGGCGTTGGAATGTTGCTGAAGCATTCCGAAGACCAAAAGGAAATCGATTATATTTGTAAACACCTACTGGTACAATAAACGACATTTTAGCCCTGTCTTCTAGATGTACATCAGATAATTGCACCCACTGGTTACATAAGTAGAGAAGATTTTTCATGAACTAACATAATCCAAAGAGTGTACATGATTTGGCAATGGATGAATATCTGGAATCTATACAGAATTAAGCTCTCTCTCGTCAGCACAAAGCCTGTATTTCCGATCTCCTCTAGATGACTTTTTTCATTACAAATTCAAAGCGTGAGGTCCAGGGGGATCTAACTGCTCTCTAGGAACATTGAACCCTCTTCCTGCTGTTCCTTAATCACCTCTTCAACTAAGGTTTGTTAAGTATGCTGAATTCTGTATGGATATGATAAATATGTACAGCTGCTGGATGTATCTTATGTTGCACTAGTGTGGGGAGGGGGCGGGGGGCGAGGAGGTTTGCTGGGACACAATCGGATTCCTAGAGATATCAGGACAGCGAAGTAGCATTGATGAAATTGTGCCGTGTCTCTCCAGTGATAAATAATTTGAGTTATTGAGCGTCACTTGTTCGATTAGTCCAAGTGCTTCTGCAGTTGATTTTTTCTCACTGTCTAGGTGGACAACAATTTACTAGCTACACATTTTGCTCCACGGTAGGTACTTCCACCACATGCTGTGGATCTCTACTATTGCAACAATAGTTCCTCGTGGTAGTTCCACTTCTGCGTTACTCATTTTAGATACGGGGACTGGAACACGCAGTTTCCTGCGTGGTCTTCGTTAATGAGAATGACAGTTCTCGCTACATAGCACTGTCTCTGCTCTATCGTGTCCCCGTTTACTGGCGGCTCTATTAACGAAAGATTACTTCCCTTGCTCTCTGACAGCATCATGTCGAGATACATAGTTTTCCTGTCCCGAGCAGAGACGCGTTCGCATTGAGTCAAATGTACGTTGACTTTCAACAGCGCAAATGCGCCGCTACTCATTTTGTGTATTGCCTCATTGGCACTAACATTCGTTTGAATCTGACCTTTAGAGCTCCCGTTGCAGCCATAACCGTGACGACCTAATCGGATAACTATTTCTGCTACATTGATCTGAGTGCGGTGAGCTGCCAGGAAATCTACTCGCGTGGTTGTGCGCCCGGTTGCCATTTAACCCTTTAATTTACTGCTTGGCTGTCGACAGTTTTCTTCCTTAACTACATGACACCATATTAAAGTAATTTGGTCGCCTATATCGACCAGTTTAATAAGCCACAGCTGCAAAATACTAACTCGAATTCTTTACAGACGAATGGAAAAACTAGTAGAAGCCGACCTCTGCGAAGATCAGTTTGGATTCTGTAGAAATACTGGAACACGTGAGGCAATACTGACCTTACGACTTATCTTAGAAGAACGATTAAGGAAAGGCAAACCTACGTTTCTAGCATTTGTAGACTTAGAGAAAGCTTTGACAATGTTAACTGGAATACCCTCCTTCAAATTCTAAAGGTGGCAGGGGTAAAATACAGGGAGCGAAAGGCTATTTACAATTTGTACAGAAGGCAGATGGCGGTTATAAGAGTCGAGGGACATGAAAGGGAAGCAGTGGTTGGGAAGGGAGTAAGACAGGGTTGCAGCTTCTCCCCGATGTTATTCAATCTGTATATAGAGCAAGCAGTAAAGGAAACAAAAGAAAAATTTGGAGTAGGTATTAAAATCCATGGAGAAGAAATAAAAACTTTGAGGTTCACCGATGACATTGTAATTCTGACAGAGACAGCAAACGACTTGGAAGAGCAATTGAACGGAATGGACAGTGTCTTGAAAGGAGGATATAAGATGAACATCAACAAAAGCAAAACGAGAATAATGGAATGTAGTCGAATTAAGTCGGGTGATGCTGAGGGAATTAGATTAGGAAATGAGACACTTAAAGTAGTAAAGGAGTTTTGCTATTTGGGGAGCAAAATAACTGATAATGGTCGGAGTAGAGAGGATATAAAATGTAAACTAGGAATGGCAAGAAAGGCGCTTGTGAAGAAGATAAATTTGTTAACCTCTGAAAGTATTTGTATGGAGTGTAGCCATGTATGGAAGTGAAACATGGACGATAAATAGTTTGGACAAGAAGAGAATAGAAGCTTTCGAAATGTGGTGCTACAGAAGAATGTTGAAGATTATGTGGGTAGATCACATAACTAATGAGGAAGTATTGAATAGGAATAGGGAGAAGAGAAGTTTGTGGCACAACTTGACCAGAAGAAGGGATCGGTTGGTAGGACATGTTCTGAGACATCAAGGGATCACCAATTTAGTATTGCAGGGCAGTGTGAAGGGTAAAAATCGTAGAGGGAGACCAAGAGATGAATACACTAAGCAGATTCAGAAGGATGTAGGTTGCAGTAGGTACTGGGAGATGAGGAAGCTTGCACAGGATAGAGTAGCATGGAGAGCTGCATCAAACCAGTCTCAGGACTGAAGACGACAACAACAACAACAACAACATATCGACTAGTAAACGGGCATTTTGTCTACGGTAAATTGTGCTAACGGGCACTCTTTTC
The DNA here is from genome assembly GCF_023897955.1 of Schistocerca gregaria. Lineage (NCBI taxonomy): Eukaryota > Metazoa > Arthropoda > Insecta > Orthoptera > Acrididae > Schistocerca > Schistocerca gregaria. The sequence goes on along the minus strand of NC_064924.1, from coordinate 306,846,214 downwards.
GAACTGTCGTTATTGGAACTCGGAGTAACTGCTGCTTCTTGATGTCAGAATAGTGCTGTCCCTTCCGCCCCCGCTGTCGTTTAACGTACTCCAGTCTAAGCTCTCCACCTTTGGCCTTGCGTTCCCCTTGTGCGGTTTCAGGCTATGTGACCTTCCACTCCGCAGGTGAAACATAAAATCTCTTTCGCCATGAGAAGTTGTGCTCTGCAGTCTCTCCTCATCATAGGTGATTCCCTAATAAGCTTCGAACACATGGAGATCCGGTTTGATATCAATTTGAGGTCTCTCTGGCTCTTCAAATAATCCAACTGTCACTTTAATTACTTCTTCACACGCCTAGAAACTTGCTAACCTTACTGCTCCACCAATTGTAAGCATGTAGCACCGTTCAACAATGCATCTAATGCTTTGTCAAGCTTCAGACAATGTTGCCTCAATGAGCAGATCACTCTCAATAAGCAAAAAGTGTTTGCATTAAATTTCAGTAAAATGCTCGACGAATTCTCCGTCCAAAATAAGCAGTGTGTTTTTCCTCTGGTGCCGTTGCAGATGTGTGGGTTTCAATTGGTTGTAGGTAGCTGCACGACTCCACATGACGAAATCGAGTGTATCATCTAGGATTCATAGTTCTGCTAGTTACTTTGTCCGACTCATACCAGAATCCTAAACTCGCTATGTTTTTCAGTTAAAAAAAAAGTACAGGATCATCTACATCTGACTCACCTGATCTCTTGCGGAAGACTGTAAGTGTAGATCGGTTATACTCAGAACGTTGCTAGTTTCTCTACCCACTTTCCTCCTACCTTCTGCATCTGGCTGTAATTTTTGAATTTCTAAGCTTAATTCCTCGACAACAGTCTGCAAATCCACAATTTTCTGTATGTTTGTCATGATTCATTACCTGGTTACTTCAGTTATTAAACATTTACCGCCATGTCCGATCGCGTCCACTTCAAAGAGAGCCTGTATCTGCTGCAGTCCTTCCTTCGGTGCTAAGTCTCGCCCCACTACATCGTGACCAGAAGCGCTCCAAAGGGAGAATGGTGTCTGTATCAGCGCTGGACTACTTCCACGAATGGACACCACCAACGAACTTATACTGCTTAATTCTGCAACAACGGCTGACTTATACATAACTGGATAATGCCGCACCGAACTATAACCATAGAAGTCTGAAGGTTTTTTTTTCTCTCCTCAGCAATAACGATGGGTAAAGGGACACTGAGGATCCCACTTCTATCACCAATTTATAATGGAGTCTGGCCCAGGCTGAGCGATGGCGGGGTGTGGGATCATCAGATCGAGTAAATGAACAGTACTCATAGCCATAGCCCCAGTGACACTTACTTAACTTAATTCACAACACGATATATACATGCACCCTAGTGGTCAACGTCCAGGCGGACTAACGACTCGAACGAGGCGAAAAGGAACGGTGACTGACGACGAAGCAATCACAAGCCGATTTTTTTTTAAAAAAAACAATTTAATTCCAGGTGGCCAGCTGCATTTGTAGCCAACGACCATCGTATGCGAAATCAGAGGATGCAGGACTGGACATACAGCGCTGGGGGTGAAGGTGCGCATACTCTAATTCCACACTCTTACAGCTAGTTAGAATCATCGGCTGGGAAAAAAGCGAAGAGGGACACGTGACAGCTGTAGCAGGTACAAGGTAAGAAATCTTCAAGCTGACAACCTAGAGGAAACTTCCTGGCAGATTAAAACTGTGTGCCCGACCGACACTCGAACTCAGGACCTTTGCCTTTCGCGGGAAAGTGCTCTACCAACTGAGCTACCGAAGCATGACTCACGCTCGGTACTCACAGCTTTACTTCTGCCAGTATCCGTCTCCTACCTTCCAAACCTTACAGAAGCTCTTCTGCGAACCTTGCAGAACTAGCATTCCTGAAAGAAAGGATACTGCGGTGACATGGCTTAGCCACAGCCTGGGGGATGTTTCCAGAATGAGATTTTCACTCTGCAGCGGAGTGTGCGTTGATATGAAACTTCCTGGCAGATAAAAACTGTGTACCCGACCGAGACTCGAACTCGGGACCTTTGCCTTTCGCGGGCAAGTGCTCTACCAACTGAGCTACCGAAGCACGACTCACGCTCGGTACTAACAGCTTTACTTCTGCCAGTATCTGTCGTGCTTCGGTAGCTCAGTTGGTAGAGCACTTGCCCGCGAAAGGCAAAGGTCCCCAGTTCGCGTCTCGGTCGGGCACACAGTTTTAATCTGCCAGGAAGTTTCATATCAGCGCACACCTCGCTGCAGAGTGAAAATCTCATTCTGGGAACCTAGAGGAAGTTTACTAAACCTTCTCGTTACTAGCTGTTCAATACAGCCTTGCACAAGCAACACTTTGCAAAAATCAGCTTGCCTTTTTAGCATGTGCGACACAGTAAGGTGTCGCAGTAGTAATGTAACACATATCATACTAGTTAGTTTATCAGTTTGGAAGAAGTAAGAAAAACTACAGTTTAAATCTGTTCCGCATTCGCATTGTAACCTAGCCTGAGTTACACTAGAGATTCCCAAGCACATACCTCTTTGCAACCAGAGGCGGTGCCCCGTTTCTGCTAAGCAGTCCCCATTCCAGTCTCCTCACGAACAACGGTTAAGCAGCAACTCGAATAGTATCACGCGGCTGGGATGACTGAGCCTGTTGAAGCAAGCGCTTCAGTCACTTCCCTGGTAGTGCTGGAGAAACACAACGGTTCCGTCCAATTGCACATAGACCTTAAATGAATAATAAATTCTGATGTACACTTAGAAACCCACCCTATATTGCGCCCAGTAGGCTCCTCTCAAAGCCCGTTGGAGCAGAATTTTTCTTTTAACAACGAGCTTGCTGACACAAATTTGCAAATACTGCTCGATGAAGGGACGCAAAATTTTTTGTTATCAACACTGTTTCCTTCTTGGACAAATACAAGTGCTCACCTTTTGGGATCTCTTCCACTCCTGCAATCTTCCAGTCGGATTTGGAACGATTAATCACGTCCGTTCCGACTTGCATTTAATATCTATATAACTTAACTGTTACGGGCGCTACGGGACAGGAAAACGTACAAAACCTTTCCATACCATATACTGCCACATATGACGCAGGGCTCAAGTGCCGGTTACACAAACGCCAGTTCTCCCAGGAGCAAATGGAATACCTAAATAAAGATGGCGACCAGCCCACTGACTAAACGTAGGAGCTATCGGAACCCCCCCCCCCCCCCCCAAAAAAAAAAAAAACACTTCCACACAAACGGACCACTTCATGTAATCATTAAACCAGTTGCAGAAGAGACCGTTTAGTAGAGGTGCGCACACCTTCACACAGTTAAAGTGTATTCTGTGTTTGATACCCTGTCGTACACCATTTTCACTCTCACGTCCACTGGTAGTGGCCATGATATGACACTGGCGCAGTGTTGGCATGTAGGAATAACAGAAATGATGGTGGTGCTAAGCAATGTATCGCCTACGTGTCAACAACGTTGAATCCAAACAAAAGAAAAAGGCATAGATAGAATAGGAGGCATTAGCGATTTTATTTGCAGTTAAGAAATTCCATGTTTTCCCATTCGAAATTAAATACGCTTTAATCACAGACCACAAACCGATGGTAGCACTGTTCGGGATACTCGCCAGTCTTCCAGACAGAACAGCGTAACACCTGCAACCTTGGGCACTTTTTGTGATTTCCTACAGTTTTGCGATTAGGTACAAGGCAGCAGAGCTACATGTCTAAGTAAGTTCTACAATGACTTCTTGTGGAACCCGACACAGTCTTTCCATACAGATGCAGACAGGATACAAACCTCGTATTTTCCATTAAGACTACACGAATCACTGGAGACACTCGTTACGACCAGATTGTACCGTTATTTCAAGCTCTGGTTTTTTTTTTTTCGTGTTTGGTCCACATACATTTCAGAAATCAAAAATCAAGATCCTGATGCCTCATCTCCAGCCATATATCAGTCATCAACGATGTCTTCATATTAGACGCTTTGGCGGATTCTCATATTGTCATCATCCTGGCCTCCCTGAGGCCACAGGCTTTAAAATTGCTTCTATCACAGGCACTGGGGAATGTCACTGATGAAATCCCTAGCTAGCCGCATGCTTGCCAGCCAGGTTTAACATGGCCGTGGAAGCCATGGTGCACATATCTTCAGATTTCGCCAGATATCAGGAGCACCATCCAAATCTTCCACTCCATGACACATCTCACGTCGACTTAGGCACTGCAGTCATTTGGAATTTGCGGGCCCATTATGGGCTTTGCGTGGATACCAGTAATGGGTACCTACTGCGAATACCAATACGTGGTAAGCACGATGCCCACCGTAACAGAAGACACAATAAACATGGTAGCGAAAGTTGCCTACATAAGCAAACTTCCACTTTTATTGTTTTTCTTCTTAATTATCCGGTATAGGCCACACAGCCTGTTTTCCAGTGTTGTACTTCCTTCGTAAAAGAATACACAGAGTGCGACTGTATTTATTTTGTGTGTCAACGAGCATCTTCTCTATATCCCCTCCGTTTCCCCCTGATAATCTCTGCAAAATGTATGTCTGTGGACACATGTCTGTCAATCTGCCGGTGAGAGAAGCAGAGACTTTCTTGTATGCTCCGAGTGGTGCAGCACCGATGTCGATAGATTTCCCTAGAGAGAACTGTTAAAGCTACTTCTTTGCGAATCAGACGAGTTCCCGCTTTTCCTCGCCAAATGTTAGGAGACGCCACTCCCCGATCACATTAAGAAAACGGACACCTGGGTCAACTGTCTTCGTTAGGGCTTTTGTGAAGTGGCAATCTGGAGCCTAACACCGCCCTGGTAAGAGTTAATGTTTCTTGGAACAGATATCGGTATAGTTTCTAGATCTGGTTAGTGCAGATAGATTTTTGTCACTTATGAAAAAGTCATTTCATATAGTTGACGGATTGTTCAGGACAGCATCTTGATTCGGTCATTTGGGTTTTTAGTTAATTTCAATAAGTAATGTTTCAACTGATAAACTCTCGTTATTCACACCGAAAGGGGCCATGTGCCATCAGTCGAGGTATCTCTTTCACTGAACTTGTTTAACAACTTATTCCTAACACAATTAAAAGAAAAAAAGCCCTCGGTCACTAAATTTTTAACGAACTAACCGGGTTTCGGCAATGCTAGGGGTGTCTTCCTCAGAATTTAAACCAATGCATTGTTTATAACATGGTCACAGAATTATGACTAAAAACGTATGATACAAATTATAATTACGGAATTGTGGTGGAAGACTGGCAATTCGTATATGTCATTTATAAAATAATAATTACAAAAATTATATTTTATACCATTTCGATACCTGGTAATAAAAGTGATTGAGTTTCACTAGTTTAGTAAATGGTTAAAATGGCTCTGAGCACAATGGGACTTAACATATGAGGTCATCAGTCCCCTAGAACTTAAAACTACTTAAACCTAACTAACTTAAGGACATCACACACATCCATGCCCGAGGCAGGATTCTAACCTGCGACCGTAGCGGCCGCGCGGTTCCACACTGAAGCGCCCAGAACCGCTCGGTCATAGCGGCCAGCTTTAAATCATCTCCTCTACCATAACTAGATATAGGTTGCTGCGTGGCGAACCATGTGCAGAATGTACTATTTAGTTTGCCTTCAGTAACAGCGTTTCTGGTGTCTTACTCATTGTGCGGCTTCACCATCACGTGTGAACAATATAATGATAGATATTGCAATCACAAGTTGTTCCATTCCGTAGAATATTTAATATTACATAAACAGATATACCATTTTCAGCGGGATGGCTTTCATTTAGTCTTTGGGATCTCTCCGGTTCACCTGTGCCGTTACAGTGGTGGTGGAATGAACTTTCTTTTTCACTCTTCAGGTTACGTGTGGTTTTATGCAAATATTGATGCACGAATATCGTCTTTTTAATAGTTTTCTGTTTTTCTTGTCCTTTTCAGGGATGGAAGGATCTGGCATGTCGGCCTAATGACTATGGAAGCCCAGTAGAGAGGATAGCACGGAATCTGGGGAGCTGGCACACACCGCCTTACCACACAGCATTCCACCAGCCAATTAGAGTTCGTACATGCCCCGTGAGCTCCACTGCACAGTTTTGCTATCATCTCGTTATCGAACATACCACTGGTTTTCCGTCTCCTCTTTTGCTTCGTCTCTGGTTCTCTCTCCTCTGTCCCAGTCTCTACATTACCCATTATTTGTAGTGAAGTCTCCACCTGTCATTTCCTGTCCGCTAGGGTTGATTCCTCTGGATCACGGGGTCCCGGGTTCGATTCCCGGCTGGGTTGGGTTTTTTTCTGCCTGGGGAGTGGGAGTTTGTGTTGTCCTCATTATTTCATTACGATCATCATCATCATTCATGACAACGGCTCGATTGGACTGAGTACAAAAATGGACTGTGTACAAATTGGGACTTCGTACGGGCGCTGATGACAGCGCAGTTGAGAGCCCCACAAACCAAACATCATCTTGTGGTTTCCTCATTGTTGTCACTTATATGGCTACTACAGGATGTGCTGTTGACGGCCCCAGACCAGTGGTACCACTCTCATCAAAATTCTCTCGAGGGGTTGCAATGTTCAATACAAATACATTCTCTTACTTTTTCAAAAGTCAGTAGCTTTCTTGTTGATGAAAATGGTAGGCATTATTAGAAGATCGAATTTTCAACCAGAAGTAATGTCATAGGAGCCACACGAACGTTCAATATAAGGGGCCATTTGTTTTCCATCTGTAGTGTTTAGTGTATCTTCAGAAATCAGCACGGTTTTAGCAAAAAGCGGCCAAGCGAGACACAGCTGGCCCTCTTTGTGCATGATATTTCCGTTACACTTTTAATGTTCCACTCTTGCTTTTAATTTCAGCAAAAGTTGCTTTGACTTTTCTGTATTCTGAGTCAGTCATTCGGACAATTGTTCCTTTTTGATTTTTTTTTTCACATTCTTCGTACAGCCATGTCGCCTTAGCTTCCATACACACACATGTGTGTTTAATTTTAGCACACATCACTTTGCTGGCAAAGTGCTAGACTTTTGTGGTCATGTTGTTCAAATCCACTTACACCTCGTGTATTTTGTTTCAGTGTTGTGGGATGCACTCGTCTTCTGCATTATTTTGGTGTTTGTGGAAGTGTCTGCTACTGATAATTGCATGTGGAGTTACGATCGAATGTTGCATATCAAAACAGACTGAAATGAGGTGTAATTGGATGTACGCAACATGAAACTGAATATTTTTTCTGTATCAGTGAATTGCAATGTACTAAAATCGAACACTTATGAGTAGACGAACGCTAAAAATAAAGAACGGAACCAAAAATTGTGAGTAATAACAGTAATTTAATACTCTTCATTGGTATCATGTGGAATTAAAACCACAAACGCATGTTTTATTTGAAACCACAATCGGTTTCGTAGCTTAAAGCCGTATCTGCCGGTGGGTATCTGAATACAAGAGGGCAATATCAATTAAAATAGAGAAAGTTACCCAAGTAACTAATAACGGCAATAACAAATAAACACTCATATAATTACGTCGTATGAGACCCAAATATGGAGACGAATGGAAGACCCAACAATCACTGTCAAAATAATAGTAGTTCGCCGAATAACGTACTGTCAAGTTATGAACAGGTGAAATGGTGCCGTCAATAGTACGTACCTAAATCTTGAGAACTGTTTACGATCCACGTACACAGATACCGCTCTGATACGTGGACCACTGAAGATGGTTTAAAATAAAGTGAAACGCATATGGTCTAAACAATATATTTTGTGCAGTGGCGAAACACTATTTATCTATATTATTTGTACGTACATCTGCGGCTGTGGAAAACAGGGTTAAAAACACTCTTGCTCTACAAGGGTGGCTACATTCTTCCAGCAGGCCGGCCGCGGTGGTCTCGCGGTTAAGGCGCTCAGTCCGGAACCGCGTGACTGCTACGGTCGCAGTTTCGAATCCTGCCTCGGGCATGGATGTGTGTGATGTCCTTAGGTTAGTTAGGTTTAAGTAGTTCTAAGTTCTAGGGGACTGATGACCACAGATGTTAAGTCCTATAGTGCTCAGAGCCATTGGAACCATCTTCCAGCATGTCCGAGCTCTTGACAAATAATCTACACCTAACATTCCCCAGCAGATAGTTAAGCAGAAATGGGCACGTTTCCTGGTCAGACATGTCATCAGATCGTACCCCTTTAGGTTTCTGGTTGTGGGGAAGCCTATAAGGCAAAATTTACAAAGAACATGTAAATATGGGAGATAAACCAATCGTTTGGGTTATGAACAGCACTGCTTCTCATGAAAGAACGCAAGAGGACCTTAACAGTGCTAAATGTAGTATTGTGAATAGAATTCAAAAGTGAGTCAGCTTTGGAAGTTACGAAAATGAAATTTGAACTTAATCATTTGCCTTTGCCCAATACCTTCTGTATTTGTTTGGATTCCATTGTAATTGCAGTACCTCTGTAAAGCACGAAAACTGGGCACATGGCCTACAGAAAGCTTCATTTGAATACTCCAACGTATCTTTAAGAAGGGTAATAAGCAGCTCTGTCAGAATTACAGAGGAATAGCACTACCGTGGCACCTCTTGATGATTAATGGAAAGATAATTTTACAGAAAATCAGGAATAATAAAGAACCACAATTAAGAGAACAACAAGGATTTCAACCAAGAAGATAAGCTATAGATGTTTTACTTACAGCTAGAGGTGTCGTAAAAAAGTTATGGTAATTTGGGAAAGACATCATAGTTACATTCATAGATGGAAAAACGATTAAGACACTGTTAAGCGATATTGCACGAACTGTCAAAAGAAAGGCAACAGAGGATATGAACATTGTGCAAAAATGCCTGAATTGTGTGATAATAGACAGTAAAAAATCAAAGTGGTTGTAACGGGCAGAGGAGTTGGGCACGGCACGGCTTATTATTACATGCGTAGACAACATCACAGGCAAAGTTCGCTGAGGGTAAACAGCAAATAATATGAAAATCATAGAATCAGTAGATGGTGTGGGAAGAAAATGAGCAGAAATTGACAGTAAGTGAAGAAGTATGTTCGGAAATAAGCTTTCCGAAAAGTGAAATAATGAATATCAGCAGGAAAAATTTTAAAAGATGAAGGATGTTAAGTTGCAATAAAGAAATTATTGAAGACGTAGATGCAGTCAGGTATCTAGGAATTATACTAACGAAGAAAGAAAACATCAAAGATGAAATTTTGGAAAGAATAGAAAATTGTTCGAAATTTTCTTATTGTGTATGGGGCTTAACTAGAAATTGGAAGAAACATGCCAAAGCAATGATCATGATATATGAGTCTTCTAATTTTGATCGATGGATGTGAATGTCGGACTTGGGCAACGAAAGATCTGAGCAGAATAAAAGCGACAGAGATGCGCTTTCTACGACAGATGCTGGGTAAAAACATTCAACGGCCAATATCGGATAGATATTTCGTTATTTAAAACAGCCTTTTTCGTCAGACTTTGCTTTCATGGCAAAAAATGGCTATGAGCACTATAGGACTTAACTTCCGAGGTCATCAGTCCCGCATAACTTAGAACTACTTAAACCTAACTAACCTAAGTACATCACACACATCCATGCCCGAGTCAGGATTCGAACCTGCGACCGTAGCAGCCGCGTGGTTCCAGACTGCAGCGCCTAGAACCGCTCACCCACCCCGGACGGTTTGCTTTTAACTTCATGTCTTAAAACATCTATTTGTTATGAAATAAAAAATTTTACGTTGGACCTCACCTGAAGTTGTCATGTTGATTTTCATCTAAACGATAATATGGTGTGAATTTGGACGTCAGATGATGACATTTCATAACAAAAGTTTACTTAAGAGCTGAAGGTGACAGCAAAGCCTGTCGAACTTCGTTGTTTTAAACAGAGAAATATGTAGGTGATCTTGGCTGTTTAATGTTTTTAGCAAGCTAAACAGATCACTCCTTTGGGCTTTTCAAAATGGTAAAATCCAATCATGGGTAAGACGAGAAGGACCAGAATAAGTAATGAAAGAAATCGAAACACCCTGTCCATCGGGCACCTTAAAGAAAGTATGGAGAGGGTGGTATTATATATCGATTCCGCCACGATCAGCGTCTCACAGCTGGCAACAGAAACGCACGTCTCTGACACACAATGATAGCGGTGGAGCTGGGACCTGGCGGACCCAATGATGCGCGCCCGCTGGGCTATGCCTGCAGCAGCTCCGAGCGCCATCTACCGCCGCAGTGTAGGATAGAACTTCTTCCAATCCATATGTGCCATATAGCAAACCAGTGCTTAACAGTATTGGTTTACAACAGTCTTGACAGCAATTATATTTTTTTATTTTTCAACTACGCGTTTCACCTTATTTAGGCATCTTCAAGTTATCTTAATTTGGTATTTCTTAGATGAATCCTTTAGTCAGTGTAGCCAAAGGACATCGTGCATTATGTTCACTATCTGAGCCCCCACCTCATTCTGTTATTCGCTCCTGTAAACAGGAATGCGTTATACAGATCTTGGTGTCACTCGCGCCCATCTAGAAAAGTTTTACTGAGTATAACGAAGGTGATGTTGGCCTGATATATTCGACGATGCCCGTTGGCTACACTGACTAAAGGGTTCTTCTAAGAAATACCAAATTAAGATAACCTGAAGATGCCTAAATACGGCGAAACGCGTAGTTGGAAAATTGAAAACTATAATTGCAACCAAGACTGTTTTATAACTAAAAAACTATAATTGCAACCAAGACTGTTTTATAACCAGTACTGCAATGTAGGATGGCTGGCGGCAGCTGCACTGCCCAGTGTCAGTCGCAGTCCCAGGAGCTCTTTCGTCTTTGTCAGTCTTCGAGCCGGCCCGAGTGGCCGTGCGGTTCTATGCGCTACAGTCTGGAGCCGAGCGACCGCTACGGTCACAGGTTCGAATCCTGCCTCGTGCATGGATGTGTGATGTTAGTTAGGTTTAAGTAGTTCTAAGTTCTAGACGACTGATGACCTCAGAAGTTAAGTCGCATCGTGCTCAGAGCCATTTTCAGCCTTCAGCAGTCCACTCATACATTTGTAGTGGGACCCTCACACTGTGTGACGCTGCAACGTTTGCTTCTTCTAATAACTGTGTTGCTGTTTTACTTCGCAACGCTTGGAGTAAGCCACAAGTTACCCAGACTCCTCTTGTGTTTAGGTGTCGCTAACCATTTCTGATCTTGTCCCTGCGATGACAACTGCTACACCACTCTGTGGTCCATCTCTCCTTACCATTTTGTAGGAAGCAGTACACCACAGAGAGTAATAGGCTTACCTGGTTTGGCCACATTAAATGTATAGGACCAGGAAGACTTCCAAGGAGACAGCCTACAATGGACAGAATCTGGAGGAAGAATGTGTGAAATCTTATGGGACTTAACTGCTACGGTCATCAGTCCCTAAGCTTACACACTACTTAACCTAAATTAGCCAAAGGACAAACACACACTCCTATGCCCGAGGGAGGACTCGAACCTCCGCCGGTACCAGCCACACAGCCCATGACTGCAGCGCCCTAGACCGCTGGGCTAACCCCGCGCGGCTCTGGAGGAAGACCAACTGAAAGAGCACAAAAAGGAGAGACCAGGTGAAGACCAGGAACGAAATGGAGAGACCAGGTGAAGTAAGATGTGAACCAAGAAGGACTAAAATAGGAGAAGATAGCAGATGGCAGCTTTTGGGAGAAACGAGAAGCTTAACGCTTCAGGAAGAAGAAAAGTAGAAACTCGTGCCACCACCATTACCACCTCCGACACCATTCTCTAATCCTATTGAAACAACCTGCTCCACGGCGCCTCCTCGGAGAGGTGGGTGGGTACGTGCGAGGCGGCGTGGGGCGGCAGCCGCTGTGAGGCGGCCGGAGCGCGGCCTGGGAGGCGCCGAGCCCGGCGCACGCGCTCCGTCCGCTCTAATATTGATCAGGCGAGCCGGCGGCGGCGGCGGCGGTGGCGGCGGGCGTCGCGCCGACTGGCGGCCGAGGCAGCAGCGACGCTCCGGCCGGCTGTCCGGCACTCCGGCGGTGGCTGCGGCGTCGGCAGGAGCTGCGGAGGCTGCTGGCTGCTGGCTGCTGGCTGCTGGCTGCTGGCTGCTGGCTGCTGTGGCGGAGGCAGCTGGAGCTCCAGCGCTATGACGGCGCAGTCCGGCGGCGCCCCCTGCCCAGGCTCCGGCACCCGCCTCCGCTAGCGGCGCAACATGTCGCCGGCCGCCGCCGCGTCGTCGCTGCTGCTGCTGCTGCTGCTGCTCGCCCTGCCCAGAGGTAGGGGACTCCCCGGCTGTTGCGCGCCGAGCGCTCCCGCGCCCACCGGACCTCTCCTCCCCACACCCAACTCACCAGTCTTCTCCTACACTCACTTACACTCCTCCACAATGTCGCTCTCCTGTGAGTCACAGAAGCACACAGCTCGAACCAAAAATCCAGAGACAAACTTTCCACACGATAATGCTTTCGCCATTAAACGTTCATCACTTTCTTCTAGGTAAACTATTGAAGTTTCGGCTGCGTTACCGATATGCGGCTTCACATCTCTCAATCCAATTTTCTATTATCGGCTGGTTCATCGCTGATAAGTATTTGATTTTGAAACAGATGTTCCATTGCTTACACATTTTTAAATTTATTTATTTCTATACCTTTTGCTCTTTGCTACTAGTCTGACTCTGCAGCCCCACTCCATTCCTATCATCAGTTTGGTCGTCGTACTGGAGTCTCACATCATCCCTGTTTACAGTTGGGCCGTGTTAATGCTAGACTAGTCCAACGACTTGGCTGAATGGTTATTCGAGAATGAGACTGCGCCGTGGAACTAGTCACAAAGAACAAAAGGAAAATAGATCAATTAAAATTATAATAAAGCTTTCCCAAAGAAAAGTGAGCTACCCAAACAAAAATTACTTACTTTTCATATCTTGTTACATGTCAGCAGCAACGTATTTATCATTTGTCTGTAAAGGGATCGCCATTTTAAAGGCGCTTTTGTTACTATTCGAAGTGAAACAATCATGAGCCGGCCGCTGTGGCCAAGCAGTTCTACGCGCTTCAGTCCGGAACCGCTCGACTGCTGCGGTCGCAGGTTCGAATCCTGCCGTGGGCATCGATGTTGTGTTGTCCTTACGCTGGTTATGTTTAAGTAGGTCTAAGTTCTAAGGGACTGATGACCTGAGATGTTAATTCCAATAGTACTCAGAGCCATTTTTTATGAAAGAATTATGTACCTTGTAAATTTATTTACTTTACACAAGAACCAAAGATAATTATGTAAGTGATATTAGTATGACGATCTTTGTTCGGAGAATAATCAATATGATGTCCATGACATGTAACAAAACACGAAAAGTAACTAATTATTTATTTCACACTATAATTAAAGATATTTAGGTAATTGACATTAATATGAAGATCCCTGTCCGGAAAAATACTTAATATAATGTTCAAGACAAGTACTACGAAGTGAAAAGTACCTAACGCTGAAACAAGCTAATAAATCGTTTGAGAATGACTAAAAGGCTGAAACTACAATTACCCATTGAGAACAAATAAAAAAACATTCAAATGGACAAAGCATTGTCGTTTAAACAATTCTACATGGTCATCAAATGACAAAGCTCAGGAGATTCCTCACCGATATTTTCTGAGGAGTTTGGAACGAAGGACCTGTGGTCTCCGGTGGCAGGTTATAGAGTTAACGAGTTTTCTTATTATTGCTTCACTCATTTATCTGTGTATCTGCAATGCACTGAAACATCTGCGCAACAGTGCCGACGCTTCGGCATACAATGTGTCCTGTTTGGAAATAAACTTACTCTGTTACATCACAGGACGACTTCACGGCCGTTAACGCATTCTCGCTGATTTTTATTACGCGGGAATTAGTCGCGTTATAAGGCATGTGTCTGTGCTTAAAGTTACGTCTACCAATATTGATCATCAGAGGCTTTGTTATCAGTCTGCTCATGCGATCTGTGACTATTTGATACTATTACGGAAGGCGGGGGGGGGGGGGGGGTGAGCGGGAGTATGGTAGACGGAGGTGCTTTCGGTTCAGCTAGTTCTTTTTCCCTGAAAGCTCCAGATTTATTAGGATGTACTTCCCTATTAATCTCACTGTCCAACTAGGCATTCCTTCAGAAAGCAAATTTTAATTCCAGATTCTCCCATTCTATGCCTCGCAGAGATTCTTTCCACGGCCCATCAATGTCTTAATCTCTCACCTTTTCTGCTCTGGGATGGCACTTGAAATTTTCGTGCAGGCATCCACCCGCGTCGACGAACTTCTATAGACTCTATGCCCTGAAATTCCACCAGTTTCTGTATGTGTGTACATCGAAAAATGAAGTTTTAAACTCATGCAAAAGCGGGAGGCGAAACATCAGGAACAGAACAGGCCATTGATCACTGCCTGATGCGCTTACGACAAAAATCAGCGACGCTGTTCCATTCGCTTTCGGGGATGGCCGTTGACAACAATATTGCTCTCTTATGTCGTGCATTTGTTTTTCCAGCAGGTTAGTTATACGTCAAAATCGATACACTGTAGTAAATGAGTTAGCTGATTAGCATCTCTTGTATGTGTTCTCTAAAGTAAGAAGAATAGCATTACACCGCAGTGTTGAAGTGTTCCCGCAGCAGTCGTCTGAGGTCTGTTACGTTACTATTGTATTTTGCGTTCTTCGTTTTGTCGATTACATATTGAAGGTGTTTTTCGCTACTGTAAAAGTATTTTGACAGACAGAAAGGTAACAAACCTAATTAATCAATTAATCACAATTACCTTTTCCTTTGTAACCAGCCACTGGAGTGCTTAGCTGCCTGATCCCAAACCAGTCTCTGAACAACCTCCGACATTTTATCAATGGAGTTCATATGAAAGGATATGTAATTTATTTTTGATTTTACGTTGAGTCTGACAGGTATACTTTTTCCGCTGCCTAACTCGATCAGTGCGTCATTGTAGATGCCATTCTCAGCATGCATAAGTGAATTCCGTATACAGGTTCTGTACCGATCATGCGGTTTGGTATTCGGCTGTCTGGCTTACTCTTTTAGCTTCTAAAACACTGAGGACAGTGATTACGTGTCGTCAGTGTCTCAGTACGTCAGTCAATGAAATTTGTATATTTCATGGAACTTAAACAGCCCAAGTAACTCAGAGCAGCTGCATACAGATACACACAGATATACATATTCTTCGGACTGCTACAATATGTGTGACACAGTGGTCATTTTATTCTACCAATACTAAGATTTACATCAGCCACATTAATGGATGGAACATGGAAATAATTATGGCCAGCATGCCTCTTTTACAATTCTTTCCCATATAGTCCCAGCGCTAACAGTAGGTAGCTCCATGAAAAATACTCCACGTTGAAAATTGCTACGTCATATTTTCCAAGATACTTTTCCGCTAGGTAAACAACGTCCTTCACTAGGTCCGTTACATTATCTTGGCAGTTAGGTGTTTGATAGTGCGGGTTGTACAAACGTTTGGTTTGTAACTTCACTCGTAGAATAAACTGTTGATTCCTAGTATACTGACAACAAATTGAAGTCTATTGCTTTTACGAAATAACTCCAATACCCAGCCAAGTGGAGCACGACCACCCTCACCGCCATAAAAGTGCGCATTCAGGTGGAAACATATGCGCCTAAGTCATAAGGTGTAGCAAATGCGACTTTATACCATTCTATTCTGTTTAATGTCCGCTTTACACAAGATTCACGACACTGGAAAAACTGCATGAATTGTCTTGATGAATATAAATCCTAAGGTAGTCAATGAAATCCATATAAATGATGAAGATAGTCAATCCAGTTTTTCATAATTACTCACGATGAAGCTGTTTCATTTATCCGAGATTATGTTAACTGTCATTAAATTGTTCATCTAACATAACAATTCCTCCGCAACGTCAAAATACACAGATTACGAGGCCAGACCAGGTAACAACATTACGTCCTCCTGTTCATCCATCCAAACTTCTACATTTCTAACTGTTCAAATGCAACCGTTATCGGACCGGAAGGCACAACGATTTGCTAGGGAAATTTCTTGAACCTCTGATTGCACATGTCCACCGAAAAACTAATTTCACCAAGCTCGACTGTAGCAGGAAATCCTTTGGAACTTGCTGTGGCCGGTGCCACACTTAAGGTGGCAGGGAACATTGTAAATGTCTTTAAAGTTGTATATTTTCGTTAGATGTTAGCTCAGTCCCTAATACGAGCTTCACATTCAACTCACTGAGAACAAAACTAACATTGGCAGTTCTACCACAAAGTCCTTTCTTTATTTCACTTACCAGCGCCCTTGTTATGTTACAGTTATTCAATAGTTACTTTTGCAGTGTTAGATTTCTTACTAAAATAACTTCTAGTTTAGTACCTTCTTTCAGCTAGTTTTCTTTGTTCTACAATTAAGAGTAGGCTGTTATTTTATGTTTACTTTCATATTACTAAAACAGCCTGCGTAACTCCCAGTTTAGCACCTTCTTTCGATAAGAGTTCTTTGTTCCACCATTATGAGTAGCCTAGTGTTTTATTATACACTTTTATGTTACTAAAATACGCAGCATAATCCTTGACTGCTAGCAACTGCGCAGTCTAAACATTCTTTGAGGATTTACCATCCCGATACCATTAGAGTCCGACAAGAGGAGATCAGCACGAGACCGCAAAGTTCCCATACGCACTGACAGGTCAGAGAATTTTGAGAGGTGTTAGAGCACAATGTCAATACAAAATAGATAACAGTGGTGTTGAATTGGTTGTTTGGTGTAGCACTCATATTAATTTGTACTGCCACTGTATTGTCTCTCTAAACAACCAGAAAGAAATAACGATAACGGAGTACTAGCCTGACATTTTGCAACTTGGTTACATATGTTTTCTACTGCACCAAATTTTTGTGCATACTTGTTTCGCCTCTCGTTATATATCAGAAACTCAAACCTCGACCGCTTAAATACTGGAACTCCTGTGTATGAAACAACTTTACGTGTGATTACTTTGCAAGTGAGTAAATAAATTAAAGCGTAGTGGCTGATGCTCCAGTTATCTGCGAGAACAGTGAGAATGTCGTAAGCAGTAAACTCTATTGCTTTCATTATTCTGTGTATGTGTGTGTGTGTGTGAGTTCGGAGAGAGCAGCGAGAAAAATTTCGAAGTGATCTGAAATTATATGTTATGTTTGTTGGAAGTCGCTAAGTGTTTTCGTTTTCGAATACTGTACGAGTATAGTCTGGGTATTTTGCGCGTCGTCATGTACGATGCCTCGAGATATATGCACAGTTTTCAACTTTAACACTCCACATACTGTGTTACACCTTTAATGTAAGATTAAACCTCTCAATATGCAGGTTAAACAGCATTTCAAATTTTTAAATTTACTTAGTAATTATATGAAATGCTGAAAATAAAATCTTATGGCACATGGGAGCCATTAAATAGATCATCTGCAACTAGGATGCAGTGACAGATTTATCAGCAATGACGCGATTAATCCGAGTTAGCACAGAAAGACATATATTAAATTCATTCACAAATAGAATTACATTTATACTCTATCAATGAAATTACCATGAGCAGTAAATCTTCTGCTGCTGAGCAACCACTAGTTTTTGTATATTTTTAAATGCTTTAGGTAACTAATAGTCTGCCTCCAGCTTCTGCTGTATTTGTTTTATTTCTCATCAAACACGTTATTAAGCATACTCTCCGTGAAAGAGCGGAGAAAATGTGCGAAACGGTCTATTGTTTGGTACATAAGATATTTATTTGAATATCTGCCTCAAAGTATAGGAAAGAAGTCCGTTTTATCATTCTGGAGCAAGAATTTCGCTTGCCGATGTTGATTTCATTTCTCGACGGCTGCAGTGAGAAATTAGCATAATTGCATCTGGAAACGCTGCAAATTGATTCCTAAATTTTAGATAATTATACAAATAAACAGTTCGGTCTGATGACTAATTCACATCAACAATGTTCATTCATTTTCTTCTTCAGCAAACTATCAGAAGAATTTTCGCAGTGTTTCTGGAGTTGCTTCTCCGTGTGATGTTCCGTATCAGGCACCAGGAGGCAGGCAGAATGTCTACTGGTCATTGGGCGGCCTTCATTAATGTGACGGCAACATCGACTTGCCGGCTGCTTTTGTCGCAGGCGCCGAGTGCAAACGCCCGATAATAGCAATGAATTACTCAAGTAGATCATAAAGTGAACGACTCTCTGTTATGAGTCTCCATGTTCTCGAAGTTCGCTAATTGAAATTATCGGCAGGTGTCAATTAACATGCAAACTTATGAATGCAATGTCATACTGATTGATTGCCAAGAGGTTTCCTCCACCTTATAAACCGAACTATACGTACTTGTACGGTATAATTCTCCAAGAACGGCTGACTTCTACATAACTGGATAACAATCCTGCAAAAATTTCTACAGATTGTGCTCTAAAATTTCTACCAATCTATAAATCAGTTATTCTATTTCTTCTTCTTCTTATTATTATTATTCCATCGCTATAGGACGTACAGTATTGCCTTTGTTGTTATCATTGATAGGTGCATTTCATTCTCTTTTACGGGTTTGAAAGACAGACGTGGAGAGATTTTTTGTAATTAATCGCCAGTTAAATGGCTGTCGTGATGAAAACTTAGAGTTTAATTGTTAAAGGAAATAGTATGTGATAACAGAATGTTTTTCATTCCCCATCGTGAGAGCACTGATACCTATATGTGTATAACAAGTAACAAACCATTTCCTTAACAGAATGGTCTCATAAACAAGGATATTATTTGATACAATCGTAGTAACTAGGTCTATCTTATGCCTTCTCTGCCACTTCAGATGACAAAGTGTGTAATGGAATTTTCGTCTCCGTCAAACAACCTGTTATTATGATGCCAGAGCTTAGATATGTATCACGTCCGTGACGGCATACCGTTGCACGGTTGTGCAAAACGTTGATCAGCCATCAGCTAGGGCAAAATTCTATCCCTTTCTGGGAATTAAACGGGTAACTTATGTAGGATCAGTATGCATACTGGCTGTATGTTTTGAGGTATTTCTTCAAAACGTTTGCTAATATATGTTACAGCTATGGTTATATGGATATACGACTGCCGTTAATTAGTAGTATTTTTTCGTAATGACGTTTACACATCGATAGCCAACGGCCTCGGTGCAGTGGTACCACCGGTTCCAGTCAGATCACTGAGTTTAAGCGCTATCGGGCTTGGCTAGCACTTCGACGGTGACCATCGAGTCTGCCGATTACTGTTGGAAAGCGGGGTGCATTCAGTCCTCGTTAAACAAACTGAGGAGTTACGTGATGGAGAAGCAGGAAACTGACAACGGCCGGGAGAGCGAAGTACTGGCCTCATGTCCCTCCAAGTCTGCATTCAGTGAGGCCTGTAGGCTGAGCATGACACAGCGGTAGGCCAGTGCTGTTGGATCTCTGAAACATATTCGGAAGGAGAGAGAGAGAGACAGAGAAAGAGAGAGAGAGAGAGAGAGAGAGAGAGAGAGAGAGAGAGAGAGGGAATACGTATTGATAGCTTACTAAAGAATGATAGAGTGTGACGTAGTGGTAGAAGATTCTGTATAACAGATAAGCCTACTCTGGCAACATAAAAAATTCAGGCATATTTAAATTGGAATAATGTCACAACTCGAAGTGAGGAGCCAGATGGTGGCAGTTGCTGATAAACCAGCTTGTCAATTCAACACACCAGCGCACAGGAGGACAGGTGACACCTGTCCGTCATTTCAGTAAGAGCACAGATTTGCATCTCCAACGCAGAAACACGGAAAAACGTGGACATTCCCGATAACGTAAATGTGTGAAACTAGCCTCACGTCGATATACGTTGCGTAGAACTGAATTATTTGAATTTCGTCAGTATGTGCGATACACGCCCAGTATCGGTAAAAATGAAAACACCAATAATCCAGGAAGAGCAGAACTACAGAACGTCATGTTCCTCCACACAGAGTTTCTCAAAAGTTGTTGAAGTTCCCACCCCGTCTTCACATGTAGAGTACGTGTAAAATGGATTAGTGATTTGATCGTTGTGTTCCTGTGTTTCTCTACGATTAACACACGACCGGAAATTGCACTTCACCAAACACCAGTCCGCGTGCTATTTATTTATTTTTATTTTGCGTTTGGTGTATATACAGATTCATATGGTACATGTAAATTGATTGTTTAAAATGTAGATATATTATATATAAAAGTCAGTAAATTACGTTACTAACAAATATTAATAGAGTTAATTACAAATTTGCAAACGTCACACTGTAAACCATACATACATGTGAAGTCAGAGAACATTGAAAAGATCAGGCATTTGCAAACATCACAGTAACTTCATCTTATTAGCAAAGTTGTGTATCTAGTGAGCTTAACCAGTTTTTTATGGCTGGCGAAGCATAGATGAAATCTTTCATGGTTCCTCTGTGTGTGTTAGTGATTCTTCTTTGGCTCCATTTTCGGACTGAAAGTCGTCGACCATTTCCCACCATTTCTTTGGTTCGGGATGTGTGGTTCTGATGAGACTGAGGGCATCCATTTGTTCTCAGGAGGTTCATTCCTGGGAGGGCTGAGTGAAATCCATTTGTGCCGTTTGCTCGTGCGAGGAATAGCTGTTCCATTGTTTTTTCTATTCGTCCTGAAGGATGAAGGCTGCCGGCTGTACTATTGTTGTGCCTTCCGAAACTGGCTTCCCAGGCTTTAATCGAGTCCGTGATAGGGTACTAAATATACTGCTGATTCAAAACATTCTCACCACCTGCTTAAATACTTGTTTGTCGATCTTCAGAACGGAAATACATCACTGATTCTGCATACCACGGATCCGACAGTTTGTTGGTAGATTAGTGGAGTTCTGTAGCCTTAGATGTCTACGCAAAGGTCACGTAATTCGTTTAATTACGGGCCACTCATTTACATTTGATGTGATGACTCCCGGTAGCGACCCAGATGGGTTCCATCGCATTCACATCAGGCAAATTTGGTGGCCAAAAAATAAAAGTGATTTTACTATTACGCACTTAAACCACTGTAGCTTGACTCTGGCTTCGAAGCAAGGATAATTATACTTATGAAAGATTACATAGCTTTCAGGGAAGACATCAAGAATGAGGGGAAGCAAGTGGTGTGCAGGCGGTGCGTTGTCTTCGATTACTACCACAGATCCCTTGCAAGCGAAGGACAATGCCTGTCGTAGCATAATACTGCTCTCAACAGTCAGTGTTGCACGGCCCACGTTTCGACCCGTAGTTCGCCTGGATGATGGAGTTTGTGGAGTCGATCAGTGACATGGAGTAGCCAGAAACCTGATTCATCCTCCGAGGTGACACGTTTCCATTGATTCACGGTCCAATGCCGAAGATCCAGTGGCCATTGCAATAGTGACTGACCATGTCGTTGGATGAACATGGTAACACTTACGGATCGTCTGCTGCATAACACAATATTCAACAATGTGCGCTGAGTGCTGTGTTCAGAAACACAACTGCGTGTACTAACATTGTGTTCGTTCGTCAGAGGAGTCACAGTCTCCTATCCTACTTTATCGAGCAAACAAGCCTCCAAAGCCCACGATCTGTGAAGAGTCGTTGATATCCAGTCGTTTAGTCCCTAGTGGTAATTTCACTGTCCTTCGCCTCTTTTTGTAGGTGCTCACGAAAGTAGCATGTAAACATTCGATCAGCTCTCCGTTTTCGAGATACTTGTTCGCAGGCTCTGTGTAATAATAATCAGTTCTTTGTCAAACTCACTTATCTTAATGCATTTCCCAACTTGTAACCCATATCTTCATTAGGGTGACCCCTCGTCCGTGCCTGCTCCGCTTACGTATTTTTCCTATCGCTTGACGCGCCCACAACGCCACCTGACAGGCACTGGTCACAACGTTTTAGATCGTCATTGTATTTCGTGAGTTTGTCACTTCATGGGGATAACTGGATTGTTTAATTTGTACAGTTCATGAAATGTAGCCCGTTAGCATAGAAGAGATGGAGGTGCCAGGGTAAGTATGCTCATTTTAGAGTTCCAGGTATCAGTCTCACTGTACCGTTCAAGTGAATATCGATCCTATTAACGTGACTGCTTCTACCCCACAAAGAACAGCAGTTCTCAGCAACTGACTACACGAGTGACTCTGCGTCCGTTCTTAGGATGTCGGCGCTGACTCCCCAAGATGCTTCCTATTACGTTACTCCTGTCTCTCAATTTCTGTCCCGTGATCTCCAGATGTTTCTTATTTGCCAGGGACGGATCTAGGGTTATTCCTACATATTTGAGGAAGCGGCTGTGCTGCAGCCTCCTTCCGCAAAGCACCAAATCCAGCTCCCTGTCTGTTTGGCGGGTGTTGCGATGAAAAGCGCCGATCTAACTTTTCCAGTGGTCTCCAATTTCTGTAATACTCCTCTGAGTTCTATAAGTCATTGGTAAGTGTTTGTTCATCTTCTTCTTGGGACCGCACTACATTGACGTTTCTCGCGGCCAAGGAAGTCTACTGAATTCTCGGGCCGTTGCTGTCATCAGACTATAACATTGACACAATAGATAGTTTATCATAAGTTGTAAAACAACAGTTATATAACACGTATTGGGATTTGCACGCGTACGCTTTTCGGAATTTACCAGAGTGGTGAAGAAGTAGTATGGAAATCGCATGCGCTAGCAGCTAACGCGAAACTGTCACTTCCTTATAGCACCAGTCATACATTGAAGTTCTTGAGATAATAGATGAACGACCGTTCTTGAGATAATAGATTGCAACAGAGTTAGTGTGAATCGCGTTTTGACGAGCAAAAATACTCGAAGCAAAGTTTCCCTTCCCAGGACTGTAGAAGATGCAAAATGAACTTGTTACTCATAACTTTATTACCGTTCGCTGGACGAACTAAAGTAAATGAATAGACAAAATACTATTACCACACATAACCGTGCCCTCCAAGAGAAATCTAGAAGCACAAAAGATTTAATAGAATTATGAGGGTTATTTCTATGATACCACAGACACAAGCCTTACAGTTCCAACGAGTTATATTAATCTCGATTGCAGCCCGATGCATGTGTGTGTGTGTGTGTGTGTGTGTGTGTGTGTGTGTGTGTGTGTATGTGTGTGCCGTTTGTGTGTCTATATAGTTAGATATTTATTGTTTAAAGTGTACGAAGTCTGTATTATATGCAGAAAATAAAGCCTTCATGAGTAATAAACGCCACACTTAGCCTAAGGCCATATCCAATAATATTTCGTCTGTTCAAACATATCCTATAAATTTGCAATATTGATGTAACGTATTATATGCCCAAACAAAGTTGACACTCGGCGCGGTGGCTGATGGGAGCGACCGTGATGGCATTTTCCCTTTTACAGTCATTCCCATCAGCCACCGCGCCGAGTATCAACTTTGTTTGCGCGAGTAATACAGTGTTATGTAGAACACCGGGTTGAATAAAACATTTTCTGATTTCGTTTAGGACACTCACTCCTCCGACTAAATTTTAACGGTGTTTTGAAATTCGATTAATTCCTTGGCAGGAGTATCGAACGTAAAGTAGAGGGTGTTTCACTCTTAGAGGCGAGACACGTTATATTCTTTGTAAGTAGTCTTATTTTCTCCTCTAAGTTAATTAATGGAAGTGTGAATCACAATCCAATAATAACAATACCTAGTAAACGACGAAAAGCCATTCAGCCACTCAGTGGTTCAAATGGCTCTAAGCTCTACGGGACTTAACATCTGAGGTCGTCAGTCCCATAGACTTGGAGAACTACTTAATCTTAACTAACCTAAGGACGTCACACACATCCATGCGAGAGGCAGGATTCTAACCTGTGACCGTAGCTAAAGCGCTGATCCGGACTGAAGCGCCTAGAACCGCTCGGACACAGCGGCTGGCCGGCTACTCAGTGAATTCGTGTCACTGAACGAAAAATTGATAATAATTGTCAATTTAGCATTGCTGCGTAATACTTTGAGGACGCATTTCAGCTTTCAATGCATGATTTCACGTGATGATGAGATAGTAATCAGATCCACTCACGGACCGGGCATTCTGGTGCTACGTGAACTGTGCCTGTGTAAAATAATCTTATACAGTAACCACAGTAGCAACGAGCAGTGATTTTCAAGGAACAGTTCTCTATTCTGATGAGTGACACAAAATATAAAATGAAAAAGGAAATAATTGTAAAAGTCTTGAAAAATCACAAATTGTCTTTCAAAGCAAAGTCAAACAGTGGAAATGTTCCACTGCCTATTACGATTCCTCACTAACTATTCACTTCGTGACTGTCTTACACACGGTACTTGAGGAACAAATGGAAGGAGGATAGCGTGTCCGGAACCGTCATTCAGTGACGCTACAGAGCGTCGGGGTTACAGGCGCTGGCGCCTGTCACTGAGCCACCCCGGTCACCCCCTTCGACACCAAACGTGACTTTGTACGCTGCCGGACCGTAGGCGCAACGTCTCGCAACGTCATTTGTTACTCAGTGATCGCGAATGAGTGCCACAATCACCAGTGGAGAAGCTGGAGCCAGCTGCTCTGTAGACAGGCCTCGTCTTCTATGAATGCGATGCTCTGTTGCCTCAGTGGATGATGGTTTCGCACGCGGGTTTCTATATGCAGTTTATTTTTCTCCTGTGTACTTAAAGACATTAGTGATTTTATAGGGTTCCCGGAGAAAAACAAACTGCAGATGGAAACCCGTGTCCGAAATCGTCATCCACCGGGGCAACGGAGCATCGCATTCACAGGCGAAAAGGGCTGACTACGCAGCAGCTAGCTCCGGTTTCTGCACTATCGGTCGTGGTAATTAGTCTCTATTGCTGAAGAACAAACAACATTGCGAGAAGTTCCGTCTACTGCAAGTCGGCGTGCAAAGCCACGTTTGCTGCTGAATTATATCCCAGTGGCAGTCGTTGGATGACCTTTTCTGACACGGGATCCTATCGTCGAGTGGTTCCTCAAACACCCTCTACAGCCCCACAATATTTGTCGCCACATTTCTGGGACACCCTGTACACAGGGTGGTTCGTAAATACATGTTCTTCAGAAGAAGCGTATGCGAAAACTACAAGATACAGGGAAAAACGTCACAAAGCAGTGACAGAGTATCTCTCCAAGTTTTTTTTTTTTTTTTTTAATCCCGCGTGACGGCATTGCAGAGCTCACCCTAGGGGAAAGAAGTGTCAGAATATGTATACGAAACATCCGCTCCGTACTGTCTCATCAAATTAGCTTCTCGCTACCAGGTAGCCAATCCAACGAACTTATTTCCAAAGACGATTGCTGTCATGCCTGCCCGGGCGGCGATTAAAATTAATTGCACTCATGTTTTAACGTTTCCCGTCTCAAAAAGTTGTCCGTACTGTGCACTTGCATTTGTCATCTATAAACTTGTGAATATGCTGTACTCTCTTATACTTGTCCATTTTCTGGTTGTCTTCTATCTGTAGGGCAGTCATCTTCTGAGGTACTAATGAATAATCCTCTTAGAGCATTTGTCCCATAGTTTCCTCTTTTCCCTCACATACGCCAATTTTGTATGGGGAAATCGTTTAGCAAACGGCGTTTCTTTAGACACGTACAGCTTACATGATAATCTGTTGGCAATCTGTACGAAGTCTCCGGTGGATGGAGGAGAGGGCTTTTAAAATGAAGAATCAGTACTTATTGTGGATAATTGCCCTTCTTTCGAGAAATAAACGATATTTCCTCCTTAGATGATCTGTATATGTATATGATTCATTCTCACTCCCTAAGAAGTAGAACAGATCTTTAGAGCTGACTCATTACAGAAGCTCTGTTGTTTTCACCCAGTTACCATTCGGGCTGGTAGTGGCACAGAATGGTTCACAAATTAGTAACAAGCCGTACGGGATTAGCTGTTACACTGCCCTTCATTAGACTCGTCTTCCGAGCAATAGATTAAAGAGTATTTTCATCTTTACATCATCTATATACCCGGTATGTGTACATTTCATTCTCTCCCACAAAGAAGTAGAACAGATCTTTAGATTTGACTCGTTACAGAATCCATGTTGCCTTCAACCAGTTACCAGACGGGCTGGTAGTGGCATAGAATGGTTCACAAAATAGTAACAAACAGTAGGGGATTAGCGGTTACATTTTCCTTAAAATCAATGTAAACCTCTGGTAAACAGGGGATTGCAACTATGGTTAATCTGAACTGCATTATTGTATCTGTTTAACGATGCCAAGCTTTATTTGTAAATTATGAAGCTGTCACTTTAGCTTTGTCACATATCGGTAATATAAGGCTTCTTCTGTTTTATTTAATCGCCTTTTTAAGCTCGTGTTTTCTGTATTTAAGAAATAACTATCTTAACATTTTATTAAATTATTTATTGTTTATAAGATGTATATTGTCCAATAGTTGTATTTAGTATTCCTTCCCTTACAGATCTAAAGATAGTCGTTAAATGCCGAAACTGACAGTGACCCAATTTATTCATGATTTTTATTTAAGTAATATCATTTTTTGAAAGGACATCATCCACAGTAGCTGTCAAAATGATTCATTATTGTTTTCCTTTCTTAAGCTTTCTGTAATTTAATGAAAGGGAATGTTTACACCACAAGAGTGCAGAATGGCAAAAACTGACAAGTATCTATGGGAAACGTAGTTTTTCAACATGAACCTCTACTAACGAAGAGGAAAGAAGCAGTGGTTTGGAGAATATCTAAACAAGAGGTTCAAACATCGTAAACAAACTGCACACAAGCTTTATAAACAAAATGCTGTTTTTAATGTAAAACAACCAAAAATGTACAAACACATGTCCCCAGTTTGCAGAATGACCACTGAAGAACTTTAAAAATAAAAGTGTCTGGTGAAAAATTTCTCTTTCATTAAATTGGAGAATGCATAAGACGAGGACACCAATAATAACAGATTTAAAATGTTAATTTTTTTATTTGTGTGTGTGTGTGTGTGTGTGTGTGTGTGTGTGTGTGTGTGTGTGTGTGTGATGGTGCGATTCGTAGATGTGACGGCCTTTTATGATATCTGGTCGTAGTATAAAAGAGACAGTTGCGAGTAGGAGAATTTACGTAGTCAGAACGCCGGAAGGTAGACAGAAAGAAAAGAAACATCAAGTAAACAGAAAATTGACGAAGTTCCAACATTCAGATAAAGTACTGAAGTGCTGCATAGTAGTGCTTGCCAGAAACTATAAATATAGCGGTAATTGTGCTTTAGTTTCGAGCGCTAATATGCATTGCGACAGTCACACCGGATTTAAGTGGTGGCTGTTGGCACTGGGTAAACTTTTTATTTATTGTCGGCTGAATCTACAATTTCCCCGTGCAGCAGGTTTATCGAACAACAAAATAAAATAGTCCCAATATCGGCTTTGATATTGTAGCCTCCAATATAAGATTATGAAAACTTACATTTTACATTTACAATGATTTAGAGAGTATGATATGTGGATCATTCACACGTATAGTTAACAGCAGTTATCGGTAAACTTAAGTTACCTTCGATAGGATCACGCGTAACTACCTTTGCAATAATAAATTAAACTTGGCCATGAAATAATTTTCAAGATATAAATTAACTGTCCCACTGCATAAGATCTAATTTTGACGTAAGGTGTAAGAAAAATATATTGCAGGAATGATAGTCTTAAGATGCGCGTTACTCCTTTTGTGTTTTCTGATATTCAGCGGATAGAACGAAAATTACTATACCGATGTTTCAACTATGTGCGTAAGCGGCACTGGAATCTATATCGGCTGAAAATTAAAGATGTGCACTTCATGGGGAAAGATATTTTACAACTGGCTGAAATTCAAATAAGAATTTGATGAGAATCACGATACCAAAAACAATGATTCCTTTTCGTTATTATTGACAATTGTTTAAGTTTCTTACGTGACCTACACGTTCGTTGTTAACGTTGATAGATAAAGACTACAAATCAATTCAGAACATCTCTGACAAATTATTATTCACTGTGAAAACACTGTAGCGTCTCAAGCCAAACATTCACTATTCATTTCCTCACAGAGTTCTAGCGACGAATGCCCTAACGACGCCGAATAGCCGCGAACCATTCGCAACCACGGCTACCTTGCTACGAGAGGAAGTAAGTGTGCGAACGCACAGTTGAGAAATTCTTGGGTGTGGAGGAGAATCCTCAGAGACAAAATCTACTTAATACACTGTCACACCCGTTCTCCGGCTTTACTTTGACTATTTTGTTTCACTGCAAGACAACTGATTCTGGAGTTTATAGAGGGTACTGAGTTGAATGCCCGTTGTTGCAACGGGTCTCTAGGTTAAATACCCAGTAATTAGACGTGTATTTACATTGATACTCGCGTAAAGGAAGAATGAGAACACAATAGGTGCTGCTGATATTTACTTTAGAAAGTTATTGTTTGTTTGTAAAACATTCTACGTTTGTTGTTCCTAAGTAAATTTTGAAAGCTGACTTTTAATCATACGTAATCAACATTCGTCGTTATACCCTATGTATATGGACGAGCCAGTTGATTAATCACAAATTCACTCATTCTGCTTTCTACTTTAAGGATTTTGTTACAAACCAAAGAAGTCGTTTCATTCTGTTCCCACATTTTGCCTGCTCGAAAACTACTGGAGTTACTGTGAGTCATATTAGCTCCAATTCAGTTTCCTTCCGTACACAGTATTACGTTTTTCACCATAAAACTCCGTGCCTCCTATTTTAATATGGAATATACTCGAATTATGAACGATCACCTGTTATTACGAACTAGTCATGCATTTTGTATATTATCCCACTGAAGAAAGTTCTGAAAATATGACCCGGGTCTGGGCGTCATGATAGCGGATTCCATATGCTTCAAAATATACGATGAATATACATCGGTAGCTAATCATATATAGGAAAAATTACTAATTTTATCATTCAATTGTGTCAACAGTTGCTATACCTCTTATTTACAAAGGCGCCCCAAGTATTCGACTGCCCGAATCTTATTAGTAAATTGTCGAAGTATTTGTAACAAATTTCCCATGTTTACCGACCTCGAGGAACGATTTAGCACTAAAATTGCTCTCAGGACCGAGAGCTGATTAACATCCGAAGCAGGAAGCTTGGAGGCCATGGGAGGGGAGTGTTCATTGCAGTTGACAAAACCATTACCTCTATTGGGGTGGAAGTTGAGTATGACAGTGAAGCTATCTGGTCGCGCATAACATGTGAAACCAAGTTAATTGTAAGATTTTTTACGAGCCACCCGATTATGCTGTGACAGTTCTATAGTCATTCAATGAACGTCTATGGTCAGTAGCGCTTAAATAACCAGATCATGCTTTACTGTTTGGAGGGAACTTCAACATTCTGAGTATAGACTTGTATATGAATAGCTACATTGCAGAAGGTACAGACATAATAAAGGGTACTTTTGAATACGTTTTCTGAAAACTGTCTTGAGCAGCCACTTCGGCAGCCCAGACGAATGGAAATGTCTTAGATTTTGTAGCTACAAACAGCCCGGCCCTTATCGACAACGTCAGTACAGAAACGGGCATTAGCGATCATGATTTCATTATAGCAACTATGGTTGCAAAAGTTAATAATTCAGTTAAGAAGGCTCGCCTAGAAAGAGCAGATAAGCAGTTATTAGCTTCTCACTTCAACAATAAATCAACATAATTTAGTTCCAGTAAGATGGACGTAAAGGGATTATGAGCATATGTCAAGCAGATTGTAGATCGTGGTCTGGACAATTATGGGCCTAACAACTGGATTAATGACAAAAAAGACCAACCATACTTCATAACGATATTCGAAAAATGCTGAGGAAGCAGACAGTATTGTACTCTCGCTTCAAGAGACAACGCGCAGATAACAACAAGCAAAGATTAGTGCAGATTTGTGCCTCTGTGAATAGATCTATGTACGAAGCATACAACCACGAACCACTGTCACACCTTAGCAAATGATCCGGCAGAGAACCCGAGAAAGCCCTGGCGCTATATAAAATGGCAGAGTTGGTGCAGTCACTTGTTGACCAGTCTGGTGTGGCAATTAAAGATAGCAAAACGAAAGATGACGTTTTAAATTTCACGTTCGAGAATCATACCGTCGTTTGACCATCAAACAGGTTCCCGTATGGATGACATAGTAATAAGCATCCCTGGCGTGGAGAAACAAATGAAGGAATTGAAAACAAATAAGTCACCAGGTCCAGATGGAATCCCAATTTGTTTTGCGAAAGAGTGTTCTTCATTGACCCCTTACTCAGTCTGGGCGAATCTCTAGCCTAGCACAAAGTCCTAAGCAACTGGAATAAAGCGCCAGTGACTCCTGTGTTCAAGAATGACAAAAAACCGGATTCGCAAAATTAAATACCGACATCCTAACATTGGTTTGCTGCAGAATCCTTGAACTTATTTTACGAATATAATAAATTTTCTGGAGACCGAGAAGCTTATGTCTATCAGTCAGCATGGTTTTAGAAAGCGTCGCTCGTACGAAACTCAGCTTGCCCTTTTCTCGCTTTGATATACTGAGAACTATAGGGCAACAGAAAGTTCTATATTTCTAGATTTCCGAAAGCGTTAGACACGATGCTCCACTGCAGGCTGTTAAAGAAGGTGCGAGCGTATGGAATAGGTTTGCAGTTATGTTACTGGCTCGAAGACTTCTGAAGTTATAGAACCCACTACGTGGTTCTCGACGACGAGTGTTCGTGAAACGAAGGTACCGTCAGGAGTACCCCAGGAAAGTGTGATATGACCGCTGTTCTTCTATATGTACATAAATGATTTGGCGGACAGGGTGGGCAGAAATGTACGGGTATTTGCTGATGATGCTGTGGTGTACGGTAAGGTGTCGAAATTGAGGGACTGTAGGGGGATACAAGAGCTTGTGATGAATGGCAGCTAGCTCTAAATGGAGGAAAATGTAAGTTAAAGCCGATGAGTAGGAAAACCAAACCCGTAATTTTCGGATACAGCATTAATAGCGTCCTGCTTGACCCAGTCACGTCCCTTATCCATCCGGGCGTAATGTTGCCAAGGGATGCGAAATGGAAGAGCGTGTGAGCGTTTTAGTAGAAAAGACGAATGGTCGACTTCGGTTTATTGGGAGAATTCTAGGGAAATGTGGCTGATCTGTAAGGGAGACCGGTTGCAGAACGGTAGTGCCACCTGTTCTTGAGTAATGCTAGAGTGTTTGGGATCCGTACCTTGTAGGAACACTATTGAGAAAATTTAGAGAACCGGCACTTAAAGCTGTTACCTCCAACATACATTACGCGTGAGAACTACGAATGTAATATACCAAAATTGGGGCTCATATGGATGAACCACCACCATATAGTTTCATTTCTCTGCTTCCGTGTTGATTTCCTGTATTTCACAACAACATTATAATTTGATTCAACTCAAACGCAACATTATCCTTTTCACTGAAACGCTCTCCGTGTATTATTTTTTCGTGTACAAGGTTGGTGGCAAAACACAATGTGAAATCTGACTAAATTCATCTTCCAAAAAACTTGTAATGAATATGTATGTTACACTTACCTCCTACGCTTGTAATAAGTGGTTAACCAGTTCATCAAAAAAGACATATCGTACGTCTAAACATAAGTAAAGAAGTTTTTCTAGCGTGTATTCAGCAAGCTTTGAGAAGATCTGCATTTCATAACTGTTGGGATGTATTGTAAGAATAGTTAAAAAAATTACTTTAAATCAAACTTCCTTATGTTTGTCAAACACACAATATTTACTGAAAAGTTTATATATATTTCTTTTCGAAATTACGAGGATGCTCAGGTGAACCATTACGCTGGAGCGTAGAGTTGAACGATCTTTATCTAAAGCGGAAATTAGCTTTCAAAGTTACACCATCTTTTCCTTTTTTTATTACAATGAGAGAAAAGCTCATATACCCAAAAGTAACTGCTCACTCGACGGTTCAATGAGCTGATACGAAATGCCAGCTTCTGAGAGATACAAATGCGTACCAGATATGTAAAATCGATAAACTAACGGGAAGAGTATAAATGCTCAAGAGAGGTAGAAAGGCGCTAGAAGTAACTGTCTTTCAATTTCTAGGGGTTGCTGGATGAATGAGGAGAGTGTTGTTGGTGCCACAAGAACCATAACAGAATGTCAGGCATTAAACCATGAGAGGAAAATAGATAACAATAACACGAAACTCGTTTCCGAAACTATTAGTCGCACAGAAAGTCATTTTGATCGAATTAGGAGGTGGAAAAATTCAGTTGTCTTTGTGAAACCGGATGGAACATCTGCAAGGCAGCAAATAACAATTCTTAAATGTAGTGACCATGAAATACTTGATCGCATGGATGTCGTACTGAATTACAAACTACGTTATAAGCGAAGTATAGATGACGCGGTCATCTGTTACCTTCATACCAATAGGCATCTGCCTATTGCATCAATATGCTGCTTCATCCCTCCCTCTAAATCAGTGAACAGGGACGGTGGGAGCAGAGGAAACAGAAAATGAGTGAGTTACAATGTGATTACTGCACGCACCTACAATTTTGGCATTCCGTTATGGTTTCTTGGATATGGAATTCCGCCAAGTCTACTCCCTCAGATGTTACAGACTAATAGGGGCCTTAGCAAGTCAAACACCATTGGTGATCTGATAGGTATACGAAATTAACTCTCAGCAGTTTCTCAGTTTGTGACCGGTGACCTGACTTCGATTCCCAGTGGTCACCACAGATTTTTCTGTGTCGATAAGGTATAGAACGAGATGCACTCAACCTCTTGAGATCAAATGACAAGGGGCTTCATAAAAAAGTAGTGCAATTTATATCGAAACAGGCGAAGAGACAGCAATTCGAAAGGTTTGCACGAAGCTGGGAGGCCAACATTGATTTACGAGCGTGAGTCAAATGAAAACCTTAAACTTTTTTTTTAATATTATTTATTGTGCAGAACTGGTACAAAGCTGTATCACTTTTCAATATAATCTCCCATGCTAAATGCAAGTTCTCCAGCGCTTACAAAGTGCATAAATTCTTTTGGTAGTCCACGCAACCACTCATGCATCGCGTGGCGTACCTCTTCATCAGAACCGAACTTCTTTCCTCCCATTGTGTCTTTGAGTGGTCCAGACACATGGAAATCACTAGCGTCAAGGTCTGCTGAGTATCGTGGATGAGGAAGACACTCAAAATGCAGGTCTGTGATTGTTGAAACTGTTGTACGGGCAGTGTGGGGCCTTGCATTATCATGTTGCAAAAGGACCCCTGCTGACAGCAATCTACGTCGCTTTGATTTGATTGCACGCCGCAGATGATTTTTTTAGGAGATCTGTGTATGATGCACTGGTGACAGTGCCTCTAGGCACGTAATCCTCCGAAATGACGCCTTTTTCGTCCCAAAAGAGAGTCAGCATAACCTTCCCTGCTGATGGTTCTGTTCGAAACTACTTTGGTTTTGGTGATGAGGAACGGCGCCATTCCTTGCTCGCTGGCATCGCTTCCGGTTGGTGGAAGTCAACTCGGGTTTCGTCCACAGTAACGATTATTGGAAGGAAGCCATTACCTTCTCGTTCAAAGCGCCGAAGAAGTTCTTCACAACCATCAACAAGTCGTTCTCTTATTTTAGGAGTCAGCTGCCGTGGCACCCATCTTGCAGACACTTTGTGAAACTGGAGCATATCATGCACAATGTGGTTTGCTGACTCATGACTAAACTGTAAACATGCTGCAATGTCATTCAGTGTCACTCGATGGTTTTCCTTCACTATGACCTCAACTGCTGCAATGTTCTGTGGAGTCTCAACACGTTGTGCCTTGACCTGGACGAGGAGCATCTTCCACTGAAGTCACACCATCTGCAAACTTCCTACTCTATTCGTAGACTTGCTGCTGTGACAAATGTGCATCACCGCACTGAACCTTCATTAGTCGATGATTTTCAATAAGTTTCACACATTCACCACGCAAAACCCGAATAACAGAACGCTGTTCTCCCATGGTGAAAGTCACAAGTGGGGCGGCCATCTTTATACTGATACTGCTACGGTATGTGTGCATCTGCACTATGCTGCCACCTACAGGCCATTCTACGTTCTGTTTGTAGCACGCTTACCAACTTACAGGATAACGGCGTGAAATTTCGATTAGTTATTACAAATTTAAGGTTTTCATTTGACTCGCCCTCGTATGTAACCACTATCTGAATAGGGCAATCGGTGTCCAAGAATACCGTAGAAACCAATCGTCTAGCATCCTTATCTGTTATAAAAGACGACTGTCGCTGCACCTCACATACAGTAATGAGTAGGACAATAATCTGTCGAGGGCAATAGGCTTTGGTTTGCACTGTAAGCGTTTTGCTACAAAGTGACTCATCGTTAAGGACGGTAGTGCAACATCGCTTTGATCGGTGAGAACGTCCTTATCATTGGTACTGTAGGGCTCGCCTGAATGATGACTAAGGCGATCTTGCACTCCGAGAAATGTGTAAAGAACTGAAGTATGCATCTAATTGTTTTGTGGTGTCAATAGTATTTTGTGCATGTGGTGTGAATAACTCGGAGTACTGTTTCTTCTTTGGGCTCGACACAAGTTCCGGTGGAAGGCACAATGAACGTAGGTATTTACAAAAAGATTTTAAACAATATGCATAATTACAACAGCACAGAACCTATCCTCTATAATGACTCTTTCCGCAAAGTAATAAATCCTGCTTCGTGGTGCTTAGAAAACATTTCCCGATTACAGATAAATTAGTTGTGAAATAGTCACAGAATTTTGTAGTAATGTTGATATCTTTTCGACCTACGATGTGATAAAGTGCTTAAAACAGAAACGACATCTATTGGAAAATTCACGCCGAAGGGTGGAAACTGAAAGGAAGAAGGATCAAGATATCGCTTGATAAACATTAGGTTGAATTAAAAACTACTTGCCGTCTTCTGTAACGGTAAAAGGCATTTTATTCAGAGCTACATCTTATCATCCTAGCTGATGTGTGGGTGTTGTTTACTTCACTTCTTTTAAGGCGGCGCGAAGGTAAAAGGATATTTATCAGTTTCGGTCTTATTGTTGCAAGTTACATGTTAACACATTTTCCGTTTGGGTCCACAACCGACCCCATTACAAAGATCTTTACGTATTTTACCTAGATACTCCTAATTTTCCAGTCATATAAATACTGTTTATTCACACGTCACAGGACTAATTGCAATAATTGTATGTGCAAAGTTAATTGCCGTAAGTTACAATGTACACCAGACATTGTGGGTGCGTGCGGCTGAAGAGGAGATTCTCTATTGCCTTCCGCCTTCCGTCACTGTCGCACTCGCTTCTGGGTATCACGTTTTGTTTTGATGGAGCTTCGCATTGGCTCCCATCCCTAACTCAGTTGCAGGCCTGTGCTTTGTCGCTGTTGATTACATTATCAGTCACACGAATTTCAGCTGCTCCTTTGAAAATGTGAAACAGAAATTGTCGCTGGTAACCAGATCTTCTATTTGCTATTTCATTTTATGTCCATTTTCAGTGCAGTGTTGTGCTATTGCACACTTGGGCTGCTGTAAGCGGATGAGTCGCTCATGTCATACACATCGATCTTCAGTTGTGCGGATCGTTTGTCCAATATCAGTTTTTCCGCATACGCATGGAATTTGTTATACACCGCTTTCTTGTCCCCCCCCCCTCCCCCTCCCAAGACGTCTTTCCCTGTGCCTAACAAAGCTCGTATTTTTTGGCTGGTAGGAAACTGGCGTTCTCGCAGTATTTTTCCAGGTTTTGAACATACATTGCCAGCAAACGGTATTAAAGAGGTCTTGCTATCTTCCTGTTCCATGCTTTCGTCTTCCGTGACACTCTTGGAATTCTCGCGTAGCAGAGCCTTCCGAATATATCGGTTGTTGTATCCATTCTCCTGGAAGGCGGATTCCAGGAGTCACCGCTCTACCGTCAGACTTCGTTCGTCTGAGATGGAGTACGCCCTCTGTACCAGAGTGTTGAGCACGTTGTTTTTCTGCAAGGGATGGTGTCAGCTGGGGGCACGGAGAGATAAATCCCTATGCGTTGCCTTACGCTGCACACTGTGATAAGAAAGCCGTCTGGTTTACGCTGAATTAAGGAAGTCTGCCATCTTCTTCTATTTCCACAGGAAATTGCATGAATCTGAGATGTTCTAAGAAAGTCTGTAGTTTTTTGGGTCAATGTGGCCCGAGGAAATAAGTTTCCTAAACTTAACGAAAGAACTAAACAGGATTTAGATAGGCGATTACCAGTGCTCTGTACTCGAAATACTGCGTCAACAGATTTGCTACAGTGCCAATAGTAAGCTACATCAAAGCAAACGTGATATCCGGACGAGAGATGCAACAGTGGCGGCGGCCGGAAGGCAACTGCGACTCTTCCCTCTACGGTCGCTGCCACACGTAGCCCCACAATCGAGTATGGCACGTAGTCGGCGAGACCTCAACTCTGGATCGGTATATAAAAACCCGCAAGCACGCACAAGACGCTTCATTCCGTCAGAATCAACTGACGATGACGGAACGGTTCTCCACCGATATATCGTGACCTTTCGACAGTCGATTTTCTCTCGCTCTAGTTACGACTGGAGCAGGAAACGAACTAACCGGAAGTGGTAGAAGTAACCCACCGCTATGTACTGTATTGAGGCCTGCGGAGTGTGTATGTAGATGTAGGGTGTATCCGGCACTACGCCCGAGGATCATGGAGACAACATATACGCCAGAAAAGCCTGAGATCAGAAGCTTATTATCTTCCCAAGCATTCGTTCACAGAATTGTCGTTGTAGTAGGTGATTTTCGATCTGCAACTTGTATGGTTTAAGTCCTGTATCACCGTTTGAACACGTGAACTATGCTTCTGTAAAGGGGATTTGACGAAGCATCGTACGACGGGCGCTTCTTATGACAGCAGCTAGAACAGTTTAGATAGTGTCTGGTGTACGAATGGTTCATACAGGGCCTGACAGTTACTTGCCGTCGTTGAAATTGTTTTCTCAAAATTTCTTATTCAGATTTTAAGTGCACGTGTCGATAAAAAGTGGTATTGGCGTCTTGAAGTCAAGCGAAAATTCTCAACGTACAGCCACCACACTGTTACTGTATTTGTAAAAGTCTTTGAAAGCAAAACTACGTCGCGCACCGCACCAAGTATGGTTCAAATGGCTCTAAGCACTATGGGACTTAACATCGAAGTTCATCAGTATTAGAACTAATCTAGGGACACCACACACATCCATGCCCGAGGCAAGACTCGAGCCTGCGACCGTAGCAGGAGCGCGGTTCCGGACTGAAGGGCCTAGAACCGATAGGCCACAGCGGTCGGCGCACCAAGTATGCACGTTAACTAAATGGGAAGATGGGATTAGGTAGTTTCTGTATCCTACTCAGCGTTAAGAAATGCCCAGCGCTAGTAGCACAAACTTAAAACTTCCTCATTTTTCTGAGTCGCCCTGTAGGAAAGTAGGAAAAGAACGGTTACCTTAAATTTTACTTCCTATAAATTATATTCAGTAAACAATAACTCTGCAAATTAAAATTATTCACATCTCTTTTATACTCACCAACGTAATACTAATTCCGGTTTAGCTTAAAAAATCATCGCAGGATAAAAAATAACAACCTCGTAGGTGCAAATAATCTGTTTCACCCCATCCGTGGGGCAAAATTTGAAATCCGTTGAAAGGAATGGAAGGAACTTGAATACAATAAAGAAATTGTATTCCACTGCAAAAATATTACGAAACCATATGAAAATCTTTAACAGTATTACCAATGGATACCATAAATGTATTATAAGTACTAAAAGTGATTTCTGATAAAATTTTCAAAATATTTCATTAATATAGACGTTCTCAATAAATTCATCTAATAAGAGAAAAAAAACACATTTTATTGAGAACTGAAATCACACACTATGAACAGTTACGGTTCAAGAACCAAGCCACAAGACACACTGTATCCATCAGTCTTTCGATAATAGGTCTGCACATAGCCCATTAGGAAATCTGCAAGCTTCGTCTAGATCTTCTTCACCTGATGAAGTCGACAAACCTCATTTTTTTTCAATTTTTTAAACCTGTCTTAACTTACCTATTGCTTTTTGCTTCTTCGCCTTCTTTAAAGCTTGACCTTTTGGTTCATGCCCATACCAAGTCGTTCTTTTGGTGTTTCTCATTCTTGCTTTTCCTTCAGGTTCCAAATAATTTTATTATGAAGAGGAGGTAAATATTACTGTTGGAAATGTTCTTCACAATTTCTGCAAATTCAGCCTCTAGAAATGGCACTAGAAGCTTCAGTGACACAGAGAATGTCGATGGCGTACCAGAATTGCAACAATCACAACCAATACGTCCGATGTCATTTCCGAAGTCCCAGGAACACCTGACAACTAATCTTGTGCTTCTGGAAATTTTTGGGCTGTAGAAGACTGAGAAAATTTCTCTTGCAGCACATTGACTTGAGGGTCGTCATATTCAAATATCTTAGCTAATGACACTTCCTCCTGATGACACTTTCTTTTGTGGTGCTTTGGCTTGTGGTCTTCTTTAGAAGGGTGTACCTGGTTTTTGAACCACAGTATGAAATTGAGCAAAACATTTGCACTAGAAAATTATCATTCACATTATGTTCATCATAACATTAAATTGATTAATTTCCTAACTGTCTCTACCCCCGTAATGTTTTTGTTCAAAATACTGCTTCAAGATGCGCCAACATCGGATAAAATTCCAGCAAAATCGTTAAAACAGTCTTGAAGGAAAATGATCGGGCATCTGCTGTTAGAATTATATACAACTCTCCAAAATGGCGGCTGCTAGTACTTCCGAGAGTAATCACTCCTTCGTCAGCACTAGTCACAAAGATCTGGACGTACAGTTTGACTCGCATACCCGTTTTTAAAGAGCTCTTCACTATGAGTTGCTTAGTATTTTAATAGTAATAATAAAAGTACAAAAACTATGACAATTTTAAATTGTTTAGTTACAATAAGATATGGTGATTCAGCTGCCCCTTCATATTCGATCTTGTTACGCCACCTGCTGTGTCGAGCACTTACAGTTCGTAAAACTGACGTTTGTGTATATTTTACCTAACAGTTTTTTTTTAATTTTAACAGCGTAAAATAAACAATTGCGTCATAGTATTCGTCATGTCTTCTGACTACAAACTACTGTGCTTTCAATGGTTAAGTTTGATTAAGTTTGGATGGAAATGTCAGTGTAATTAGTTTTGGCGCAAACGATTACAAAAGTCGTTTTTCTTTCATTACCATCATGGGCACGTTTAAATTAACAGTGTGATTTAAATAGCCAACGATGCTGGTGGCGTAATAGGTCAATCAATAGACACCAAGGAATACGGGATATCGGCAACAGTTCGTATAGTTGGAAATTCTGTACAGAGGTAGGAAAAAATGGCCATGAGCAACACACTGTAAACTCTGACTGGTGAGCGATGCGTGTGAGGTGCTCGTTTGAAGACCACTTTCGTAAGTTTTTCTTGGATAACTCGAAAACCGTGGCCTCCAGAAAAAAGTAGCCCAGTGCAAAACTCAATTACATTAAATTTCCGATAAAAAGTGCCTGTTCATTTTTGTGTAGCAGTAATAGTTCGTGCCTGGCGAGCAAGAAAATAGGAAAATCTCGCATGTGCTTTTGAAAGCTAGATATAACATTGCAGGATGCGTAAAGCGACATCGGTAGAGGCCGCTGAATCTCTCTAAATATAACTGTAAGCTGTTGACAAGTATGACAACGCTTAGTGCGAGTATCTCGCTTTAGCATACTTTAAAACAAATAGAAATTCATAGAAATATAGCATTTGTATAGGTTTCGTCCGAAAATTTGAGAAATACATGCGACGTGTAATTTATTTAAGAACTGTAGTATCATAAACTCACTCAACTTCCACAACTTCATAATTTATACAAAATAAAATCGGTGTGTGAACTTACCATTAGCGATATTTCACTTACCACTAGGATTCTGAGCACACGTCCGCACATTATGGCTATCGACTCGTTCTAGTTAGAGGGGGAAAGCCATTATGCTGTTTTTTACTAGAACAGAAAGTATCTTGCTAAATCGCCTATGGTTTGCGGGTTCCGCCTGTGGACTCACGGGCACGTCGCATTTGTTGATGACAGCAGGTAAGTTCACCAAGCCCCGTGTCTTGACTGGACTGTTCTGTGCGGTCGGTCAGGTCGTAAGGTCAGACACTCACACACGCAACTGAAACGTATCCTATGATAAGCATATGCTTGTGTGGAAAACTAAAGAACGGAAGTAGCTTTCAGATGATGTGTTACAGCCAAGTAACCTACTCTGAAGCGCCAAAGAAACTGGTATGGGCATGAGTATTCAAACTCAGAGATGCGTAAACAGGCAGAATACGGCGCTGCGGTCGGCAACGCCTATTTAAAACAACAAGTGTCTCCCGTAGTTGGTAGATCGGTTACTACAGATACAATGGGAGGTTATCAAGATTTAAGTGAGTTCGAACGTGGTGTTATAGTCGCCGCTTGAGCGATGGGACACGGTGTCTCCGAGGTAGCGATGATGTGGGGATCATCCCGCACGACCATTTCACGAGTGTACCGCGAATATCAGGAAGCCGGTAAAACATCAAATCTCGGACATCACTGCTGCCGGAAAAAGATATTGCAATAACGGGAACAAAGACGACCGAAGTGAATCGTTCAACGTGCAGTGCAGTGCAACCCTTCCGGAAATTGTTTTTCAATGCTGGGCCATCAACAAGTGTCAGCGTGCAAACCATTCAACGAAAAATCAGCGTTGGAAACATGTTGCCTGGTAGCACGAGTCTCTTTACAAATTTATCGCGTGGATAGACGTATGCGGGTATGGAGACAACCTGATGAATCTAAGGACTATGCATGTGAGCAGGAGCTGTTCGAGCTGGTGGAGGCTCTGTAATGGTGTTGGACGTGTGTAGTTGGAGTGATATGGGACCCCTGATACGTATAGATACGACTCTGACAGGTGACACGTAAGGAGGCATCTCGTCTGATCACCTGCTTCCATTCATGTCCATTGTGCATTCCGACGGGCAATTCCAGCAGGACAATAGGACAACCCGCAAGTCCAGAACAGCTACAGAGTGACTCCAGGAACACTCACCTGAGTTTCAACACTTCCACTGGCCGCCAGACTCCCGAGACATGACCATTATTGAGCATATCTGGGATGCCTCTCAACGTGCCGTTCAGAGGAGACCTCCAACCCTCGTACTCTTAGGGATTTATGGGCAGCCCTGCAGGATTCATGGTGTCAGTTCCCTCCAGCACTACTTCAGACATTAATACATCAAAGATCCGCCTCAGATGCGAAAAGTTACTGGACTTTACCCAGGTTTCAGTAAATCTAGCCTGCTTCAGAAGCTTAAAGTAAACTAATGCATCCCCGAATAAGGCACGGTGAAATATAAAAAGCTGAAGTACCGTGGTACCATGTCAAGCTACGTTACTTATCTGAGGAACAGCCCTGGTCCCACTTCATAGAAAGCGGTCGGTTAACCACGGACGCTGAAGAAGACTAGATTACTCTACCGGAAACCAGTAACTTTTCGCAGCTGAGGCAGATCTTTGCCGTATTAATTTATCTCAATTGCTGACAGGGCTGCAACATGTTAAAAAATTCTTTTACACTTCAGACATTAGTCAGGTCCATGCCCTGATGTCTTGCAGAACTTCTACGTGCTCGAGGAGGACTTACACGATATTAATCAGGTGTACCAATTGATTCTTCAGTATAGATCGATCAGACTTGGACAGTAAATAGAAAGCTCTTTTACGGTATGTCATGGAAGGTAACTGGGAGAAATACGGAAGGAGAAGAACAGAAATGACACTTTTATTCAAAGACTATAATTACACAATAGTGACAACGATGTATGGTTGCCCCCTAGCATTACAAAAGACGGCCACAGCCATTAACAAGGTATGTGATCACTACGGACAGCATTGTATGCTCTGTGACGTACTTCCATGCTGGCCACAAAGTTGAGTTCTCATAGAAGGTGGTTCCCATTCCTCCATATGTGTGGTTGATACTGCTGTACGGTCGTTGGTGCATTTGGCCATGCTGCAATACGTCTCCTCAATGCATAACACACGTGCTTGTTGGGATTTAAGTCGGGGGAACAGTAGGCTAATCCATTTGCCCAAGATCCTAAGAGCTCATCCACCTCCGCTATTCGATTCGGTCATTTATTGTCGTCCATAAACATGAAGTCAGGTCAAATGCACCAGTATGAACAGGCACATTGGGAAGGACTACAGTGTCACATTAACGTTAACCGGTGAGTTTACCACTTCCAAAAACTGGAGGTTTTATTATGCCCAACAATATTCCTCCCCACAGTAGAGCACCTGAATATCAAATACGGCCATGTTTGTCTACTCGGAATGAATGTGCTCGCGTCAGAGAAACGCACGCAACACCAGTCCTCGTGCTGTCACTAAATGTAAATCGCATGTGACTAGGGCCTCCCGTCAGGGAGACCGCTCGCCGAGTGCAAGTCTTTCGATTTGACGCCACTTCGGCGACTTGCGCGTCGATGGAGATGAAATGCTGATGATAAGCACAACACAACACCCAGTCCCTGTTCGGAGAAAATCTCCGACCCAGCCGGGTATCGAATCCCGGCCTTTAGGATTGACATTCTGTCGCACTGACCAATTAGCTACCGGGGGCGGACGTGCTGTCACTATGCTCTTGCCGCCGCCGCAAACGATGCCGGCGATGTACGAGACTCAGCGGAACACAACATACTGCTTCGTCGGGCAAACATATTACCCCGACACAATCGCCGTTCCACTGTGTGAGATTGCGTGCCTTGCAGCGCTGTTAAATGTGGTTACAACTGCACCCGCTTTGATGTGGGTACCTTCTTGCCTCTTGCACAATATAGCGGTCATCTGTTGCTGTAATTGACCGTAATCGACCACCTACTGTTATTCGATTAGCCCTGCCTGCGGTTCGGAACGCTCCTCATGTGCCTGCTGTGCGCAATACCCAACTCCTGGGCTACTCTGATCACACTTCGTCCCGTTTCCAGTTTCTCCGTGTGAAGTCCTCCAAATGTTGTCGCTGGGCCGTGTTATACTGGGGAATACCACGACACTTCACCTCTCGTATACTGACCCAAGCAGTCCTTTTTCCGTCCCTTCATCTAACTCGTGTTGCAGGGCCAGTCACATTTGGCCCTATAGTCATGCTGACCTCACGCTACGTGGCGTCAGATATCTGTGCGCGACTGGGAAACCTGTGGCAACATTCTCCCGCACTTTCATTCAGATCCACCGAGCTGTCAATATGCTATGTACCTTATTTAGCTCGTGCTTAATATTGCAGATTTCTAACAATTCCTTGCC
Organism: Schistocerca gregaria; assembly: GCF_023897955.1. NCBI lineage: Eukaryota > Metazoa > Arthropoda > Insecta > Orthoptera > Acrididae > Schistocerca > Schistocerca gregaria. The sequence goes on along the minus strand of NC_064924.1, from coordinate 306,802,715 downwards.
ATTCCGGAGACTCTTTGTTTTCATTCAGTTTTATACTCCTAAGGATGGCTGATAAATTTTAATACCGATGTAAAGCAAAGCAAGCTCTTCTTTCCGGTCTTGACAGGCGAATCGGGACCGACCGACCGCCATGTCATCCTCTGCCACTGGCGTCATTCAGACGCGGTATGGCGGAGGTGTCAGCACTCCGCTCTCTACATCTACATCTACATCTACATCTACATCCATACTGCGCAAGCCACCAGACGGGGTGTGGCGGAGGGTACCTTGACTACTTCTATCGGTTCTCTCTTCTATTCCAGTCTCGTATTGTTCGTGGAAAGAAGGATTGTCGGTATGCCTCTGTGTGAGCTCTGATCTCTCTGATTTTATCCTCACGGTCTCTTCGCGAGATATACGTAGGAGGAAGCAATATACTGCTTGACTCCTCGGTGTAGGTATGTTCTCGAAACTTCAATAAAAGCCCGTAGAGAGCTACTGAGCGTCTCTCCTGCAGAGTCTTCCACTGGAGTTTATCTATCATCTCCGCAACGCTTTCGCGATTACTAAATGATCCTGTAACGAAGCGCGCTGCTCTCCGTTGGATCTTCTCTATCTCTTCTATCAACCCTATCTAGTACGGATCCCACACTGCTGAGCATTATTCAAGCAGTAGGCGAACAAGCGTACTGTAACCTACTTCCTTTGTTTTCGAATTGCATTTCCTTAGGATTCTTCCAATAAATCTCAGTCCGGCATCTGTTTTACCGACGATCAACTTTATATGATCATTCCATTTTAAATCACTCCTAATGCGTACTCCCAGATAATTTATGGAATTAACTTCTTCCAGTTGCTGACCTGCTATATTGTAGCTAAATAATAATGGATCTTTCTTTCTATGTATTCGCAGCACATTACACTTTTCTACATTGAGATTCAGTTGCCATTCCCTGCACTATGCGTCAATTCGCTGCAGATCCTCCTGAATTTCAGTACAATTTTCCATTGTTACAACCTCTCGATATACCACAGTACCATCTGCAAAAAGCTTCAGTGAACTTGCGATGTCATCCACAAGGTCATTTATGTATAATGTGAATAGCAACGGTCCTACGACGTTCCCCTGTGGCACACCTGCAATCACTCTTACTTCGGAAGATTTCTCTCCATTGAGAATTACATGCTGCGTTCTGCCGGCTGCGGTGGTCTCGCGGTTCTAGGCGCGCAGTCCGGAACCGTGCGACTGTTACGGTCGCAGGTTCGAATCCTGCCTCGGGCATGGATGTGTGTGATGTCCTTAGGTTAGTTAGGTTTAAGTAGTTCTAAGTTCTAGGGGACTAATGACCACAGCAGTTGAGTCCCATAGTGCTCAGAGCCATTTGAACCATTTTTTTGCTGCGTTCTGTTATCTAGGAACTCTTCAATCGAATCACACAATTTGTTTGATAATCCACATGCACTTACTTTGAGGCTTTCTTGACCTTGGAGGTGCTATTTATCAGGGAAGGTCTTGTCAGTTAGGAAGTACGAGGTTGAGCGCAATCCGTTCCATTGCTCCCACAAAGGATCTCTGGTAGTAACGTCAATCGAACCCGGGTCCTCGATATAGCAGCAAACACGAAGATGTATCGCTAGGTAAAAATATAAGCCCCTTTAAAAAATGATTTTTGGGGTGAGGGGTAACGACAACCATTTGGATCCGCAGTCGAGAATATTGAACTGCAACTCAGCGCCACCTGCCGATAATCGTAAGCGGGATATCCGTTTGGTCCTACGTTCAGAGTTACCGAGACACTATAATCTTTGCTGTGACACGAGTTCCCGCTGTCTGTCTGAGTTATCGCTGTTGGTACTGGCAGCTAAGCTGAGCCGCTCGCCGTACCGCTGAGAGGATTAGGCAGCCATTACGCCGTATTTGTGCCCAAGTGGGCGTCGCTCGGCGCTGCCGCTACGCATTCTCCGACGATATTGGACGTCTGGGATTATGAATAGCGACGCATTCATTCGCACTGCTCACAACGGCGCTCTCTGCGCCATATACCGCCGACACGAAGGTCGCGTTTGTCAGCGCGGTTCTGCTACAATTAGGCTACCGATCGAGGTGGCGGGGCCGCAGCCCACAGGATCGTTATTCCAGAGCAATCAGCACGAATTGGCCTCCTATTGTCTTCGGATTTTTTTTGTATAGCCCCCTAAATCGCAATAGGTGACTTCCGTCATAGCAGGCTAACAAATGTGGTGATTGGCTGCTACAAAAACATGTTACAGCTGGAACGTAACGTCCTCCATTATCAGTGATATTGTGCTTCTACACGAACAAGACAGGGTTGTAAAACCATGACACACTGAATTTAAAAAAAAGATATTTCTCTGTGCTAAAACATCTTCAGCTGTTCATAACTGGCATTTCTATAGAGGGTGGTCCATTGATAGTGACCGGGCCAACTACAAAGAACGAAACTCGTCTAGCTTGAAGGGGGAAACCAAATGGCGCTATGTTTGGCTCGCTAGATGGCGCTGCCTTAGGTCAAACGGAATGAACTTTTTTTTTAGATAGGAAGCCCCATTTTTATTACATACTCGTGTAGTACGTAAAGAAATACGAATCTTTTAGTTGGACTACTTTTTTCGCTTTGCGATACAGGGCGCCGTAATAGTCACAAACTCATACGTACGAGGTATCACGCAACATTCCGCCAGTGCGGACGGTATTTGCTTAGTGATACATTGCCCGTGTTAAAATGGACCATTTACCAATTGCGGAAAAGGTCGATATAGTGTTGATATATGGCTATTGTGATCAAAATGCCCAACGGGCGTGTGCTATGTATGCTGCTTGGTATCCTGGACTACGTCATCTAAGGTTCGGATCGTTCGCCGGATAGTTACGTTATTTAAGGGAACAGGAAGTGTTCAGCCACATGTGAAACGCCAACCACGACCTGCAACAAATGATGACGCCCAAGTAGGTGTTTTAGCTGCTCCCGCGGCTAATCCACACATCAGTAGCAGACAAATTGCGCGAGAATCGGGAATCTCAAAAACGTCGGTGTCGAGAATTTTACATCAACATCGATTGCCCCCTTACCATATTTCTGTGCACCAGGAATTGCATGGCGACGACTTTGAACGTCGTGTACAGTTCTGCCTCTAGGCACAAGAGAAATTATGGGACGGTGACAGATTTTTTGCACGCGGTCTATTTAGCGACGAAGTGTCATTCACCAACAGCGGTAAGATAAACCGGCATAATATGCACTATTGGGCAACGGAAAATCCACGATGTCTGCGACAAGTGCAGCATCAGCGACCTTGGCGAGTTAATGTATGGTGCGGCATTTTAGGAGGAAGAATAATTGGCCCCCATTTTATCGATGGCAATCTAAATGGTGCAATGTATGCTGATTTCCTACGAAATGTTCTACCGACGTTGCATTACAGAATGGCGATGTACTTCCAACATGATGGATGTCCGGCACACAGCTCTCGTGCGGTTGAATCGGTATTGAATAGCATATTTCATGACAGGTGGATTCGTCGTTGAAGCACCATACCATGGCCCACACGTTCACCGGATCTAACGTCCCCGGATTTCTTTGTGTGGGGAAAGTTGATGGATATTTGCTATCTTGATCCACCGACAACGCCTGACAACATGCGTCAGCGCATTGTCAACGCATTTTCGAACATTACGGAAGGTGAACTACTCGCTGCTGAGAGGAATGTCGTTACACTTATTGCCAAACGCATTGAGTGGTCCAACTAAAACATTCATATTTCTTTAGGTACTACACGAATATGTAATAAAAATTGGGATTCCTATTTAAAAGAAAGCAGGTGGTATCCGTTTGACCCATGACAGTTCCATCTAGCGGGCCAACCATAGCGCCATCTGGTTTCCCCCTTCAAGCTAGTTTTTTCTTTTGACGCTTATTTCGTGAGATACTTGGCCCGGTCACGATTAATTAACCACCCTGTACACCTCTGAGAACTTCATACTTATGAAACTGCTATTTTGTGAATAAACCTGCCTATGTTGCTAAAGACAAGTTTTATTTATAATGTCACGTCGGCTACTGTCATCATCACATTGAAAGGAGGCTACTGGGGCACATTTGTATGTGGCACGCCAGTATGATTTTATAAACGATGTATGCCTTTCATAGGCTTTATATCATTGACGGTGTAAGACCGCAGACCCAGAGATACTGCTTCTGATCTGAGATTATTATAGTGTTTGATTAAGAGAACGCTTGTCGCACAGTTGTGGGCAGCTGTCTGTGAGTGAAAGTCGATGGAGTAGGCAGATTTTGTGGTGTGCTGTGTGAAGCCAACGAGTGTTAGATTAATTTAGGTATGTCAATATTGTTGAACTTTGAAGCAGAAGTCCTCATACAAGAAAGGTAAGGATGTTAAATAATTATGATTTGTGTTTTTGCCAGCGCGTTAGTATAGATGAGCTGGCTGATGATTTGTAATTGTTGAGTAACCCCAGAATGTACGTCAACTGTTTTGATGGAAAGGCCAGTCAGATATTTCATTTTTGTAATGCTTCTAAGATTTGTTAAAAGAGCTATGTGATTTGCTTTTGCGTTGGATTAATGAGGTTAGATAACACTTGCTGTGTAAATCTCATTGTTTGTGAATCAGTTATGAGTAATGTAACATCAGTTGTCAGACGTTTCTGAAAATACAAATTTAACTTGCAATATAATTTTTACTGAAAACTCAGTGTTAGTAATTCACCATAATCAGTACCTCCTACCGGTCCAGGGCATACTTTTAAGAAGTTGGATTTTCTTAAATGTTTATCAGCCAGAACACTTTAATGTGCATTTCAATGTGTTATTGGGCAGCATTGCACACTGCTTACCCTATAGCTAGCGTATTTCTGTTTTCATGAGAGACCAGAATATATCGCGTTACTCCGTTGCTGCTTTAGAGGTAAGACAATTTAATTTATTGTTATGTGCACAGGGACCAGAGTTATAAGTTTTGAACGGGCGAGATGATTCAGTGCCTAAGGGGCTGAATGTATTTCTAGTGACTGTATTTCTTTAATGGTATTGGGAGTTGCATTGCCCAAACAGTTCGTATAAAGCTTTTGCTAAGAGTGACACAGAGTAAGCACACCGCTTGCAGTTACAACACGCTGCACGATAATTCGAGTTCAGTACCCATTCCACATAACAGATATTCATTTAACGTAATCAGAAAAGAAATATTTTTAAAAGATCGCTACAACTTATAAACTTAGAACATGTAAAATAACGTTAGATTCCATTGATACTAGAACTAAACGTTGTTTTACAGCATCTACGTATTGATAGTATGAAGACAGCAGACGAAACGACGTTATAAATAAAAACCTACATTAAGCTGTCTAGACGGTTTTATTCACAAAATATCCACAATGACGACGCACTCAATCAGGAAGTATATTTTCTTGATTAATTATGGGTCGGATTCGAAGATAACCACATCGTTTAGGTAGAGCTTCATTTCGTGAACGAGGAAACATAATTGAGCAATGTTTAGTTACATAACAAGAAATAAAGAATTTCTTTTATGATTTTGTGATGTGTATATTCATATACTCATTTGTTGCTGTGAGCGTTATGAAACTTGGTAGATAACTGATGAGAGCAGTTCCCTCGTATGTTCATCCGTAAATTCGGGTCGATCTTATGATTTATTGCTCTTGAGGAGTGGGCGCAGTGATTTACACAAGTAAGTGATTAAAAATATTGAGATCTTTCTGTTGCCACACTCTTTCTTTAGCAGGTACTTTTCTTCTGGAACCCTCTTCCAAGATTCAATGCTTGAGCAGTAGGTACGTTCCAACCCTTCGTCTTCTTGCAGTGCCAGAAGCTTCAGACCCACAGCAGCTGAATCCCTCATAACTGGCGGTGAAAGGGGACATTCTTCCCACAGAATATCAACAATAGAAGGATTTTCCAGAAGTCGAAAAAATATCAAGTTTTACATCTATTGCCAGATCACAGCCCTCCACACATCATACAACGTATTCATCTCTACTCCAGGATGTTTTTCTGCAATTTTTTCAGACTTTTCAAAATTAGCGTATGTTTTTACCATAACACCTTTTTGAAACAGTCTTAATTTCGTTTGTGAGAAAAGCGCAAACTAGAATAAATCAGGAATAAGTTTTCCAATTAAATGTAAATATGTGTTTAGCGTTTGTGAATGCTGAAAACATCTGTAAAAACAGTTACATATAATATCGATTTTGTGTTCCACGATGAACAAAACATTTTTATTTTTCTTGATTAAATTGTTGGATTGGATCCTGTAATTGGAAAAATATGCCCAGAATATTGCTACTGGTAGCCACCTCACTGTAAATAAAAGCTCATTGCTTTTACGAACTTCTATGAATCAGGCCTAGTAGGAAATATAAGAGGCGTAAACAAAGCCCAATGTTTAGTGGTTACTGAGAAGGATACGGAGATGCTTCCTACTCGTGTGAGACAGCATTATCAGCACTTCACAGAGTTTCGAAGGGGTCTCATTGGGGTCTCCACTGGCTGATTCAATATTCAGATTTGCGGGGCATTCGGATGTTACAGTGTCTTTATTTCAGACTACATGGGAAAATGAGCACAGGAAAACTCTTCGTAAGCGTTCCGGTATGCCATGTCTGATCTTCATCGTATGGTACACCAAGCATATCGTAATCCCTTGATATTTGTGCCTGCCATTCGAGAAAAAGTATTGAACTCCATACAACATTCTTTGTCATCAGCATTGGCTGAAGATTAGCAGCAAACGGACAATTGATGAACTGTACCGTGCTTAGGATGCTGTCAAAACTAGAACGCCAACGACTGCATTTGTAGTGTTGCTGTGACTGGGAAACATGGATAACTGATCAATATTGTTGCAATGTTCAGAGATGAATCGCGTATCTGCTTACCCAGGGTGATCACTGTTGGCCAATATGCTGGCGATTTGGAGAGAGGTACAATTCAGATAATGTTTTGGAGAGTGAAGGAACTCTCAACTCACAGCAGCAGGTCACAGACATCCTACGTCCTGACGTGTTTCCTCCAATGCGACAGTATCGTGGTGCCAGTTTTCAGCAGGTCGTGGTGCTCCCACATGGCACTTCTTTGTATGAGCTCTGTGGTTGACGCTGAGGTACTCCTATTAGCAGCAACATCCACAAATGTGTCCACAATCTGTGGGACCAGCTAGCACATTAACCCCGTCTCCGTGACACTGCCCAGGATATCAAGAATCATTTATTGCTGAATTAGCTGATCTGCAGAACATCTAACTTGACCCGACATGTGACTGCCGCGGAAAATTTTAAAATTCATCGATTTTGGTTGAGGATTGCACCTTTTCCACATCCCAGTTACACTCAGGTGATAAAAGTCACTGGATACCTTCTTACATCGTATCGGAGTACCTTTTGCCCGGATTAGTGCAGGAGCTCGACATAGCACGCACTCAAAGAGTCTCTGGAAATCCCCTGCAGAAATATTGAGCCATGCTTCCTCTAAAGCCACTCATAATTGCAAAAATGTTGCCAGAACACGTTTTATGCTAGAACTGACAACTCGATAGTGTCCTATAAATGTACGATGGGATTCATGTCTGACCATCTGGGAGGCAAATCATTCGCTCGAATTATCAAGAATGAACTTCAGAGCGCTAGCGAACAGTTGTGGCCCGGAGACTTGGCGTATTAACATCCATAAAAATTCCATTGTCATTTTTGAACATGAAGACCGGGTGAATGGCTGCAAATGATCTCCAAGTAGCCGAACGTAGCCATTTCCAGGCAATAGTCGGTACAGTTAGACCAGAGGACCTAGTCCATTCCATGTAAACACAGCCCACACCATTATGGAGCCATCACCAACTTGCTCAATACCTTGTTGACAAACTGGGTCAATGACTTCGTGATATCAGCGCCACACTCGAACACTACCATCAGCTCTTACCAAATGAAATCTGGACTCATGTGACCAGACCATGGGTTTCAAGTCGTCTTGGGTCCAGTCGATATAGTCACGAGCCCAGGAGAGGCACTGCAGGCGATGTCGTGCTGAAACACTGGAGAGCCAAAGAAACTAGTACACCTGCCTAATATCGCGTAGAGCCCCTGCGAGCACGCATGAGTTTCGCAATAGGACGCGGCATCGTCCCGACTAATGTCTGAAATAGTGCTGGAGGAAACTGACACCATGAATCCTGCGAGGCTGTCCTAAATCCGTGAGAGTACGAGGGTGTGGAGACCTGTTCTGAAGAGTACGTTTCAAGACATCCCAGATGTGCTCAATAATGTTCATGTCTGGGTAGTTAGGCGGCCAGAGGAAGTGTTTAAACTCAGAAGAGTGTTCTTGGAGCAATCTGTAGCAATGTGAACCTGTGGGGTGTCGCATTGTTCGGGTGGAATTGCCCAAGCCCGCCGGAATGCACAATGGACATGAATGTACGAACGAGATCACACATGATGCTTACGTACGTCTCACCTTAGAGTCGTATCTATACGTAACAGGAGTCCCTTATCACTCCAACTACACACGCCCTACACCATTATATAGCCTCCACAAGCTTGAACAGTCCCCTGCTGACACGCATGAGGTTGTCTTCATACCCGTACACGTCCATCGGCTCGATATAACTTGAAACGAGACTTGTCCGACCAGGCAACATATTTCCGGTCACCAACAGTCCAATGTCGGCGTTGACGGGTCCAGGTGAGGTGCAAAGCGTTGTATCGTGCAGTCATCAAGGCTACACGAGTGGGTGTTTCATTGAATGGTTGGCACGCTGTCACTTATTGATGGCCCAGCATTGAAGTCTGTAGCAATTTGCGGAAGGGTTGCGCTTCTGTCACGTTGACCGATTTGCTTCAGTCGTCGTTGGTTACGTTCTTGCAGAATCTTTTTCCGGCCGCAGCAATGTCGGAGATCTAATGTTTTACCCTGATTCCTGATTTGCTTCATTCGTCGTTGGTTACGTTCTTGCAGAATCTTTTTCCGGCCGCAGCAATGTCGGAGATCTAATGTTTTACCCTGATTCCTGATATTCACGGTACACTCGTAAAAAGGTGGTACGGGAAAATCCCCACTTAATCGCTACCTCGGAGATGCTGTGTCCCATCGCTCGTGCGCCGACTATAACACCACGTTCGAACTCTCTTAAATCTTGATAACCTGCCGTTGTAGCATCAGTAACCGATCTAACAACTGCACCGGATTCTTGTTGTCTTATATACGTGTTGCAGCTTGCAGCGTCGTCTTTTGCTTGTTTACATACGTCTGTATTTGAATACACTAGGCTATTCCAGTTTGTTTGCCTCTTCAGTATAGAAAACACACTCGCGTCAGTCGTCTGCTGCTCTAGCCTATTGACGGCAAATTTGGCTGTACTGTCTAACGAATACGTGCGTCGTACGTCCCACATTGATTCCTAACATTATTTCACGCAGTGTTGCTTGTCTAGTAGCACAGACAACTCTATGCAGTGCTGTCGGTCGTTAAGCGAAGAACGTCGGTCACTCTGTTATCCATGCCGGCCGGAGTGGCCGTGCGGTGCTAGGTGCTACGGTCTGGAACCGCGGGACTGCTACGGTCGCAGGTTCGAATCCTGCCTCGGGCATGGATGTGTGTGATGTCCTTAGGTTAGTTAGGTTTAATTAGTTCTAAGTTGTAGGCGACTGATGACCTCAGAAGTTAAATCGCATAGTGCTCAGAGCCATTTGAACCATTTTTGTGTTGTGATTCTTGAGTTTCTCCCGGCGTATTTGATAATCAAAATATCCACGGGTGTACTGCCGGTCTATAGTGTCCAACGGGCACAATATTTCGGCGATCAAACATGTCGCCATCATCAGGTGAACTGACGGACTGAGCTCAGTCCGTCAGTTCACCTGATGATGGCGACATGTTTGATAGACCAGCAGTATACCCGTGGATATTTTGATCATTTTTTGTTATCCGTGGTGAGAGAAAACGCCTGAAATTCGGTATTCTGGGTACTCTCTTGACACCTTGGATCTTGGAATATTGAATTCTGTAATGATTTTCGAAATGAAATCATGCATGCGTCTAGCCTCAAGTGCCGTTCCGCTTTCAAAATCTGTTAATTCCAGTCGTGCTGTCGTAATCACGTCGGAAACTTTTCCACACTTTAGCACAAATGACAGCTCCATCAATGCACTACCTTTTTATACCCTGTGAAAGCAATGCTACCGCCATCTCTATATGTGCATATCGTTGTCCCATGACGTTTGTCCCTCAATGTAATCCTTTAATACTGTCACAAATATCCCTTTTTCCGAAAGGTCTGGGTAATATGTACATGCGTCATGCTTTGTTTCCTTAATTGTGTTATAGCTTATTTGTTACGTGTCTGGAATCATACCACTTTCAACATACGTCCCACAGAACCGTATTCAAAAAACTACACCGTTTACTGTTTGGATATTGCATGGTCCATGATCCTAATGCTCCACTGCTGCATGTTTCCAGTATTGCTTCAATCTTCTTGACTGTGAAATAACAAGTCTACATTGATTCCACAATTTCCAAATCTAAAGTTTGACAGTCCATATGGTCTGCAGTGAAAAAAATTACTAAGGAATAAAATTATAAACAGCCGACCAGTTGCAATGGATAAAGAACTCTTTACCTAGGTTTCGGCAAATGTAAATTTGTCTTCTTCAGAAGGTGGGATTTTTACATTAGTAAGGAGTAATGTACCATCGCCGTTTTTATGAATGTCAGCATATATTAATTTATCAAAATTAAAAATGGATCTATGGCGACATTCGTAGAAACGGCGATAGTACATTAGTCCTTATTAACGTAAAATTGCCACCTTCTGAAGAAGACAAATTTGCATTTGTCTAAACCTAGGTAATGAATTCTTTATCCATTGCAACTGGTCGGCTGTTTATAATTTTATTACGTGGAACCGTTGCTGTTGTGCAGCTATGTTTAAAATACTAAGGCATAAAATCTAGAATCAGGCAACCAAGTGAAGTGCTTTCTATATAGGACTTGTGTAATTTGACCTGTTTCGCCCTTTGTCGATCATTTATAACATCCCTCTGTAAATGTTCTCATTTATTTCACTTTCCTTGTGTTAGTACTTATTTTTCTCCTCAGTACATTGATATTCTAGTTTTTTTTAACACCGCGTGTAGCTCTCTCACTTTTTAAGCTGTTTTTCTAATTTGTTTTACGGCTTAAAATCCTTTCCTTTAGCCAGGGCATAGGGGTCTTCTCCGAAACTTGACAATACTATTGTTACAGTTGTATCTTCATCGCTGCGGGCAGTTTTAATTCGTATTGATAATACCGAAACCACTATTTTCCTACACAGGTTTTCTTTCTCTCACTTATCCCAGCATCCTTCTTGTAGATAATGAAGGTCATCTTCGTCTCCTTAAACGGCATTTATTTACAGTCTTGAGTCTTGTAATCACTTCATATGAGTGACTGAAGCTGCTAGTTACCTATCGTCCGATCCATTTCGACATTAGTTACAGAGTCTCGTTTCACCACGTCGTCATCATCATGCCATCATACGCCATTAATATGTCTGCAACACAAAGCCTGTTTTTTAAATAGGTTTAACACATTGCCAAAAGACTCAACTGTTGTCGCCTGAAAGTTATATTTACCTCAGCCGTTGTCTTCATCTCGCCTATAGAAACCGTAAAATAAAAAACAAATAAAAAAGAAACTAGTGGTAATCTAAACCTCGTAAAGAGCGTCCACAAACATTTGTGTAACATATAAAATGTCTGGTTGAAAAACTTTTCTGGCATTTGGTGTAAACAACGTGCTTACAGAGCCATCCCCTCTCGCATCAGTAACAGCCACCCCCATTCCCCAGTCGCACTATGGCCAAACTTTAACTGCACTGTTTCAGTATACAGTAATTTCGGCAATTATTCGGTTCAGTTTCTCAATGATTATTAAAACTGTGTCCAAGTTACAGGAATTGTGCGACGTTTGCTTGAACACTGCTGGTTTGCGATGCCCTAGTAGGCGGGATTAAAAAGTCAGAGCCGAGCTGCTGTATTTGTTACTAGAGAACTACAATACTGCAACTAACAAACACCTAACGTAATGATCGCGGAAACACAACAAATCAGCACTGGTACGGAAGCATTTAGACAAACGTTTTACCCTCGCTCCATTTGCTAGTGGAACTTGGAAGGGAACAAACGTCAGTGGTACAGGCTACTCCCGCCACGCACCGTTTAGTTGCTTTGAGAGTATATATGTAGATACAGATTACATCTCAACAATTTTGTCTTTGTCTGAAGTAACTGTTGTAAAGAAGTATACGAGCAGTTTACAATTTCAGCGTGCTTCTAATTACTGTTTCCGCAACAAAAGAAAACAAACATGACCGTTAAGCGAAAAGTGATTTTAAAAGAACACAAAGAGGCAAAGAACGCTCACAGAAACGGATTTTGCTTTTAGACTGTGCGTAACTCGTCTGGTTCTTCCTTACTGTCCCTACGTGCGAGCTGAACCGGTGCGGACAGAAACAAAAGCATTTTCGATCAAAGCGCTCTTTGTACATCGCAACTAAAATATTGCGAGAGTAACTTCTGGTACACACTCGGTAATTTGCGTTATTGCACTTTGCAGGAAACTGGAAAAATGATTAAAATATTTTGAATGGGTGCAGACGTATTCGCGCTGAAAGAGTAAAGAGCTTCTACACAAGGGTTGCCGATAGCAATTCATGGAGTAAAGGAAAGTGCCCAGCGTGTCAGTTGTTCGTATCCATTTTGCGCCATGAAAAGAATAAAATAAATTCTTGTATAGAAGTGTTCTGTATGATAAGTGTCGTCTATACTAAATATAAAAATGTTCTGCTAGGAATAACGAAATATATTTAAGTCAGTAATAGTGCTCTTATCTACTGAACACTTTAGTAAGAAGAGATTTGGAAACTAATTAAAAGATTTAAATTTAAATTATTTCTTTTGTACCCAGGGCTGGATCACTTGCAAACCCTATTACTTCTTTGTGTCTCATTCACCTGTCTTGGGTTACATTCTCCTCCCGACTTTTCAGCTTCTTTCTACATTTACGAATTCTCTGAGGGAAGAGACGACAGTAAGATAACTTATGTACGATTTGGAATTCATTGTGATCATTTTACGAGAAATGCTGGTATGTAGGGAAAGACAATAAGGAGGTTGGCGTACACCCAATGAATTTTAAAAAACCTTCATTATGCACTGTAACTGGATGATCATTCTCTTGACGCCTTGGTCCTTACTAAACACCTCTCTGAAGAAGCACGCTGCTCTTCTTTAGAGCGTAGCTAGCTCCACTATTAATCATCCATGAACAGGGTCGCACATGGGTAGTTCCTGACAATCGTGCGGACGTGTATTTTGTTGTGTATCTTTGTCAAGGGCGAATCCGTTTCATTAATATTCATTTAATGAATCTCTCTCTGATATTTTCCATCCTAAAATTATATGTGATTGCTCCATAGTAAATCGGGTTAGACTCATATTCCTACCTTTACGGTAGTCTGCGTCTCCAGACACCCAACACCAAATATGTAATCATACAATAACAAACGGAAAAATGCTCCTATTGGAGCACATAAAAGGTAAATATGGCCCTGTTATAAGGTCTCTGACTGAAGAGTGGGGGTACCAGCTGCCTCCTTCTGCTTTCCTTAGCACCTCAAAAAATGTTGCCAAAAGTTTTTACATTTGAACATATTCGCGTTTTTTTCAACATGCAACTCATCTCTCATTCCCACAAGTTGTCATAACTGTAACTCGTTCACATCCACTTGTCCATCGCTGTACGACGCTCACGCCCATCCAGTCGCAATTGCCCATTCAGTCCAAATCATTATCATTGTCTGTGACTGTTTTCCACCACACAGCTACAGTATTCTTCGCTCTGTCCTACTAATACTGTCTCCTGTTACTGTCACTGTCCCTCTCTCTTGCTCTGTATTACTGCTGTTATTCATTCCTTCCCACTGCCGCTGTCTCTTCTTGCTGTCACAACTTCTCTTCTTCGTTGTCATTGTCATACACTTTAAGCCCCTCATTATCACTGTCTCTCACATTCACTTTTTTACTTTCTTCCTCTCTCAACGACACTGTCTCCTCCAATCATTTCCTAGTAATGGTACACCAGGCTATTACAGGACAGGGTCCACGCGAGCACGGCCAAGTACCGCAGTACGACGTGGCATGTACTAGACTAAGGTCTGAAATAGTGCTGGACGGAATTGGCACCATGAATCTAGCAGGGCTGTCCTAAATCCGTAAGTCTAAGATGGGGTGGAAATCTGTAAACATCACGTTGGAAGGCATCCCAGATGTGCTCAACAACGTTCATGTCTCTTTGGTGGCCATCGGAAGTGTTTCACCCAAAAGAGTGATCCTGGAGCCACTCTGTAGCAATTCCAGACGTGTGAGAAGTCGCATTGTCCTGCTGGAATTGCCCAATTCCGTCGGAATGCACAATGGCCATGAATGGGTGCAGGTGATCAGACAAGATGCTTACGCATGTGTCACCTTCATAGTCGTATCTAGACGTAAGAGGAGTCCCCTATCACTCCAACTGCACATGCCTCACACCATTACAGAGCCTCCACCAACATGAACAATTCCCTAATGACATGCAGGATCGATGAATTCATGAGGTTATGTCCATACACCTTCATGTCCATTTTCTCGATACAATTTGAAACGAGTCTCGTCTAACCAGGTAACACGTTTCCAGTCATCAACAGTCCAATGTCGGTGTTGACGGGCCCAGGTGAGGCGTAAAGCTCTGTGTTGTGCGGTCATCAAGGGCACACGAGTGGGTCTTCAGCTACGAAAGCCCACATTGATAACGATTCTTTGAATGGTTCGCACGCTGATAGTTGTTGATGGCCCAGCATAGAAATCTGCAGCAGTTTGCGGAAGGGTTGCACTTCTGTCACGTTTTACGATTCTCTTCTGTCGTCGTTGGTCTGGTTTGAAATCTGGTTTCGCAGGACATTTCGTATCAGGTTGTGGTTGTGGAAGGGGCCGTAATCAGTTACTGTTAGCTGCACAAAATTCACAAATCTTTATTATCCTAAGAACCACTTAATTACACACTGTCTTAAAAGGATCAAATTAAAACAATACAGCTGAAGGCCTAGTTAAGAAAACTTGCGATACCTCCTGGGCTGAAGGCCCAAAACCACACCAAAAACGGCTGAAGGCCTCAAGTTATAAAAATTGTTTTAAGGAATATATGTGGCTGAAGGCCTTACTTAGAAAAAAAATATTTCACGTAAATATCGGCTGAAGACCACACAGAAGACATTCAACAACTCAGAGCTCAGGTCCGAGATAACAAGAATTTGAGATAGAGCAAATTTTATGAAAAAAATAGTTTTAAAGAAATCCATTTTCAAAATGTATATTTAAGACAGCTGAAGGCCTTATCTTAAAAATATTTCACGTAAAAGCTCAGCTGAAGGCAACACACTAGACATTGAACAACTTAGGGCCTGGATAACAAGAATTTCAGATAGAACAAACTTTCATAATTTTAGTTATTAAACAAATCAATCTTCAAACTTTAATGTAGGTCGGCTGAAGGCTTTATCTTTAAAACAGGTCGGCCTGAGGAGGTAGCTCCAACGTAAGGTGTGGTGAGACAGGCAGACAAAAGTAAGGTTCAATACTGGGATGGCAACCCGACCCAGGGACGGCTGAAGGACCGACCAACGACCTTGTCAATTCCCTTCCGCCCGACCAACAGCACGACAACGGAAAGTATCAGCCGAGGACGAAGATCCCAGCCGCACTACACCTTCAAATTTGGCGTCTTAAAACAGCCAAGGCACAATAACCACTCTTAAGAAAAAGTATGAACAAACAACTAAAAGGCTGTCGAACTACACGTCGTGCTGAACAGCATGAACGCGGCGAGGAAAACATGGCAAGCGTCTTTGAGAGTCCGTAGCTTGATGCCTTCGTCAAAGGCCACGAATGTAGCTAGATTAGTGCCATTGTATACTGGCATTTCAATAATTCCACAGAATGTAATAATTCTAACGAAATATTTCTAAGATACTTCACAACTTTAGTATCAGAGAAGCATTCCAAGTGTCTGAGAAACTTTTTGGAGTAACCTATTTCTTCACGATAACAACAAAGTATCTGGAAAACATCACCTCGACTATTGTTAAGAAACGCTATAATTTGCCCTACCGGCTACGATCTGTAAATGTACTCAGATAATAGGTGGTTAGCACTTTTCCTACAGTTCTGGAGCACATGAAATCAGTTTCAGTAACATGAGCTTTTGTATCTCGTGATAGAATAAAATGGACTGCGAATGCCACTGGAGCATATTGATGGAGACCCAAGCCTAAGTGAGTCAGTTACATATCGAATCTGGCCACAAGCTAGTGCCAAACAGAAGTCCGCGCTCATATATACAAATCGTTAGTAGTCTAGAACTGACAGAAAGCTAAACAACTATCACAAATGAGCTTAACAGCTGGGAGCGGGGCAGCTCGCTCTCCCACTATTCTCTAACAATCAGTTGACCTACCTGTATAGCATTGGTAGATTCTGGTTTACCCGATAAAAGCAGCGTTGACGAAAAAGAAGCTAAATACCTACCACGCAAAGGCTACATAACTCCAGTCTATGAGCAGCATCTGAAAGTTAGTTTAACTCTCGGGCGACCTGGATTTTTGTAGGACTCATTTCAAAAATGTCTAAAATTTACCGTAAGCCAGTTTATTGTCTCTAAAAGGCAGAAAATGGCTATCATATACTTATTTAAAATCCCGACACTAATTATGCAATGTTGCTGGCTGTCGCTGTAACAAGCTCACACCCAAACGCAGCCAGAAGATATTTAGTCCGACCCGATATTTTAAACGTCCTAAACAGTCACTGACCCAACGGTATATGACAGAGAACACAGTCGTTCAGTAGCCTCCTTGTACAGAAGTACACACCATAATATCTCGTAATTTGCACGAAACACGCCACGCAGAGCTTATGTAAGATTTGAAATGTTCACACGCGAAATCTCCAAATTTTAATCACTCACAAAGCTCAAACTTTCTTTGAGAAACACTGTAGTCGCTTTTTATCAACTACGCGAGAACCGGTCAAACGCGCATATTTCTTCATTTTGGTACAAATTTGATGAATGTCACTTAACATATATGTTTACCAGAAGACGGCTCCCCAGCGACTTTCTGAACTCACATGTCTGAGCCACAAAATCCTACTCAAATGCGCGGGAAATGCTGAATTCGTATTGGATAGTATATTAAGCAGCCAATCAGATCATCTCGAGCACTTCTATAAATTTCGTAATTCCGGAACTAAATAAAATTTAATGAAAACAAAATGGGAATCCTTTCCACAAAATAAGTAACTAATAAATTTAATACTCAACGGCCCTTCTGGCTGCCCTTTTCAAAATCAAGCTCACTCGGACCTACGTCACAAATTTCCCTATTAGACAACGACTTTCTCACGCCCACGGTTACATAGTTTTAATAAAATATCACATTCTCATTCCACGTATGTATTGCATTCGCTCTCACAGTCTCCCCAGAACACTCATACAAGCGAAACACAATCAAATAATAATTTCAGGAATCCGTGGAAACGAAAGAAAACACCAGAAAATTATATACATGAATCCACCCTCGTGGTTGTAGTATCAGTTGATACTAGAGGTGAATAAATTCCAGTTCCTACACAGATTCACAATTCCAGCAAGGTTACTATGCGTTTTAAGCAAAAATTTTCCAGCATCTCGTGGTCGTGCGGTAGCGTTCTAACTTCCCACGCCTGGGTTCCCGGGTTCGATTCCCGGCGGGGTCAGGGATTTTCTCTGCCTCGTGATGGCTGGGAGTTGTGTGATGTCCTTAGATTAGTTAGGTTTAAGTAGTTGTAAGTTATAGAGTACTGATGACCTAAGATGTTAAGTTCCATAGTGCTCAGAGCCATTTGAAGCATTTTTTTTCAAAAATTTATACTTCTTCAGACTCATGGACAGTGTGTGTAAAGTATCGCACGCGGCATTAGGCGGGGATACGGCTGGCCCGGACCAGTAGACAGCTTCAATTATGCCAGCGTGAGAATCAACTTCACCTCTCCGCCCGACTCTACAGCAAGTTACGTTTTGAATGCAAGGATACCACATGTAATAATTTGCTACGTTAGAAGCTCATGCATCAAAGTTACTGACAAGAATGAAAAAGAATACTCATGAACTGTCAGATGATCAATTTGGGTTCAGAAAAGGATAAACGCCTCAGAGAGGCAATTCTGAGGTTACGTCTGATAATGGAAGCAAAACTGGATAAAAAATCTAGAGAAATTGTAAGAATTTGTTGACCTACAAAAGGCATTTGACAGGATCAATGCCGGCCGTTGTGGTCGAGCGGTTCTAGGCGCTTCAGTCAGGAACCACGCGACCGCTACGGTCGCAAATTCGAATCCTGCCTCGGGCATGGATGTGTGTGATGTCCTTAGGTTAGTTAGGTTTAAGTAGTTCTAAGTTCTAGGGGACTGAGACCACAGATGTTAAGTCCCATAGTGCTCAGAATCAGCATGCTCGTAATTCTGAATATTACAGGTGTAAACTATAGGCAACGGGTAATACGCAGTACGTACACGAACATAGGAGGCAAAATAAGAACGAAGCATTCCAGTTAGATTGGACAGTAGTCATTCGCCCCCCTTGTACAGTCTACACAGAGAAAAAAGAAACTTTCAAGATTAGATTTAAAACTCAGCTTGATTGGGTATCAATTATGCCATTATACGCATACGCTGATGCCATTATTATCCTCAGTTAAAGTAAAGAATAATTGCATAACCTGTTGAATGGGATCAACATAGTAATGTTCACACTGGATGAACTGAGATTAAATCGAAGAAAGACGAAAGTAATTATGATTTTCAGAAATGAGACTCAGGATAATCTGAACATGACCACGATATGACGAAGGGAGGGGGGGGGGGGTGATATAAAGCAGATTAGCATATGCGAATATCGGTTTCTGGGTAAGGAAGTCTCCTTGTAACATTGTCCTTAATTTGAGAAAGAAATTCCTGAAAATGTATGTTTTTGAAATCAGCACTGTCCTATATATAAGTTAATTGTGGGTTGTGAGAAAATTAGAAAAGAATAGAATTGATGAGCTTGAGATGTATTGCTACGTAAAGATGTTGAAAATTAAGTGGACCGGTAAGATTAAAAATGAGTAATTTCTCCGGTTAATAGGCAAAAAATCGAACATGTGGAAAACATTAACAAGAAGGAGGGACAGGATATGTATTAAGACACCAAAAAATAATTTTCATGGTACTTGAGGGAACCGTAAGAGGGTAAAACATCTAACAGAAGACAGTGATTGAGATATATCCAGAAAATAATTATCGTTGGATGCATGTGCCATCCTGAGATGAAGAGGTAAACAAGAGGTAAACAATGAGTGGCCGGGCGCATCGAACCAGCCACAATATTATTAATACCAAAAACATGATTTCATGAGGACTGTCATAGTAACTCATGCTTCTGAAACTGTTTCCGTGTGTACCGAAGCATTCAGAAAGGTACTAGACAATTCACCTTAGTATCACGATTGAACGTTCTCAGTAGTAGAAATTAAAACGTTCCTCAACATCAACTGATGTTATGTTTTACATATACCCTAATATATTAAAAAGTGTTGCACGTCAGTGGACAAAATGTGTAAAATCTTTCCAACCCGTAACAACGGTTCTGGATGAGTTTCCATCACAAGACAGCACTGCAAATAATGGGCTGCCCGACCTGGAGGTAGAGGAGCTGGTAGCGGGGCTTCAGATTGGACTCTCGCCAGTGTGAAAGCAATGTGCGATCATAAGGCAGCGAGCATCGGAGCAGCCAAGGGTCGATGGGGATCAAGGGCAGATGTGGGTCAAGAGGGCGGCGAGTGGCGGAGAGGCGCTGCTGCTGCTGGTAGCTCCAGCGGCAGGGGTTGCGGTAGGCGGCCTCCAGCAGGCAAATCCCTGGAGAGGCCGACATCTGCAATCCGCTGCGTAATACCCGTCTCCTGTCTACACTGTTTTCCTCCTCCTTATCGTCTCTAGCGTATTCGGTTACTATCGTCTATTCTGTGTTATCGGCTTTCTATGAGAGTCTGTTTTTCGTGCATTTTAAATCTTTTTCTATCCTCCTCTCCTTTCACATGTTGAAGTAAATCCTTTCTTTCCTGTTATCTAGTGATTTATCTATGGTAATGATTTTATTGTTTGGCTGTTTACGATACTATTATTAACACTATGACATGCAGCCTCTCATCGCATTAAATATTGACTTAGGCTAAGCATTCTGAGACAAACTGATCCTCCAAATATGTAAGACAAATGAGACAGGTAAAATACCTCAGACTGCAAAAAGAACGTAATACTTCGAAATCGAAAGAGGGCAGGTGCTTACAATTGTGAATATTACTGACCGTCGGCTGAGTTACTTACAGTTCCAGAAAACCGACACAGATTGTTTAAATAACATTGCATAAAATGATACGGCCAACCACGGAGGTCATTTTGGATTCCTGATACATACAAGAACACGCGAAGCAATACTGACTCTACCACTTGCCTTAGAAAATATAGGGAATGTCCGCTTCCAAGAGTAAAGAATTCCAACGTACCGAAAGGGGTAGAGCGATCCGGTCTTCCGTGGGTATGGTGATGAGGCGTCTTGGCTAATAAATGAGACTATCCACAGTCTCCTCTAGCCAGTGACAGAGTGAGGCTAGCATTTCGGGCCTAGTGCTTTTGGTGACGCTTCGAGATTCAAGATGTAGCGATTAACAGTGCAGCAATACCATGTCAGATGTTAGTTAAACTAAATATTCGCTTTCTGAGACGGAGGAGTTTGTCAGGAAATCTTCATGGAAGAAGCCGTATCACAGCTAAAACTTTACGAGTGGTTCAAGATGTTCAGGGAGGGCTGAAAAAACTTCGACTATAACAAATGCTTCGCCCGTTGGTCAACGAACGAAAAAAGTGCAGAAAGTTATAATCAGGGATCGATAGCTGAATGTAAGAACGGCAGCAGAAGATTTAAATATGTCAAAATCGTATTTTTGAGAGAAGAAATAGTAATGAGAAAAGTGTGCGTAAGGATTGTTCCAAAAGTCGTGTAAAAAGGAAATCTGTGTCTTACTTAGAGTTGTCTGAATGCCACGGAAGGGACTATGATGCTGAATTACGGGTCGTTTGAGAGGGTAAAAGGCTTCTACGCTCTGCATTAAAGAGATGACGCTTTCCAGGAAGCCTATGTGGACTGGGGGAAGCGGATGTGGCGATGCCGAGATGCGAAAGAATGTAGTTTGTAGATTTTGAAGGTTTTGCACCTTAAAAACCAATATACCCGTTAAAATATTTTTGAAACTAAGGAACATAATCTGTAGGTTGGCGAAAGGTAAAAAACTACGTTTATAGCGTTTGTAGGTTCGCAGATAGTTTTTGTCAGTTTTATCTGGAAAACAACATTTGAAGTACTGAAGGTGGCACGGATAAAATGCTAGAAACCAAAAGTAAATGGAAGAAAAACAATAGTGAAGAATTTAGTGAGACACGGTTCTAACATATCCGCGATGTCATTCGATCTGTGCATTGGGTAAACTATGAGGGAAACAAAGGAGAAGTTTGGAGGGGAATTAAAGTTAAATCTTTGAGATTTGTAGTTCTGTCGCAGTCAGCTGAGGAATTGGATGAACAACTGAACAGAATGGGTAGAGTCTTGAATATCAAAGAATGAAAAAAAATAGAATGTACTCGAATTAAAAGAAGCGAAGCTGAGAGGATTATATTTGGAAATCAGTCATTAAAAGTAATAGACGTTTATGTCATTTTAGCATCAAAGTAGCTAACGATGACTCAAACAGAGTAAACGTAAAATACAGATTGATAAGAGGTAATTTTAGTTCTCAATATAGATTAACATGTTATGAAGTTTTATGAAGGTATTTATTTGGAATGAAGCCTTGCACAAAATTGCAACGTGTACGGTAAATTTTTCAATCAAGGAGACAAGCTTTGAAATACCTGTAGATTAATGCTTAAGATTACATCGAGTACCTAATGAAATACTGAATCGAACAGGGGAAAAAGGAAATTAATAGTAAGATCAGCTGAAAGACGGGATCAGTCGATAAGACACGTATGAAAACACTGAGGAATTATAAGTTTGCTAAGAGCTAAAGGTGGGAAGGGGGGTGGATTAAAATATCTAGACGCAGATCGAGGTGTGTAATGTAGCGGTTACTCAGCTATGAAGGCGCTTGTCCAGGATAGAATTATGTGTAGAGCGAAGAGTTGTATCAAAATAGTCTCTCGATTGACTACAACAGCGAATCTTCTAATTATGGTATCGTCAATTTTCTTTTAGAGTTTTGCCAAAACTTTTGCCAGTGTAACATGACGATGTTCATTGAATGACGCCGGTCGTGGTATAGTAAATGTACATTATACAGCTGTACTGATTGTTTTCGACATTAACATGAATAATCTAGAGGCACAAGATGATCAAGAAGACTTCTCGCGGGACGAACGTGGTCCGTCGTTACTTGTTCTCGTGAACGAAACAATTCTGTCAGAGTAGAGACAAAAGTCATCAATTATTTGTTGGACGTTTTTGCTGTCATCACTCATACAGCACGTGCTGGCTGCTGATGGATTTATGACGATGATTTCTATATTCGCAATGAAAAGTGATTGATCTGTGGCCAATCATATATATTATTTCTCAAGTCAAAATCTCTTTTAGTTAACGCATATTAATCGTACAGGGATGAATGAGGATCGTTAGAAAGGTTTTTAACTGTCTTCGGATACTGCATACGTACTTTACGAGAGATTTTAGATTGCATACAGCACTGTCATAAAAATAACAGTGAACACTGATACTATAGGAAACCAGTATTGTCATGCTGATAAGAAACTTTAACGCTAAGTAGGAGTTGGTCAATGGAGCACGCATGGTTGTGAAAAAACTTAATGAATTTACAGTAAATGCTTAGTTGATTGACACCGGGAAAACTGTAGTAATACTACGGATAAACGTAACACCATCTGATACAAGCATGCCTTTTCAATTGACAAGAAGACAGCCACGTATTAAAACTGCATTTGCTATCAATATGAACAAGTCGCAGGAATTAATGTTTCAAAGAGCAGTGCTGTACCTACCAAATCTCATCTTCACCCACGGGCAATTATACGTAGTCTTTTGAAGGGTAATTAAATCATCAAACATGTCTATATACCTTAAAAGAAATAAAAACAAAAACTATACGAAGATTACATTATTAAGATAAATATCAGTTATACCTATATATTGTAATGCTCTGAAAAGAATTTTGTTCAAAATTACATGCCTAGAAATGTACATGAATTCATAATTATTGTATCACACCGTACGGTTCATTTTTAATTTTTTTTTTCATTTCCACGATTAGCCTTATCCCCTGTTAGACAATTAAAATGAAATCTGTCAGATGCATACTCAGTACAAATCCCTGCCCTCCTCTCCCTCCGCCGTAGTGCGGCATATGGGTGCACAGCATTACACTAAGAAAATAAAGTTGTGCGCTAACCGAAACTTGACCAAAGGTATAATCAAATACTTAAGCGAGGGGTCGCGACTGTCCATTTTATATACAATACACAATCAGAGGTTCCAGAGTATCCATGGTCAGTCAGTAGTCCCACAGCTGGAAATTGAGCGCAGTGGAGAAGATGCAGAAATCATATTTCGCCTATCTAGGCAATGTCCTAGCGAAGGTGGTTTGCTGTTGCCTTCCCCCGACCTGTTACGAATTGTCAGGTGTTTACTGCGTCTTGTGAGTGACAGTGATTGGTGCTTGTACAGCGTAGTGTTGGGTTTGTGCTCATAGGAGTGTTACGTTTGTGTCAGGTGGCGATGAGAGAAGAGAGAGGGTGTAACCCGGTGCTTAAAGTTCCTATCCAACGGACGGATCAACATCCACAGTGTGCCATAATGTCATGAGACCGCGGAGAGTTTTATAGTTTAATTGAGGAATTTGGCGTAACGACTGGTGATCAGGAACATTAGGCCACCGTACCTCCACCTATCGTCAACTCAACACTGGCAGCGAAAGTCTACCACCACCAGCATCCGAAGCGTATTACCTGCGAGTGACATCGCACAAGCGTGTATTGGCAACTTCGGCTATAGAGGCTTAACTTGGACGCAGTTCTTAATACCACGTTTTGTCCTCTTCCAGAATAGTGTCACCGCTGTTAAATGTCCTTGAGCCATCTGCGCTACACATATTCACAAGTATTTCGCTAATTTTAATAGCTTCCAGCCAGTTATGAGACGATGAATTTTCATTTTCACACTTGTTCCAGTTCTTGTCCAAGCCGTGAAAGACAGAAATCTAATGGGTTAACAACTGTAGCTTCAGCTTTGTTCAGCTCGTAGCAAATGAGTAGTTCGGCATGGTACCAATCTTTTCAAAATTCCATCATAGAGTTTATCTTACCTGTCTCTTGCACTTCCAGTTTTAGCAGAAGCATCATGTAATTTTCGATTAATTTTGTTGCTTAAATACAGCTCCCATTGCGATGATTCTTTACATTATGAAGCACAATATCCGTTAATGGTTCGTACTGAAATATCCAGCCGTGTTGTTCGCTATATTATCACATAAGCCTTAATCAGCACGTAAATGATAGCGCCGAGCACTCTCGCAACGTTGAAATTATCACGTGATTTACGACGGAAAGAGATGGACAATGTATCCGCTGGTGCATATCCACTGGCTTTCTCACGAACAGTGTGAATAATTTATGCTGAGTGCCGTGTTCCGCGTACATTGTTCTCGCACACGGGTAATTCTGTGCCGCTTCCCTAGGATATTACACGCACTAATTACCTGTAGAGCTGCACTTAACACTTTGTGACCATTATATGGACACCTGCGAAGAGCGTGATGCTCACACTGTGGTGCTAACTACAGCCTGCAGTCGCGGTAGAACCCGGGAGGTTTGTTCAACACACAGCCTTCCAACAGGGTCACTTGATTGGCTGGCACTGATGTAAAGATGTCGGCATGCGACGTCCTACATAAAGCTAAGACAACTGCTTCCAACGGCGTAGTTCCGTACATCGCACACTTTACCAGTATAACTAATTTTTTGTCGAAAAAGCAAGCAACCAGTGGCACACAGTGGTCTAGGCGAAGCGCCTTTCATCACTAACGAAAATTTTTTTCAAAACCCGCCACTGTTAAAATTTTTATTAATAATAAGGATTGGCAGCCAAATACTTCCGGCATAAAAAGTCACCCTCATTTTGACAACGGCCTTGTGAAAGAGAGCGTAGGAGAGGACAAAGGTTCAGTGCATCCTCTTGTGCTTCGGATGGGAAACTGTCCCTAAAGGCGAAAGAATCAGCAATAGTAAAGAGCATGAGGATGCAGAAGTCTATGGAAACCACTGCATTAAGGGCACATAACTTATATATACAGGACATGTAGCCTGTAACTGAACAAGAGTAATGCTGATCTCTCCATTGACAAAATATTCCGGAGTAGTCCCGCTTCGGATGTTCTGGAGGGGACTGCCAAGGGGGAGTGACCATGAGAAAAAGATTGAATAACCAACGAAAGGATAACATTCTACGAGTCGGGGTGTGGAATGTTAGAAGCTTCACCGTAGGAAGGTAGCTAGAAAATCTGAAAAGTAAAATGCAGAAGCTCAGTCTAGACACAATGGAAGTCAGTGAAGTGAAATGGAAAGAAGAAAACTATTTCTGGTCAGCTGAGTTTAGGGAATCATCAACAGCAGCCGAAAATGGTATAACGGGAGTAGGATTGGTTATGGTTCATATGGTTCAAATGGCTCTGAGCACTATGGGACTTAACATCTATGGTCATCAGTCGCCTAGAACTTAGAACTATGTAAATCTAACTAACCTAAGGACATCACACAACACCCAGTCATCACGAGGCAGAGAAAATCCCTGACCCCGCCGTGAATCTAACCCGGGAACCCGGGCGCGGGAAGCGAGAACGCTACCGCACGACCACGAGCTGCGGACGATTCGTTATGAATAGGAAAGTAGGGCAGACAGTATGTTACTGTGAACAGGTCAGTGACAGGGTTGTTTTTATCAGAACCGACAGCAAAACAACACCGACAACGATAGTTCAGGTATACCTGCTAGGGACACAACCTGAAGATGAAGAAATAGAAAAAGCGTATGAGGTTATTACATTGTGTAGAGGGAGATGAAAATCTAACAGTCATGTCATGGGGGACTGGAATGTAGCTGTAGAGGAAGGACTAGAAGAAAAGTTTAAAGGAGAATATGGGCTCGGGACAGGGAATGAGAGATGAGAAAGACTAATTGAGTTCTGTAATAAATTTCAGCTAGTAATAGAGAATATTCAAATTAAGAATCATAAGAGGAGGGGGTATACGCAGGGCGCTACGGGAAGAATTCAGTTGGATTACATCATGGTCACAGAGATTTCGAAATCAGATACTAGATTGTAAGGCGTTCCCAGGAGCAGATATAGACTCAGATCACAATGCAGTAGCGATGAAGAATAGGCTAAAGTTTAAGAGATTAGTCAGGAAGAATCAATACACAAAGAAGTGGGATACGGAAGTACTAAGGAATGACGAGGTACGGTTGAAGTTCTCTAAGGCTATAGAAACAGTAATAAAGGAAATCTCAGTAAAAAGTACAGTTGAAGAGGAACGGACATCTCACAGAAGTTGGAAAGAAAACATAGGTACAAAGAAGGTAACCGCGAAGAAACCATGGGTAGCAAAACAAATACTTCAGTTGATCGATGAAAGGAGGAATTAGAAAAATGTTCAGGGTAATTGGGAAATACAAGTCGCTGAGGAATGAAATAAATAGTAATTTCAGGGAAGCTAAGACAAAATGTTTGCACGAGAAAAGTAAATAAATCGAAAAAGAAAAGGTGGTAACATAAAGAGTGCATTCCACTGTTAAATGCAGAGGAGAGAGCGGATAGGTGAAAAGAATACATGAAATCCTCTTTGAGGGGGAATATTTGTCTGATTTGGTAGAAGAAGAAACAGGGGTCGATTTAGAAGCGCTAGGGGATCCATAATTAGAATCTACGAGATCTTTGGAGGATTTAAGATCAAATAAGGCAGAAGCGATAGAAAACATTGCATCAGAATTCCTAAAATTATTGAGGGAAGTGGCTACAAAAAGATTATTCACGCTGATGTGTAGAATTTATGAGTCTGGCGACATACCATCTGACTTTCGGAAGAATATCATCCAAACAATTTCGACGACTGAAAAAGCTCACTAGTAGGCGAATTGTCGCACAATCAGCGTACCACTATCGAAGTTGCTGACAGGAATAATGTACAGAGAAATGGAAAAGAAAATGGAGGATGTGTTAGATGAGCAATTTGGCTTTAGGAAAAGTAAAGGTATGAGACAGGCAATTCTGACGTTGCGGTTGATAATGGAACCAAGGCTAAAGAAAAATCAATACATATTCATAAAATTTGTCGACCTGCAAGAAGTGTTCGACAATGTAAAATGGTGCAAGATATTCATAATACTGAGAGAAGTATCGTTAAGCAGTAGGGTGAAACGGGTAATATACAATATGTTTAAGAGCCAAGATGGAATAATAAGAATGGACGACCAAGAACGATGTGCTAGGATTAAAAAGGGTGTAAGACAGGAATGCAGTCTTTCATCGCTATTGTTCAATCCGTACATCGAAGAAGCAATGATGAATATAAAAGAAAAGTACAGGAGTGGAATTAAAACTGAAGTTGAAAGGACGTCATTCATACGATTCGCTGATGACATTGCTATCCTGAGTGAAGGTGAAGAAGAATTACACGATCTGCTCAGTGGAATGAACCGTGTGACAAAATACAGAATTTGGATTGAGAGTAAATCGAAGAACGTCGAAAATAATGAGAGGTAGCAGAAATGAGAACAGCGAGAAGCTTAACATCAGGATTGATAGTCATGAAGTAAATGAAGTTAAGGTATTCGGAGGAGGAGGAGGAGATTAATGTTTAACGTCCCGTCGACAACGAGGTCATTAGAGATGGAGCGCAGGCTCGGGTGAGGGAAGGATGGGGAAGGAAATCGGCCGTGCCCTTTCAAAGGAACCATCCCGGCATTTGCCTGAAGCAATTTAGGGAAATCACGGAAAACCTAAATCAGGATGGCCGGAGACGGGATTGAACCGTTTCCTCCCGAATGCGAGTCCAGTATGCTAACCACTGCTCCACCTCGCTCGGTCAAGGAATTCGGCTACCTAGCCAGTAAAATAACCAGTGGCGGACGGAGCAAAGAAGACATCAAAAGCAGACCAGCAGTGACAAAAAGGACCAAGAGAAGTCTACTAGTATCAAACATGGGTCTTAACTGGAGGAAGAAATTTGTGAGAATGTACATTTGGAGCACACCACTGTATGGTAGTAAAACATGGACTGTGGCAAAACCGGAACAGAAGAGAATTAAAGCATTTGCGATGTGGTGCTACAGAGGAATTTTGAAAATAAGGTGGACTGATAAGATAAGGAATGAGAAGTTTCTGTGTAGAATCGGAGAGACAAGGAATATATGAAAAACGCTGACAAGGAGAAGGGACAGGATGACAGGACATCTGTTAAGACATCAGGGAGTGACTTCCACGGTACTAAAGGCAGCTGTAGAGGGCAGAAACTGTACAGGAAGACAGAGATTGGAATATACCCAGCAAATAATTGAGGACGCAGGTTGCAAGCGGTACTCTGAGATGAAGAGATTAGTACAGAAGAGGAATTCGTGGCGGGGTGCATCAAACCAGTCAGAAGACTGATGACTCACAAAAAAGTGCACTTCTCAGAATATTAGAATCCGGAAGAAGGGCACTAGGTACATCAAACTGATGAAAAACATAAAATTTCATTTGTGCAACAGGCTGCTCATTTTTTCAACAAATGCTCTTAGAGTTGTTAAAG
Organism: Schistocerca gregaria; assembly: GCF_023897955.1. Classification (NCBI taxonomy): domain Eukaryota; kingdom Metazoa; phylum Arthropoda; class Insecta; order Orthoptera; family Acrididae; genus Schistocerca; species Schistocerca gregaria. Next base: position 306,773,686 of record NC_064924.1, on the reverse strand, counting down.
ATGGATAAAGTACTAATCCTTCATGATTATTAGCAGTCGCACCTGATACCGATTAAACAGGTCAAATCTGGTCATGGTTCAGTGGAATACAGTGTATTGTGCTTTCCCATCACTTCTTTCAATAAATTCCTTAAGGCTCTAGACATAGCTATGGCTACCTAGTACGTATATGCTGAAGCCTATGTGCTTTACACATCTTAGGAGACAGTTTTTACATAGCACACATCCTGAATATTCAAAAGCTAAGGCAATACCTGCTTACAGAGAATGTTAGAATAAAGATCATGGATTACGTTAACTGTAATCTGAATTTTTGCACCTAGTTATAGAAGAAAACACATCCCCAAAACATCACCTAACCTCGTTCGGCCTAAGTAACACACACACACACACACACACACACACACACACACACACACACACACACACACATGTGCACGCGCATGCATGCACACAAACACTCACTTACAAATTGCGGCTTAACGCCTAAATAAGCCGTCGGAGCTCTCATCATTATTTGAAAAGAAGCAAAATTGTGACTCATTGGAGAGCACTACACTCCTCTTGTCTGTTGCTGCCCAGTTTCTCTGTTGTTTGTCCCGTCGATGACGATATTTATATTGCGGCATGATATTTACATTGCGGTAAACGAACATCGACATATACTCGCATACTTTTCAAACTACACGTTTCACAATGCAAATTTTTTCTCACTCCAGTCTCATTCAAATTACTGTTGGAATAATTAGAAAAAAATGTAAATTACAAATACACTCCTGGAAATGGAAAAAAGAACACATTGACACCGGTGTGTCAGCCCCACCATACTTGCTCCGGACACTGCGAGAGGGCTGTACAAGCAATGATCACACTCACGGCACAGCGGACACGCCAGGAACCGCGGTGTTGGCCGTCGAATGGCGCTAGCTGCGCAGCATTTGTGCACCGCCGCCGTCAGTGTCAGCCAGTTTGCCGTGGCATACGGAGCTCCATCGCAGTCTTTAACACTGGTAGCATGCCGCGACAGTGTGGACGTGAACCGTATGTGCAGTTGACGGACTTTGAGCGAGGGCGTATAGTGGGCATGCGGGAGGCCGGGTGGACGTACCGCCGAATTGCTCAACACGTGGGGCGTGAGGTCCCCACAGTACATCGATGTTGTCGCCAGTGGTCGGCGGAAGGTGCACGTGACCGTCGACCTGGGACCGGACCGCAGCGACGCACGGATGCACGCCAAGACCGTAGGATCCTACGCAGTGCCGTAGGGGACCGCACCGCCACTTCCCAGGAAAATTAGGGACACTGTTGCTCCTGGGGTATCGGCGAGGACCATTCGCAACCGTCTCCATGAAGCTGGGCTACGCTCCCGCACACCGTTAGGCCGTCTTCCGCTCACGCCCCAACGTCGTGCAGCTCGCCTCCAGTGGTGTCGCGACGGGCGTGAATGGAGGGACGAATGGAGACGTGTCGTCTTCAGCGATGAGAGTCGCTTCTGCCTTGGTGCCAATGATGGTCGTATGCGTGTTTGGCGCCGTGCAGGTGAGCGCCACAATTAGGACTGCATACGACCGAGGCACACAGGGCCAACACCCGGCATCATGGTGTGGGGAGCGATCTCCTACACTGGCCGTACACCTCTGGTGATCGTCGAGGGGACACTGAATAGTGCACGGTACATCCAAACCGTCATCGAACCCATCGTTCTACCATTCCTAGACCGGCAAGGGAACTTGCTGTTCCAACAGGACAATGCACGTACGCATGTACCCCGTGCCACCCAACGTGCTCTAGAAGGTGTAAGTCAACTACCCTGGCCAGCAAGATCTCCGGATCTGTCCCCCATTGAGCATGTTTGGGACTGGATGAAGCGACGTCTCACGCGGTATGCACGTCCAGCACGAACGCTGGTCCAACTGAGGATCCAGGTGGAAATGGCATGGCAAGCCGTTCCACAGGACTACATCCAGCATCTCTACAATCGTCTCCATGGGAGAATAGCAGCCTGCATTGCTGCGAAAGATGGATATACACTGTACTAGTGCCGACATTGTTCATGCTCTGTTGCTTGTGTGTATGTGCCTGTGGTTCTGTCAGTGTGATCATGAGATGTATCTGACCCCAGGAATGTGTCAATAAAGTTTCCCCTTCCTGGGACAATGAATCCACGGTGTTCTTATTTCAATTTCCAGGAGTGTATATGAAGAAATTTACTTTGAAAATATGCAGGGTAAGTATTTCTTCTAAGATAAGTCGTAAGGTCAGTATTGCCTCACGTGTTCCAACATTTCGACGGAATCCAAACTGATCCTCCCCGAGGTCCGCATCTACCAGTTTTTCCATTCTTTACAGACGAATGGAAAAACTGGTAGATGCGGACCTCGGGGAGGATCAGTTTGGATTCCGTCGAAATGTTGGAACACGTGAGGCAATACTGACCTTACGACTTATCTTAGAAGAAAGATTAAGAAAAGGCAAACCTACGTTTCTAGCGTTTGTAGACTTAGAGAAAGCTTTTGACAATGTTGACTGGAATACTCTTTTTCAAATTCTAAATGTGGCAGGGGTAAAATACAGGGAGCGAAAGGCTATTTACAATTTGTACAGAAACCAGATGGCAGTCATAAGAGTCCCCTACGGCACTGCGTAGGATCCTACGGTCTTGGCGTGCATCTTTCTTCTAAGATAAGTCGTAAGGTCAGTATTGCCTCACGTGTTCCAACATTTCGACGGAATCCAAACTGATCCTCCCCGAGGTCCGCATCTACCAGTTTTTCCATTCTTTACAGACGAATGGAAAAACTGGTAGATGCGGACCTCGGGGAGGATCAGTTTGGATTCCGTCGAAATGTTGGAACACGTGAGGCAATACTGACCTTACGACTTATCTTAGAAGAAAGATTAAGAAAAGGCAAACCTACGTTTCTAGCGTTTGTAGACTTAGAGAAAGCTTTTGACAATGTTGACTGGAATACTCTTTTTCAAATTCTAAAGGTGGCAGGGGTAAAATACAGGGAGCGAAAGGCTATTTACAATTTGTACAGAAACCAGATGGCAGTCATAAGAGTCGAGGGGCATGAAAGGGAAGCAGTGGTTGGGAAAGGAGTGAGACAGGGTTGTAGCCTCTCCCCGATGTTATTCAATCTGTATATTGAGCAAGCAGTAAAGGAAACAAAAGAAAAATTTGGAGTAGGTATTAAAATTCATGGAGACGAAGTAAAAACTTTGAGGTTCGCCGATGACATTGTAATTCTGTCAGAGACGGCAAAGGACTTGGAAGAGCAGTTGAACGGAATGGACAGTGTCTTGAAAGGAGGATATAAGATGAACATCAACAAAAGCAAAACGAGGATAATGGAATGTAGTCCAATTAAATCGGGTGATGCTGAGGGAATTAGATTAGGAAATGAGACACTTAAAGTAGTAAAGGAGTTTTGCTATTTAGGAAGTAAAATAACTGATGATGGTCGAAGTAGAGAGGATATAAAATGTAGACTGGCAATGGCAAGGAAAGTGTTTCTGAAGAAGAGAAATTTGTTAACATCGAATATAGATTTAAGTGTCAGGAAGTCATTTCTGAAAATATTTGTTTGGAGTGTAGCCATGTATGGAAGTGAAACATGGACGATAACTAGTTTGGACAAGAAGAGAATAGAAGCTTTCGAAATGTGGTGCTACAGAAGAATACTGAAGATAAGGTGGATAGATCACGTAACTAATGAGGAGGTATTGAATAGGATTGGGGAGAAGAGAAGTTTGTGGCACAACTTGACTAGAAGAAGGGATCGGTTGGTAGGACATGTTTTGAGGCATCAAGGGATCACAAACTTAGCATTGGAGGGCAGTGTGGAGGGTAAAAATCGTAGAGGGAGACCGAGAGATGAGTACACTAAGCAGATTCAGAAGGATGTAGGTTGCAGTAGGTACTGGGAGATGAAGCAGCTTGCACAGGATAGAGTAGCATGGAGAGCTGCATCAAACCAGTCTCAGGACTGAAGACCACAACAACAACAACAAAGTATTTAAAACGTAAACTTATGATAAGAATATAGTTCAGATTATTTATATACACATAGCATACGCATCGACACCAGCTGACAGGAATCGGTCACCATCTGAACTGTATGCAAAAATAACAGCCGCACAGCGCATTGGATGCAAGATATTGTGAGTTCATAGTGTAAGTTCGATATAGTGCCTGATGTCTACTCAAGATTACATCTGTAAACAAAAACATTTAAATATAAGTACAATATGCAACGAAGACGAATCTGTTGAGTGCACATAACAATAATCACCAAATCACACAAACTAAACTACAAAAAACCATATATGGAAATGGTGCGGTGCTCGAGGTTTACGTACGAGCATGTGTGTTGAAGAAATATTGGTAAGGCAGAAATGCAACACTCATTTTCCTCTTCGCTGATCGAAAGCGTGTACTTTACACGAATGGATTATGTTTGCTGTTACACAGACCTAGTTGATCGTGCACTGAATTATTTTTCCTCTTGAGTGTACATGATTTTAGGAAGAACCCAAGCACCACGCCATTTGCATCAATGGATTCTATTTCATTTAATATATTTTGGATGTAATTACGAATTTTTTTGGTTCTTTACTGTAACACGTCTGTCTACATTAATGTATATACTGTTGGGTCTACTTTGAACTAAATCTCGAGCACGCAATACCACCACATCAGTACATATCGATCTTTTCATTCATGTATTAGAAAGTTATTATGTAAGAAGTATTGTTACCATTCAAAATCTGATTTTTAGATGTAGCTTGTGTCTACCTAAACCAAAACTTAAATACTATAACAGACATAAAGGTTGAGCTATATAGCATACTTTTCTCAAGCTCCACAATATACGTCAATCGTTTCGTCACTGAGCATGTACTACACAAAAAATTATTACGACTGCTTTTTGTAAGTACTGCAACTCATAAACAGCATCATTCTACCCATACCTATATCTTCGTGAGGTTAGCGGCCCTTATGTAGATCTCGACCGCAGCAACAGTTGCATTTAGGATCTTTTAAAATTTATTGTGTTCTATGTATTATAAAGTAATAATGTAACCATAATAATGCAAGCACTGTTTTCATTAATTACTAAAACATGTTTGATTTCTTGATGTGAGTGGATATGCTCTTATGTAGACCCCAAACATTACATCATTCACATGTATTACCTTAGTTCATTTATATAACGTTGAGGAATATTTGTGTATCAGTAAAATTCCAGACGTCGTTTCTTGGTGTACCTACTGTTGGGCCTGCTATTAACTAAACTTCGAATACCGTGAAAAATGTAGACCTCGGGCAATGATTCACTTTTTTTATATATCTACAATATTCTGTCAGTCTTTTATTGAATGGGACAATGTACAACATAAGAACATACTACGATTGCTGTATGTAAGCTTGGTGTTTGTGCACCACACTATTCCGACTTTACCAACATTTCTTAAATGGACATGCATATACGTAGACTTCGAGCACAACCTCACTTGCATCTACCTTTTCTTGTACTTTATTTTGTCTGATGTGATGGCTACTTTTATGTAACCATAACAGTTTTTCATAGAATGATTATATAAGAAGGATCGTCTTTATTCTCATATCGTACATGTATCGCAGTGGCTGGTTATGGATTTAATCTTGAGTGGATATCAGGCACCATATCGAATTTGTACCATGATCTCCCACGGTGTGGGTGCACTTCAACCTAATAATCTTTCTAATATGGACATGTCCGGACACAGACCTCGAGCACCACATAATGCATGTAGGTTTTGTTATAGTTTGTGTGGTGCGATGATTACTCTCACGTATACCTAACAGTTTGTCACAGAATGATTGTGTAAGAAGTCTCATTTCCATTGCCACATCGAACACTTATTTAATGATTTTCGTTATAGACATAATGTTGAATGGACATCAGACACCATATCGAATTTACACTACGAGCTTACTATATTTTGTACTCAACCTGCTGTGTGGCTGTGCTACATTATTTTGCATTCAGTTGCCATGGTGATCACCTTCTGTCAATTAGTGTCGATGCATATACTGTGTGTAGATAAATAACCTGACCTATATTTTTATCGCATATTTACATTTTGTAAAATAAGACTGTATTTTTTCGGAAATATGTAATTTTGAAATGATACCTAATTCTGTTAAAAGTAATTTTAATGGACTGGCGTGAAGAAATAATTTTATTGTGGAACGCGTAGTTTGAAATTTATGCGAGTATATATCGATGGTCATGTACCACAATGTAAACAACTGTATCAAGATTCATCAGCGCCAGTACAGTATTAGGTCTGTCGATATTGTTGCATAAAGTGAACGAGTGGGCTAGGACATTAGCAGAACATTATTTTTGTTTTATGTTCTATTTATATTTGACACGCCGATGTTCCTTGCTGATTTTTATTGTAAAGTGACGTAACGTTACTACGTAGCTTGCAAGCTTGTAAAGATAATGAACCTTCATTAATATTTACAAGGTACGCTCTAATGCTTCAGTGATGCATACAGCATTTATATGCACTAGCCACCTTGACTTGGAATGTTTATTAATTAAAATTTCAGATCCAATGATAAGAGCCCAGATCTGTCGAAACCTGTAATTAATAAATGGATTAACGAGTGATCTTGGTAAACAAGATTCTTCGGAAAAAGTGTTCTAATATGTGTGAAATATTATGGGACTTAACTGCTAGCGTCATCAGTCCTTTAGCTTACACACTACGTAACCTAAATTATCCTAAGGACAAACCATGCCCGAGGGAGGACTCGAACCTCCGCCGGGACCAGCTGCACAGTCCATGGCTACAGCGCCTGAGACCGCTCGGCTAATCCCGCGCGGCTCATGATTCTTTGAGAATAATATAATATTATAATTAGCAATATTGGGTTTTGAAGTTTTGTCTTCGATATTTCATACCATATGTACTTGCTTGTACATTCAAACGGTGTATCTTTTTAACCAATAAAATCGGAAATACACTCCTGGAAATTGAAATAAGAACACCGTGAATTCATTGTTCCAGAAAGGGGAAACTTTATTGACACATTCCTGGGGTCAGATACATCACATGATCACACTGACAGAACCACAGGCACATAGACACAGGCAACAAAGCATGCACAATTTCGGCACTAGTACAGTGTATATCCACCTTTCGCAGCAATGCAGGCTGCTATTCTCCCATTGAGACGATCGTAGAGATGCTGGATGTAGTCCTGTGGGACGGCTTGCCATGCCATTTCCACCTGGCGCCTCATTTGGACCAGGGTTCGTGCTGGACGTGCAGACCACGTGAGACGACGCTTCATCCAGTCCCAAACATGCTCAATGGGGGACAGATCCGGAGATCTTGCTGGCCAGGGTAGTTGACTTACACCTTCTAGAGCACGTTGGGTGTCACGGGATACATGCGGACATGCATTGTCCTGTTGGAACAGCAAGTTCCCTTGCCGGTCTAGGAATGGTAGAACGATGGGTTCGATGACGGTTTGGATGTACCGTGCACTATTCAGTGTCCCCTCGACGATTACCAGAGGTTTACGGCCAGTGTAGGAGATCGCTCCCCACACCATGATGCTGGGTGTTGGCCCTGTGTGCCTCGGTCGTATGCAGTCCTGATTGTGGCGCTCACTTGCACGGCGCCAAACACGCATACGACCATCATTGGCACCAAGGCAGAAGCGACTCTCATCGCTGAAGACGACACGTCTCCATTCGTCCCTCCATTCACGCCTGTCGCGACACCACTGGAGGCGGGCTGCACGATGTTGGGGCGTGAGCGGAAGACGGCCTAACGGTGTGCGGGACCGTAGCCCAGCTTCATGGAGTCGGTTGCGAATGGTCCTCGCCGATACCCCAGGAGCAACAGTGTCCCTAATTTGCTGGGAAGTGGCGGTGCGGTCCCCTACGGCACTGCGTAGGATCCTACTGTCTTGGTGTGCATCCGTGCGTCGCTGCGGTCCGGTCCCAGGTCGACGGGCACATGCACCTTCCGCCGACCACTGGCGACAACATCGATGTACTGTGGAGACCTCACGCCCCACGTGTTGAGCAATTCGGCGGTACGTCCACCCGGCCTCCCGCATGCCCACTATACGCCCTCGCTCAAAGTCCGTCAACTGCACATACGGTTCACGTCCACGCTGTCGCGGCATGCTACCAGTGTTAAAGACTGCGATGGAGCTCCGTATGCCACGGCAAACTGGCTGACATTGACGGCGGCGGTGCACAAATGCTGCGCAGCTAGCGCCATTCGACGGCCAACACCGCGGTTCCTGGTGTGTCCGCTGTGCCGTGCGTGTGATCATTGCTTGTACAGCCCTCTCGCAGTGTCCGGAGCAAGTATGGTGGGTCTGACACACCGGTGTTAATGTGTTCTTTTTTCCATTTCCAGGAGTGTATATTATAGGGAATGTATAACCTGATTTAGACTATATTAGCCTCTCCTAAAGTATGGACTATTCATGTTCAAATAGCCTATGTATTTAATTGTTTAGATCAGCCAGAAACCAATTTAATAAGACAATATCTGACATCTGCAATGTAATCAGCCAGCTAATGTACTTTAAACTGTAATTTCCAGAGTTTCTGATGACGTTCTTGTTGAAATGAGTGAAAATGGTCAGTAAAACATGCTAAGTACGACTTGTGACTGTCCTAACAAGGGAATCTCACCATCGCACCCCTGTCAAATTTAGTTATAAGTTGGCACAGTGGATAGGTCTTGAAAAACTGAACACAGATCAATCGAGAAAACAGGAAGAAGTTGTGTGGAACTATGAAAAAAATAAACAAAAAATGCAAACTGAGTAGTCCATGTGCATGACACGCAACATAAAGAATAGTCTGAGTTCAGGAGCGCCGTGGTCCTGTGGTAAGCGTGAGCAGCTGCGGAACGAGAGGTCCTCGGTTAAAGTCTTCCGTCGAGTGAAAGGTTTAAGTTTTTATTTTCAGACAATTATCAAAGTTCAGGCACTCACACATAATAAACATCGCTCTCCAAAATTCCAGGACATGTTCAGATTTGCTTGGACATATGCAGGACTTGACGTTCTACACACGGAAAAACTTGAAAACGTTGAAAACACATGTTTTGACAGGTCACAGGGAAAACTCTGCGACTGTGAAACTGTCGCATTAATTTGTTGCAGTTTACGTGACAAACTCTTATGTTTTCATTACTTTTTTGGGAGTGATTATCACATCCACAAGAAAACCTAAATCGGGCAAGGTAGAAGAATCTTTTTACCCGTTCGCAAACTGTACAAGTTAGGTGAGTCGACAACATATTCCTGTCATGTGACGCACATAGCATCACCAGTGTCCTATAGAATTTATCAGACGTGTTTTCCTGTGGAGGAATCGGTTGATCTATGACCTTGCTATCAAATGTTTTCGGCTCTCATTGGAGAGGCACCTCCTTTCGTCTACTAATCGCACGGTTTTGCGGTGCGGTCGCAAATCACAGACACTAAACTTATTACAGTGAACAGAGACATCAGTGAACGAACGGACAGATCGTAACATTGCGAAAATAAAGAAAGCAAATTTTTCATTCGAGGGAAGACTTGAACAAGAGGACCTCTTGTTCCGCAACTGCTCACGCTAACCGCGTGACCACGGTGCTTCTGAGTTCACACTATTCTTGTTGTTGCCTGTCTTGCGCATGGACTACTCAGTTTGTATATTTTGCTTATTTTTTTCATAGTTCCACACAACCTCTTCCTGTTTTCTCGATTGAGCTGTGTTCAGTTTTTCAAAGCCTATCCACTGTGCCAACTTATAACTAAATCTGAGGGGGGTGCGATGGGGAGGTTCCCTTGTAAGAAACTTAATCTCAATGGTCGCTGTTTCCCTTGCGAACAACGTCTGCTCTCGTTTAACGTATGTATTAATTTTGCTATAAAATTAACAGCAATAGCAGCCCTCGACTGCAAGATAGGCGTCTTTTGACCAAGGTTTCGGCACTACTATGAGTGCCTTAATCAGAAATAAGACTTTCAAAGTGGCATTTCACGTATTATAATAAAATAAAGCAGTAAAGCTTTACTGACATGCCACTTTTAGAGTTTAGTTGCGACGAAGGCACTCATAGCAGTGCTGAAATTTGGGTCAAAAGACTCCTTTTCTTGCAACGGAGGGCAGCTGTTGCTGTTAATTTTACTTTTTAAACGGTCGCTGACCAAACATCCACGTTCAAAACTTTAATTCTGCTGTCCGCCAGGGACCGACGTGGGGTTGTACAAAGACGTGAGAATGTTACTTTGCCAATGCTTGCCGTTCCCATTCGGAGTTTCTGGCGCCAGTCTGGGGTTGGCTGTACTGGAGTGGGCGGGCCGTGTGGCTGCAGTGTGCGTTCTCGCAGCTGGCGCGTTGCGAGTCCCGCGTGCTTCAGGCCGGCAGGCGGGCGGCTGGGCGGTCCAGCGTTTGCGGCGCCGCCGTGGCGCGTCGTAATTGTGGCCGGCTCGCATCCCCCCTAATTAAACTGGAGGGGGGAGGGCGGGGGAGGCAGGGGAAGGGGGTGACTGCGCAGGTCTGCAGCCGCACCTGCGCCTCAGACCCCTGCAGCACTCTCTCCGCTCCATTGCCAAACCGTTATAACTCTCCCGTGTCTTGATCCACGGCCGCAGCTAGGGTAACTGCAGTGTGGCAGTGCAGAGCCCCGCAGTATGAACGACGTCGCGGTATATTTTTCATGTACAGTGTGACGCACGAAATGTGTTACCATTTTGTTTTTGAATATAAACTTTATTATCAATACAATCTGAAAGGAACATATACTACAATGGAGAGCCGTCCATGCACATTTGTTCTAAGCACATGCTCAATATGTCCACCATTTCGTTTCCTAACTGTGCTGTCACCGCCAGACACCACACTTGCTAGGTGGTAGCCTTTAAATCGGCCGCGGTCCGTTAGTATACATCGGACCCGCATGTCGCCACTATCAGTGATTGCAGATCGAGCGCCGCCACATGGCAGGTCTAGTATAAAGAGACTCCCTAGCACTCGCCTCAGTTGTACATCCGACTTTGCTAGCGATGGTACACTGCCTACATACGCTCTCATTTGCAGTTTTTGTTGTTGTTGTGGTCTTCGTCCTGAGACTGTTTTGATGCAGCTCTCCATGCTACTCTATCCTGTGCAAGCTTCTTCATCTCCCAGTACCTACTGCCACCTACATCCTTCTGAATCTGCTTGGTGTATTCATCTCTTGGTCTCCCTCTACGCTTTTACCCTCCACGATGTCCTCCAATACTAAATTGGTGATCCCTTGATGCCTCAAAACATGTCCTAAAAAACCGATCTCTTCTTCTGGTCAAGTTGTGCCACAAACTTCTCTTCTCCCCAATCCTATTCAATACTTCCTGATTACTTATGCGATCTATGCATCTAATCTTCAGCATTCTTCTGTAGCACCACATTTCGAAAGCTTCTATTCTCTTCTTGTCCAAACTATTTATCGTCCATGTTTCACTTCCATACATGGCTACACTCCATACAAATACTTTCAGAAATGACTTCCTGACACTTAAATCTATACTCGATGTTAACAAATTTCTCTTCTTCAGAAACGCTTTCCTTGCCATTGCCAGTCTACATTTTATATCCTCTCTACTTCGACCATCATCAGTTATTTTGCTCCCCAAATAGCAAAACTCCTTTACAACTTTAAGTGCCTCATTTCCTAATCTAATTCCCTCAGCATCACCCGACTTAATTCGACTACATTCCATATTACTCGTTTTGCTTTTGTTGATATTCATCTTATATACTCCTCTCAAGACACTGTCCATTCCATTCAACTGCTCTTCCAAGTCCTTTGCCGTCTCTGACAGAAATACAGTGTCATCGGCGAACTTCGAAGTTTTTATTTCTTCTCCATGAATTTTAATACCTACTCCGAATTTTTCTTTTGTTTCCTTTACTGCTTGCTCAATATACAGATTGAGTAACATCAGCGAGAGGCTACAACCGTGCCTCACTCCCTTCCCAACCACTGCTTCCCTTTCATGTCACTCGATTCTTATAACTGCCATCTGGTTTCTGTACAAATAGTAAATAGCCTTTCGCTCCCTGTATTTTACCCCTGCCACCTTTAGAATTTGAAAGAGAGCATTCTAATCAACATTGTCAAACGCTTTCTCTAAGTCTACTAATGCTAGAAACATAGGTTTGCCTTTCCTTAATCTTTCTTCTAAGATAAGTCGTAAGGTCAGTATTGCCTCACGTGTTACAGTATTTCTACGGAATCCAAACTGATCTACCCCGAGGTCGGTTTCTACCAGTTTTTCCATTCGTCTGTAAAGAATTCTCGTTAGTATTTTGCAGCTGTGGCTTATTAAACTGTTAGTTCGGTAATTTTCACATCTGTCAACACCTGATTTCTTTGGGATTGGAATTATTATATTCTTCTTGAAGTCTGAGGGTATTTCGCCTGTTTCATACAACTTGCTCACCAGATGGTAGAGTTTTGTCAGGACTGGCTCTCCCAAGGACGTCAGTAGTTAAAATGGAATGTTGTCTACTCCTGGGGCCTTGTTTAGACTCAGGTCTTTCAGTGCTCTGTCAAACTCTTCATGCAGTATCGTATCTCCCATTTCATCTTCATCTACATCCTCTTCCATTTCCGTACTATTGTCCTCAAGTACATCGCCTTGTATAGATCATCTATATACTCCTTCCACCTTTCTGCTTTCCCTTCTTTGCTTAGAACGGGTTTCCATCTGAGCTCTTGATGTTCATACAAGTGGTTCTCTTATCTCCAAAGGTCTCTTTAATTTTCCTGTAGGCAGTATCTGTCTTCCCCAAGTGAGATAAGCCTCTATATCCTTACATTTGTCCTCTAGCCATCCCTGCTTAGCCATTTTGCATTTCCTGTCGATCTCATTTTTGAGACGTTTGTATTCCTTTTTGCGTGCTTCATTTATTGCATTTTTATATTTTCTCCTTTCATTGATTAAATTCAATATTTCTTCTGTTACCCAAGGATTTCAACTAGCCCTCGTCTTTTTACCTACTTGATCCTCTGCTGCCTTCACCACTTCATCCCTCAACGCTACCCATTCTTCTTCTACTGCATTTCTTTCCCCCATTCCTGTCAATTGTTCCCTTATGCCCTCCCTGAAACTCCGTATTACCTCTGGTTCTATCAGTTTATACAGGTCCCATCACCTTAAATTCCCACCTATTTGCAGTTTCTTCAGTTTTAATCTACAGGTCATAACCAATAGATTGTGGCCAGAGTCCACATCTGCCCCTGGAAATGTCTTACAATTTAAAACCTAGTTCCTAAATCTCTGTCTTACCATTATATAAACTATCTGACACCTTTTAGTATCTCCAGGGTTCTTCCATGTATACAACCTTCTTTCACGATTCTTAAACCAAGTGTTAGCTATGATTAAGTTGCACTCTGTGCAAAATTCTACCAAGCAGCTTCCTCTTTCATTTCTTAGCCCCAATCCATATCCACCTACTTTATTTCCGTCTCTCCCTTTTCCTACACTCGAATTCCAGCCACCCATGACTATTAAATTTTCATCTCGCTTCACTATCTGAATAATTTCTTTTATTTCATCATACATTTCTTCAATTTCTTCGTCATCTGCAGAGCTAGTTGGCATATAAACTTGTACTACTGTAGTAGATGTGGGCTTCGTATCTATCTTGGCCACAATAATGCGTTCACTATGCTATTTGTAGTAGCTTAGCCGCATTCTTATTTTCCTATTAATTATTAAACCTACTCTTGTATTACCTCTATTTGATTTTGTGTTATAACACTGTAGTCACCTTACCACCTTGTTCCTTCTGCCACCGAACTTCACTAATTCCCACTATATCTAACTTTAACCTATCCATTTCCCTTTTTAAATTCTCTAACCTACCTGCCCGATAAAGAGATCTGACATTCCACGCCCCGATCCGTAGAACACCAGTTTTCTTTCTCCTGATAACGACATCCTCTTGCGTAGACCCCGCCCGGAGATCCGAATGGAGGACTATTTTACCTCCGGAATATTTTACCCAAGAGGACACCATCATCATTTAATCATACAGTAAAGCTGCATGCCCTCGGGAAAAAATTCGGCCGTAGTTTCCCCTTGCTTTCAGCCCTTCGCAGTACCAGCACAGCAAGGCCGTTTTGTTTATTGTTACAAGGCCAGATCAGTCAATCATCCAGACTGTTGCCCTTGCAACTACTGAAAAGGCTGTTGCCCCTCTTCAGAAACCACACGTGTGTCTGGCCTCTCAACAGATACCCCTCCGTTGTGGTTGCACCTACGGTACGACTATCTGTATCACAGAGACACGCAAGCCTCACCACCAACAGCAAGGTCCATGGTTCATGGGGAAGCTCATTTGCAGAGACGATAGTTTAGCATAGCCTTCAGCTACGTCATTTGCTACGACCTAGCATGGAGCCATATTCAGTTACTGCGTATCCTGAACAGATAATATTGTGAATCATGTTCCGTCACGAGTGATGTACATCATTAGTGGATTAAAGTCAAGTATCAATCTAATTACGTCCGCTTTCTGAATTCTCATTCCTTGTCATGTTCCAGACCTCACGTCATTATAGTTCTTCCCCCCTCTTCAGCCAACACATTGTGGTAGGCAGGCAATATTGACTCCCATGTGCGACTGGTCATCCTTACTTGCAGACTGTCATCTTGCGAATAGCGAGCAACGTGATCACGAGATGTTCTGAACATGTAATACATGGATGTCACTAAACTGTAATGTCGTTGTATCGAGTGATTCAGTACGAACCCCATCGATCCTTATGACCAAATGAATCCAGAGCTGGAGAACTCCAGTAGTTATGGAGGTAGGCAGGAGTTAATGATGCAAGGCTATGCTTGTTATGATAGAAAGGGGCATGTTTCATTACTAGTTGTCAGTGGTCCTCATTCATCTGTGTTTGCTTATCAGTTTGTTACAGTATATTAACTGTATTATAATTTCTTTCCCTTTCCTTCGTCCGCCCCATTTTCTGAATGGTCAGCGTGTTGGATTGCCACGCACGGGGGCCTGGTTTCGATTCCTGGCTGGGTAGGGAGATTTTCTCGTCTTAGAGGCTGGGTGTTGTGCTGTCCTCGTCATCATTTCATCCCCATTGTCGACGCGCAGGTCGCCCAATGTTGCGTCGCACTCGATAAGACCTGCACTTGGCGACAGAACTACCCCACTGGGAACTCCCAGCCACTGATGCCATTTCTTTCCCTTTTCTTCTCACTAGTGTAACACTATTGCAAAGGTTGTTGCCTATCATAAGGAACCATACATCTGGCCGACATCTATGCAGAAACCCCGACGATGTGGCTGCAACTACGGTACTTCTACCTGTATCAAGGAAATACGCAAAACATCCAACAGTGGCTTGGCCCATTCGTTGGAGCACAAGTGGATTATTGTTTCAAAACATCGTTGAGTATAAGCTACGTGTGAAAGGTAGCATGCCACTCTCTCACTTTAATAACACTGTCAATCACATTAACATCCATATCGTAGGCCAGTATCTTGGTGTTTCAAAAAATGGTTCAAATGGCTCTGAGCACTATGGGACATAACATCTGAGGTCATCAGTCCCCTAACTAACCTAAGGACATCACACACATCCATGCCCGAGGCAGGATTCGAGCCTGCGACCGTAGCAGTCGCGCGGATCCGGACCGGCTTAGAACCGCTCGGTCACAGTGGCCAGCAGGTGTTTCCCAGTACTACATTTCGTACGTGTGGTTTGTAGAATGTTGTTATAACTATAAGTTTTCTTTAAATTACATCTATGGCCACAAACGTTTTGTTAATAGATTACCGGTTTCGGTCTATAATGACCATCATCAGATCTGTTTCATAAAAACAAAGGACTTGGTTTTTACAAAACAGATCTGACGGTGATCATTATAAACAGAAACCGGTAATCTGTTAAAAAAAGTTTGTGACCACAGACGTATATTAAAGGAAACTTATTCTGTATACGGGTCACTGTGTTATTCGCGACAATGTCGAAGCTTGTGTTCTTATAACTGCATGTGTAACGTGTAGAGAGCTTATATTTGAGGGGTTGGTTGAAGGGTACGGAGAACAGTAGGAGGGATGAATTGGGGACCATAAATAGTGACTGCAGTGATACCGGGCTGTGTGGGTGATTCTGGGAAGCAGCGTTCACCTCCAGAGGGAATTCGGAACAAAGACTCTCCTCGGTCTGCTTAGGTGTGGCCACAAATGCGGCAGTTTGCAAAACATTTTCCCTGGGCCAGGCGGCAGTGAGTTGGAAGGCGGGAAGTTTGTGGAAAGTATGTAGAGAAAGCCATGTAAGAACGACTACTGTATCTGAGCTTTTGTGCAAACGTTGGGAACGTCATACAACTTTGTGCGTTCTCATGTTAGAAGCTGGGACGATATGGACAGAGTAGCTGGTGTACGTGTTTAATGGAGGCAAGATTGTAACCACGCCTGACTCCAGGAAGTCGCCAGCTTCTTTTAGCGAGCAACAAGAACATATATTTCTCGTACACGTCTGTCTGGGAAGTTTAACAGCTTTCTTTCAGAAATTGGAAATGGTCAGCCTGGAAAGATTAGAACCCTCCGTAAGTGAGGGATTTTGGTTCTGCCGGCCGGAGTGGCCGTGCGGTTCTAGGCGCTACAGTCTGGAACCACGCGACTGCTACGGTCGCTGGTTCGAATCCGCCCCTGGGAATGGATGTGTGTTATATCCTTAGGTTAGTCAGGTTTAAGTAGTTCTAAGTTATAGGGGACTAATGACCTACGATGTTAAGTCCCATAGTGCTCAAAGCCATTTGAACAATTTTTTTATTGAGGTTCCATCTAGGTAGATGTTTTTCTGATGAAACATAGCTATGCTTACAGTGAGAACGACACCTCCATCGTATAAAATCTTCTTTTTCCAGTCAGGAGAGATTTAAAGTCGCTGGAGACTTGCCTCCAACGTGTAAATCTGATGTTGTGTCTGAATTTGATACCTGGCCAACAGAATACTCAAGAGCGGAGATTCAATGAGTAGATCGACTGGTTTTTGCAATGTGGGGGCAGTGTCGTTTTCGCTACTTCGGCTCCCGCTTGGTGGAAATTAGTTGTGATTCTTGGCGTTCTTCATCTTCTTCTTCTCCTCTGGTGGAAAACTTCAGATCTTTCCTCAGTAGGTGGTGGACTAAAAGCCAGTGGAAGTTTCCAACTGTACCGACAGTGGAACTGCATATCATCGTGGACATATTGTGTGTCACGAGGGTTAGCTTACTGGTCCTGCGCCGACTTTTCACTGGATGTTGCAACTGGAGCAGCTGGCAGTGTTTGGTTTACACTTTAATTGTCTGCTGTGAGAACGCATCGCTACCTGGACTCGAGTCCTTTGCCGTGATGTTATCGCCTACAAGACCTGGCACAGTGGAATCGACCCGAAGACGCAAAGTAGACCTACCTTCTTTTATAGTAATATTCCTTTTACTTTGTATACCCGATTATGTAGAAAAGTTTCTAATGATGAGAAAATACATATATGGATGAAATGACTTGGTGTACTTGCTGAGAATGTAACTGTAACTGGTGATATTACTTTGTGTTATAATTATTAATAAAGTGTTGTCCTTGACTCCTGTAACCGGGAGCGTCAGCCGAGAACCGCTAGATGTACATCTGGATGCAACAATTTGAAAAAGTTAACAAAGCATAGTGCCGCACTGCTCGCTGGGCGCCTAACCCGCCGGTTATGCAACCCGCTTGGCTTGGCGCTAGGCAGGGCAACTGCAGCACGCACCTACGTGTCTGTGAGTCTAAGTGGTTTGGCCAGACCAGTGAGAGAATGTAGCTCACACTGAAATATGCCGGGATTTAAGGGCTCTGATAGGGAATTTCCCCGCTTTCTCATAAGCGGAATGCCAAAGAGCGTAGTTTGCAAATTTTCGTAGACGTGACAGAACACTGCAGTTGTCGCAGCGCTGCGCTCCGCTTCGGGCCCACAGTGCCATTTCGTGTTGCCACCTGAACCAAGGTAAAAGAGCAAAGTGCTGCTACACCGCCGTACGATTGTTTAATGACAATCATAGCTCCCTGTTCTCAGGTGTGCCATTGTTTGTGATATTCTTGTTCATAGTGTATTCCGTTTGAATAGAATAGGGCCTCACTGTGAATCCATGTAAACAAAGTCAGATAGTGTTGTAAAGGGAATTAATTCAGGGGAGAATTTGTATAGCTTCCACCCCAATGTATGCTTTGCCAATCGAACCCCATTCCTTTTCTGATATGTCATTTTTGTATAGGAATTATCAGCTAGTTGCAACTGTGTGGATTAAATAGTTTTCATTATTTTGTAAACTTAAATACGCCGCTGTTCTCATTCATACTTCTTCAACTAGTCACTGTTTTTATTAAGGTGCAATCATATTAAAATAATTAATCTGATTAATAATTTGAGTTCTGAAAATGGCCACAAGTATAGGCAACGAAAGCGCAATGAGTAAATCCACTAATTCATTTACAAAAATGCAAGGGTTATTGAGAAGATAATACTTTTTTATGTAAAAATAATAACGTTTAGCATCATTCAGACATATATTTATGACTGAAGCAAGCGACGGCTTCACCGTGAACGTAACTACTTGTGACCCACAATAATAATAATAATCATTAACATGGCGAATGATATACCGCCAGTAACTCTGAACAATAAGATACTGTTTACAAAAACAGATAGCTAAGGGCCTTCTACTAAAATCATAGCTGCAGATTCGCGAGCTAACCAACAACGACACTGTCTTTGTATAGCAACAAGTAGAAGTGTTCCGAATGAAATCTTTGTGCTACCTCATTCGTGTTTTTCTCACCGGTTTAGAGCTACCTCGTATGTCATCGTAATTCTAAAATTAAATGGTTCGAGGTGATTCAAAAATAACTGAAATTATCTCTTTCACGAAAGGAAATCCCAAAAATTGTCTACAGGTAGGTACAGATATATTCATAATTAATAAAATGATGCAATGTTAATGATTAGGCATCAGGGCTTCATCTTGAGCAGAACTCAGCCCACCAGAAGAGCACAAAAATTCTGACATGTTTCACCTAAAGTCCTATTCAGTGAGATTACTCACGCTGCTAGTGAGAAGTTGCACGTTATTATCTTTTTAGTAACTGCTACTTATGATCCAGACGAAAGGATAGTTTCTTATAACGGAATAAACCGTAAGTTACTCTTCTCCTTGTCAAATGAAGAATGCTACCTGAAAATCAACGTGTTTCTGTGTGACATACCTAAATGACAGATTATGTTACTCAGCTATATAAGCCACATGCATACAGTGAGATGACAGAAGTCATGGGGTACCTCGTAATATTGTGTCGCAAATCGTTTTGGCAAGCGTAGTGCAACAACTCGTTCGAAGCCCTCTGATGAAATACTGAGCCGTGTCTGAAATACTGAGCCATGTTGCCTCTGTAGCAGTCCACAACTGCGAAAGTGTTCTCGGTGTCCTATTTTGTAGCCGCCCGCTGTGGACGAGCGGTTCTAGGCGCTTTACTCCGGAACCGCGCCTCTGATACGGTCGCAGGTTCGAATCCTGCGTCGGGCATGGATGTGTGTGGTGTCCTTAGGTTAGTTAAGTTTAAGTAGTTCTAAGTCTAGGGAACTGATGACCTCAGATGTTAAGTCCCATACTGCTCAGAGCCATTTGAACCATTTGTCGGATTTTGTCTACGAACTGACCTCTCAGCTGTATCCCATACATGTTCGAGGCACCCATGTTGGGTGATCTGGTTAGCTAAATCATTCGCTCTAATTGACCAGAATGTTCTTCAAACCAGTCGCGAACAATTGGGCCTCGTGACATGTTACATTGTTAAATTGCCTGCCATCGTTGTTTGGAAACTGAAGGCCGTAAATGGCTGTAGTGATCTCCAAGTAATCGAATATAACCATTTCCAGACAATGATCGGTTCAGTTGGACCAGAGGACCGAGTCCCTTCCATGTAGACACAACCTACACAATTGCGGAGACGCCACCAGCTTCCAAAGCGGTTTGTTGACAACTTGAGTCCATAGCTTCGGGGTCTGCGCCTCACTCGAACCCTAGCATCAGCTCTTATCAATTGAAATTTGGATTCATCTGACCAGGCTACTGTTTTCCAGTCGTCTACCATCCAACAGTTATGGTCACGAGCCTATTAGAGGCGCTGCAGAGGACACGCTGTTATCAAAGGCACATTTTATATGATGTTACTTATAATCCGGCTTGATTGTAAAAACGTTTATTCAGATGACTGGTTTCGGTTCCCCTAGAACCCTCTTCAGATCTGAAATGACAATGTTACTAATTTACTATTTCACAAATGAAAACCTATTTCATTCAATCCGATCAATATCAACTGTACCAGAAGGTACCTGCAATTTCGTTTTCAGGAATTTGCGGTATCCCATCAGACATTATGTCTGTTTTTTGCAAAGGCACTCCTGTCAGTCGTTTGCTGACGTAGTGCCTCAACGCCAATTTCGCAGCCCTGTCCTAACGGATACGTTTGTAGTACGTCCCACATTGCTTTCTGCGATTTTTTTTACGCAGTTTTTCTTGTCTGTTATCACTGACTACTCTACGCAAACGCTGCTGCTCTCGATTGTTAACTGAATGCTGTCGGCCACTGCGTTGTCCGTGTCGAAGCAAATGACTCTTGTCACTGTGGATCCCGGATTACTGAATTCCCTGATGATTTCCGAAACAGAGTGTCCCATGGTTCTAGCTCCAACTACCATTTAGCGTTCAAAGTATGTTAATTACCGTCGTGTGGTCATAATACACGTCGGGAACATTTTCACATGAATAACCTGGGCAAAAGTGACAGCTCCGCCAATGCACTACCCTTTCATACCTTGTATACGCAATACTATTGCCATCTGTATATGTGAATATCACTATTCTGTGGCTGTAGTCACCTCGGTGTATATTAGGGGTGAGCCCGAACGAAATAGACAAGATTACAATGATCGTTTAAGAATATTTTCCCAATACTTTGTTAAAAGAGACTAGCAATCACTAGTGTTTCAATAAAGAAGATTAGTCTAATTATAATTTACTCAGTTCGTTATCACAAATATCTTTGTTCCTGTAGAAACACTGTCACAAGAGGAAAATAACAGTTATCTGCAATCATCTAAATACAGGATAATTTAACGGCCCTAAGAAGAAACAAAAGCACTGTTATTGCCGTCGGTGCCGTAACAGCTCAGTATAACGTCTCTGCACAGCTTTTCCAGTGCTTTTAGTGAACCCGTTCACGAAGCGCATATCGGTCAACTCTTCATACGGCTGTCAATCACTGTTAACGCGTAACTGGCATTGATGAATAAAATAAACTGGAGGTAGACCCGATCTGTGTTGAAGGCAAAATTGAGGGCAAAGAGTAGAGCATTACTGGTGTCAGCACCAGTATATACGATAAGTAAATGTAAGAGGTCCTTTTCCAGACGAGACACGTGATGCATTCTGGCTTCAGTTCCATTTGCTGTGCAGATAATATCAGTGTAGTAGAAGTAGGCAGATAAATGAGTACATGAAATGAAGTTAAATGCTCTAACGAGCCATTGGGGACCACGGATCCCTTATACTTAGAAAATATCCCTGCACAACCTCCTAAATTTTGGTAATTTTAATCGATGATCAATTAGAATAAACAATACAGTGAAGTTCGCACAACATCTCATTTATTAAATGATGGGTTTCGACACGTTTAAACGGCCATCTTCAGATTATGAGCAACATCTGGCTGAAGCTGGCGACCCGGTGAATACCTGCGTGTTTTCACAATTGTAAGCAGTTACCGCTGAGACATCACACGGCTGTTCACCAAGTCGCAAGCTCCAGTCATATGGTGCTCATAATCTGAAGACGGCGAAAACCCATCTTTTAATAAAAAATGGTTCAAATGGCTCTGAGCACTATGGGACTTAACATCTATGGTCATCAGTCCCCTAGAACTTAGAACTACTTAAACCTAACTAACCTAAGGACATAATTTAATAAATGAGATGTTGTGCGAACTTGACTGTATTTTTTTTCTAACTGGTCCTATACTTTGTTGATGAAATTCGGCTTCGCCCTGTATATTGGGAATAGCTTCATTTTAGAATTATTGTGCACTGCGAGTTATTTGGAAAATTGAGGATGCTTTAGAAGACGATCAGTTTCCCTTTAGGAATGATAAGAGCACCAGAGTTACGGTTCTGCTGTTACGACTTAAGAAAGATAAAGGCACATTCACAGGATTTGTCGACCTGGAAAAAGCATTCGACAGTGTGAAATGATACATTTGTTCGAAACTCCGAGTAAAATAGGAGTAAGCTACAGGAAGTGACGGATAATATACCATAAGTACAAGAATCAAGAGAGAATAATAAGACTCGAAGATCAAGAAAGAAGTGCTCAGTGTAAGACAGGGATGTAATCTTTCGCCCCTACTGTTGAATCTATAGATCAAAGAAATAATGGCGAAATAAAACAAAAACGAGTGAGATTAACAATAAGGGAGAAAGGTTATCAATAAGATTCTCTCGTAACATTGCTATCCTCAGTAAGGTCGAGGAAGATTTACAGAACACACCTAACGCTAAACAGTCGAATGATCACAGAGTATACCGAAGAAAGATCAAGCTAACAAGGAGCAGCGGAAATGAGCTTACCGAAAAACTTAACAACAATACTGGGGACCAAAAAAGAGGCAAAGTTAAGGAAATCTGCTATCTTGGAAATAAAATAACACATGATGGACGAAGAAAGGTTACAAAAACAACATGATCACAGGCGAAGAGCAAAATGCTAATATCAAACATTGTCATTAATCTGACGAATGAATATACTTTTGGAGCACAGTACTGTATAATAGTGAATCGTAAAATGTGGGAAAACCCAAAAGAAGAGAGTCGAAGCATTGATAAGAGGCGCTACCAAAGGATACCAATAATTAAGCGTTTCGAAAGAAGTAAACAGATCCTAAGCAGAAGCTAAAAGGGAGGAACATGTGGAAAACACTGATAACAAGAAGGGACAGGGTCACAGGACATGTTCTAAGACATAAGGGAAATCTTCTATGGTACCAGGGGAGCTGCAAAGTGTGAAAACTGTAGAGGGAGACAGAGATTAAAATATATCCAACAAATAATTGAGGTCGCTGGGTTCAAAAATGGCTCTGAGCACTATGGGGCTTAACATCTGTGGTAATCAGTCCCCTAAACCTTAGACTACTTAAACCTAACTAACCTAAGGACATCACACGCATCCATGCCCGAGACAGGATTCGAACCTGCGGACGTAGCGGTCATGCGGTTCCAGACTGAAGCGCCTAGAACCGCATGGCCACAGCGGCCGGCTGCGTTGAGTTCAAGTGCTACTTTGGGATAAGAGGTCGGTAAAACAGAAATTTTTGACAGAACCCATCAGACCAGTAAGGAAACAGGTGACAGAAAAACGTCTACATCTTATAACTGTTGCAAATTTACCGCTGACGGATACGATTCTTGCAGACTTTCTTAGGTTTCTCAATACAATTTTTGAACATAGGTGCACTGCACATGTCGAGAAATCTTATGTATATTTGGCCTTCATGACCTCAAATGGCTTTGAGCACTATGGGACTTAACATCTGAGGTCATCAGTCCCCTAGAACTTAGAACCACTTAAGCCTAACTAACCTAAGGACATCACTAACATCCATGCCCGAGGCAGGGTTCGAACATAAGCCACCACGGCCGGCTTCATGACCTCAACTGGCAGAGTTTCAGAGTTAAATAAGAAATTGTTCGTCTCCCCATTTCTGAGAAAATTTTAGGAGTACTTTCTTGACTTAAATAATAAAACAGTGAAAGTGTTCCCAGTTTCAAGCGCTTCTGTTTACATTAGTATTGTTTTTTATCTCTCACTCTCTCTCTCTCTCTCTCTCTGTCTCTCTCTCTCTCTCTCTCTTTCTCTCTCTCTCTCCCTCTCGATCTTTCTGTCTGTCTGTCTGTCTTTGTATGTGTGTGTGTGTGTGTGTGTGTGTGTGTGTGTGTGTGTGTGTGTGTGTGTGTGTGTGCGCTTGTGTGGTTCTGATTCTCATGCCCTATAGTCGTTTGTTTATAGTGTTACTGGAATCGAGAATACGAGTACAAATCTTGGAATTTTTTTTTGACGCCGATGTTAGGAAGTAGCATCACTCCTCTACCTCGGTAGAGGTATTGTGCCATCTTCGCTTCTAGGAGTTCACACTCTGGAAAACCATCACTCACATCACTTCTTTACGTAATATCAGGAAATAGTACGAAGATACTGAGACAGTACTGCTTCACAAAGAGCTTGAATGGAATTAGAGGCTTCCTGTTTTAGTAGGGAACATTATTTACATTAAAATGTCATTCGCAGCTACAGTACCTATTTATATTAATATTACTACTTGCATTACATTTTCATAGCATTTTGAAAAAAAATGGCTCTGAGCACTATGGGACTTAACTACTCTGGTCATCAGTCCCCTAGAACTTAGAACTACTTAAACCTGACTAACCTAAGGACATCACACACATCCATGCCCGAGGCAGGATTCGAACCTGCGACCGCAGCAGTCCCGTGTTTCCGGACTGCGTGCCTAGAACCGCATACCATTTTGTTAGAAGTATTGTGAGGTATATTTGAAGGAATGTATTTACATGTGGATTTACTACAGTTATCATATACAAAAGAAAAATTTGAAGAACACAATCGATTCACTTTTTCACTTCTCATTATGAATTTATTCTCCTGGATTTTTAAGCTATATAAAAATTGTGAAACTTCCGCATAAAATTCATTGTATGTGGTTTTTGGGAGCGAGTGTACATGTTAAAACCATTCAGACGTACCGAAAAAACTATTTCGTGCAAAAATAATAAATCATGATGCGTTTCTTGAACTTAAAAGTATTCCAACGTATGACACGCTCACTTCATATTTAGTAGAATAATGGAGTCGTCATCTTCTGAGTTGTAACTCATTGTTTCAAAAATCGACGTGATGTAACCCTTTTAACACCAAGTGTAGAGTTTTCAGATTTACGTTTAGAGGTTTCAAGTGTGGTCTGTCGAACAACTGTTCTGAAACCAATTCAAGAATATTAGTTGTCTAGTACAGTACTGCAGTGAACGTTAGACTAAGGTTTGAAGCATTTGAACGATGTGGTCTATGTCACCATCTTTCAGGAAGCAGTCAGCTGTACTTCCCTTTATGTAATTAAAAAGGTGGTGAAAAATGACACGTAATGACACATGGGTATCAGTGTAACTTATCCCAAACAGTTGTCTGTGTCGCACGGTGGCCTACGTTGTAGGCATCAGTTGGTGCATTACGGTCCTGATGTCACTGCTCGCTACTGTGACAACACAACAACGCTCTGAGATTTGCAGATGCAGCTTCTCTTCTCTAAATGGAGTGCCTGTTTCGTACCAGCCCACTTTTTTTACTTTGAGAAAGCATTATTTAGCTGCGTCAATAAATATCCACAACAGATAAAGCCTATGTGTAAAATTTACGTACGTTAATGAGATAAAGAGTGTCGGCACTCGCAATTACACAATTTTCGTTTAGTTTAATTCCCAAACATGCTGCACCACGGTCGTGGCATCCTCAGTGCTTTTTCTTCTTCCTTTTCTTTACTGTTTCTGAAATCTATACGTATTAATTTTATATGGTTTGGGAATATGCTGACATCATATCTGGATGTTGTTAAGATTACACACGCTATCCCACCAAACTTTACGACCTGATGCATTTAAAAAATGAAATAAAATATGAAACATACAATTGCCAAGGATGCACAAATGCCAGGGCCTCATACAATAGGCGGGAATGCGCGAACCCAAATGTCATCAAACATCACTTTCAACACAAAGTTACGTTTATTTAAATGTGACATGTAAGTTCTGTCTACCAAAATGATAGCTACTTGTACAGTTAGTGTGGAAGTCTTGGTTACCTATTCTAAACCTTATACCTTCTGAAATGCGAGGGCTGTTCAGAAGGTAAGGTCCGATAGTTTGCGAAATGGAAACGATAGTGAATTTCCGATGAAGCATTGCACAGATGTGTTCGGTAAAGTCCCTAGTACGCCTGTCGATCGCGTCACGTCGTTCTCTTCAGTGAGCTCTTAAAGATGCCTAGAACAATAGTGACTCCAGCTAAGGATGCGTGCCAGCTACGAGATTTCTCCCGATTTCATGCAAAGCGTATCTGTCATCCATTTCCTTTCATTAGACGTTCTCGACCACACACTGCAGGTTCAGTGAGGATGCCCCTGCAGCATTTCGATGAGAAATGTTTGATAAGCCACCATACGGCCCAGGCCTGACGCCCTCTGATATTCATCTGTGCTCACATGAAGAGAAAATTTGCCACAGACCAGCTTGCAGAAGTGTAATAAAGCACAGGCGGCTGTCTTCTATGACGAGGTTGTTGGAAAGCTACGACAAATCTCTAAGTCGGAGCTGCGAATAGTATAGAGAAATAGCTGGGAGGTGTAGGAAACTGTTGCAAATAAAGCGTGCCTGAGTGTCACTATGATTTCCATTTCGCTACATATCTACTTCCCGAACAGCCCACGTACTTAGCCTTTAAAGGATAGCAGCTACAAACTTCCTGCCGTAATGCAGGTTGCCTGGACTGTCCAGGCGCCTGTTGTACACAGATCAGTATCAGGACGCACGTTGAATATACACTCTACAGTCTACTGGTCTCAACAGTCTGCGTAGATGGTGTGTACTAATATACCTGTACCTGTGTTTACAGCAGACTTTGACAGAGCAAGTAACCATTGCTCTGCGCATTACGAAAAAACTGTGGCGACATTGCTACCCTTTACAGAAGCTCAGAAGGTATAAGTTCAGTAAAATCAAGCCTATCAGCAATGATTGTACTTATAGTTTTCATTGTGGTAGATAAACATACATGTGACATTTAAATAAACATAACATTTTGCTGACAGTAATGTTTGTTTACGTTTATGGGTTGTGAATTCCTGCCCATGTATGAAGCCCTGACGTTAGGTTAATTCTTGGACAATTCTATGTTTCATACTTTGTTTCATTTCGGAGATGTATGAACTCGAGCAGTTAGGTGGGACGGCCTACATATATACTTCTTTACATTTTGTGTGTTCTGTAATTGACAACAGAAATCATCCTCAAGTCTGTATTAATACACTATGTCATCTGCAACGGAGGCATGTTACGGCATAGTCTGAATTAAATTTTGTTTATAATAGAACCTTTAAAAGCTATTGGATTGTTATGAATAATCGTTTTTTTCAAGACAGCAACTATATTTTATATTTACTGATAACTAGTTTCGGCTAAAAGAGATAGTCATATTCTAATCAAATAAGACAAACACTACTGTTTCCAGTCATCAGGTAGGTAAGAGGCATACTGTAATCAATAAAATAATTGAGTGATGACAAAAACTCTCCTCCCATCCTGATGATTAGACAAAGGGAAGTTTTTATTTTTTGCTTTGAAGATGGGTAGCTGTTTTAGCCGAAATCAGTTTTCAGTTATTATGAATAATTTTTGCAACATTGACTACTAAAGAATTATTTATAAGAACGCAAAAACTTTTTTCATAGATCGCTTATATCTAACCTGACAGAAAAATAGTGGCATATCCTCCTTTTCTACGCTTACCGTTGCTTTAGTTGATCTTTATTGAGCTGTACATGGTTTATATTGACCGCTAAATGTGTTTTTGTTGTCTTTTTAATGTTTAAAGTGAACTGTGGACCTCGGTATTTTTTTCAACCTGTAGCCAGTTGAGCCATATTTTTGATCTCCAGATTAGTACTTTAAAGACACAAAGGGATGAATGACATGTAGCTGCGTAATGGGCGTTAATTTACATCAATGGGGAAAGCCCAAAATTTGTGCTGGAGTGGAACCCAGGCCTCCTGTTTACTAAAGTGATGCTCTGACCACTAAACTATCCGCATTCGGACACAGTGATCATCGACTACCGTAGCACATCCACCGCCTGTCCCAAATTCTCAAATTATCCACATACTACCGACGTTGTTCCACAGCCGGCTATCCTCATTACTCGCGGCGTTTGATCGATTCCCGTAAGAGTTAGAGCGTGGTGCGCATTTGCGCTGAAAGAATCTTTAACCAGTCTCACGGTAATTTCTTACTTCAAATGCAAAAAAAATTTAGGCTTTACTGTGATTGTCACTGTTATCAACTGAAACTGGAAGTTCACTGTAATAGTCACGACCAGAGATACTAACATTTATGTTATCGTCCATCTTTGCAGTCAACGTCATTGAACTACATAGTAAAATATTGTTCTGATTTTCTTTTCTGCTGCTGGACAATTCAACATTATATCTCTAAGTCGCCGCGCGGTGTAGCCGTCCGGTCTGTGGCGGGTACCCCCGTCGGAGGTTCGAGTACTCCCTCGGGCTTGGGCGTATGTGTTTTTCATAGCGTAAGTTACATTAAGTAATGTGCAAGCTTAGGGACCGATGACCTCAGCAGGTTGGTCCCATAGAACTTACCACAAATTACCGAAATTCTATCCCCAATTCGTGTATACAATACAGACCACTAGATGCTGCGAGACGTGGAGGCCCCCCTCCACCCCATCCCCCCATATAAAATCTGGCGGTTAGTTTTGTGTCAGTGGAGGAACACTAACAGCAGAATTGTTCGGTCAGCAGAGTTCAAATGTGTGTGAATGTTTAAGGGATCAAACACCTGTGGTCATCGGTCTCTAAATACTTATGCTAAGAACAACACATCCACCCATGCCTGAGGGAGGACTCGAACCTCCGGCGGGAGGGGCCGCGCAGTCCGTGACATGGCGCCCCAAACCGCGCGGCCACTCCACGCTGCTCAGCAGAGCTCATAAACTTCGAACTTGGGGGCGTCATTGGATGTCACCTGAGTGATCTCTATCACCATACAGCTGTCCAAGCTGACGGTGTGAATGTGAAGTGGGAACGCGAAGGAACATCCATAGCTAACCCGAGACCAGTCACACCTCTTGTACTGGCGGACAGCTACCGTCAATCGTTGGGGAGTGTTTCCTAAAGCAACACCATGTTATTGTGATTAGTAATGCTCTGGCAGTACCTTATGAGCTACATACACTCCTGGAAATTGAAATAAGAACACCGTGAATTCATTGTCCCAGGAAGGGGAAACTTTATTGACACATTCCTGGGGTCAGATACATCACATGATCACACTGACAGAACCACAGGCACATAGACACAGGCAACACAGCATGCACAATGTCGGCACTAGTACAGTGTATATCCACCTTTCGCAGCAATGCAGGCTGCTATTCTCCCATGGAGACGATCGTAGAGATGCTGGATGTAGTCCTGTGGAACGGCTTGCCATGCCATTTCCACCTGGCGCCTCAGTTGGACCAGCGTTCGTGCTGGACGTGCAGACCGCGTGAGACGACGCTTCATCCAGTCCCAAGCATGCTCAATGGGGGACAGATCCGGAGATCTTGCTGGCCAGGGTAGTTGACTTCCACCTTCTAGAGCACGTTGGGTGGCACGGGATACATGCGGACGTGAATTGTCCTGTTGGAACAGCAAGTTCCCTTGCCGGTCTAGGAATGGTAGAAAGATGGGTTCGATGACGGTTTGGATGTACCGTGCACTATTCAGTGTCCTCTCGACGATCACCAGAGGTGTACGGCCAGTGTAGGAGATCGCTCCCAACACCATGATGCCGGGTGTTGGCCCTGTGTGCCTCGGTCGTATGCAGTCCTGATTGTGGCGCTCACCTGCACGGCGCCAAACACGCATACGACCACCATTGGCACCAAGGCAGAAGCGACTCTCATCGCTGAAGACGACACGTCTCCATTCGTCCCTCCATTCACGCCTGTCGCGACACCACTGGAGGCGGGCTGCACGATGTTGGGGCGTGAGCGGAAGACGGCCGAACGGTGTGCGGGACCGTAGCCCAGCTTCATGGGGACGGTTGCGAATGGTCCTCGCCGATACCCCAGGAGCAACAGTGTCCCTAATTTGCTGGGAAATGGCGGTGCGGTCCCCTACGGCACTGCGTATGATCCTACGGTCTTGGCGTGCATCCGTGCGTCGCTGCGGTCCGGTCCCAGGTCGACGGGCACGTGCACCTTCCGCCGACCACTGGCGACAACATCGATGTACTGTGGAGACCTCACGCCCCACGTGTTGAGCAATTCGACGGTACGTCCACCCGGCCTCCCGCATGCCCACTATATGCCCTCGCTCAAAGTCCGTCAACTACACATACGGTTCACGTCCACGCTGTCGCGGCATGCTACCAGTGTTAAAGACTGCGATGGAGCTCCGTATGCCACGGCAAACTGGCTGACACTGACGGCGGCGGTGCACAAATGCTGCGCAGCTAGCGCCATTCGACGGCCAACACCGCGGTTCCTGGTGTGTCCGCTGTGCCGTGCGTGTGATCATTGCTTGTACAGCCCTCTCGCAGTGTCCGGAGCAAGTATGGTGGGTCTGACACACCGGTGTCAATGTGTTCTTTTTTCCATTTCCAGGAGTGTATATCTGTAGTCAGTGTTGGTGACGCTTGAGGTTGTGCAAAGAGCGACGACGGCACTAAACAGTGGATGAGTGTAAACAAGTGTTTCTGAGTGATGAATCACGCTATTCCTTCTGACAGTCCGATGTATGGGTTGGATTTTGGCGAATGCCCGGATAATGCCACCTGCTACCAAACGTAGTGCCAACAGCGTAGTATAGCAGAGGTGGTGTTACCGTATTGGTGGTGTTTTTCGTGGTTATTGTGTTGTCTCATTATTGCGCTTAGGGAAGCCCTAATTAATGAGGAAGGACATGCATACATTTTACGCCACTGTGTACTCTATACGGAAGAGGAAGACAACGATTTTATCGGCATGGTAATACACCCCCTCATAACGTTGCATCTGTGGGGCAATGGTTTATGGACGAAAATGTCCTGAACTGGTCTGCCCAGCATTTCAACCCAAATCAAATTGGACCACCATTGCGATGAGTTAGTACGTCGACTTCGTTCCAGATACCAGCGTCCTACATCAGTTAGACTAAATCAGGCCTTTATCGGGAAACGAATCATGTGGCGCAGCTTTTAGCACGGAGATTCTGTTTCGCGTCCGGCCATCGAGAAGAATTTTTAAATCGCTCTAGGCAAATGCTTGGTTGGTGCCTTTGGGAAGGCACTGCAGATTTCCTTCTCCATCAAATGTTCAAATGTGTGTGAGATCTTATGGGACTTAACTGCTAAGGTCATCAGTCCCTAAGACTAACCTAAAGACAAACACCACACACCAATGACCGAGGGAGAACTCGAACCTCCGCCGGTACCAGCCGCACAGTCCATGACTGCAGGGCGCTAGACCGCTCGGCTAATCCCGCGCGGCCCTTCTCCATCCATAACAAAACAGTTAGTGTATGTGCTCCGTTAAAAATGACTTCGTGGCTGATGGAACGTTAACGCTAATGTCCCTTCCTTCCTTTACCGGAATTTGAGGAAATGATAATTTAATGTGAGGATCAATTTAAAAAAAAACAAAGTTGAATTTCTTCAGATTTTTTGTTCCGTTGAAAGAACGACAACTGGATTAGTTTCATCCGTAAGGACTGGAACAGACAACCTATTTCCATGTAAGTCATTTCCGTCTAAGACCTGGAAAGCATGTTTTAACGGATTTTTCAGCAACAGTTTTTCTACCGCCGACGCTTCTTTCGTCGAAACCTCCTAACGACAGCAGCGAAGAATGGGGACTCAGTTCTAAAGCGAAGCGTTCCACCCAGCTGGCGTCGCTTTCTAGTATCGGCTCCGCACGCGGCTGACCCGGCGACAAAGGAAATGCTACGCCCGAGCGCTGATACGGGCTGACTGCCGATACGTGGGCGAGCGGGCGCCGCGCGTGGAAAAGCCGCCGTGCGGGGCCTTCCGTGCAGCGAAGAATTCAAGGGTAGCTGCGGCGCTGCTGAGAGCACTGCGGCACCTCCACGTGGCGTCCACGTAGCCAGTCACAGTAACACCAACGTCCATGTACATGCTGCGAAAGCCACCTTATGGTGAGTGGCGGTGGATACCTTATACCACTACCAGCCATTCCCTTTCCAGTTTCATTCGCAAATCGAGAGATAGGAAAATTACTTTCTATACTACTGGCCATTAAAATTGCTACACCACGAATATCACTTGCTACAGAAGCGAAATTTAACAGATAGGAAGAAGATGCTGTGATATGCAAATGATTAGCTTTTCAGAGCATTCACAAATGGTTGGCGCCGGTGGCGACACCTACAACGCGATGACATGAGGAGAGTTTCCAACCGATTTATCATACACAAACCGCAGTTTACCGGCTTTACATGATGAAACGTGGTTGTGATGCCTCGTATAAGGAGGAGAAATGCGTACCATCACGTTTCCTAATTTGATGAAGCTAGCCTATAGCGATTGCCTTTTGTCGTATCGCGACATTGCTGCTCGCGTTGGTCGAGATCCAATGACTCTTAGCGGAATATGGAATCTGTGGGTTCAGGACGGTAATACGGAATGCCGTGCTGGATCCCAACGGCCTCGCATCACTAGCAGTCGAGATGATAGGCATCTTATCCGCATGGCTGTAAGGGATGGTGCAGCCACGTCTCGATCCCAGAGTCAACAGATGGGGACGTTTGCAAGACAACAGTCATCTGCACGAACAGTTCGACGACGTTTGCAGCAGCATGGACTATCAGCTCGGAGACCGTGGCTGAGGTTACCCTTTTCGTTGCATCGCAGACAGGAGCGCCTTCGATGGTGTACTCAACGACGAACCTGGGTGCACGAATGTCAAAACGTCATTTTTTCGGATGAACCCAGGTTCTGTTTACAGCATCATGATGGTCTTATGCGTGTTTGGCGACATCGCGGAGAACGCACATTGGAAGCGTGTATTCGTTATTGACATACTGGCGTATCAACCGGGGTGACGGTATGGGGTGCCATTGGTTACACGTCTCGGTTACCCCTTGTTCGCATTGACGGCACTTCGATCAGTGGACGTTACATTTCAGATGTGTTACGACCCGTGGCTCTACCCTTCATTCGATCCTTGCGAAAGTCTACATTTTAGCAGGATAATGCACGACCGCATGTTGCAGGTCCTGTACGAGCCTTTCTGGATACAAAAAATGTTCAACTACTGCCCTGGCCAGCACATTCTCAAGATCTCTCACCAATTGAAAACATCTCGTCAATTGTGGACGAGCAACTGGCCGAGGAACTGCACACGCCATCCAAGCATTCCCAGGCGTATCAAGGCCGTTATTAGGACCAGAGGTGGTTGTTCTGGGTACTGATTTCTCAGGATCTATGCACCCAAATTGTGCGATAATGTAAGCACATATCAGTTCTAGTATAATATATTTGTCCATTGAATACCCGTTTATCATCTGCATTTCTTCTTGGTGTCGCAATTTTAATGGCCAGTAGTGCACATGCGTCCATGTAAGTCCTAGTTTCTCTTTTCTTCGCGGTCCTTACGCTAAATTTACGATGATAGTAGTCGAATCGTTCTGGCTTTTTCCCCTATGGATTCCCATATGTGTCCACGAAGGATCTCCGTAACACTTATTTGTTGATCGTTGCCGGTAACAAATCTAACAGTACGTATCGGAATGTAGTATTCCATATATTTCTTTAAAACGACATTGTAGGGTTCCCAGACAACCGAGCGAGAATGGCTGGCACAAGTGTTATGTACGCAATCTCCTTTATTGAACCACCTCATTTTCCTGAAATCTTCCAACAAACAATCTACGATTCGCTAGCCCTAGTGCCGACCTCACCTGTTCTTTCCATTTCATATCGCTTTATAACGTTAGGCCTAGATCAATTGTATTGATTGTTCCATGCATCACACAAAATAGTTCATCCCAACTCTTCCTGTATCCTTCTAGAGTTATTCAACGAAACGCTCGTCGTCCGGGAAAACATACTAGCTTCATTTACTTACAAAGTTATCGCGCCATATGTTCGAATCTCCTTTAACAGTCTGCTCTGACGCACTTCATCAAAAGCTTATAGGAACATGGAATCTGCCCGTTGATATTCAACCGTGGTTCGTAGGACATCGTGCGAGAAAAGCGCAAGCAGAATATTGCTGGCGGGATGCTTTCTGAACACGGGCTGATTTGGGGACGAAAGCTTCTCTGCATCAAGGAAATTTACTGCATTAAAAAGAAAATATGCTGAAAAAACGTGCAGAAAACTGATCTTAAGGATATTGGTTTGTAATTTTAAAAGCCTGTTCGTTTTCTTACATACAAAAGTCAATTGCACTTTTCGCCAGTCGCATGGGATTTCGTGCTGAGCGAGAGATTAATGATAAATAGATATTTCTTGTACTATTCCATTAGCCTACGAAACGGAGAAACATAATAGGCTTCTCTATCCGCTCTAGACCGTTTATTATTCTCCCCTAAAATGTACGATGTAGGCAATAAAATGCAGTCAGCTAAATTTTTCCAACTGAGCTTCAAAAAATCTTGGACACCTTCCAAAAATCCCCAGTTGAGAGCATTCCCCGTCGAATATACAAAACTATTGTGATGCTAGCAAGACCTACCTGAATTCGTTTGAAATCTTCAGTTAGGCTGAGCAGATAATCACGAATACTGGAAAAGTGCAACAGACCTTGTTCCATTTACAAAATATGCACTACATTCTTTCCCAGGATCTCACAATTTCTCTGCGTCTACTATCCTCTTGATTTGGTTCCACGTTCATGTACCATTTCACACAACTCTTTAGTATTACCATGTGATCCACTATAGATAGCTGCAATTCATAATCTACCTAGTGAAGTCAGAGTAATGCTGGATAGTTTCTCGGGCAATCAAAGGCTGGTTGTTGCTTAAACTTCCTTGCGCTAGGCTTCATTAAAGTCCACTCAGAACTGTCTAAGATTTATGCTTTTAATTTATAATCAGGCTGGAGAGTTGTTCATCACCCGCCAGAGTCGAAGAGGATGGACCAGTTCTGACAAAAGAAGTGATTCACTTTCTATCTGGATATGAAATCACCAAGACCTACACAAATTTATTCACGTCAAATTAGTGCCGAAGTTATTCCTGAGTGCTAAACGTTCCGTTGTGGTGAACGTAACGCCACTGATGATTTTTTTGTTGTTGTTATCATTCTTCTGACTGGTTTAATGGCCTGACACAAATTCCTCTCCTGTGCTAACCTCTTCATCTCAGAGTAGTACTTGCAACCTACGTCCTGAATTATTTGCTTGACGTATTCCAATCTCTGTCTTCCTCTACAGTTTTTGCCCTCTACAGCTCCCTCTAGTACCACGGAAGTCATTCCCTCATGTCTTAGCAGATGTCCTATCATCCTGTCACTTCTCCTTATCAGTGTTTCCACATATTCCTTTCCTCTTCGATTCTGCACAGAACCTCCTCATTCCTTACCTTATCAGTCCACCAAATTTTCAACACTCGTGTGCACCACCACATCTCAAATGCTTCGGTTCTCTTTTGTTCCGCTTTTCTCACAGTCCATGTTTCACTACCATATAAAGCTGTACTCCAGACGTGCACTCTCAGAAATTTCTTCCTCAGTAGTCTTCTCTTGGCCATGAATGCCCTTTTTGCAATTGCTAGTCTTCTTTTGATGTCCTCCTTGCTTCGTCCGTCATTGATTATTTTACTGCCTAGGTAGCAGAAGGCCTTAACTCCATCTACTTCGAGACCATCAATCGTGATGTTAGGTTTCTCGCTGTTCTCATTTCTACTACTTCTCATTACCTTCTTCTTTCTTCGACTTGCTCTCAATTCATACTCTGTACTCATTAGACTGTTCATTCCATTTAGCAGAATATGTAATACTTCTTCGCTTTCACTCAGGATAGCAATGTCGTCAGTGAATCGTATCATTGATATCATTTCACCTTGAATTTTAGTTCGACTCCTGAACCGTTCTTTTTCCATCATTGCTTCCACGATGTGCAGATTGAACAGTGGGGGCGAAAGACTACATCCTTGTATCACACCCTTTGTAATACGAGCACTTCGTTCTTGGTCGTCCACTCATATTATTCCCTCTAGGCTGTTGTACATATTGTATATGACCCGTCTCTCCCTAAAGCTTACCCCCAATTTTTTTACAATTTCGAACATCTTGCACCATTTTACATTGCACAACGCTTATTCCAGGTCGACAAATCCTATGAACGTGTCTTGATTTTTCATTAGTCTTGCTTCCATTACTAACAGTAAAATCAGAATTGCTTCTCTTTTCTTTTCCAGTCTTCTGTATATTATTCTTGTAAGCAACTTGGATGCATGAGCTGTTAAGCGGATTGTGCGGTAATTCTCCCACTTGTCAGCTCTTGCCGTCTTCGGAATTGTGTGGATGATGCTTTTCCGAAAGTCAGTTGATATGTCGCCAGACTCATACTTTCTACGCACCATCATGAATAGTCGTTTCGTTGCCACTTCCCCCAAAATGATTTTAGAAATTTTGATAGAATGTTATCTGTCCCTTCTGCCATATTTGATCTTAAGTCCCTCAAAGCTCTTCTAAATTCTGATTCTAACACTGGTTCCCCTATCTCTCAAAATCGACTCCTGTTTCTTCTTCTATCACATCAGACAAATCTTACACCTACTCTTATCACCAATTCCGCTCTCTCCTTAGCATTTAACAGTGGAATTTCCGTTGCTCACTTAATATTATCACCCTTACTTTTAATGTCCCTGAAGGTTGTTTTGACTTCCCTGTATTCTGGGTTCAAATGGCTCTGACCACTATGGGACTTAACATCTGAGGTTATCAGTCCCCTAGAACTTAGGACTATGTAAACCTAACTAACCTAAGGACTTCACACATATCCATGCCCGAGGCAGGATTCGAATCTATGACCGTAGCGGCCGCACGGTTCCAGACTGAAGCGCCTAGAACCGCTCGGCCACACCGGCCGGCCCCTGTATGCTGAGTCTGTTCTTCCGACAATCGTCTTCTTTTCGACGTGTTCACATTTGTCATGCAGCCATTTCGTCTTAGCTTCCCTGCAGTTCCTATTTATTTCATTCCTCAGCGACTTGTATTTCTGCATTCCTGCGTTTTCCGGAACATTTTTGTACTTGGTGCTTTCATCGATCAGTTGAAGTATTTCTTCTGTTACCTATGGTTTCTTCGCAGTCACCTTCTTTTCACCTATGTTTTCCTACCCAACTTCTGTGATGGCCCTTTTTAGATATGTCCATTCCTTTGCAAGTGTACTGCCTACTGAGGTATTACTTATTGCTTTATCTATAGCCTTAGAGAACTTCAACCTATATCGTCATTCGCTAGTATTTCCGTATCCCACTTCTTTGCGTATTGATTCTTCCTGACTAATGTCTTAAACTTCAGCCTACTCTTCATCACTACTATATAGTGATTTGAATCTATATCTGCTCCTGGATACGCTTTACAATCCAGTATCAGATTTCGAAATCTCTGTATGACCATAATGTAATATAACTGAAATCTTCCTGTATCACCCGGCCTTTTCCTAGTATATCTTCTATTGTCATTCCTGAGCAGAGTATTCGCTATTGCTAGCTTACACGTGATACAGAACTGGATTAGTCTTTCTCTTCTCTCATTCATTGTCCCAAGCCCATATTCTCCTGTAACCTTTTCTTCTATTCCTTCCCCTACAATTGCATTCCATTCGCCCATGATTAGTAGATTTTCATCTCCCTTTACATACTGTATTAACACTCCAGTATCATAATACACTTTCTCTATATCTTCATCTTCAGCTTGCGACCTCGGCATGTGTACCTGAAATGTCGGTGACTGTGTTGGTTTGCTGTCGATTCTGATAAGAACAACTCTATCATTGAACTGTTCACAGTAACACATTCTCTGCCCTACCTTCCTACTCATAATTAATTTTACTCCCGTCATACCATTTTCTGCTGCTGTTGATATTAACCTATGCTCATCTGACCAGAAATCCTTGTCTTATTTCCACTTCACTTCACTGACCCCTTCTGTATCTAGACTGAGCCTTTGCATTCCCTATTCAGAGTTTCTAGTTTCCTTACCACGTTCAAGCTCCTGACATTCCACGCCCCGACACGTAGAACGTTATTAATTCGTTGACTATTGAATTTTTTTTCTCTTGGGGGTCCCTTCCCGGAGATCCGAATGACGTATTACTGCGTTGCGTGGTAGGGCCAAGCAAGCAAACAACCGCAGTTCTTCCTCGAGCACCTGTTTTGAAGAAACATGCAGACTCTTGGCAAGTGTGACTGGCTGCACCCTGGGAACAATATCCGCAGCCACTAAAATCTGAGAGCAACAAAGTTATTTTGTTCGAAGTATATGTTATTTTATTTTTTATGTTTTATGCATGAGAATTTCAGAATACCGTAACGGGTTTCGAGCAGTCAGTGGTCACCTCCACCACAAAGTGAATCCAGACTTTTAAATTGACTAGGCTTTGCGAATTCCAGGCCCACAAAAAATGAGCGTCTCGCCGTGATAGTTACAAAGATTTAATATAACAATTTGAATAAAATCCTTTTGGAAATTAGTCTGCTTTCGTAAAAGAGAAATAAAACAACTGTTTCGACTTTTCTTGCTGGATGTGGTTTCAGTAGTGTAAACGAGCAACCATGTAAGAACAGATGTGCGGTGTCGACGTCTTGCTGCAGGAAAACTAAGTCCCTAGATACAAATTAGCACTTAGCTATTGCTTGGCAATAACTTGCCACGTTAACATGTGAAGTAAACTGCCATAAAACTAACTCTCCAAGTCATGTCGAACCTCAACTGTCCAATGCCTTTCCAGTAACTCATACTGGCACTAGGACTATATACAGGGTGTTAGGGTTGTAAGTGCAGGGGTTTATATTGGCGATTGAGGACCGTGTACTGAGCACAATTACACCAATATTTACTTTATTTGCAAACTAATAATTACAGCTATTAAGACTAGTACGTTTTTAGATTGAATAGTACCTCCAAGTTTGTGTGACAAGAGCAAGCCAATAATGCCTATTTTCCCTAGGCAGGAGGTCAGGTGTTGAAGTGCGGACGTGTGAACGCAAAACAGTTACTGTATAACTCTACACTTATAGGCGTAGTCCACTTAGTGGTGCAGTTATGACCGTGTAGAAAACATCAGTTCGTGAATTATGTGACTGGTTTGTAGGAAGGCAAATGTAGAGAAAAAACGACAAACGCACTGAAGTGGGCACGTATTAAGGTAACAACGATCATAGTATATCCTATATTAACCACAACCTGGCATAGGTTGCAATTGTAGCAGCCCTGAAAGAAGCTGCCCGCTGTGACCGAACGGTTCTAGGCGCTTTAGTCTGGAAATCGCGGAAGATGAAAGCATGCCCCCTCATTGCTATCACTGTCAACTGGCTCCTCAAACCATGTAACAGTGACTCAAGGGCGATGGCGAAAATCAGCATCGAGTGCGGACATCCTTGACGGACCGACAGCATGACATTAGTAGGGCCCGCCACACGGCCATTGACGAGCAGTCGCGATGTGGCACCTCAGGAGAGTCGCAAGACGATGTGTGTAAAACTGTGGGGAAAGGCCATCCGTTGGAGTACGTTTTCTAGAATGTCATGACTCATTCTATCAAAGGCATGGTCGAAGGCCACTGTCACTAAGGCACCGCGACTGCGGCAGGTCGTGGCCAGGGCTATGACGTCACGGTAATCGCTGAGTGTCGTCTGAATGTTACTGTCACCAACAAAGCACATTTGACCCAGAGAAATGCCGGCCGCGGTGGTCTCGCGGTTCTAGGCGCGCAGCCCGGAACCGTGCGACTGCTACGGTCGCAGGTTAAAACCCTGCCTCGGGCATGGATGTGTGTGAAGTCCTTAGGTTAGTTAGGTTTAAGTAGTTCTAATTTCTAGAGGACTAATGACCACAGCAGTTGAGTCCCATAGTGCTCAGAGCCATTTGAACCATTTGAACCCAGAGGAATGACTTGAGGGATCACGTGCTAAAAATCTTGAAGTCAGAATTTAACATGGTCAACGGCCGATAATGTCCAACTTCCCGACCTCCCGATGGCTTGAGGACCGGGATCGCAAGGCAAGCCTTCTACGAATTCGGGTGGCAAGGGAAGGTCAGATTTCATCAGTTCTTCATACAGCGCAGCTCAGTGTGGGCCAATGATGTCGTGGAATGTACGGTAAAACTCCAGCGGAAACCTGTCGGGACCTGGGGCTTTGTTCGCCGCACCCTTATGAAGAGCATCAGTGACGTCACCAGCCGTAATTGTCGCTGTTAGAATCCCCGCAGCAGCCCCGTCAAGGGCACCTGTCAAGGGCACCTGTCAAGGAACGAGGGACATCAGTCCTTACCGCCATGTTCTGGTCCTCTGCTGCATAGAACTGGTTGTAGTGATCCACAAAGGCTTTTACGATTTTATTCTGGGATGTCAATCGTGGACCATCTTGCATGTCGAGGGCGTTCTCTGGCACCACTGCTTCTCTCGGATAATATGATGCATGGACGGGGGTTCTCCTAGTACACAATCGTGACATCTTGCGCGTTCTATTGTGCCTTCAAGGCGGTGACGCATAAGAAAAATTAACTTCGCCTAAGTCCGTTGAATTTCAACCTGTCATTGAACAGAGGAGGCATGGTTTGAGAGTTCAGAGAGAATTATGAAATAGTATTCCATGGTATTTCGTTGCCACAGCATTTTGTCGCGACAGTAATTCATCATCGAACGACGTAAAGCAACTTGGTGTAGTCGATACACCACCGGAGTGTTGAAGGATACGATGGAAGGCGTCACACACAGTTGTTCCACGTCTTCTCTATGACCTGCCTGCATTCCGGATACTTGAGATGGACGACATTCAGCTTCGACAGGCCTGGACTGCGCCACACCTTCTGCCTCTGGAGCGAAACGGTGCAAATGTA
This sequence comes from Schistocerca gregaria, assembly GCF_023897955.1. NCBI lineage: Eukaryota > Metazoa > Arthropoda > Insecta > Orthoptera > Acrididae > Schistocerca > Schistocerca gregaria. The sequence goes on along the minus strand of NC_064924.1, from coordinate 306,732,667 downwards.
GGCGATATGGTCGGAGTAGGCGGTAGGCCATGATTCAGCGTCAAGCGTGTCTGGCCATAATTCAGCGTCAAGCGTGGCAGTTACGATTCCTTGGGAAACGTAGACACGATCAAGACGACTTGCTGAATGGCTGGTGACGTACGTAAACCAGGTCGATCATCATGCATGCGGTACCACGCATCGCTGAGGTTCAGTTCATGCACGAGAATGAGTTCCTGGCATGTGGTGTAATGGGGATGTTGGTCCATCTGGAATAACACACAATTGAGGTCACCGCCAAGAATAATATGGTCGTAGCGGCCTACGACCAAAGGACCGACCTGTTCTGAATAGAATCGCGACCGTTCCCGTCACTTTGCCGTGCCAGAGGGAGGGTAAACATTGATGATTCGGACAGTGTGTAAAGTCACAGCAAGACTCCTAGCCGATGATAGGTAAATCATGTCGTCTACCTCAATGCCTTCCTTTGAAAGAACAGCTGTCCCACTGTCACCGCTAGCACACTGTGGAGGTAGCAAACATAGCCATATAGATATTAGGGAACATCGCCAGGCGAGTTTCTTGTAGAAGGCCAACATCGGGTCCAGGTCCTCAACATTTCACAGAGCAATTGTAGTCTGACAGGCGTGCCAATGGAGTTGACATTGATGGAGTCAATCCTGTAAGCGTGTCGGAGATAGGGACTACTGGGACGCTTATGGAGGCACAAAGGGCAGCAGCGAAGAGTAATGTTGTCCCAGGAGGCTGCACATCCCCATCCAGCAACCCTGTCGATTAGCAGTCGTGGGTTGGAGCAGCAGCATTCACTGCTGTCTCATCGGTGGGTGTTTCATCGTCTACATCGTCAGACCACGCAAAGGTGCGTGGATGGTGTGCGTTCAGTGGAGTCTGTGGAGCCCGAAAGCGGCATCACGTCGGCGGTGGAATAGTGGTGCTGGCTCAGCTGTTGTTCAACGGCCGTAGTTACAGCACCTGGTGCATGCAAAGATGGTTTTACCTCCAACGGGGGGCAGACTGTTGCTTCCACCATGGAATCGTTCGTCGGGGGGACATCTAGACTGTTGTGATGCTCATAGTTTTCAGACTGCGTCCTGCAGGTGTCAGACGGTGTGACTCGCTGTTTCCGTCGTCTCTTGGGCGACCGTTGGTTGTGCACGTGATCTTCAGTGTCCGAAGACGCGTGGGGATCCGGATGGTCAGGCACAACCATGGAGTCAAGGGCCATCTCCGGCCCTAGACTGCTCACCACTGCACATGTCGGGAGGACGAGGCAAGAACGTCGGTCCGTCAGCAACAGCCTGGGGCATTACCAGAGACGACGATGTGGCAGTAGTAGGAGCCAGTGGGGATCGCGGTTGTGGGTCGTTGTGGAGGACAAATACGAGTTGTAGCGTCGTCGTAGCGGTCGTCGCTTACAGGTCTCCAGGCGGTAACTGTGTGATTCTGCGTTGCAGACAGTTGGAACGGAGGTGTCCTTCTTTGCTATATCCCGAGCATGTCTTCGTCTGGCCATAATAAATTTTAACTGCGAGGCAGCCACAGGTATATAAGTATGACGGCACATGTTTGGTTAGCTCTATGCGTATCTGTCGTATGTAGTGAACTGAACCCACTTTTCAGCACCATCTGCCACTGCTGCCTTTACGCTAGGACAGTCCTGGCGGGCTTCTGTGCTGCGTGGATCCCTAGAACCTCGTCAAGGATGTGGCCCCTAATACCAGCACGTTGTACAAGCGACATAGTATATTCGGCTTGTATGGCAAATCTCCGAACACCATCCCTCCAGTCCGAAGGCAGAGTCCGACTCTTTCTTACTCGCTGAATTGGTTGCAGGAAGGGGTCTCCGTGGCATGGTTGCCTGTTTGATTCATTATTTACACCACACTCAGCCTTTTGGCTATTAGTAGTCCCCATTAATGAACAGAGACAGATAACGGCTACGCCATTATGCGAGCTGTCAGCGGACGACGTTGAAACCATTATCAGTACATCTTCCATCTCCTGTTGGTATGTGCCTTAGATGGATCAAAATCGACGTCGTCTGTCTTTCCAGGTGTACCATTTTTTTTTTCTAGCATTGTGTGTGTTCCCGTCTCCTGTCAATTTCTTCAGTTCTCTCTTTCTCGCTATGCTGCTTCGTGTGATTCTTAGAGTAGGTCTACGCCCCGTCTGTTTGCGCCTTGCCGAAGCCTTCTTCTCTCTGTTGCGACCAGCACTTCTGCATTCCCTCCCGCTCTCCAGGAATTCGCCAACCAGCCGGCCGCTAGCTGACCCAGTAGCGGATAAATCGCTTTTTGATGAAACTCCAGCGGGCGCGGATCATCCAATGCTGTGTTTACACTCGTGCAAACTTCATAATAATGAGTCCGGCGGCCGTAATGAGAATCCCGTTTATTTACCCAGGCCAGGCCTGGCGGGAGGTGAGGCATTATGTGGGGCCTCATTTCCGGCGCCAGCTTTATCTCGCCCCCCCTCCCCCCCCCCCCCCCTGCGGCCGCGGTCAGAATGCTCCAGCACTCCCATTCACACCCTACACCTGATAACACGAGCGTCCGTCCGCCCGCAAATATTCCGTGACGCCGCTGACCTCTAACGACGTGGCTGACTGTGCTAATACGACTTTACAGCATAATGTCGCCTCAGGGGTAGTACGCATCTCCACGCATTAAAGTACACATCGATACCTGAAGCAGAATATTTTGTGCAAGTGCTACCCTAAGCTTGTATAGCTGAACGGTGAATTTACTTTCAAAATCTTTTCTTAAAGAATTTACTTTATTTACTAGCGATTCATCAAGACCATTAACACGTTTAATCATACTAGGTGAGCGTGGAAGTAGTTGTCAAGGAGTAGCTGCTGAAAATTAAATTACCTTTAATAAATGGGAACTTTATTAATAAAAGCCTTTTCAAAAACTGATTTAAAATTTATAAGCAGGAAAGCACCCTCTAAATATGAAGTTGCAGTTTTATTTAGAGGCACAAAGAACAAAATTGACAGTATGAGCCTTCGGGCTGAGAAGCTTGCCGCTCCCTTTCAACACGGCCGTAGGCACGACCGCTCACAACAACCTCTGAAAGACTACACTGGTGCAAATCTGCAACACACCAGATTACTTTTAACTAAAAATTTTAACAACTCACACAAACACATTAACTATGCGCCCCGTAAGAGGGATGGAAATGGTAACACTCACACTAAGAAAATATTTTCAACCGAAAGTGCAATTTTTTTAAAAAGGATTCTTACGGTGGAAGGGTGGCAACTTTATAAAAATGACTAGTTTAATAAAACCCGTGAAATTCAGACATACATAAAATGTACAACCTGCTCTACATTACACATATACCGTCTCGCAAGATGATATGCAAGATAAAAACATGTATCAGGAATTCTGCCTTTACACCTTAATTCTATAAATTCGTTAACACCGAAACCGACAAACATGACACAGGCAGCTATTAACGTATGGCAGATTGACAAGGGGATTACTGAACAACCCGAACCGCAGATTGCTCTAACCCTCCCCAACTCCACAAGTGAAAATCGGACCACCCAATTCACAAATAACCATTTTCCCGCGGGTGGGCAAACGGAGAAGAATGGTGGGACGACCCCAAAACAATGCGGCTGGTGACCTCACCAACAAAACAAGTAGAATTTAACGAGTAAATGAAACAACATATCTCCAATCACTTAACTTCTAATAAACTGCGATTTCTGGCAACGACCTGGCGCAGCACCCCGAATGCTCTCCCGAACCGTCCTCTGCCAGCCGCTTCAACGGATGCAGGAAGGTGCGCCAATCTCCTGTCTCACGGAGTCGCAGATAGCCCAGGCCAGCTTGATGTCGTCGTTTCACTCCTGTTGCTTTCGTGTCAACCGCGAAGCCACTACCCCTTTCTACACGGCGCGGCCCACTGGACTCACGTGACGACCTCACATGCGCCGATGCTCAAGTCATCTCGTGTCTCAGTGTGCGACCGACCAACCGACTGATCCAACCGCCAATGACCGTTGCCCGAGCAACTCGAGCAGACTGGTAGCCTAACGCGCAGACTCAGATGCAGGAACTCAGCCCCGACCGGGCGATCACTAACTGAGTGCTGTTACTGGCGGAGTGGCATGACTCTCATTTTCTTGCTTAAAGTTTGATCCAAACGACAGACATATTCACACTCCGACGACAGACAAACTGCCGATCAAATGTTAACGAGAGAGAGACCAGCAACTGGTGACGTGAGGCTGACCTAGCCTCACACCGACTGACCAACTGCCGAGCTGATGGAGCTCCTTAAATGCATGTGAACAGGTAACTTTTCCGCTTTCCCACCAGAGGGAGACGCCAAAGCTGCGATTGCCACAGCGGCACAACCGCCAGAAACGGACGGCGACTGCTTCACACAATTAGCTGCAGCGCGCTCTTCAAAACATTAATTTTTACCACGGCTCAATAGCGATATTTCAGAACTATCAAGAGTTTCTGACGAAATAATTTTTTTTCAGCACAGGTTTAAATAGTCTGAATTACAGACATCATGAAACTATTTACGGCAAGCAGCGTGTAGCGAAAAATAAAACAGAAATGTCTGTGGTTACTGCAGTAAGTACTATGTCAACCACAGAGCTGCTGATTATATTTCGTATTTTACTACTGACGGCAATGGCGGAGGAGCATCTTTTTATTCCACGCCATTGTTGGGATACTCGTATTCACTATGCCGCAAGTAAGTTTTTGATTCCTGATGATGACCAGTTCATCGAAACTGCTGTTTAATAAAGATGTATTTCATAAGCAGCAATTTCCTGTTCTGAAGTATGGCTTTCTTTGAAAGAAACAACATTACTATTACTAAAAGTATTTTCAATGCTTCTTTGTAGCTACAAGAAAATGGTACTTTTGTTACCAAACGCGTGACGTTTTATTGAAACATAACTTCATTATCGGCTGTAATTGAATATAGTTACAATTGCGCTTCCTTTCTAGATAGAAAATACAGTTTGTTACAGAAGATGATTTTTACTTACGTAATTTTATGGCCGACTTTCGTTAACATCAGTCAACGCCTCTGCTTGCACGTTTGTGAATTACTCTCTCATTTGGCATTGTTCTTTTCCGCCTAATCCCACGCTGCTTTGCAGAACAATGCATTTCTCGATATGGAATACAACACAACATAGCGCTGCTAGAATATGTAAATGGTGGTCTAGAAAGCAAGCCAAATTTCAAATATCTTTCACTGTAGACCACCGATAACTTGGTAGTTAAAGACAGCTAACGGCGTTCGATGACAAAAAATGGGCCTAATCACTAATGGACTTAACATTAGAGGTCCTCAGTCTCCTAGACTTAGAACTATTTAAACCTAACTAACCTAAGAACATCACACACATTCATGCCCGAGGCAGGATTCGAACCTGCGATCATAGCAGCAGCGCGGTTCCGGACTGAAGGGCCTAGAACCGCCGGCGGTTCGATAGCAGATTATTCCGTTTTCTTCTAGTTGCAAAGACGGATTCAAAATACCGCCAGTATTTATAAAAAACTTTCAGTTTTTCTCATTACGTTGTTGTATGTTTTGTAGATGCTTTAAAATAGTTTAATGCTGAAATTGGACTCATAAAATAAAGTTCTTACAGCTGAAAGCAAGATCAAATTTTTAAAATAATTTATAGAAGCTGTGGAACCATACTACAAGAAAGTAATTATAAAACATAGTCGAAGAATATGACCAAACAAACGAAAAACTTATTACCAGCTTCCATTCGTTTACTGCACTGTGAAATAGCTGTCGGCAACACTGAGAGGTGTTCCACGCTTACGTCCAAGGCTTATTTTTCCTTTGTAGGAGCAGTCAAGGCCAACGGCCTTGTCGCAGTGGTAACACCGGTTCCCGTCAGATCATTGAAATTAAGCGCTGTCGGGCTGGGCTGGGTGACCATCCCGTCTGCCGAGCGCTGTTGGCCAGCTGGTTGCACTCAGCCCCTGTGAGGCAAACTGAGGAGCTCCTTGATTAAGAATAGGGCTCCGGTCTCGTAAACTGACACACGGCCGGGAGAGCGGTGTACTAATCACATGCCCCTCTATATCCGCATCCGGTGACGCCTGTCGGCTGAGGATGACACAGCAGCCGGTCGGTAACGTTGGGCCTTCATGACCTGTTCTGGCGGAGTTTAGGTTTTTTCAGGACGAGTTGGACAACCAGCTCTCGTCTTCCTTGGACAGATGAAGTGGATCTCCAGGCTGATAATGTCTACTTTATTAGGAAGGAGCGAGAAAAGCTAACCACTACAGTTATCAAATGGATCGCATTGTGTATGAAGAGTAGGCAGTATGTTGTAGCTGCCTCCGATGACAGACACCATTTTCTGTATGTTTCTGATCTCAAACGAACCTTCTTAGTCTGAAACTGGCCGTATTTGCAAAATGCCTATCACACACTTATGAGTCACGACACCATGACAACGTGCTTAACAGCATGTTAGTCCGCCTTTGGCACGCATAGCGACTCTGCGTGGCATGGATTCAATAAATCCTTGGTAGGTTTCCAACGCTTTGTGGCACCAGCTCTCTGCACAGGTCTCACAAATCCCGTATATTACGGGCCGGTGTTTTGTGAACGCAGAGCTCGCTCTCCAGATTCAGACAAAGCGAATTTAATGTCCATACAATCAGCGTAAGTTCATTATTATGCTGCAGCACAATGCTAGCCTTGACACTCAGCTGATATACTGCTGGAAGACGCCTTCGCTCTCGTGCATCGAGTATGATGAATGCAAGCGGCCAGCTATAAAGTTCACGTAATCCATATGTCTTCTTGTGCCTTTGGTTGCAACCTTACGACACATGGAAGCACACGCGGGTGTACACGGTGTACACCTTAGTAAAATACTACATCCGTGACATAGTACACGTTTCGAGCAGCCGTGAACCTAGATGAAGGCATGTTCCGACACGACCATCGACCTAATGTAATAAAAATTTCCACTGATCCACGCAGAGATGCCGATTTTTCCCTTCCCAATGCGACCTTAATTGAGGATGTCGTTGTTTCAACATAGGAACACGTAAGGCTCGTCATTTGTGGCTGCAGCAACACTTTACTCGATCGCCAGATCTACCACAGATCGACGCTTGTCCTACTTTACTGAGTGGGCACTGTCATTTAACCATTATTTATATGTTCTCACAACAGTAACAAGCGAACATCCGACTAGTTTAGCCATTTTACAGGCGCTCATCCATAACAGTTGTCCCTTTGCCAAAATCACTTATACCTTCGTACTACCCCGTTTTCAGCCGATATCGTTGTTAGAATGAGACCTCATTCTATTTTTTTTACCATTGAAGGAAGTCTCAATACATCCATGATCCCCACTTCCTAGGCATTCTGGCTACCAATCTTATCTTAAAAACATTAATGTATGGTGATTTTAATTAATATCTTAGGCAGAAGTAACAATATGGGAAGAATTTTTCCATTGATTCGTTTTCCAGTGAGACTGGAAGTGGAGGGTAAGACAAGCAATATCGTTCATAAGTACATCCAGGGTCTCAGAAGACGACCATCCAAAAACGACAAGACATACAGAAAATAGGCACACAACAGTGGTCAAAGCAGTTTCCCAAGTTTGAAACTATACAAATGCTCAACGTGGGCTCCCTTTGCTATATGGAAAGCGTCAGTTCGTGGGTTGAAGTCGTTGGCACGATGTGTGTGCGAATGTGCGAAGGCACGCAACCTGCATTGCAAATATGGTAGTTGGGTTGCCTATCTGCAGGTGTGTACTAATTCGGTGTGACAATACGGTGACGAGAGCACCATCCACAGGTGATATCTGTAATTAGTTCTGCTAAATATTAGTAGGCCTCCGTTTACCAGTGGGACATTGATACATAGCAAGAACATGCAGCAAACACATACGTCCCGATGTTAGCCAAACAGTTAATGCTCTTTAGGGTGACTTTTGATCTCCAGTATGTCTGTATTTTATACCTGTGGCAAAGTGTTTAGTGGATGACTCAGACGTCCGGGACGTTCTAACTGAACTAGTCTTTGGGTGTAAGATTCAAGTTTGATCCTATCAATGAATCTATTATTCTTGCATATTTGAATTATCCCAGGATCCACCTGCGACACTTATTGAGCACAACGCAAATTTTTCCGTATGTAAATTGTTGTCCAGATGCCAGGACAGGCTACCTTACAATATTTTTGACTGGACAATAGCCCGATATCATTGCATTTCATTGTGGGTAGGAAGCCCGGTGCTTATAAATGTTGATAGCAGCATATCATCTCTTACGTTATGTGCCATAGGTTTCGTACTTGCTTAATGAATGAGAGTTGTCTATCCATAGACACTCAATGGGCCGTCCTGTCCAAGATTTAATGTTTGGTCTAAGTTAGAGTTTATACTGCTAAAATAAAGAGCTGTTGTTTTAAGAGAACTTATTTTAATCGTATTTTTGACACACTATTAAGGCGTTAAATTAAGTTGGGGTAACAACATAATTACATTAGAATTGCGATACCGTCAGCTAGTCAGAAAATCTGTATCGTCGGTGAATTGTAGCAGCTTGATGTTTTTTGTGATGGTCGTCATTAACCTAAATTTGATTTAACATCGGCAACAAGACAGAACACTGTGCAATTCCTGTTCGTGTTTTTTTTCTGATCTTTTCCCTTGATTTTAACCGTCATTGTTCTGTCTTTTAAAAAGCCGGCGATGAGCCTGGTTTAGCAGACTGGTCCTGTAGTTTAGTCGTGTGCCTTCTGTATGAGGTCGACTTGTCAAACCTTATCAAAAGCTTTCTCGACGTCGACGAACATTACTACTGATCACTTGTAAAGGTTTAACTTATTAATGACGAGTTCCGTCAGTCTAATCTACTTTGAGTTCCACAGAGATCTACCGCTGGTAACTGGTTCCATTATTGACGATAGGCTTTTGGGATCCATAACTTCGTTAATCTTTCACTTTGCGTAGACTTCCCAAGAGGCTTAGTGGCTGATAGTTTTCCGCCCATGAGAGGACCTTTTAAGGCTTACATTTTGTTGGAAAGTAACAGCTCTGTAGAATTCCGATATAGATTCTGGTTAAAAGCACCTTTATCTCTCTCGATAGACTTTTTAGCAGTATTCTATAAGAAGTTATCCTTTATAGACCCGTTGTTTGGTGAAGCTCAATCTTTTTATTGCTCTCCTTAATTCACTTCGTGTGATTAACTGGGGTTATTCGACAGTGTGTATAGTCACTGTATGCTGTATGGTGAAGTCTTCCTGAAGAAGTGGGTTTTGATCTTCGTGTACACCTGCGAACGTTTCTGCCTTGGTAATGGCTCCGTTATATGTCCTTGCTGGGTACGAAGAGTGTTCTTGGATGACTTCTGCGACCTTAATCTTTTGAATAATAGCTATTCGCCTCTGTTTGTAGTGGAAAATTATTCACGTCCTCTTCTCACTTCTCTTGGCTCATTCTATTAATCGTCAGCTGAGCTCTCTCTGCAGTCTGTGTGTCTGCCTTCTTTCACTAGGTTTCAAATCTTCACAATGTTTACGGAATCTATTTTTCCCACTTTATTTCCTACAGAACGGCTGTAAGTGTTTATTCTGTACATCGACATGCATTATTGTAGTAGGTGCTAGGTCCACTGCTTTCTGTATATTATCGAAAATGTAGTCTATTGCCCTGAAGTATGTTCCAGGGCCCTCATTTCTCGAGTCCGGACAGCATTTTGCTCTCAATCAGTTTCTCTTGTATTCTGTACTGTCACTGATCGAAGTATTTTTCTGAATAGTTGTTATTGACCTGCATGGGGTCACGGATCATTTTACTAATCAATAAAATGTCCGGAATGTGTAACACTTGTTCTCGCTGAGTTGGCACATGTGTTGAGTGGGCTGGGTTTCATGTCATTCCTCCCCGTTCTTCCATTTTGAAAAACTGTCCACCTATCAAATCTGCAGGATCCGAACTTCAAAGTGACCTCTTGGTATTTAAATTGCCTCCTAAAATCACTTCGTCACATTTGTAAAATACGTCATTACGGCGACTCGTAGTACATGTGATAGCTGATCTTCCCACGTTGCAGCGAACTCCAACCTACGCTCTCTATTCCCGTTTGTTTCAGTTACATACTCCCACGTTCCTGCAAAGTTACTAGGGGCATTCAGTCTTGTGGTGGGCAGTGGCCATAATTATTGCCTCAGCTGTATAGACTGACATTGTTTACAAAATACATAAAATGCTGTCGTTGGTGGTGGTGGTGGTGGTGGCACTGGCAGTTGTCAGGTATTAGTACCGCACTGCTGGAAATGATCGTAGCATTTACGTAAACAATATTCATCTCGCTGTTATTATGATTTTTTGCAGTAGCAGCCACTCTGTTGCTAAATTATTCGATTTGACTTCATATCGCCTCAGGGCATATCTCAACCAAACCAATTTTGAGTGAGGTCAGCACATCTCATACTCCCTCTCTTAAGTATTTTACACTGACACTAATTCTTGATGTTCAACATACTGCACTGCAGTAACCTGTAAGTACTGATTTCTACTACCTCACAGACAGAAAGCTCCTTACTTACGTTCTGTAATCGTCGGCAAAATAGGTGACCGTCGAAGCCACTTACAAAACTACAATTTTAAATATAAAACGTTCCGAAATTCCTTATGCAGCTAAGAAAAGTTACAGACGAATAAGCTTACGGCAAATAATAGAAGCTTCGTTCGAAATGAGCAACTTTTGTTCAAGGCTTTCCATCTTCTACATTGTCGTCTTTGTGTATAAGACGAAACTTGATTTGACAACCGCAAATACATTTTCATTTCAAAATGAAATATTTCCTTTCTGTGGGAAATATTGATGTCAACTTCACAACTTTGGAACCCACAATGATCTAACGTCTCGGTCAGTCGAATACTTAATGTATCTGCGTGACAGGAGTCCCGTAAGTTATAACTTTGTAATGATCTTGTTCGCGAATAAATAAGTGGCTACCTTTTGTCCACAAATTGTTACTTTCCTTGTCTCCCAGCGCTATTTCCATATTTCTCGTCCGTTTAAGAAAGAAATTCATAAATTTCTTCAAAAAGGCTCCGTGATGTTTCTAAATAGCTCCAGGCAAATGTCAGGATCATTCCTTTGAAAGGGCACGGCCGAAATCCTCCCCCATCCACAACCATATTCTAGCTTCTACTCTGTCTATAAAGACCTCGATTACGACGGGACGTTAAACCAAGTCTTCCTTCCTTTCTTCTTTCTTCGATGACGGTACTGACCATCTTCTCTCGCAGTGGGATAAATGTACTAACAATTATAGCTATAACTTTTGAGATAATAAACATTCAAAAATGGTTCAAATGGCTCTGAGCACAATGGGACTTAACATCTGTGGTCATCAGTCCCCTAGAACTTAGAACTACTTAAAGCTAACTAACCTAAGGACATCACACACATCCATGCCCGAGGCAAGATTCGAACCTGCGACCGTAGCAGTCGCGCGGTTCCGGACAGAGCGCCTAGAACCGCTAGATCACCACGGCCGGCAATAAACATTACACATACTTTTGTTCCAACTATCTAATTTTCATGTGAGTGTCTCCTATAATTTCTTGGTGGCAACTAGTTATCCACTCTACATGAAAAACTTCTTTAAGTTGTCACTTTGGACGTCTCTTGCTACACTTTACCTCTGGATTCATAGACCATAACAGCTTCGAAGTATCGGGCTTTCATTGCATATGAGAATTTCGATTTTATCGGTGTAATTCAGCTGGATAACATCACCAGTTTCCTGCAGCATTTCCGAATCTTTACCTGTTATTACGTTAACATGAGTTGATGATTAATAATGTCCTTCTGTGACTGCTGTTTTAACATGTGGCTGTAAAGATAGTACATCAGGACCATCCAAGATGGAAACACGCCACGTTAGAAATACGATTCAAATGGCTCTATGGTTCAAATCGCTCTGAGCACTATGGGACTTAACATCTTTGGTCATCAGTCCCCTAGAACTTAGAACTACTTAAACCTAACTAACCTAAGGACATCACACACATCCATGCCCGAGGCAGGATTCGAACCTGCGACCGTAGCATTCGCGCGGTTCCGGACTGAGCGCCTTAACCGCGAAACCACCGCGGCCGGCTTCGATTCAAAAGATGGACAATGCTGTGCGGCTGACCTCTCGAGATCTTTCTCGTTCTTATTGAAATAGTCTGTTTTTCCCGCACAGTCCAAACATGAGCGTTAAGAACGATTGAACATGGTCATCAAGTGCAATTATTCCCAAGCCACAATCAGGAACAGAAGCAGTTAAGCAATTATCTTCCACATATCATGCCTTTAAAATTGAAGCTCCAGAAAGGACACCAACTATTTAAATTTTATGTAACTGGTGGTTACAGTGTCTGTGTTTATGCGTTTCTACATCTTCACAGTATATGCGTGCATGGATGAGAAAACAAACACTGATCTGACGATTACAGCTGTGGTAAATATTACGTGCTGCAATCGAATATTGTGAATCTAGATTGACGTCAGCTGTTTGCGACACTTGAAAATTAGTGAGGGACCAGGTACGAACCCCTATTTCCCGCTTATTGCGAGTGGTCGCCTTAATAGCTTCGGCTATCCGAGCATGCCTCCGGAACCTATCCAAACTTAACATACTGAGTCACGGAGTCCACAACACTTAAGCTCAAACCTTTCGTGTTTTCCGCACAGGGCAGACAGTTGCACCCTGCGACTGTATTCATTTCAAGTAGTAAAGGGTACAGCAATCAGACGCAATGATGTGTATTTCAAATCTAGATTTCGGTCGCTGTGAAGTCATCTTCTGTGCTCTAATGTAAGTTAAAACATAAAAAGCTTGTATTTGCACAGAGTCCCAACTGGACTGTTCATGTCAGAGGTTGAGTTCACACACTCTGACTCTGACACGCACATTCCAACTGGGACTATGTGCATACACAAGTGTATTTTATATTTTAACTTACATTTAATGCACTGAATATTACCACACAGTGACGCAAATTTAGATATGAAATAAACATCATTACGACTGATTATTGTACCCTTTACTACTTCAAATATTCTGCTGTCACATTAATCTTCGTCATCGACGACCATAGCAAGCATGTCTAAAGGAGATTATAATGTCAAAACACAGATACTAAATAAACACAGACGCTGTAGTCCTCAATGTAGTACCCACGCCTGCACAGACTAAATTGACAATAAAATATTTGTCTCTCCATGTGTGGGAATCACGAAATGTGCGAGCGTAATGGTTATTGTCTACGAGTCATACGCACTTTTGGATCGGTCATGGAAGCGTGCTCAGATAGATGTAGTGGTTAAGGCGACTTCTCGTGAAAAGCGACAAATCCAGTTCCGCGCCGCGGTCCAGCACAAATTTTCATAAGTAGTCGCAAACTTCTAACATTATTCCAGTATTGTTTTCGAGAGTGTTCTCCGCATATATAGAGTATGAAATTTAGTACAGGGATCTTCCATCTCTGGTAGCTCAGCTCCAGCTGCGCTTCGTTTCGAACAGAGCTTGGATGATAGATGCGGGTATGTCTTCCACGTGCCTTGAACTCTATGCCAGAGTACATCAGTAGCACTGCCTGTTCCTCGCAGCCCTTGACGGGACCCTTTCAATGTGTGTGAGATCTGGATAACTTGTGGCCGGGGCAACACAGGGACACCCTCTATCGAGGCAGACGAGGAGTAGCAAAGGGAGCATGCATTCGTGCATTGTCTTGTTGAATGATAATGTTTCGGATACCTCGAAGGTACGGTACAGTCACCGGCCATAACACATCAAATTCCTAACACCAGCAGTTAGAATTACCAACTATGAAAGCCAGAGGTGATTGAGTGTCGTGGCCAAGGGCCTCCCATACCATCACGCCAGGTGCTGTTCTCGAATGCCCATGACCAAAACAATCTAGCAACTTCCGTTCTCCTCCGACCCATCACAAACAAATGTTTGTGGCTGTTATTTATTAGCATACAGGTTGTCCCACAAACGAGCTTAGACTGTTCCAACATTAATAACATGATCAAAAATAACAAAAAATTGAAATTTTAGGTCAACTAGATGGTATTGATATTATTGATTATGTTTTACTGCTGAAGATATTCTAAATGCCCTCCATCGCCAGAAATACAGCGTCTGCAACCCTACGGGACAAATCAACGCACATGTGTTGTGGTTGCCACTCGAAAGGATTCATTGGCAGTCACAACCGCCTTTCTCGTGTCATCCAGCGTACGTGGTTTTGTGGCTCAGTCGGTGTCCTTCAGAGTTCCCCGCAGAAACTAATAGCGTTAGATAGGGGAATCTGGATGGAAACGTAACACTTCCTTGTCAACCTATCCACCTCTCAACAAAGGTTTCATCCAGAAACTGCTGCAAGTCATTATGGTAATGTGACGGTCCACTGTCTTGTTAAAAAAAAAAAAAAAAAGGTCTTCCTCTCCGTATAGTTGCTTGCAGTATATGTATGCTTTTTTTTCTGGAGAGTTTAAGTGTACGCAATGCCACGTGTACTGCTAATTGACCACGCAACATACGACATTAAGCCGTGGAAGCAGGCCGCACAACAGCCAGTGGTGCTTCAGTTCCGAGCCAACAGTGTTAAAAACTGCTATGTGCATTTCATGGCATTCATCTCGCCCTCTGGTCAGTTTGTGTGCTCAAATACAGGTTGCTTTCACTGGTTCCACAAACTTCCATTGAACTAAATATTAACGTGAAATAAGCTATTGTTCAGTTTGTGAGCCAACGGAGAGAGCTAATTATTCTATGGTACTTTAATACACCTCGTAATAAATAAAGGCCATCATGTAGAACTTAAAATATTAAAATTTTCGTGTCTAAATTTTACGCGAGGATCATTGCTGCTTAAGAGAGGCATTGTCGCGGACTTGAAAAATATTTTCAGAACATAGATTTAGGGCTTTACAGCTCTATGATGTTCGTTTTGCTCATTGTGATAGCTGTTCTCTTAAAGCAACGTCCATTTCGCGTTACGCTTCTTGCCTGCTGTTTTTATCCTACGAGCTAACATCTCAAAGATGTTCAGACTCACATGCGGTTCCTCTTCGTCGAAATGTCTTGGCTCAAACACGTCTAGGGGTTGAACCACACGTGTCGCATTGCACGTCCGAAATTAGACACTTGTGACCCTTTGCTTAAATTGTCTGACTGATGGCAAGTTTGCGAAATACAGAGTTAACATAACATATAATAACAGTAATCAGAATATCGGGAACTAAGTTAACGGCCCATACATTGTGCAGGCCACACAGTAGCGATTTGGTTACAAAAATGTTTATTCAGAAAGCAAACTAATAGCGAAAGTGGTCGTATTTAAAGTTATCTACGCGAAAAGCTAGAGTTCACACCAGGAGCGCGGCTGCTCACCGCTCGGAGACTAAGTCCCGCGATACCACACAACCCGAATCCTTCTAAGCCGTTTCACTTCCTAGATGCCTAAAGACCGACCGTCCGCTTTCGCGTCTACCTCCGAACTGTTCCCTTGGGTGTCTCCAGCCGAACTGTCCCTCTGCCCATCATCGGCCGCGTTTCCCACGCGCCGAATATCGCTCAACTGACTAGGGCAGTTCCCTTTTCTAAAGCAGTCCATCTGTTTGGCTACAGTTTATTCCACATTATTTTACATTTTTACATATTTAAATAATCAAAGCTTGACCACTTTCACGTTCTAAATAATGTAACAATAATATCCATTAAATAATAAACGTACAATTCTTTTACATAAAACCAATAAAATTTCCTTCTTAACATTGAATGTTACGGCCAGTAGCCTTGCACCAATGTGGTTTCTGATAAATAAATAATGAACTAAAGTAACTGTTATGCACTAAACTTTATAACAAATATTCTATTACCCAATGTTTCAAGAAGACTTCATGCTGTCATCGTTCAATGTGTTTTGTGTGGAGGAAATGATGATCTGATGCTTCACTGAAAATACTGATAAATTAAATTCACTATAGCTTTTAAACGGACAAAGTTACAGAGTTTATATTCACAACGATTGTCATTTTAATGATGGGGTTCTATATGAAATGTCGATCGTTAAGATCGACCAAAGCATTCAGATTTTAGCATTCAGGTTTATGTTAGAAAACTTGTTAATTTCATTTTAACAGTAAATCTTAAAATATTATAGATATGATCAATATTCAAATTTTATTGAGATTACCGTGAAAATTTATGAAGTATGGTAGATTAAAATTACAGTGGATCAGTTCCCTGAAGCTCTACAGCATTAAACAGTTTCCGCAAATATTTCCCTTTGTAGCCGATCTTAGGTCCGCCATATTTAACACTGCTACGTCTCCTCGTCCACAAACAGCTTCTTCTGGGTTTCCCTATGACTTAGGTTCTCGTCTGTCTCACTCACACACTACTCATTTAGCACAATAGACGGTTTCCCCATCTGTGGCGAAGATGTTCGTTTCACAATTCCTGAACGCTGACTCTTTCGGTCATACACTTAAATGAAAGTGAAATGCTACTTAACTCACAATACATTGTTTTTAATGAAGAACCTTATTATCAGCCTATATACTACCAAAGTCGATCTCTTCAAAATAAACGTTTGCGTAGAATTTACACCACCGAGTTCAGGTATTCGGACAAATCGTAGAGTGGGTGACTAATATGTTGCTTTTTCTTTATTTTCGAGTATTTGGAGATTTTCAGTTTCCTGGATGACGTCCACCGGAAATCTGTTTCAAGCTTTTGCACAACGATATTATAGATCTTTTTGAACCTTAGCGGGGAAATTATTTTTCTTCTAGACTCCTGGTTGTGAACTGTAGTCAAACCCAAATTCACCTTCGTTATTTACCGTAAATACTATTACGGGGTTATATGGAGTGGCAAGCCACTGTAAGAACCGCTAGGTCCCTGAAGAGGCTTCTAAGAGGTTCTCGGGTATTTATACAACACGTTTAGTGCATATTTCTGTAGAATAAATTCTTTGTTTAACATAGTTCAGTTTCCTCGGCAGATTATGCCATACGACACAGCTGAGTGAAAATATGAAAAGTGCGCTAGCGATTCTGTCCGGAGGTAAACTCAATGAGATAGCGCAAAGCAGGCTTAAGAGACCTTTTCGATAACATTTTCACGGTACTGATACATTTCAGTTTACTATCCACGTGGATATCTAGGAACTCCCGACATGGACCTTCAAACAGTGTGGGTCGAACCATTTGCACTAAGCCGTATGGTAACTTTAAGTCCGATTTATTCCTTTGGAACCGCGTAATGTGAGTCTTTATAACATTTAGTGTTAAGTTGTTTTCTGCGAACAAGTTGTAACAATGCATCATTTTTCTCCTGACTGTCTCTGTCGTGTGAGTGTTGGATGGTATTTATAAACTTGCTGTTTAGATGTGTCGTCCAATCTTCGGTTAAATTGTTTATGTAGATCAACAACAGGAGCGGCTCAAGCAATCAATCTATCAGGACGCACTGCAAATTTACCTCTATCACGATCCTATGGTTTGTTAAAAATGCGACTCGATGTACGAACTGCCTTTCATTCTCCTTATAGAAATTCCTGATATGACCAAAAAATCCCTTCGCTAGGCCATAGATAATACCAACAGGATATTTTCTCTCAATTAGTTCTACTTAGGAGTGAGTTCTTGAGATACAGTATCGCTTTTCCTGTAGAGACGTATTTAAGGCAGCAAAATTGAGCTTTTGTTAAGAGGTGAGTTCAGATCAGAAGGTTTAATGTTCTGTTGTAAAAAATCTTCTCAATGCAAAAAGGAAGGAGTGGATTAACAATTACGTGCCAATTTCCTACCTCCACGTTCATTCCACAAAGTGAGCATTTTGTCACTTTCGTTTAAATGCCACATATCCAGAGCGTTACAACTCTTTATGATCTCTTTGACAACTGTTTTCCCCAAAAATAATGTCTGCTGATGGAGAATACAATGCCTGCTAAGTGAGTTTCAGAGATATACTTTAGATGGTCCTATATTTGACCCTGCGTTTCCAACTAATTTCAGAAAGTTTATGTATTCAATGTAGTGGCCAATGATTTCAATTTAACTCTTGGTTAGCTGCTACTGTCATCGTGGAGTTGAATACTATATGCCTTGTCGAATTTTTCGTTTCTTGCCTAGCATTGCTCCAATCACCCTTGATTTGCTCTAGGAACTTTGAATTTTTATCCACAGAACGTGATATTTGACGACACAGTGGTCTGTCTTTAAATCTTGATTAGAGATCGTCCTCCGCATTAAATAATGTTCTCTCCTAGAGGCACAAAATGTTTTGATCCCATACGTTACCTGCCCCTTCTCTCGAAGTCCAGTGCCATTGACTATGATTAGGTGAGGAGTAACATCGGGTTCATTGTTTTGAAGAATATTTGTGGGAATGAATTAAGTTTCTCATATGTGTTTCCTTGGTAAATATTTGCCAGTGTACATTTTGTACTTTTTTTCTGATTGATAGGAATACTTTATTGCTGACATTTGATCATCGCAGTTTGATAAATTATGAACTATTGCTTTTGCGCGAAAGAATGTTGGATTTGGAAATCAGTTTTAAACTGTTGTCCCACTATGCTGTTTTGTATTTGTTGTGAATATTGTTGTGGGAATAAACACAGTTGGGGATTACTAAATAAGTTCCTTCGGTCACTACTGTCGGAAATTTAATCAGTTCTCACAAGTAAACAGACACTAACTTCCCAGTTAGTGGTGAGTTTTAGTATCTTCAGCCAAGTTTTTGATTCCGTCCGGAAGAAAACCATTAATCAGTCATTCCGGGAATACCTGGCAGATTACATAACTTCTCAGTTATTTCTCAATTGTTCTATTAGTACTCTCTCTATTTGCCTAATGTAGTATGACGCCTTTTCTGTTGTAAACGTCTACATTATTTGCTGCTGTACTTACTGAAATAAATGAGAAATTGTGACCAATACGTCACACTAAACACACAGTTGTTTGCGTGGATCATACAATGCTTTCGTATACGTTAAATGATTATGGAATCAGTGGAAAAGCTGAACAATAATTGACCTCATCTTCGAAAGGTAGGCTGTTCATTGTCAAACTAACAGAAGAGGTATTGTAAAAAGAATATACAAACTACCGTTTCTTCCAGCTTTTTATTTAGGCTGCGAGTTTCGACTCCTCAAGACAGTCATTTCAGGCCCTGTAGCATGAACGACAAGCACCATCAATTCGTACATGCATATTCCATTGAACCAATATTTGCACTTGGTTTCCGTAGCAGACTTCGCGAGCATTGTTTTCTCTTCACAAATGTAACAACATCGCCTGTCATTCGGGATGTTACCAATGTACGTGAAACATTTCTGTAGCACTGACAGTTGTTGCATGTGCGAAATACACACATGGCTCGTCAAGTCTTCTGTAGCAACCAGGCGTACATATTTATTCCCTGGCATATACGAGTGCGACTGGATGGTGTTTGTCGTTGATGCCACAGAGCCTGAAAATGACTGTACAGAGGAGTCGAAACTCGTAGCTGAAGTAAAAAGCTATTAAAATAACGGATATTGGAATACTCTCTTTACAATTTATCGAACATCCGCAATCCCACAACTTCATGATTGGAAACTAGATCTACGTTTACTACATAGTAAAAATATTTCAATCAGACTGGGAAGTGAAGTGGTGGGGAGGCGGGGGTGGCACAGATCTCTAATCTGGTTTCATCACTCTCCTTTTCTTCTTTTTCCTATGCCTTTGTGCCTCTGATCCTCGTCTACTCGGGGTGGGCATGACTACTTACAAATCTTGGATGGTTAATCATAGGGATACCCAGATGCCGTTGCTGTCGCCATTCCCCCCCCCCCCCCCCCCTCTCTCTCCCTTCGTAACAAATTAAGTTTTCAAGAGTTACTGCATGAGCGAGACTATAAAAGATAATTTCTTTATTATTGTTAACACTTATCATCTATACATCTAAGCTGACTCATTGCACATGCTTCCTTTAACAGAATTGTTCGTATATCCTTTGGAAAATGTTACTAACTACCTAATTGTGTAGGTCAACTAACCCCAACTGTCTGTGAAAGAGTGAATACGGTTTCTAAGTGCTTGCGAACGAAGCAGCTGTTTTGGAGCTGGGTACCAGCCCACTGTTCATTTCTTTGATTGTGAGAAACTACCTGCCAGCCACTTCCGTCTGGCTAGCACACCGGCCATAGACGTTAATCCACCGAACTTACTCTTTGCGGGACAGAGCACCTTCCCATCCCGGAAGCGACAATTTAACATGCACGGCTATTAGGGCTGGTGATTGCGTTACTTTTATTGATATGCAGTATGTCAGGAGTGTAGGTGCAGATACTTTTATATGTGGTACCTTTCTAATTACCCACTTAATGTGTTAGCATTTTTGTGTTTCCAGAAGTCTTCCTACAAACTGAAGTTAAAATCTTCTGGGTTATTAGGATGCGTCATGTTTCGTCTGAAATAATCGAAGTTTCGATCCCTCTCCTGGGATCTTCCTCAGGATCTTCCGGTGTCCACTACTGCTAGACACGAAACGTCGATTATTTTAGAGGAAATATGATGTGGCCTAATAACCCAGAAGACTTTAACTTCACATCACATAATTTACTACCAAATGTTTTCTACTCCACTAATTGAAATACGCCTGTCAGTATAGACTAACCATTTTGTTTCAGACGGCCACACGTCAACACTTGACCTGGTGCCCAGCAGAAAATAACATAAACGGCTTGCACTTCTCACATGTACTTGGAGGTAGTACCCAACTTAAAAACACACGACTTGTAACAGCTGTAATTAATAGGCAGAAAATTGTGTAAATACTGATGTAATGTTGTTTGATACACTGTCCCCAGCCAGAGCGCGCACGAAGGCTTTCAGACAGTCGTTCTTCCCGCGAACCATACGCGACAGGAACAGAAAAGGGAGGTAATGACAGTGGCACGTAAAGTACCCTCCACCACACACTGTTGGGTGGCTTGTGGAGTATAAATGTAGATGTAGATGTAGATCAATAGAAATATCTGCACTTATATCTGTTACACCACGTAAATCAACGATGTGCCTCTAAATACGAAAGTCGACACAAAACTTGTTCACTTTGCTGGTAACACACGAGATGCTGTGAAAGACGTGAAAATTCACACAAATGATGTAGCCAATAAGGTAGTCAGTAACATCAGGACGAGACTTTTAGGGTTTTAATGCTTACTTCTAACAAAACTCAGTCTTACAGTTCCTGATACTGAATTCTTGTAAAAGCGAAATTCTATTGCCAGAAGGTGACCAAACAGTCAGTGATGTCGACCATTTTAATGTTTTAGGAGTCTGTACAGATGGAAGGCAATCTCAGGATTATCACGTTCAAGATCTTTTGCAGAAATTGGGTGTCATTTTTTTCACTATAAGAATTATCTATACTCCCTCCGAAAGTGCAGCTGGAAGGTTTGACTGCTTTGTTTAATTTTGCCATTAGGTTGTTTGGTGTTATATTCTGGAGCATATGTGCCCACTCACCGACAATATTCTTAGCACACAAACGGACGGCAACTTATCTGTATAATAGTTCCTCGTAACAGTAACTTTTCTCTGTAATATATTACCTATTCTTATACATACGTTTTTCGTGTTTCATTGATTCTTTAATTCCTTGTTCATAAATTTTCTAATGAATATTCTGTAAATTATGTACTGATTGAATCCTTCCATGACCAAACAGCTTTGCCAGGTCTCACAGACATTCTAAAAACACCTAAGAATATTTCCAAGGTTCTGGTTTTCCGCCAAAAGAAACGCATTAATAGTTCTCTATTGGAGCGCCATTTTAAAGGCTAAAAAGGCTACGTCTTGCGCCGCCACCATTTGGAACCTCATGAAACTAAATGGGCTGAAGTGAGAATATTCCAAGACGTCCCACAACAAATTCCACGTTTTTTCAATGGAAATTTGCACAGAAAAGAAAGTGTAGCACTACTTACTGAACGCCCCTCGTAGATACAGAACACATCCCAATATTATGACGTAACTTTAAAGTGATGAAAATATTTATACTTGAAACAGTTGCAAATCTATCGTTGTAGCTCAATCATTATATGGATCATGATTATGATCGTGATGATCACACGATGCTTGCAGACTCGTTTCCTGAGGCATTGTAAAGTTATTGATTTCCGGCTTTAGAAGTCACGGACTCATTCAGCGCGCAGGAAACTCATTAAAAACATAGTTCTGCTTACTGACCGATGCGCTCCGTTGTCGCCGTTGTTCCTCCTCTGCGGCAGTCTGTGCATTATAAATGGTTTCTCGTTCTCGCAATTAGTCAGTATTCAGACTTTTAATTGGGTACTCATCGGATTCAGACCGAAATTGTATGGAATCAGATTGTGATAACGAGAATAATTAATCCTGACTTGTACACAATTACATACTAGGCCGCCCATATACCAGTTCAGTTCCGCATACTCAAACACGCCCATTCCGTAGCCCACATGTGCCATTGAGAGGTAACCGTTATCAAAGGAGGCTGTGTAAAATAGAACAGTGATCATGGTACTGGTGATCTGGAATTTGCGTCCTTGTGAAACTAAATTAATGCTGTCTGAACTTCTCCACGTGTAATTTTAGTGGCCTCAAAAATGCATACATTTATATGCAATTAGTTTAATTTACAAATTTTGACACTTTAGGGTACAACCAGTATTAGTAGCGGCGCCGGGTCGAATGCTCAAGAACATTCAAGCTTTAATGAAAGCATCTGAAATGTCTATGTAAGTCCATTTTTATACAAGATAGTAGCCGGACTTCGCACGTTCAATATGGAATGTGAAATCGAAAACACCTTCAGCCATCTGTATTTCCAATTTTATTTTATTTTTAGAGCAATTTCGGCCTGTCACTACGTCGTCTTCAGGCTTCTTGAACGTGAACGACGTGTAGGAATAACCGAACTCATTTACAATAGTAATAGGGTTCAGCATACACTTAACAGCATCCGTAGACTTCTCTTTTAAAAGAGATATCCCTTGATTGGTATTGCTAAAAAATAAATATACGGACACAAGTGACTGTATGGTGGTCCCTATTTCGATCATACATGACTCATAGTTCTTCCTATACGTCGATCACATTCCGAAAATGAAACAAAATTAGAAATACAGACAGCTGAAGGTGTTTTTGATTTGACTTTTTTTTTATTTGAAATGCTGTCTGCTGCGGTAAACAGCGGAATTTGGAGGACCAACAAGCCCCACGGAGCATTATTTT
Source organism: Schistocerca gregaria (assembly GCF_023897955.1). Lineage (NCBI taxonomy): Eukaryota > Metazoa > Arthropoda > Insecta > Orthoptera > Acrididae > Schistocerca > Schistocerca gregaria. The sequence continues at coordinate 306,709,337 of NC_064924.1, read as the reverse complement.
CAACGCAAAAATACCTCCAACAGCGAAGGATTACATCTTTTCTCAAATTTATCCATCTTACTTTGGATAAGAGGAAAAAGAAATTTGTGGCACAAAAAAACTGGACAAGGGAGGTGGTCAGTTAATATTCATTAAAGAATCGTCAGTTTGGTAACGGAGGGACGTTTGGAGAGGATGGAGGATCAAAATTAAACAGGGATACGAACGCCTGATTATATGAGCAAATTCAGATTTATTTATGTTGCAAGAGTAATGCAGAGTTGAAGAGGGTGGTACAGGAATGAGCTGTGTGGAGGGATGTAACAAGTCACACTTAGGACATAGGACCACAACAACGCGTGCCTGTATCAGTCTCAAATCTGATCTTCAATTTAATCATTGAAAATCTTCAGGGTCCGATCGAACATTTTAAGCAACCGACGCTTTATTTTCTCACCATAGCGCAGTCCAACGTTTTTTCAGCATTTACCCTTTAATTCAACTGATATTCACACTGCAGTGATTTTGGGTCTGTACTGAAGTACCGAATACGTACATGATCTGGACGACACAGTATGTGCACCCACTTAACGGTGTGTATGACAACCCTGGAGCTCATAATTACATGAAGCCAATGGTGATCGGTTGAGGGTTCATTGCTTTTCTTAATAAACAGAGACAATTACATATATACAAGTGTATTTTTATGAGGATGGTTTAGGTCACATAATAGCAGAGAACATACTGGCGTTCACCTGAAGTAAATAAAAGACCCCATCTAAATTCGAGATGTGTTTGGCAGGATGGAGACAAGAGCCTCCAGTAACATTAATTACTGGGCGGTAGTTTGTGGGCTGGGAGGTGGCAGTCGATAGCGTCAGAGATGTGTTTCATGAGGTTCATATTGACTGAATTAATGTGAATTCATTATTATACTCCTCAGACATGTGCAGCACGATCCTGGCTTTGCGACTAGGACTGTTATCAACTGGAAGATGCCATCACCTGCAAGGGAGGTATCTAGCTGAAGGGATACAGGACGTCCGCAGTTATTGTCATCTAGTCGACAGAATTCTCCGATTAATACACAGGTCTCCTTGGATAACACTCCTCACCGGCCTACCTCACTGACGTGAAGCATGTTTCGAGTAGTCGTTTACCTGACTGACAGCGCATGTGGGCACGACCAGTGATCTGGTGGAACAAGATCATCTGATCAAATAACATATTTCCGCTGATAAACGGTTCAGTCTCTGTGATTACGTGTCCACTGTAGTCGTAAATGACTACGTCGCTCGGTCAGCATGGCAATAGGTTCTCTGCTGCGGGACAAAATACGCTGTACGGTGTGAATCTAAACACTTACGCTTGCCCAGTCATTGTACTGGGTCGTCAGATATGCCACAAGAACATCACCTATCCTTCTTTATAGAATGGCCAACCCTCCGATCCACGGTCTTTCACGAGGCTTTGACGTCAAATTTATTTTTGCATACTCAGTGTTTCACCGTCCACTTTCCACACGTTCGCACGACCGTAGCACGGTAGGAGCCGGACAGCTTCGTCATTTCTGAGAATATTGTTCCCTCCTCTTTCTCGGTGTAGCCCAAATCGGTGGATTTCCCCGTTTGCTGTCCGTGTCATCGTTAGAATGGAATGGAATGATCATATAAAGTTGATCGTCGGTAAAGCAGATGCCAGACTGAGATTCATTGGAAGAATCCTAAGGAAATGCAATCCGAAAACAAAGGAAGTAGGTCACAGTACGCTTGTTCGCCCGCTGCTTGAATACTGCTCAGCAGTGTGGGATCCGCACCAGACAGGGTTGATAGATGAGATAGAGAAGATCCAACGGAGAGCAGCGCGCTTCGTTACAGGATCATTTAGTAATCGCGAAAGCGTTACGGAGATGATAGATAAACTCCAGTGGAAGAGAGACGCTCAGTAGCTCGGTACGGGCTTTTTGTTAAAGTTTGGAGAACATACCTTCACCGAGGAGTCAGGCAGGATATTGCTCCCTCCTACGTATATCTCGCGAAGAGACCGTGAGGATAAAATCAGAGAGATTAGAGCCCACACAGAAGCATACCGACAATCCTTCTTTCCACGAACAATACGAGACTGGAACAGAAGGGAGAACCGATAGAGGTACTCAGCGTACCCTCCGCCACACACCGTCAGGTGGCTTGCGGAGTATGGATGTAGATGTAGATTTAGATGTAGATGTAGAATGTTTCCCCAACCGTAAGTGTTTGGTTCCACACATCAATAAACGTGTGACAGAAAGAGAATGACCCTCTCTCTTTGTGGTTTCTGTCCTCATAATTATAACTACGGTATCGTTAAACTGGTTTAGGTATGTTGCTAAACTTCCTCGGCCACTTTCTGGATGACGGCGTCGTAATTATGACGCAGGTGGCGACCACAGTGGGCTTGCACTTAATGTTGCCCGTACGGGCTCCACGTCTCTTATGGAGATGCATCAGTGGAAGCAATTGCTGCCATAACCGCCGAATGGCGTTAATGCCAAAGAGAGTTGCATAGTGTCGACAGAGTGTTTATCTCTGATGGCTACAGGAGTAAATATCAATGCTGCCCCACACGAGTGGATGAAGAACATGTTACATGCGACGTAGGTAATGCTACAAAGAGTTTGTAAACATGGAAGATGAAGAATGAGTTGGTCATTATGTGGAGTGATTTACTGTAACACAGGGTAATATAAACAGAATACGAGATTCTATGTTTGTCATCGCTTTGTTACGATATGTAGCAAACAAATTTGCAATCACTAAATTTAAAATCGTTAAGAGAACTCACGATAACAAAAGAAGCGGCATCACAATGACCAGTAAGCGAGTAGTTACTGGCGTAATAAACACAGTCTACTTCTTGCCGGACGCCATAGCACTCTAAGCTAGATAGGCACCTGGCATCGCAAAGGCTCATACCATAAAAATTATTTGGTAAGACCCAAATACGTACGTAGGTATTTCATAAAGTAAGTTACGCAAGTCGTTCCACTCTAAGACGATTGAGGAACAGTGGCGAGTTCTCAGACGAGAGTACATGATCCAGGATTTCTAAAGACACAGCTCTGCTGATGTACAGATAACAGGTGCATCACGGTGAGGGAATGCAATGGCACGGGATCTGGAAAGGTACTCTAAAGTTGAGGTACGTGGAACTGTACAATTCTTGTGGGTATATCAACTAAAGTTCACACATTCACCTTGCTGGTACATGGACCAAATGCAAAATACCATTCAGCCATAGTAAAATGGTACCAACAATTTGCCCAAGACTGAACAGGCTTGGATGATGCTGATCAGTAAATTCAGATCTTGCAACATGTGAATTCCGTCCGGTGGCGGGGAGAAGAGGTTTCCCAACGACAAGGACGCTCACGAAGTCGTCCTCGAGCGTCTCCTGGCTTCGAAGCTCCGGCCGTTGTTTACAGATACTTGAAGACTAGGTTTAATAAATAATATCATGTATTTGTGTCACTTTGAAGTGTAGAGCAATATTCAATAAAAGTTAACTGACCTGCCCCAATAATGGGATCTCTTTTTGAAATCCCCTCATAATTTCAGTTTTCGTCTTAGCCGTATATTTAATCAGTCTGGAAAGCTGTGTTACGGAATTCGGTAAAATGACCATGTTCAAGTTTCAACTGAACATACCTACTGCAACTACACATATTTCAACAAGCCTTCTATCTCCCACATTGTTCATCCCCAAAGATCCTTATATTAACAATGTAATTATCGCTCAGTTTCTCAGAACGTGCCCTGTCAATACGTCCCTTCTTTTAGACAAGCTGCGCTATAAAGTACTTACCTCACCCTATTCGATTTAGTATCTCTTCGTTAATTACTCGATCTAACAGCTAACCTTCTGGATTCTTCTGCAATACCAAGTTTCTGAAGCATCAACTTTATTATTTACTTTTCACTTCAAAATAGGGCTATACTTCATTTCTTTTCAGGGAAGACTTTCTAATTTTTAAATATATATAAGACGTTAGGGTTAATTACAGAAACACATTTCATGTTATTCACAGCGAATAACTCCTTCTTTTACCTTGGACTCTTGCAGTTAATTTCGCGCCCGATAGTTCTAATGTCTCATTTCCTAACTTAATTACTCCTGCACTGCATGACCTATTCCAGTAAATTTGTAGTAATTGTTGAAGTTCCATTTGTCTCCTTCAGTATTAAAATCCGAGCTACCGACAAATCAGGAAGGCAACTGACTGTCAGAAGTAACGGACGTTGTGAGGTTAACATATGTTACATCTGTGCGCTTCCTTTACTTCTGTGATAATGAGTTTCTTTCCCGACAGAAACAATGGAGGATTTTCACAAAAATTTGACAACTGATTTGGAACGACAACAGTTAATACAACAAATCGGTCGCGAAAGGATTTGTGGTTCCATTACCCTTGTTTTGTGTTTGTTGATGTGGACCTGATTACCTCTTTTCAATACACTACACATTCCTGTCCGAAAATCTTTCAAGTCCTTTGCGATCTCCGGAAGAGTTACAGTGTCATCGGCAAATCAAAGATTTCATTTCCCCTCAGTGAACCATAAATCCCTTTGAATACTTTTCCTTGGTTTCGCTTATTGCTTGCACAAAGTACGAATTGAATAACGGCGCGAATATGTTCTGCCTGCCTTCACAATTATCTACATTTCTTCGGGTCTCAAAAACTAATAACATTAAGTGAATTGGTATGAGAATACGAGTCTTATTTTGTTGTGTATCGTAGCTCAAGAAGTTTCTTTAGTACATAGTTTTACAGATTATTTATACATACATACCAAATGCCAAAAATGAAGGCATTTCGTCACTCGATACACATGTACATGATATCCCATGTATTCTCACACGCCAACAACAGACCAGTGACTCAGGCGCACTGTTTCGGTTCCAGAACGTTCGCCGGTAGAGGATGGGCAAATACTTGATATTTAGCGTGATGCCACAGTAAGAAACTGCTTGGTGTGAGGTCTGGCGAGCATAGGTGGCACTATAAGATCTTATAAATACTTCCGCCCCTGATCTGATCGATAGTTGAGATAGCTGTTGGTAGAGAAATGCTCTGACCTGTCTACGGAAATGAGGTGTTGCACCAATACGTTTCAGAATGAAGTCTCCAATGCCTTCATATCTGTGGGATAATCACCATTCTGTAAGCAGCTGCATAGAACACATTCAACTCGTGAGAGTCACGTACACGCTCCAGATAGTAATGATGCATTTCTGCTCCCCAAATTAGGACGCTTTGTTGATTCATCTTTCCAATCACACGAAAGGTTATATCGTCGCTGACAAATAATCTGCAGTGGAAACGGTTATATACCGGATGTTCTTGCTGTGACAAGGTAAACTTCGAACATAGGCTTCTTATATCACCTGCTAATGTTGGACACAGGCAATTTCTTTACACACTATATGGTGGTTTGGAGCATAGTTACTTTTTTACGTCCCTCGTTGTAGTCGGTTTCGAAGGAGTATGGCGGTAGCTTCCCCTCATCCCATTCATTACCGCTTGTGTGACGTTGTGACCCACAGTGTTTCAGTCTTTACACAAACACAAATCCAGCGCACCATTACCAGTAAGATAAAATTAATTTACGTAAAAAGTAATTTTTATTTATTTGTATGTACATCTTTCTGTAAACAAGTGGGTATTGCCAGAAAAGGTCCTGGTGTTCGAAGACCAGCATATCACGATCGCAGCGATAGTTGGAAAAGTGGACATCACTCACCAATCAATTTCCAGCATCCTACTCAGCATTTTTTCGCAACAGCTGTCGCCCCGTCCAGGGCCCCGCGAATTGCTAAGATGTGATGGTAACATATTACTCTTGCAAGAGGCAAACTATCACAGGGGAATGCTAATGAAGTCTCCAGAAGAAGTTACAACAGGTACTGAAGACGAAACCTCGCGATAAGCCGTTGAAGGTGCAGTTTTACAGTAGCGCCACGATCGTGGTCCAGCTCATTCTGCAAGTAACAAATTCTCACATACTGCTTCTTTGTGCTATTAAATTGTGCCTCACAGCAGGTACTCTCCAGACATGGCATCCAGTGACTTTCTCTTTCATTTCCAGAATAACGATGTGATTATAGAGGTAGAACATCTCCAAAGCAACGAAAATGCATTCTGCAACCGAGGTGTCCGCCAAGTCATCCATCACTCTGAAAAGTGCGTCGCATTAAAGCATGGATCTGTAGGCAAGAACAACACCGCTACCTATCTCATGGACGAGTCTCGATCTTTTCGCAGTGATAAATGAATCTTTATGGCTAGATTTTCCATTAGAGAGTACGAAAAGCTTTCTCCCTACTGCTGGCTACCATATTGCACTGCAGCTGCCAACTGAGGGCAACTGGAGCAACTGCATCCGATGCAGGCAAAATTCTGGAGTCTATTACTCCCTGCAAAATTTTTCTCCTGGATAAATTGAAATCTTATTGGGTTGCTGGTATATGCTACCAACGGATAATCTTATATCTAACCAAAAGAATGCAGAAAGTTTCACTTATTAACTGAACCAATGTACTATATCGACATTATTCTGACCAGGGAGTAACCATGTATGGGGTTTCCCAAGACTCAGTGTTGGGTCCACTACTGTTCCTCGTATAAGTGAACCGTCCCCATGATTATATACAACAAGCACAAATTTTTTTCCAGATGACTAAAAACTGAAGTAAACTCCGTCCGAACAGGTCTTGAAAGGCCCAACGGTACTGACCGGCCACCGTGTCATCCTCAGCATACAGGCGTCTCTGGGTACGGATATGTAGTGTCTTGTGGTCAGCACACCGCTCTCCCAGCCGTATGTCAGTTTAAGACACCGGAGCCGCTACTTCTCAGTCAAGAAGCTCCTCAGTGTGTCTGGCAAGTGCTGAGTGCACCCTGCTTGTCAACAGCGCTCGGCAGACCGGATGATCAGCCATTCAAGTGCTAGCCCGGCCCGACAGCCCTTAACTTTGGTGATCTGGTGGTAACCGGTGTTACCAAAGCGGCAAGGCTTTTGGCGCTTTTCCAGATGACACTAGTATTGAAATTAACCCTAGTTTACAAACAGAAACCGAAGAAATGGTAAACAATGTATGTAAAAGTACCATCACCTGGTTTGCTGTGAACGTTCTCACCCTCAATTTAAAGAACCCACAACATATTCAGTTCTGCCCATCTAAGGGTGCTACAGTAGTGACAAATATAACGCATTGCACATTGTGAGGAAGTAATAAACAAGGTGAAAAATTCCCGTATTGGAACTCATATTAATGACAATTTAAACTGGAAAAAGTCATTTTGGAACTCCTCAAACGACGTAGTTAAGCCGCATTTGCAGATAGAATCTTGGTAAATCTTTGGGAGAGACAAATCACAAACTGACCTATTTTGCATATTTTTTTTAGTAATGACACACGGAATACTGTTCCGCGGTAATTCATAATTAAGAAAGAAAGTCCTCATTGCACAAAAACGTCTTAGAGACTTACGTTTAAGGACATGGGCTTTGTGACTGCTGCTTTATTGTACATTTATTCCATCATGGAGTTTGTTACAAATAACTTGCAGTTCAAAACGAACAGTGATGTAGATAATTACAGTAGCAAAAGAACAAGTGACCTTCATTGCTTCACTTCAATATTGTCTTAAGCACAAAAAGGGGCCCACAATGCTAATAGTAAAACTAATGATTACTTTCCTAGTGATATAAAGTGTTTGACAGTCAGAAAAGTAAAATTTTGAAACAAAGTGAAAAAGTTTCTCCTCGAAAGCTCCTTCTATTCCGTAGAAGAATTGCTACTGTTGTGGCGTGAAAAAGTTGGTAAGGAGGAATTACTAACTCTCATTTTTATATTTTAAAAAATGTTCAGCATATAGCCATATTTACAAATTAAATTGTAGCGTACATATAAAATGACTCGTTCCACTTCATTACGATTTATCGTGCAAAATCATCTGCGGAACATGAAATTAACTAACTAATGAAAAGTATTTATTTTCTTCTTCCTGTCACCGTGTCAGTGAATAGCCCTGTACAATGATACACCCACTGGAGGCACGAAACCGCCTCACTGCCCAGCTTCATCAACCAGAGGCTCCGTTTCTACATAGCTACTACTGACCCACTCACTGTGTTCGCCTGAATGTCTGCTACCCGCGACACACGCAAGTAGGATGGTTAGAGCAGCGGCAGGCGCGACCCTGTATGTGTGTTTGTAGGGGGGCAGCGGAGCTTCCTCCGGACGAGAGATACGGCCGCTTTCGGTCGAGCTGCGCGTCACAAAGACCTCCCAGTCCCTGTGTGGGCGTTCGGTGCGCAGTTTTTGCTCTGTAGCTCCACCGGTCGCGTACTTCTCACTTTTGGAGCAAGCACGACGCAGACGCTCTTTGTTTAAGTTTATTTTAGAAATGGTATACATGTCGCTATCTAGACAGCATGTATGCCAGAAGGAGTAAGCCGCGCGCACAACTTATTGTATACTCCTTACTGCGATAGTTAAATCGGTCAACAGCGTAATAATCCACCTAAGGGGTTCAAAAATTAGTTTCGATATTAAAAGAATCGCAATGAGAAACTTACGAAAATTTCTGTAGAGATTAAAGTATTCCTTCTTCTAAAATAATAGGTTTCATAAATTTAAGCCTTGGATAGCAAAATCTGTAGCTGTAGAGGAAAGGTTCTAAAATTTTGTTTGCAATACATTATCTGTAGCTTTGAAGGCAGGAAGGAAAACGCACTTGTAGCGGTGTGTTACCTACTACCCGCACAAAAAGCAGACCCCAGTATAAGAGCTGATACGAAAGGGAAACATTAGTTGACAAAGAAGTGAGACTGCACCGTAGCCTTCCCCTAACGTTATGCAATCCGTAACTTAAGCAAATTGTGAAGGAAACAAAAGCAAGACTGAAAAGAGGTTATAAGATGAACATCAACAAAACTATAAAAAAGTATTGAAATATAGTCGAATCACATCGGATGATGTTTGTGGGATCTGCCGAAGAAATGAGACAATAATATAGATTACAAATTGTGTTTGAACTGTGATAGAACACTCTGCATACAGTTATTTTCACATTGTACTGTGGTAAAAAGCATTTTTTTGTTATAGAATACGAGAGAATCATATTTAGATTTCCACTTTTATGTTTGCAGGTAGTCGAAGTTTCCAGGACTGCCATGTGAAGTACGCTTCATCTACGGGTATCTCTGGAATGGCGGCATTTTAATATATTTATTACTCTGATGGGAAATCGAAACAAAAATTATTTTAGATGTCGACGGTTTTGAGATTTCTACCGAATTCTCAAGTAATCAACAGTAATTATCAGCAAAGATGTTCCTATGCATTATTTCCGAAAACTGTAAGAACCTGTTTCTCAAGTCATTCCTATTTGAACTTATCTGCTTTAAAATAGTTTACATACGTTTTTATCATATATTTCGTGATACTAATTTTTATAACTCATTACTTCTGTACGTTCAATAGTTTGATCACGAAAAAATCTATTTTCGAGACAGATATTATTCTTAAATCTTCCCAAATATCATACCTTGGATAATTCGTTAAAAAAACAATTGATTATATTTCTTGTGTTCTTGGAAATTCAGTTAAACTTTAAAATGTAAATACTTTTGCCGATGTGTAAGTGTTCCTTTTATCTGGCAGTACTGTTAACTGCCGGTAAGTACAGTAAAGAATCTCAAGAGAACAATGAGGCACTGTGCTGTACAACCCACATTTCATCCAATATGGAGGACGGGTAACCAGCTAGTGGTTTATAACTTTCACCTTGACACTCAAAGAATTATCCATCTCAGATATCCCGACATTAATTATGAGAGTTACTCATCTGAGGCTGACAGTGACAAATTTCTACTCTGTCCTTAGATAGATGAAAATCATGCTACAGTTGCGTCAGTGAACACGGCTCCGAAAAGCCTCCAGCGTTACTTCACAACATTACAGTTTAGCGAAACTGCCCCGGAGCGCTTCAAGTTCGCGCGTTAACTGCTGTGGTGAGAATATTTAATGCCGGCCGTGGACTTCCAGACCAGTACTCTCCGACGCATAGGCAATACGCCCCACAGCGCCAGTAAAGTTAACCTCTGTAGCTTAGAGCAGTGTAGTACGGCGATGTCAGCCTCCTGTAGTACACTAATACCAAGGTTACTGATGCAATGTTAAGATCAACTGGCCTCGTTGTCTTAGAATTTGCCTTTGTGAATTGAGACCGACTGCTACAAGTAGTCTGTTGGCACAGTTATCATGAGATACAAAATTTAGAAGGCCTAATGCGCAATACCAAGAACAGACAATGAAATATAAATTACCGTTTTGGCTTTGTAAAACGCTGAGAGTCTTCAAAAGTTGTTGTACAACGTGTGGCCAAAAACACGTGGAGGTACTCGACATATTGTTCATAGTGGATCGTTAAGCTATTACAAGTACAGTATCACGTTGAGGCGTAGACCCCATAAGCTGTTGGTATCGTTCTAGAGAGAGACTTATCCACGGACCTTGCAGTGCTACCCATAATTATGTTCTCTTGCAGTTGATGATGGGTTCACAGAACGTATCCAAGTACAAATTCGGTTGCGATCGGGTGAGCGGGGAGGCCAAGCTATGACCTGAATTTTCTGGAGTGTTCACCAAGTCGCTTCTTGCAACCAAAGATCGGTGACATTCCGCATTGTCCTTTTTAAAACGGCATCTTCATCAGGGTACTCTAACACCAGAACGGCTTGTAGATGATTGCAAGAACTAACCACACCACTAGTTACTGAAATAAGTACTTCATAAGTAACTGGCCAGAGGTATCCAGATTTATGCTCAGTCACTGTGTTCAAGTAAATCAATGATGGAAATGCCTCAGCTAGTTGCGTTATTTTTAACGTTATGCAGAATCAGTACACAAGACATAGAGCTAATTACAGCGTTTCCTGTCTAAATTTTGATGTCAGAAACGCAGTTCGATATTCTCAAAACTTCTCAACAAGCTCATAAAGCTTTTAGTATGACATGCGTTTCGGGACCCTTGTGGTTGCTATGGAGGAGGTTTTGGTGCTGCTAATACCTCATTACGTTTGGGCTCAGAATACATTTACGATGCCAAAATAGGTGGAAGAACTGTAAGCTTGTGGTCACTTCTGCTACCTGTCTTGTAGACAGGCGTCAGCTTGAAACTACCTCCAACTCTGTTAATTGCCCAAACTCATTTCAGTCACGAATCCCGATAGTGGAAAAACCATTCTTTCTCATAAGTCGCTTACCTCACAGAAAATCTTCATAACACGAATTACAGTAATTACATCAAATAACAACAATGGCCAGCTAAATAAAAAGATTCTCACTACTAGCCCGCGTTTGGTTAGGAAAAGGAAATATGTTGATGAAGAGCGAACAATGTATTTAGAAAGTTTTACCTTATTCATGTGACATCCAGTTCCAAAAATTATATAGCTGTCAATAATTCCACTGCCCGAATATTATCAACTATACATCCATCGTCATATATTTCCTTGCGTATTTTCTTATAAACACATCATTTCATCTTACTTTACAAGGCACGTCCTACCAACACAGAGTCTCCACTAAGAATATCATGTCCTTGTACTTCCCTATACACTCGCTAACTGCTAATCCGTCCAACCACAGAATATCTTGCCGAGGGCGCAGAGTGCTGTCATCGTTATTAACACAGTCTATAGCGCTGCCAACATACAAACAGGCTACTAACAAGCTGTATTTTCTCCCAACTACTTGGCACAATTTGTTGTTCGATGGCTGTACTATTTTATGCTTGACAGACGGGCTACATCAATGTAGAGTCTGATAGGGATTTTATCCAGCCTAGAGCTTTCTATAGTTTCTGCGATTGCGCCTGTTTCTCAGCATCAGTGACACTAATGCTTGTATCAATAAACTTTGCACTGTCGTGAGAATTAAACTCGGGCAGTGCGCATTGAGATACCATTTTAAAGAAACTTTTTTGTACTGAGTTCTGTATTTATGCCTTAGCGTTGCTGTTCTCAGTTGCAGTTCCAGTGGCGTCCAAGAGCGTCGTAACGCCAGATCTAGTGCCACTGCAAGCCTTTTCATATGACTAGAGTTTCTATTGGTTTTGCAAGGAGTCTTACGTCTTTCCATAGAATTCTTCTCCAGTGCTGGTTGATGGCTTCGCGTTCTACCATTTTGACAGAAATTGCGTTTTAATTTAACATCTTCCTATCCATACTCCCAACATTTGTGTTACTCTTGTTGTTCAGTTGTTTATTTCGGTGTTTCTTTAAAAATACTGCTACATATTTATTGTAATTGTGTTAGGGTTATGCTCGTCTCTGTCTACTGAGGTAACTGCTACTGAAAAAATGCCCACTGAGCGGGGTACAAAACAACTATTTATGAGAATCTTCATATTTTCACGACGTATTACTTGATCCAGAAAAAATTGGGAATTCGGTAATAGCCAAGATTTCTCCATAGCAAATTTTTCTACTGGAAACCGTCCGGTTCATTTTCGGAGCGAATCGCATAGATCGACTTTAAAGCACTCGTGACAACCATATACACCGGTTGTCGAGCAAACTACGCATACGTATAGCGATAATACCAGTGGACAAATTACTACACAGGCGGCACAGATACGCTATCTCATAATAAATATCCGAACGCGTGTTAAGTCATCAGTACGTGGTGCTTACGGTCTTCGCCTTTATGGCAGCTTGAACTCCGATGGGCGTGCTTTCAATGTGTGTCTGAATGTGTGCAAAGAAATTGCAGCCCATTCTACCTCAACAGCCGAAACCAAAGAAGTTATGTTTGGGGCGCTGGAGCCTGGAGCGAAGTCGACTTTCTGACTCATCCTAAAGGTGTATCACTGGGTTCAGATTGGAATTCGGGGCGTGCCAGGCCATTTCGGGAATGTTATAGTTCACAAACTGAAGCGCGTTGATTAAATCCGCAGGACAGCACAGGTAGTTGGAATTGGGGAAAGGGGCCAAAAATGAGCGACTTTCAATTACACTTTATTTAGTTGCCGAAACATTACACCTCCCATTTTTGAGCTTATCTATCGACTGAACATGTCACACAATCTTGTGGCTTAAGGACACTGCCGGCCTGTGTGGCGGAGCGGTTCTAGGCGCTTCAGTCTGGAACCGCACGACCCCTACGGTCGCAGGATCGAATCCTGCCTCGGGCATGGATGTGTGTGGTGTCCTTGGGTTAGTTAGGTTTAAGTGGTTCTAAGTTCTAGGGGACTAATGACCTCCGATGTTAAGTCCCATGGTGCCCATAGCCATCTGAACCATCTAAGGGCACAACCTCTTTAATTTTTCAAACGGCTGTAGGCCCATGATTTAAAACACAACTACAATACATTTTCAAAAGTCAGAAGGCCCAAAGCTTTATCAAAAAAAAAAAAATTAAATGAGGCTGAAGGTCCAAACAGTGCAAGACTTGACAAGTAAGGAACTTTCAGTTTTAAAGTGGCTGAAAGCCCTTTGTTTAAAACCCAACTAAAAGCATACAAATTCAAACCAGTGGCTATGAGCCATTAAAATACACAATCAAGCACCAATAAGAAAAAGCAGTACAGCCAGCGGCGATCAGAAGTCGGACTGCACTTGAAATACTAACAATATTAACGTTCGCTTAGGGGCGACAGGTACTCGGCCCAACTATATCCGATCCGCCGACAACCCAACCAAGAGACACTCAGCGGACCCACCGACAAGATGGCTTGCTTTACACCCGGTCAGTACACAAGGAACTCCAAAGCCAAAACGTAATAGGCGTAGCCGCCCACAACCAAGAATGCATAAGCTGTCAAAACTACGCACACGTGTTGGTTAGCGACAACACGATGAGGAAAGGACACTGGCTGAATTTTACATCAGCGGCCAGGGCAGGTAACCGGAACGCTAACGGCCACAGGGCAGATAATTCCGCTGGTGCACTTGGACTTCAAATAACCAAAATACGCTCCAGCTCCACTAGATGGTGGCCAAACTTTCGCCAACTCGCTATTGCTCACGGGAATACCCTCAATAGCCCACCATGAAAACCAATGGCACAATGTGAACAGACTGGCTTCGGTAATTAAATCAACACTGAACTTTGATGTCATGGGTCGGTGAGCCACGAACCTCGTAGCAATCGAAACAGCTCCCACATACTCCGACACTGCGTAGAGACCACCAGCGGGCAAGGCTCACTGCGCCGCGAGGAGATTTCCTGCCTGATCCACACCAACCGACCGACTGCTCAGAGCCAGTCGGTCGAAAACATTTAAAATAACTTGTCAGTCAAAATCACACACTGCACACAGTTTCACGAAGAACCAGACAATGCTAAAGGCAGTGATTGTACAATAACAGGGACGAATCACGAGTCGGCACACACAGACAACCCATAAGGGATCACCGGCCAAATACACGATGTCCGGCAAGACGACCGACCGCCGACCAACCAAAGTCGCCGCCACTCCAGTCATGTGTGTCGGCAACCGTCGGGCGAGTCATGGCGGCCCTGACCTCACTGCTGCCACGTCCCGATTAAACTTGTGCCGCGTTCCAACTCAAACACTGCCAGGTCCGAACTAACTGCTGACACGTTCCAACTGACTGGTCGACACACGACGATCGGGAAATAACAGCAGTCCACCAAAGATAATAGGTTGTTGTTGTTGTCTTCAGTCCTGAGACTGGTTTGATGCAGCTCTCCATGCTACTCTATCCTGTGCAAGCTGCTTCATCTCCCAGTACCTACTGCAACCTACATCCTTCTGAATCTGCTTAGTGTACTCATCTCTCGGTCTCCCTCTACGATTTTTACCCTCCACGCTGCCCTCCAATGTTAAATTTGTGATCCCTTGATGCCTCAAAACATGTCCTACCAACCGATCCCTTCTTCTAGTCAGGTTGTGCCACAAACTTCTCTTCTCCCCAATCCTATTCAATACCTCCTCATAAGTTACGTGCTCTATCCACCTTATCTTCAGTATTCTTCTGTAGCACCACATTTCGAAAGATTCTATTCT
Organism: Schistocerca gregaria; assembly: GCF_023897955.1. Classification (NCBI taxonomy): domain Eukaryota; kingdom Metazoa; phylum Arthropoda; class Insecta; order Orthoptera; family Acrididae; genus Schistocerca; species Schistocerca gregaria. The sequence continues at coordinate 306,694,279 of NC_064924.1, read as the reverse complement.
CTTCTTGTCCAAACTAGTTATCGTCCATGTTTCACTTCCATACATGGCTACACTCCAAACAAATACTTTCAGAAACGACTTCCTGATACATAAATCTATATTCGATGTTAACAAATTTCTCTTCTTCAGAAACGATTTCCTTGCCATTGCCAGTCTACATTTTATATCCTCTCTACTTCGACCATCATCAGTTATTTTACTTCCTAAATAGCAAAACTCCTTTACTACTTTAAGTGTCTCATTTCCTAATCTAATTCCCTCAGCATCACCCGATTTAATTTGACTACATTCCATTATCCTCGTTTTGCTTTTGTTAATGTTCATCTTATATCCTCCTTCCAAGACACTGTCCATTCCGTTCAACTCCTCTTCCAAGTCCTTTGCCGTCTCTCACAGAATTACAATGTCATCGGCGAACCTCAAAGTTTTTACTTCGTCTCCATGAATTTTAATACCTACTCCAAATTTTTCTTTTGTTTCCTTTACTGCTTGCTCAATATACAGATTGAATAACATCGGGGAGAGGCTACAACCCTGTCTCACTCCTTTTCCAACCACTGCTTCCCTTTCATGCCCCTCGACTCTTATGACTGCCATCTGGTTTCTGTACAAATTATAAATAGCCTTTCGCTCCCTGTATTTTACCCCTGCCACCTTTAGAATTTGAAAAAGAGTATTCCAATCAACATTGTCAAAAGCTTTCTCTAAGTCTACAAATGCTAGAAACGTAGGTTTGCCTTTCCTTAATCTTTCTTCTAAGATAAGTCGTAAGGTCAGTATTGCCTCACGTGTTCCAACATTTCGGCGGAATCCAAACTGATCCTCCCCGAGGTCTGCATCTACCAGTTTTTCCATTCGTCTGTAAAGAATTCGCGTTAGTATTTTGCAGCCGTGGCTTATTAAACTGATAGTTCGGTAATTTTCACATCTGTCAACACCTGCTTTCTTTGGGATTGGAATTATTATATTCTTCTTGAAGTCTGAGGGTATTTCGCCTGTCTCGTACATCTTGCTCACCAGCTGGTAGAGTTCTGTCAGGACTGGTTGTCCCAAGGCCGTCAGTAGTTCTAATGGAATGTTGTCTACACCGGGGGCCTTGTTTCGATTCAGGTCTTTCAGTGCTCTGTCAAACTCTTCACGCAGTATCGTATCTCCCATTTCGTCTTCATCTACATCCTCTTCCATTTCCATAATATTGTCCTCAAGTACATCGCCCTTGTATAAACCTTCTATATCCTCCTTCCACCTTTCTGCCTTCCCTTCTTTGCTTAGAACTGGGCTGCCATCTGAGCTCTTGATATTCATACACGTGGTTCTCTTCTCTCCAAAGGTCTCTTTAATTTTCCTGTAGAGATAATAGGGCAGGGCTTATATCGATAAGGGCTGCTGCTGCCGCTCACGGCCAGCAACCCGGCAACTCAGTGGCACAAGTAATTCAAACTAACATAATAGGCTGACAGTACGGCAAAAACAGGATGTTAAACAAGAGATGGTACGAACACGAGCCACGCACGGCTCACAAACCATTGCCTCACATTGCTGCTTTGTGACAGGATGCCTTGTCACGCCAATACAATCAACGTCTTCGATCTGTTCCTCTATTGTACGCAATATAGAACGCTGTAAAGTATGTTCACGTCCTCCCGCATTTAGTGTTCTCACAAAAGCAATAAGGGGACCAAACCGAAACGACGAAAAACGTCCCCATACCATACCACTATCCCCTCCAATTTTCCTCTTGGCACTACCAACCATGGCAGGTAACCTTCTCAGCACATTCGCCAAACCCATCCATTGGATTAGTGCTGACAACAGTAATCCGTGGCTTAAGAGGAGAATCATATGTCTTGGTACCCCATTCATTTTAGATCCCTACGCACAGTCATTGTCCTAGCTGGACCATTGGTAGTACTTACGAGAAATTTCTTCTTCTCATTGAAATTCTTGTCCAAACACCCTCTGCAATACTCAACGATCTCTCTCCGTCAGTACATAAAGTGTGCGTCGTGTTGCCACTTCGTGTTTCCGGTTCACAGTCACGCAACCAACAGTCTAATTGAAATATCGCTCATGAATTTGTTGCTCAGATGCCATCCAAAGATCAGTCCACTTTCGAAGTCACTGAGCCCAACGACCCATTCTGCTGTTATTTTCTGTTATGTTATGCTAACCGAGGACCTACAAACGACGGAGAGGCTCCGTCACCGCTGCAGCCGCAGTGGACCGCAATCCCACGACGACTACCGCAGTCCATTTCACCCCTCCGCCACCCCACATCGAACCCAGGGTTATTGTGCGGTTCGGCCACCGGTGGACCCCCTGGGGAACGTCTCATACCAGACGAATGTATCCCCTATGTTTGTGTGGTAGAGTAATGGTGGTGTAAGCGTACTTGGAGAACTTGTTTGCGTAGCAATCACCGATATAGTGTAGCTGAGGCGGAATAAGGGGAACCAGCCCGCATTCGCCGAGGCAGATGGAAAACCGCCTAAAAACCACCCACAGACTGGCCGGCTCACCGGACCCCGACACAAATCAGCCTAAAAGCCGTGCGTTAGACCGCACGGCCAACCAGGCGCGGGTTTCTTTCTGTACTCACAACACAATACCTGCTGACTCTTTTTATACTGGCGAGTCCGCCTCCTGTTCCGTCTACAGTTCAGTTTCGCAATACATTGGGTTGTACGTATGCTTCTGATCAAATACTGTAGCACTGTACACTGAAGTGAGAGAAGTTGTGGGACACGCCTGCCTCATAATATAGTGTCGGACCTCATTTTTACCCGCGTAGTGTAGCAACTTGAAGTAGCATGGAATCAACAAGGTGTTTTAGTCCCCTGCAGAAATATTCAGCCATGCTGCCTCTATAGCTATTCGTAAATACGAAAGTGTTGCTGAGGCAGGATTTTAAGCACAAACTGATCTGATAATGTCCCGTAAATGTTTGATGGCATTTGTGTCAGACGATCTAGGTGGCCATAACAGTCGCTTTAATGGTTAGAATGGTCTTCAAACCAAACGTGACCAATTATGGCCCGATGACATGGCGCATTGTCACCCAAAAAATTACATCGTTGTTGGGGAACATGCAGTCCATGAATGGATGCAGTCCGTTCATTTGGACTAGAGGACCCAATCCATTTCAAGTAAACACAGCTCATACTATTATGGAGCCGCCAGCAGCTTGCACATTTGAGCGCACTATCCTAAATGAAACTTTCGTGGCGTGTCATTTCTGCGATTATTTCACGCAGTTTTGCTGGTCCGCTAGAACTAACAACTCTACGTAAACGCCTCTGCTCTCGGCCGTTATGTGAAGGCCGTCGGTCGTTTCGTTGTCCATGGTGACAGGTAATACTACAAATACGATGTTCTTGGCACACTCTTGACACTGTGGATCTCGGAATATTGAACTCCCTAACGATTTAGGAACAGAAATGTCAATGTGTCTAGCTTCGACTATCATTCCAAGTCTGTTAACTCCCGTCGTCCGGCCGTATTCATGTCGGAAATCTTTTCGCATAAATCACCTGAGTACAAATGATAGCTCCGCTAATAAACTGCTCATTTAGAGCTTGTGTACGCGATACTAACACAGCTTTATGTTTCCATATCGCTATCCCTCGACTTCGTCGCCATGGAGTATGCTACCGTGACATCTTCTGTGTAGGGTGTTGTATCACGAATTCTGCTCTACGAGGGAAGAGTACCGCTTTTTATGAGTACTAAAAAATGCCAACGCAGTTTCCCACATTTTAGCAAGGTTACAACGGTCTTAAATCACTCGTTATACGTGTTTCAAGGGCTCCACCTAATGCCAAAATGGATAAGACATGTCTTAAAATGTCGCAGTTAATAGCCTGGACTGCCTGAATCCATCTCGATTAAACGTATCATGCTGCAGGTGGCAGGTACAGCAACATTTTCGAACTGTATACAAAGTACGTACGATATACGACAAATCACAGTGACAGGGGTTTTATACACACCTGCTTTCAGTAGAAGCAAGTGGTTGCCTTTTATGCTGCCAGCAGCTCGCTCTGGTTTGCACCCGAAATATCTGAAGACATAACTAAGAATATGGCCAGTGCAACGAAGCCAGGATGGCAAGTTGCTATGACAGTGGTTACTAGGGTAGCTGCCTCATAAATCCCTAAACGGTCGAGAGCTAATTAGTATATTTCATCAAAATAGAACAGGTTCAAAATGGTTCAAATGGCTCTAAGAACTATGGGACTTAACATCTGAGGTTATCAGTCCCCTAGACTTTGAACTACTTAAACCTAGCTAACCTAACGACGTGACACACGTCCATTCCCGAGGCAGGATTCGAACCTGCGACCGTAGCAGCAGCGTGGTTCCAGAATGAAGCGTCCAGAACAGCTCGGCATCAGCGGCCGGCAAAATATAAGAGGTATTAGAGATAAAGCTGGTGAACTGCTTATAGATGTTGACTCTGAAATTATTGGCATACCGGAGCACCACTTAAATAATTTGTCCATACAGAGGCTTCCTTTACCAGCATACAGATTAGCTGGCCGTTTTCCAAGGAGTTCCTTGCGGGGTGGGGGAGCGGTCATGTACATAAAAATATTATTCGATTTGAGACCATAGAGGTATCACGGCACTGCACTGAACAGATATTTTAATGTTGTGCAGAGGCAGTTGAATTTAGTGAAACTAAACTTCTAATTGCTGTTTATAGGTCTCCTAACTCTGACTTTAGAGCATTTCTGCTCAAGCTAGAGAGGTTTCTAGATTCACTTTATGGCAAGTATCAGAAATTAGCTATGTGTGGTGACTTCAATGCAAATTTTGTATATGATGGTGCAAAAAATAAAGAATGTTGGGAGATCTCCTAAATTCATATGATCTGATACAAATGGTGATTTTTTTAACTACGGTGCAGGGGAATGGTATCACAGCCATAGACAATATTTTTAATCTTTCTCAATTACTAGATAGGCATTCTGTCAGTAAAATCCTGAATGGCCTTTCACAGGAAGATGTACAAATTTTAACACTAAAAGACTTTTGCACTCAAAAAAGTCACCTATAATCACAAACTATGTTGTTGTCGTGGTCGTCAGTCCGGAGGCTGGTTTGATGCATCTCTCCAAGCTACTCTAACCTGCGCAAGCTTCTTCATCTCCCAGTACCTACTGCAGCCTACATCCTTTTGAATCCGCTTAGTGTATTCATCTCTTGGTCTCCCTCTACGATTTTTACCCTCTGCGCTGCCCTCCAATACTAAATTGGTGATCCCTCGATGTCTCAGAACATGTCCTACCAACCGATCCCTTCTTCTAGTCAAGCTGTACCACGAGCTCCTCTTCTCTCCTCATTAGTTATGTGATCTACCCACCTAATCTTCAGCATTCTTCTGTAGCACCACATTTCGAAAGTTTCTACTCTCTTCTGGTCCAAAGTATTTATCGTCCATGTTTCACTTCCATACATGGCTACACTCCATACAAATACTTTCAGAAACGACTTCATGACATTTAAATCTATACTCGATGTTACCAAATTTTTCTTCTTCAGACACGCTTTCCTTGCCATTGCCAGTCTACATTTTATATCTTCCCTACTTCGACCATCATCAGTTATATTGCTCCCCAAATAGCAAAACTCCTTTACTACTTTAAGTGTCTCATTTCCTAATCTAATTACCTCAGCATCACCCGATTTATTCGACTACATTCCACTATCCTCGTTTTCCTTTTGTTGATGTTCATCTTACATCCTCCTTTCAAGACACTGTCCATTCCGTTCAACTGCTCTTCCAAGTCCTTTGCTGTCTCTGACAGAATTACAATGTCATCGGCTAACATCAAAGTTTTTATTTCTCCTCCATGGATTTTAATACCTACTCCGAACTTTTCTTTTGTTTCCTTTATTGCTTATTCAATTTACAGATTGAATAACATCGGGGATAGGCAACAACCCTGTCTCACTCCCTTCCCAACCACTGCTTCCCTTTCATATCCCTCGACTCTTATAACTACCATCCGGTTTCTGTACAAATTTTAAATAGCCTTTCGCTCCCTGTATTTTACCCCTGCCAAATTCAGAATTTGAAAGAGCGTATTCCAGTCAACATTGTCAAAAGCTTTCTCTAAGTCTACAAATGCTAGAAACGTAGGTTTGCCTTTCCTTAATCTTTCTTCTAAGATAAGTCGTAGGGCCAGTATTGCCTCACGTGTTCCAACATTTTTACGGAATCCAAACTGATCTTCCCCTAGGTCGGCTTCTATCAGTTTATCCATTCGTCTGTAAAGAATTCGCGTTAGTATTTTGCAGCTGTGACTTAATTAACAGATAGTTCGGTAATTTTCACATCTGTCAACACCTGATTTCTTTGGGATTGGAATTATTATATTCTTCTTGACGTCTGAGGGTATTTCGCCTGTCTCGTACATCTTGCTCACCAGATGGTAGAGTTTTGTCAGGACTGGCTCTCCAAAGGCCGTCAGTAGTTCCAATGGAATGTTGTCTACTCCCGGGGACTTGTTTCGACTCAGATCTTTCTGTGCTCTGTCAAACTCTTCACGCAGTATCGTATCTCCCATTTCATTTTTATTCACATCCTCTTCCATTTCCATAATATTGTCCTCAAGTACATCGCCCTTGTATAGACCCTCTATATACTCCTTAGACCTTTCTGCTTTCCCTTCTTTGCTTAGAACTGGGTTTCCATCTGAGCTCTTGATATTCATACAAGTGGTTCTCTTTTCTCCAAAGGTCTCTTTAATTTTCTTGTAGGCAGTATCTATCTTACCCCTAGTGAGGTAAGTCTCTACATCCTTACATTTGTCCTCTAGCCATCCCTGCTTAGCCATTTTGCACTTCCTGTCGATCTCACTTTTGAGACGTTTGTATTTCTTTTTGCCTGCTTTATTTACTGCATTCTTATATTTTCTCCTTTCATCAATTAAATTCAATATTTCTTCTGTTACCCAAGGGATTCTACTAGCCCTCGTCTTTTTATCTATTTGATCCTCTGCTGCCTTCACTACTTCATCCCTCAGAGCTACCAATTCTTCTTCTACTATACTTCTTTCCCCCATTCCTGTCAATTGTTCCCTTATGCTCTCCCTGAAACTCTGTACAACCTCTGGTTCTTTCAGTTTATCCAGGTCCCATCTCCTTAAATTACCTCGTTTTTGCAGTTTCTTCAGTTTTAATCTACAGTTCATAACCAATAGGTTGTGGTCAGAGTCCACATCTGCCCCTGGAAATGTCTTACAATTTAAAACCTGGTTCCTAAATCTCTGTCTTACCATTATATAATCTATCTGATATCTTTTAGTATCTCCATGGTTCTTCTATGTATACAACCTTCTTTCATGATTCTTAAACCAAGTGTTAGCTATGATTAAGTTATGTTCTGCGCAAAATTCTACCAGGCGGCTTCCTCTTTCATTCCTTAGCCCCAATTCATATTCACCTACTACGTTTCCTTCTCTCCCTTTTCCTACTCCCGAATTCCAGTCACCCATGACTATAAAATTTTCGTCTCTCTTCACTACCTGAATAATGTCTTTTATCTCATCATACATTTTATCAATGTCTTCATCATCTGCGGAGCTAGTTGGCATGTAAACTTCTACTACAGTAGTAGTCGTGGGCTTCGTGTCTATTTTGGCCACAATAATGCGTTCATTATGCTGTTTGTAGTAGCTAACCCGTACTCCTATTTTTTTATTCATTATTAAACCGAGTCCTACATGACTCCTATTTGATTTTGTATTTAGAACCCTATATTCGCCTGACCAAAAGTCTTGTTCCTCCTGCCACCGAACTTCACTAATTCCCACTATATCTAACTATCCATTTCCCTTTTTTAGTATTCTAACCTACCTGCCCAATTAAGGGATCTGACATTCCACGATCCAATCCGTAGAACGCCAGGTTTCTTTTTCCTGATAAGAACGTTCTTTTGAGTAGTCCCCGCCCGGAGATCCGAATGGGAGACTATTTTATCCAAGAGTACGCCATCATCATTTAATCATACAGTGAAGCTGCATGCCCTCGGGAAAAATTACGACTGTAGTTTCCCCTTGCTTTCAGCCGTTCGCAATACCAGAACAGCAAGGCGATTTTGGTTAGTGTTACAAGGCCAGATCAGTCAATCATTCAGACTGTTGCCCCTGCAACTACTGAAAAGGCTGCTGCCCCTCTTCAGGAGCCACATGTTTGTCTGGCCTCTTAACAGATACCCCTATGGTACGGCTATCTGTATCGTTGAGGCACGCAAGCCTCCCCACCAACGGCAAGGGCCATGGTTCATGCGGGGGACAAACTGTGTAGGAAAGTTAATCCAACAGCAATAGAGACTTTTTTTTAACCTTATCAAGAAACAAGAGTGGCCAGATGTTTATAGTGCCGATAACACAGATGACAAATATAACACTCTCTTTAACACATTTCTCATGGTCTTTGAGAATTGCTTTCCATTATAACGTTTTAAACGGGGTACTAGCAGTAATGGTCAGCCCTGGTGGCGGGATAATGATGTCATTCAGAACGAAGGGGGAATTATATCAAAATGTTAGAAGCAGTCACAGTCAAGCTACAATACCCCGTTACAAGCAGTACTGTATTATGCTTAAAAATGTTATTAGCAAGGCAAAGAGCATGTGGTGTGCAAATAGAATATCTAATTCACAGGATGTAATTACAACCATATGGTCAGATGTGAAGGTCGACAGTATAAAGTCAGTTCGTTGTAAAAATATTTCTGTTCCTGATAGATCAGGTATATTGTTGTTGATGTGGTCTTCAGTCCTGAGACTGGTTTGATGCAGCTCTCCATGCTAATCTATCCTGTGCAAGCTCCTTCATCTCCTAGTACCTACTGCAACCTACATCCTTCTGAATCTGCTTAGTGTATTCATCTCTTGGTCTCCCTCTACGACTTTTACCCTCCACGCTGCCCTCCAATACTAAATTTGTGATCCCTTGATGCCTCAGGACATGTCCTACCAACCGATCCCTTCGTCTAGTCAAGTTGTGCCACAAACTTCTCTTCTCCCCAATCCTATTCAATACCTCCTAATTAGTTACGTGATCTTCCCACCTAATCCTCAACATTCTTCTGTAGCTCCACATTTCGAAAGCTTCTATTCTCTTCTTGTCCAAATTATTTATTGTCCACGTTTCACTTCCATACATGGCTACACTCCTTACAAATACTTTCAGAAACGATATCTTTCAGATCAGGTATATTTACAGTATTTAACAATTTTTATCTGAGCATTTCTGTCGAATTAAATTAAAGTTTAGTTTCTAGAGATAATCATGTAACTCTCTTTGCAAATGCCTTTCTGAGATTTATGTCTGAAATACACCTCTGGTGATACAAACAAGGGGGAGACTGAGTCAAATCACTAAAGACTAAGGACCCTCATGGTTACGATGGAGTGCCTAGCAGCAAGTACTGTGCTGCACATGGTAGCCCTGTTTTTAGTCATATTTGTAATTTTCCCTTTATGAATGGTCAGTTTCCTGGACGATTAAAGTACTCAGTAGCAAAGCCGCTTTGTAAAAAGGGAGAAAGGGATAATTTAAACAATTATAGACCTATTTCTTTGCCATCAATGTTTCCTAAAGTTATTGAAAAGCCTGTGTATCGGAGGATTATTGATCATTTTATATCACACGTTTTTCTGTAAAATGTAAAGTTCGGCTTTTGAAGTCGTTTCACAACTGAAATGCTCGAAACTTCCTGGAAAATTAAAACTGTGTGCCGGACCGAGATTCTGGAAACCAAAATGCTGTATTCTCTTTTCTCTGTGAGGTACTAGTCCTCGCAGATCAGAGATAGGAAAGATTAATATGATTTTAGTAAAGTGCAGGAGCATCTAAGGAACGGCCTCACAATTAGTACAGCTTATTGAAGGTCATCATTCATGGATAGTATTGGGAACAGAAACCTTTTTGAAGCGAGACGTCAATGACAACGAAATCCGAAGTTCAGACTGGAATGCTTATCGTAAGGCTAGTTTAGTCGCAATGGTGGCGGGGGGGGGGGGGGGGGGGGGGGGGGGGGGGTTATTGCAGTAAGACATTCGATAAAATCTAGCAAGGTTATGACGGATTCCGAATGTGAATTAATCTGTGTGAAATTGAGTATCAAATAAAGGTCAAAAATGGTGTATCGGATGCTTTTATAGACTACCTGCGTCAGGATCGGTAGTTGTAGAGCTCTTCAGACAGAGCTTGCAGAATATCATTAGTAATTTTCCTGATCAAGCTGTTGGAATAGGGGATGACTTCAACTTGCCAGGTATAGATTGGGAGTGTTATGCCATAAAAACTGGCGCCAGAGACAGGGAATCGTGTGTTATTGTTCTGGATGTCTTGTCCGAAAATTACCTTGAGCAGATAGTTAGAGAACCAACGTGTAAGGTAATGTCTTAGACCTCCTGGCAACGAAAAGACCTGAACTTATCGAATCAGTTAACGTAGAGGAAGGTATCAGTCATCATAAGGCTGTGACAGCATCTATGACGACGGGGACTACAAGGAATGTTAAGAAAGGTATTAAGATATATTTGCTCAGCAAGGGTGACAGAAAACAAATTTCAGAATATCCCAGCAGTCAGCATCAAATATTCGGTGATGAGGACGAACATGTGGAGAACAAATGAAAAAAGTCAAAGGTTTTAAGGGATGGGATAGATCCACCGTGGTCTAATATTCGTATTAGAAAAGCACTACATAAACAAAGAGATCTTCATCTCAGATTCAAGTGAAGTATAAACCTAGCTGACGTACAAAAGCTGAACGAAGCGAAAACAAGCGTTATGAGAGCAATGAGAGAAGCATTCAAAGATTTCAAAGTGAGACGTTGTCAATCGACCTGAGTACAAACACTAAGAAATTTTGGTCGTATGTAAAATCAGTAACTGAGTCAAAATCATCTGTTCATTCTCTCAGCGATCACAAGGGCACCAAAACGGAAGATAACAGAGAGATGACCGAAATACTGAGATATGGCTTCCGAAGTTGTTTCACCGCGGAATATCATAACACTGTCCCTCCTTTCAACCCTCGTGCGAACGTCGGAATGGCAGATATTGAGATAAACGTTCACGGAACTGAAAGCAGCTACACTCGCTTAGTAGTGGAAAGTCTTCTGGACCAGGTGAGGTACCTACAAGATCCTATAAATATTATGCGAAAGAACTTGCTCCTCTTCCACCAGTAATTTAACATATATCATTTGAGCAACGAAAGGTACCTAACGACTGGAAAAAAGAGCAGGGTATCCCCCCCCCCCTTTTTTTTAAGGAAGGCCATAAGACAGATCCACACAATTATATACCTATATCGTTGACGTCAATCTGATGTAGAATTATGGAACATGTTTTATGCTCAAGAATTATGACGTTCTTGGAAAATGAACAGCTCCTCTACAAAAATCAACATTGATTACGCAGAGAGAGATCCTGCAAAAATCAGCTCTCTCGGTTCCTCCATGAGATCCACAGCTCAGTGGACAACGGCGCTCAGGCTGATGCCGTGTTCCTTGATTTCAAATGGTTCAAATGGCTCTGAGCACTATGGGACTCAACTGCTGTGGTCATTAGTCCCCTAGAACTTAGAACTACTTAAACCTAACAAACCTAAGGACATCACACACATCCATGCCCGAGGCAGGATTCGAACCTGCGACCGTAGCAGTCACACGGTTCCGGACTGCGCGCCTAGAACCGCGAGACCACCGCGGCCGGCCCTTGATTTCAGTAAGGCATTTGACATAGTCCCTCATTGCCGTTTAATGAAAAAATTACGAGCTTAAGGAGTATCGGAGCTGACCTGCGATTGGATTCGAGACTTTCTTTCAGGCAGAACTCAACACGTCGCTCTTAACGGAACTAAAAAGACAGATGTAAAGGTAATATCCGGACTACCACAGGGAATTGTAACAGGACCGTTGCTGTTCACAATATATATAAATGATCTAGTAGAAAGCGTCTGATGCTCTTTAAGGCTATTCGCAGATGATGCAGTTCTTTATACCAAAGCAGCAACGCCAAATGATAGTAAGAGTCAGCAGAACGCCTTCAGATAATTAATTAATCTTGCTGACTCTCGCAGTTGATCCTGAAAGTCAGTAAATGTAATATATCGCGCATACATAGCAAAACAAGTCCACTACTACACAGCTACACTGTTGATGACAGCTGGAGACAGCGTCTGCCTTAAAATACACTCCTGGAAATTGAAATAAGAACACCGTGAATTCATTGTCCCAGGAAGGGGAAAATTTATTGACACATTCCTGGGGTCAGATACATCACATGATCACACTGACAGAAACACAGGCACATAGACACAGGCAACAGAGCATGCACAATGTCGGCACTAGTACAGTGTATATCCACCTTTCGCAGCATTGCACGCTGCTATTCTCCCATGGAGACGATCGTAGAGATGCTGGATGTGGTCCTGTGGAACGGCTTGCCATGCCATTTCCACCTGGCGCCTCAGTTGGACCAGCGTTCGTGCTGGACGTGCAGACCGGGTGAGACGACGCTTTATCCAGTCCCGAACATGCTCAATGGGGGACAGATCCGGAGATCTTCCTGGCCAGGGTAGTTGACTTACACCTTCTAGAGCACGTTGGGTGGCACGGGATACGTGCGGACGTGCATTGTCCTGTTGGAACAGCAAGTTCCCTTGCCGGTCTAGGAATGGTAGAACGATGGGTTCGATGACGGTTTGGATGTACCGTGCACTATTCAGTGTCCCCTCGACGATCCCCAGAGGTGTACGGCCAGTGTTGGAGATCGCTCCCCACACCATGATGCCGGGTGTTGGCCCTGTGTGCCTCGGTTGTATGCAGTCCTGATTGTGGCGCTCACCTGCACGGCGCCAAACACGCATACGACCATCATTGGCACCAAGGCAGAAGCGACTCTCATCGCTGAAGACGACACGTCTCCATTCGTCCCTCCATTCACGCCTGTCGCGACACCACTGGAGGCGGTCTAACGGTGTGCGGGACCGTAGCCCAGCCTCATGGAGACGGTTGCGAATGGTCCTCGCCGATACCCCAGGAGCAACAGTGTCCCTAATTTGCTGGGAAGTGGCGGTGCGGTCCCCTACGGCACTGCGTACGATCCTACGGTCTTGGCGTGCATCCGTGCGTCGCTGCGGTCCGGTCCCAGGTCGACGGGCACGTGCACCTTCGGCCGACTACTGGCGACAACATCGATGTACTGTGGAGACCTCACGCCCCAAGTGTTGAGCAGTTCGGCGGTACGTCCACCGGCCTCCCGCATGCCCAGTATATGCCCTCGCTCAAAGTCCGTCAACTGCACATACGGTTCACGTCCACGCTGTCGCGGAATGCTACCAGTGTTAAAGACTGCGATGGAGCTCCGTATGCCACGGCAAACTGGCTGACACTGACGGCGGCGGTGCACAAATGCTGCGCAGCTAGCGCCATTCGATGGCCAACACCTCGGTTCCTGGTGTGTCCGCTGTGCCGTGTGTGTGATCATTGCTTGTACAGCCCTCTCGCAGTGTCTGGAGCAAGTATGGTGGGTCTGACACACCGGTGTCAATGTGTTCTTTTTTCCATTTCCAGGAGTGTATGTAGGCGGAACTACCCAGAGTGACCTCAAGTGGAATGTCCATATAAAACAGTCAGTGGGAAAAGCAGACACCAGACTCATATTAATAGGAAGAATCTTAAGGCAACGTAACTCATCCACGAAAGAAGTGGCCTATAAGGTGGTTGTTCGCCCGATCCTTGAGTATTGTCCGTCTATTTGGACTACATATCAGGTATGTCTGGTAGAGGCGATAGAGAAGGTCCGACGAAGTGCTGAGCGTTTCGTCGCGGTATCGTTTGGCTGGCGAGAGTGCGTTACGGAGATGGTAAAGAAACTCCACTGGCAGATGTTACAAGAGAAGCGTTGTGCATCACGGAGAGATTTACTACTGAAATTTCGGGACATCACTTTTCAGGAGGAGTCAGACAACATATTATTTGCCCCGACATACATCTCGCGTAATGACCACGAGGAGAAAATTCAAGAAATTAGAGCCAATACACAGGCTTACCGACAATCATTCTTCTCTCGCACTATTCACGAGTGGAACAGGGTTGGAAGGATCAGGTAGTGGTACCCTCCGCCACACATCCTTAGGTGACTTGCGGAGTATGATGTTGATGTAGATGTACTGGATGGGTTAAACAAAAGGTTTCGAACGCTAGACATACTTTTGATTTAACTAAGCCGTTTGATTGTGTTGATCACAAAATTTCACTCCAGAAGTTGGACCATTACAGAATATGGGGAGTAGCTTACAATTGGTTTAACTCTTAGTTTAGCAACAGACTGCAAAAGGTCATTATTCACAATGGTGAGGATGACTGTGTTGTGGGGTGTGAGTGGGGTATGGTCTAGTGGAGGGGGTTCCCCAGGGATGAGTGTTGGGGCCTCTCCTGCTCCTTATTTAAATAAATGATATGCGCTCTAGTATTATGGGTAATTCTAAAATATTTCTGTGTGCTAATGACACTAGCTTGGTACCGTTTCAGACATAAGTTCATGGCTTGTAGAAAATAAACTAAGGCTAAATCACAGTAAGACTCAGTTTTTACAGTTTCTGACATACAGTTCAACAAAACATAATGTTTTTATTTCACAGAATGGGCATATGATTGGAGAAACTGAACCGTTCAAATTTCTAAGTGTTCAGATAGATTGAAAACAGTCGTGGGAAGCCCACGTTCAGGACCTTGTTCAAAGATTTGATGCTGTCATTTTCACCATTCGAACGGTATGTGAAGTGACTGATCGTTCGACACGAAAATTAGTCTACTTGCTTATTTTCATTCACATCTGTCGTGTAGTATTATATTTAGGGGTAACTCTTCCCATTCTGAAAGGATATTTTTGGCTCAGAAACGGGCGGTTCGGGCAATAAGTGGTGCTAGTTCACGAACCTCTTGTCGACCCCTGTTTACGAGTCGGGATATTTTGATATTGGCCTCTCAATATATATACATATATTTCCTACTGTTATTTCTTGTTAACAATATTAGCTTATTCCCAAGAATAAGAAGCTTTAACTCAGTTAATACTCGGCAGAAATCAAATCTAAATTTGGATCGGACTTCCTTAACTCTTGTGCAGAGAGGTGTGCAGTGTACTGTTGCATCCATTTTCAATCAGGAACCACTAGAATACAAAAATCTTAGCAGTATACCACGAGGTTTCAAATCGAAAGTGAAGAATTTCCTTCTATTCTGTCGAGAAGTTCCTTGAAATACTAATCTGATTCTTGTTGTATTGTTGATCGCATTTACTTAAACTTATGGCTTGACTTTTTTCGAATTCATAAAAAATTTATTTTTATCTGTTATTACTTTTGTGTTGTGATTTCATGTACTGACACGTTCCATGACCTTAGAGATTTGCTCCTCAATTTGGTCCTACGGAACTTGACGAGTAAATAAATAAAAAAATAATAAAAATCAATTTAGCCCATGGACTCAGTTGGCCATAGAGCCACGTCAGACTGGCCGCAACGATGGTCAAGTTACGTTGTCAGAATGATGTCGAGTGTAGCGCCACGGCAGGCCAGCACGCAGCGACAGCAAATCCAAGCAGTCTACGCACGCGCTCATGCAGAGTCGAACGAAACGCCCCTACGTGGAACGCATCGCCAGAGATCGTGTGCACAGAGCACAGAGCACAGAGCACTGGGCAGTGTGCATCCGAACCGTGCACTCTAAGGTAGGCGCCCTTAAGTCGGCAGAATGCAGCCAGAATGTGGTTTCCTTGCTGCTAGGGACCACTGCTGTCTTATCAGAACCAGGCGCAGCCTATAGTCTCACAGGTAGCGGAGGCAGCATCTGTTTTTGCTTTTAGGAAGCTTTAATTTTGGAGTACTAGTAATAGTGTTCCATAGATTTCGTGTTTGTTTTGAGTACAGTCAGAAAGAGTCCCTTTAGTGAGCTGTAGTGCCAATAATGCTAGTGTCGTCGTAACTGCCGTCTGCTTCACATGTGCTGCGCAGCAAGCTATGTAAATTTAAGTATTAACTGTCTTTTTCTTACTTGTCTAAGGGAGCGTCTATAGAATGCTCCCAGAACTGCTCTCGTTAGTAAACGGTCACTGTGCCCACATAGTACTAGGGACGGAAAGTTGGCTGAAACCAGATGTAAACAGTAATGAAATTCTAAACTCAGATTGGAATGTATACCGCAGGGACAGGCTGGACAGTGAAGGGGGACGTGTTTTTATAGTGATAAAAAGTGTAATAGTATCGAAATTGACATCCGAAATGTGAAATAATTTGGGTGAAGATCACGGTTAAAGCCCGCTCAAACATGGTAATTGGATGTCTCTGTAGGCCCCCTAGCTCAGCAGCTGAAGGAAAATCTGGAAAATATTTCGATTAGATTTCCCGACCATGTTATAGTTCTGGGTGGAGATTTTAATTTACCGGATATAGACTGGTAGACTCAAACGTTTATAACGGGTTGCAGGGACAAACAACCCAGTGAAATTTTTTAAGTGCATTATCTGAAAACTACCTTAAGCTGTTAAACAGAGAACCGACTCAAGTAGATAATATATTAGACCTTCTGGTAACAAACAGACCCGAAGTATTTGAAACAGTTAACGCAGAACAAGGAATCAGTATCATAAAGCGGTTACTGCAACGATGATTTCAGCCGTAAATAGAAATATTAAAAAAAGGTAGGAATAGTTTTCTGTTTAGTAAAAGTGACAAAAAGCAGATTTCAGAGTACTTGATGGCTCAACACAAAAGTTTTATTTCAGGTACAGATAGTGTTGAGGATCAGTGGACAAAGTTCAAACCCATCGTACAATATGCATTGATGTGCCAAGTAAGATCGTAAGAGATGGAAAAGAGCCACCGTAGTACAACAACCGAGTTAGGAAACTGCTACGAAAGCAAAGAGAACTTCACAGAAAACATAAACATAGCCAAAGCCTTGCAGACAAACAAAAATTACACGAAACGAAATTTAATGAGAGGAGGGCTATGAGAGAGGCGTTCAATGAATTCGAAAGTAAAGTTCTGTGTACTGACTTGGCAGAAAATCCTAAGAAATTTTGGTCTTATGTCAGAGCGGTAGGTGGATCAAGACGAAATTTCCAGACACTCTATGACCAAAATTGTACTGAAACAGAGGATGACAGACTAAAGGCCGGAATACTAAATGTCTTTTTCGAAAGTTGTTTCACAGACAAAGACTGCACTGTAGTTCTTTCTCTAGATTGTCGCACAGATGACAAAATAGTAAATTCCGAAATAGATTACAGAGGGATAGAAAAACAATTAAAATCGTTCAAAAGAGGAAAGGCCACTGGACGTGATGGTATACCAGTTAAATTTTACACAGAGTACGCGAAGGAACTGGCCCCCCTTCTTGCAGCGGTGTAACGTAGGCCTCTAGAAGAGCGTAGCGTTCCAAAAGATTGGAAAAGAGCACAGGTCATCCCCGTTTTCAAGGAGGAATCCAGACAGATGTGCAAAACTATAGACCTATATCTCAAAAGTCGATCAGTTGTAGAATTTTGGAACACGAATTATGTTCGAGTATAATAACTTTTCTGGAGACTAGAAATCTACTCTGTAGGAATCAGCGTGGGTTTCGAAAAAGATGATCGTGTGAAACCCAGCTCGCGCTATTCGTCCACGAAACTCAGAGGGCCATAGACACGGGTTCACAGGTAGATGCCGTGTTTCTTGACTTCCGCAAGGCGTTCGATACGGTTCCCCTCAGTCGTTTAATGAACAAAGTAAGAGCACATGGACTATCAGACCAATTGCGTGATTGGATTGAGGAGTTCCTAGATAACAGAACGGAGCATGTTATTCTCAGTGGAGAGAAGTCTTCCGAAGTAAGAGTGATTTCAGGTGTGCCTCAGGGGAGTGTCGTAGGCCCGTTGCTATTCTCAATGTATATAAATGACCTTGTGGATAACATCGGAAGTTCACTGAAACTTTTTGCGGATGATGCTCTAGTACATCGAGAGGTTGTAACAATGGAGAATTGTACTGGAATGCAGGAGGATCTGCAACGAATTGACGCATGGTGCAAGGAATGGCAATTGAATCTCAATGTAGACAAGTGTAATGTGCTGCGAATACATAGAAAGAAAGATCCTCTACCATTTAGCTACAAAATAGCAGGTCAGCAACTGGAAGCAGTTAATTCCATAAATTATCTGGGAATAGGCATTAGGAGTGATTTAAAATGGAATGATCATATAGTTGATCGTCGGTAAAGCAGATGCCAGACTGAGATTCATTGGAAGAATCCTAAGGAAATGCAATCCGAAGACAAAGGAAGTAGGTTACAGTACGCTTGTTCGCCCACTGCTTGAATACTGCTCAACAGTGTGGGAACCGTACCAGATAGGGTTGATAGAAGAGATAGAGAAGATCCAATGGAGAGCAGTGCGCTTCGTTACAGGATCATTTAGTAATCGCGAAAGCGTTAAAGAGATGATAGATAGACTCCAGTAGAAGAGAGACGCTCAGTAGTTCGGTACGGGCTTTTGTTGAAGTTTCGAGAACATACCGTCACCGAGGAGTCAAGCAGTATATTGCCCCCTCCTACGTATATCTCTCGGATAGACAATGATGATACAATGAGATTGGAGCCCACGCGAAGCCATACTGACAACCTTTCTTTCCAGGAACAATACGAAATTGTAATAGAAGGGAGAACCGACAGAGGTATTCAAGATGCCCCCGCCACACACCGTCAGGTGGTTTGCGGAGCATAGGTGTACATGTAGTAGCGGTGTGTTGGATGACCCACATCAGGATGGCTGGAGTCGTTGTTATTTGTACCGCTGCAGATTGCAGTGACAGTGCAGGATATTTGGTGGAGCAGCAGGCACATAAAATTAGGTAGATGACCATCTTAAAACTATAGAAGCACTGAATAAGACTGGTATATTAATTCATCCATTAGATACCAGTGGAAATGTTGCGTTGCTACGATCAGCACTCAGGAACATAGTGTGGCCTAGAGGTCAATAACGCTTAGCACTTGGACTCAGGAGTAGCTCATCGTGGTGTACCACTCGGAGCTGGCTGCATTCTGAAACGGATAAAGTTTAGATTGCTCGTTCCATCCCTTTTACGAAAGGCCCTATTCTTCCTTACGGGGAGGTTCTGACGTGTGGTAATCCAGGTGACCACTGCATCCGTCTCTTCCCCACGGTTTGCAATGTGGTAACTGGCTCTGCTCTAGCGTTATGGCGGAAGCTTCACTCACTTCAGATCGACCTCGTCAGTCACGTCAGATCGACCTCTATACAGCTTCTTGAATCACACTTCTGTCTGGCCACGGGTTGCAAATGCCGCGTTAAAAGGCACTGGCGCAACAGCACGGTGTCTTAACCACTCGACCTGCTCACCAGATGCGAAAAGTCTTCGGTCTGTCCAGTAGCTACCGTGCAACCGCCGCCTCGAGCAGAGGGTGGGCCACCCTACAGCTGGGCTAGTACGCCGGCAATGAGCACGGCGGTGCCGGCCCGCGGAGCGCCGGCCGCTAAACATAGCCGCGGTCGCACGTCACGCTACGCACCACCGCGCTCATTCACAAGGCCCGTGACGTCACGCAAATGCCGGCGCCGCGTCTGCTTCCGCCGTGCCCGCTGACCTGCGGCCGCGAAAGAAGCCGCGCTACACGCAACAAGTGGCGCGCCCGTACACAGCCTCTCGTATCACTTGTCTGACGCAACTCTACCGCTCGCTTTTCGCTTTGTAGACAGGAGCATTACGTGGCTGAGACAGCACACATCCACATCCACAAATAACTTCAAGGCCACTGCCCGCAGCGAGACGGAAATCCGACTTGTGGCTTTGCGGCCAGCTGACGCGGTAAGGTAAGTAACACAGGGTGATCAGGGTAGGTTCTGCTGAGAAATAATTGCTCAGAAAAGAATTCAATACTGAGCCGTGCGCGGCCTAACTAAGTTGCTGGCTTGCCTCCCCGTGAGTGGCAGCAGCAGCCCGTATCCATAAGAGCACTGTCGTATTACCTTTGAAGCGACCGCTAGTATTCCCGGCTCGTTGTGTATCGGGAATTGAGTTGCGGACAGCCAGTACTCGCCGACCGCTGGCGACACACATGCACTGTCCCACGGAAGGAGACTGGTGCGGGAACGACCGGTTGGTCGGTCGGTTGGTCATCTCATCGGGTGACGTGTATTTGATATTTCGACCGTTTCCGGGCCGCGTCAGTTGGACAATTTTCCGGACGTAGGTCGGTTCCTTCCCTGTGGAGAGATGTGGCCAGTGGCCAGTGGGCAAGTGTTCCCTCTGCATAGTTGGGTCCTAGCCAGTGTGCCCCGGTCACCGTGTCTCCGAGTTCAGAACGGACACCAAGGGATGGAGCTGCAGTGAGCTCCGGACAGCCATGACTCGCCCCACCATTGCAGACACTTAATCGACGGCCTTGGTTGGTCGTTGGGTAGGTCGTCTCATCGGACGACGTCTATTTGGTCGCCGACAGCTTATGGAAACTCTGTGAGGGTCGACTTGCGATTACTCCTTGTTGTTCCACAGTAATTGGTTTTAGGATTGTCGGATTTCTTGGTGCAACTGTTTACGTGGAATTATGTGTAGCTTCTGTGATTTGCACTGAGCAGTTAAGAATGCTGTCTGCGTACTGGAGTAGGCAGTCGGTCAGTTCGGTCAGAGCAGCGAGTGTGTGTTTCCTCGCCGTGTTGATTTTGTCCGGCACGGCGTCTAGTTCGACAGCCTTTGGTGTTTGTTATTGTGCCTTGGCTGTATTTAGACGCTAGTATTTGAAGACGCATGGCTGCTGGTATCTTCGCCCTCGCTGACATTTTCCATTGTCGTGCTGTTGGTCGGGCGGAAGGGAATTGATTAGGTTGTTGGTCAGTCCTTCAGCCGTCCTTGGGTCGGGTTGCCATACGATTATTTAACCTTACTTGGCTGCCTGTCTCACCTCACCTTACGTTAGAGCTACCTCCTCAGGCTGACCCTTGGAACACTTCTGAGCACCACTGTTCTGTTGGTTTTAGATTGTGATTTTCTTTTAGTCTGAAGTGCTTTGCTAGGTCTTCAGCCATCTATTAGTTTAGTTTGTTTTAATTTTAAAATAAGGCCTTCAGCCGACTTAAACTAAGCTTTAAGCATTGATTAGTTTTAAAAAGTAGATTTGCCTCATTTGAAACCTTTGTTATCCAGGCCTTAAGCCTTGAATGGTTCATGTTCAGTATGTGGCCTTCAGCCGAACTTTACTTGAAATATTTTAAGATAAGGCCTTCAGCCGTCTTAAATTAAAACTTGAAGATTCTTGTTTAAACTAATTTTTCAAAATCATTGTTACCCATGCTTTAACGCTTGAGTCCAGTGTGTGGCCTTTAGCCCAGTATTTATGTAAAATTCTATTTTTTTAACTAAGGTCTTCAGCCGTGTGTATTCCGTCCGGCAATTTTAATAACTTGTGTTCGGGCCTTCAGCCGTATTGTTTTTTAATGCTTTTAAGGGCATGTGTGATTAAATGTTTTAGGAAAATAAAGCTGTGTGTTTTGTGCAACTAACAGTAACTGACCTTGGTCCGTTTCCACAACCATAACCTGACCCGCTCTGTCCTGCGAAAACAGATTTCAAATACCTTGCATCATTGTCGTGTTAATCAGCATACATCACATCTTTGCGAGCCCAAATTCAAGCCGCCTGCCAGAGACGGTGTCACCAAACGTATTCTTCGTTTCGCTTCCTAAAACCGAACAAGAGAGTGATATAAAAATTGAACATGAGGCGGTGGTAAGGATCGAACCCGAGCCAAAGGCTGAGAATTCCGTGCCCTATCATCTACGCTATGAGAACAATTGTCACTAATTGTAACTCCTTAGCCGCTTGATTTGCTTGCAGCAGCCCGATTGGCTACTTCAGTGCCAATTAACTTGGAGCAACGTATCGAATATTTTTCTTCACAAGTATTCATCAGCACAAGACACCCTGCAACACCTTTCGAAGCTTTTCAGCCTGTTTCTGACCACCCTGTATATGTAGAGCAAAGATAGATGAGGAAATCGCTATAGCAACGGTACGGGCCGCAACTGAGGAATTGCACTGACATAGAAAATTTGACAAAGGTAGCATTATTGTGGCGCAGCGTCTAGGGACGGACAGCAAGCAAACGGTAACTGGTCGGCCGTTCGAGAGCTAGTGTCGTGAGCACCAGTGGAAAGTCGTTGAGTAGACAACAGGATCATGCGCGTCCGCGTGTCATCACAGAAGATGTAAGCCAGTGCCTTGCCTGCTCTTTAAAGCAGTGTAGGTGGCGGCCTAAGGAAGATACGACGATAGTGTGTAGTGCTAGTGAATGCACAGGTGTTTCGGAGGAGAACGTTCAGTGCTTATTGTTGAACACAGGGCTCCACAGCAGATGACCTTTCGTGTGACATCTGGGGATCGTGGTATGCCAATCCATTCATCAAAGTTTTCATTTAGGAAGTCTCCCACTATAATTCCATAAAGCGAGGGATGCCCCAACTTGTTGCCATATCAACTTCTCCTTAAACAGCTGTAGATGTTCAAAAAGTTTACAGTTCTAAGAACGTTTTTTGAAGCATATCCAGAACTGCAATCAGCAATAAAATTATAACGCTCGTTCAGCTCACCCATACAAGCACACTACGAGAGTTTGACCGCCACAAGGCGATTCGTAGAATCCCAGCAGACACGCCTTTGTCTGTTCACTCCGCCACTCACCTTAAGAGTTCTCTTCGTTTCGCAAAGAATGCTTCTGTAAAACTTTGGCTGGACTGTCAGACCGCCTCCATCTTTCAGAATACTGTATGCATGCCGGGATCACCTTGATTTAGGCCGTGAAGTAAAGTGACAGTTTCAGGTTTCTCAAAACCCATGCTTGTTCTTGACATTCCACAGTCTTGGGCATTTTACTTTGAGATTTATTGGGTGGCTGCACAAAACACTGCGCGACAACGATAAGATTCTCTTCTGCAGTAACAGATTTTGGCCTACCCATGAACGAGGTGTCATAGATACCTCGTTGTCATAGATACCGAACTAATCTCGTCAAATCCTAGATTTAATCTGCTAATACCTTGTCCAGATGATGGTTAGATATTTCTTTCACTAAAAAATCACTAATACCACTGTTACTATGGTCATGTTTACGCCATGTCTGAAAAAAGCACAGTGTTCTATAGTTACCTCTCTACTCATTCTTTCTGTTACCTCAATTTGCTTGTGCGTCTTTGATTAGTAATCAGAACACGTTCGGTCCCGAATTCGAACCATTGGATGCCACAGACTTCTGGTATAAGAAGTCACCCTCATTCTGCCACCGGCCTCGTCATAGGGGGCGGAGAAATGGATAGAGGTTCAGGGAACTCTTATGCCCTTGGGGTGGGAAACTGGTTCTAAAGGCGGAAAAATCAGTAGTGACCAACGGCATAAGCATGCGTAATGCAATAGAAACCACTACATTAAAGACAAATAATGTGTATCTACAGGAAATGTGGCCTGTATGGGGAAAATGCCATGATGATGTCTCCGTTGGTGAACGATTCCAGGAGAGCCCCCCATTCGGATCTCCGGGAGGGGGCTGCCAAGAAGGAGTTGTCCATGAGACAAAAAGTGAATAGCCAAAGAAAGGATAACGTTCCACGGATTGGGATGTGAACTGTGAGAAGTTTTAACGTGGCAAGAACAATAGAAAATTCTAAGACTCACTCTAGATATAGTGCCGATCAGTAAATAGAAATGGAAAGAAGACAAGGATTTCTAGTTTGGTGGGTATAGGGTAACATCAATAGCAGCTTAAAATGGTATAACGACAGTAGGATTCATTATGTATAGGAAGGCAGGGCAGAGAGTGTGTTACTCTGGTTTAGTGATAGGGTTGTTCTCAGCAAAATCGACAGCAAACCGACATCGGCGACGATAGTTCAGGTATGCCTGCCGAAGTCGAAGGCCGAAGATTACGAGACAGAGAAAGTATATGAGGACATCGAACGCGTTATCAAAAGGTAAAGGGAGAAGAAAATGTAACAGTCATCAGGAATTGGAAAGCGGTTATAAATGAAGGATTAGAATAAAGGGTTATGGAAGACTATGGTCTTGGTACTGGGAATAAGAGAGGAGAGAGACAAATCGAGTTCTTAAACGAAAATCAGATGGTAATAGCTAATAATCTGTTCAAGAACCACAAGAGGAGGTGGTATACTTGGACAAGGCTGGCAGATACGGGGAAGATTTCAATTAGATTATATCATAGTCAGACAGAGTTCCGAAATCAGGAACTGGATTGTAAGTCGTACTCGGGAGCAGATATAGATCCAGATTACAATTTAGTAGAGATGAAGTGTGGGCTGAACTTCAAGAGATTAGATAGGAAGAACCAATATTTAATGAAGTGGGGTACTATAGTGCTAAGGAATGACGATATACGCTCGAAGTTCTCTAAGGATATAGATCCTGCTATAAGGAATAGCTCAATAGGCAGTTCAACTGAATAAGAATGAACATCTCTAAAAAAGACAATCACAGAAATTGCAAGGAGAAACATAGGTACAAAGAGGGAAACTGCGAAGAAACCGTGGGTAACAGAAGAAATACCTCAGGTGCTCGATGAAAGCAGGAAATACAAAAATGTTCATTGAAATTCAGGAATGTACAATGTCTCCGAGGAATGAAATAAATAGGAAGTGCAGGTAAGCTAAGACGAAATGGCTCCATGAAAAATATGAAGAAAGCGAAAAAGAAATGACTGTCGGAAGTACTGGCTGAGATTGTAGGAAATTCAGAAGAAAATTCAGTAAAATTAAAATCAAGGGTGGTAACATAAAGAGTACAACGGTAATTCCACTGTTAAGTGCAGAGGTGAGACTGGATAGGTGGAAAGAGTACATTGAAGGTTTTCCGCGGGGGAAGTTCACGAGATCTTTGGAGGACTTACGATTAAATAAGGCAGGAGGGATGGGTAACATTCCATGAAAATTTCCAACAACCGTGGGAGAATTGGCAACAAAGTGACTGTTCACGTCAATGTGTGGAATGTATGAGTCTGTCGGTAAACCATCTGCCTTTTCGGAAAAATTCCGAAGACTCAAAAGAGCGAAAAAGTGCGAGAATTATCGCACAATCAGCTTAACAGCCCATGTATCCAAGTTCTTGACAAGAATAATATACAGAATATGGAAAAGAAAACTGAAGATGTGGTAGTGGTAGATGACGAGCTGTCTTTGGGAAAGGCAAGACCACCAGAGAGGCAGTTCTAACGTTGCGGTTAATAATCGAAGCGAGACTAAAGAAAAATCAAGACACGTTCATATGATTTGTCGACCTGAAAAAAGCGTTCAGCAATGTCAAATGGTGCAAGATGTTCGAAATTCTGAGGCAAATGGGATAAGTTATAGGGAGATAGGGTAATATACAGTATGTACGAGAGCCAAGAGGGGATAATAAGAGTGTAGGACTAAGAACGAAGTGCTCGGGTTAAAAAGGGTGTAAGTCAGGACCCTATTGTTCGATCTATACATCGAAGAAGCAATGATAAAAGTAAAAGAGAGGTTCAGGACTGGAATTAAAATTTATGGTGAAAGGATATCAATGATACGATTTAGTGATGATTTTGTGATTCTCAGTGAAAGTGAAGAAGAATTACATGATGTGCCGGATGGAATGAACGGTCCAGTCAGCACAGAATACGGATCGAGAGTAAATCGAAGAAGGACAAAATTAGTGAGAAGAAACGGCTGAAGCATCATAGATTCGGAACGCGTCGAAAATAATGTTAAAAGGTAAATGATCCAGACACTTGAGAACTAGTTGCGACTCATACACAGAAACTTTATTATAACACATTCACGGAAGATCACTCTTCCAGATAAGCAAATGCGTACTGCTCTATACTGATGAAAAATTATAAAAAGACGTCTGTAGTGCTTTGAATTATAAAGAATTCATGTCAAATGAACAACCATTAATTAACGGATAAGACTAATGACGATAATTCCTGGAGTGCATTTATTTCATCGCTGTATAGCGGCAACAGGGCACTGGTGTGAAAATTAAGCGTCTATCATCATTTTCTTCTCTGTATCAGAGTAGCGGTACGACGAAATTCAATTTCTTATCCATGACGCCTCAAGAGCCTTTCTGCTTCGCCTCACTTGCTGTGACAAAAACGGTCATTACGTTTGAAGACGTTAATAGCGTCGCGTTATAAACTCATTAGAGGCGTCAACACCGCTCTCTCTGGCGGGAAAAAGATAAATCGCTGTTCCACCTGGTACAGCAGCAAGTAGGAGCGCGGCGGCGTGGGCGCAAGTGGCGCTCGTTGCGGCCGACGTGGAGAACATGGGCGCAGTTGTGGCAGGTACTGCTATTCAGCGATCTGTATTAATTTTGAATGGAAATTTGGTCAGAATTAGGTTGGTAACATTCCTTCGAACTATCATCACTTCCAAGTCTCTTTTAGTGAGTACGAGTTATCGAGTAATGGACAAGTTTGTGAATGGACACAAAAGTTCCTTGCAGACAGAACTCATCATACCATTTCAGAATCGAGAGATGTTCCAGTAATTTTAGTTTAATTACATGCTAGAAAAACGATGCACGAAGGAACTATCCGAAAGGGGCGGAAATCGGTAGGTACTATATAAATGTGCAGAGAAACAAGTGATACAATTTCTGAAAAATTGGATGATTTATTCTACAGAAAGAGCGCTTCACAAATTGAGGAAGTGAATAATGCATTGGACCACATGCAAGCAGTTATTTGGGGCCGGACGAAGTGGCCGAGCGGTTCTAGGTGCTACAGTCTGGAACTGCGGCACCGCTACGGTCGCAGGTTCTAACCCTGCCTCGGGCATGGATGTGTGTCCTTAGGTTAGTGAGGTTTAAGTAATTCTAAGTTCTATGGGACTTCAAACTTCCTGGCAGATTAAAACTGTGTGCCCGACCGAGACTCGAACTCGGGACCTTTGCCTTTCGCGGGCAAGTGCTCTACCAACTGAGCTACCGAAGCACGACTCACGCCCGGTACTCACAGCTTTACTTCTGCCAGTATCCGTCTCCTACCTTCCAAACTTAACAGAAGCTCTTCTGCGAAACTTGCAGAACTAACACTCCTGAAAGAAAGGATACTGCGGAGACATGGCTTAGCCACAGCCTGGGGATGTTTCCAGAATGAGATTTTCACTCTGCAGCGGAGTGTGCGCTGATATGAAACTTCCTGGCAGATTAAAACTGTGTGCCCGACCGAGACTCGAACTCGGGACCTTTGCCTTTCACGGGCAAGTGCTCTACCAACTGAGCTACCGAAGCACGACTCACGCCCGGTACTCACAGCTTTACTTCTGCCAGTATCCGTCTCCTACCTTCCAAACTTAACAGAAGCTCTTCTGCGAAACTTGCAGAACTAACACTCCTGAAAGAAAGGATACTGCGGAGACATGGCTTAGCCACAGCCTGGGGATGTTTCCAGAATGAGATTTTCACTCTGCAGCGGAGTGTGCGCTGATATGAAACTTCCTGGCAGATTAAAACTGTGTGCCCGACCGAGACTCGAACTCGGGACCTTTGCCTTTCGCGGGCAAGTGCTCTACCAACTGAGCTACCGAAGCACGACTCACGCCCGGTACTCACAGCTTTACTTCTGCCAGTATCCGTCTCCTACCTTCCAAACTTAACAGAAGCTCTTCTGCGAAACTTGCAGAACTAACACTCCTGAAAGAAAGGATACTGCGGAGACATGGCTTAGCCACAGCCTGGGGATGTTTCCAGAATGAGATTTTCACTCTGCAGCGGAGTGTGCGCTGATATGAAACTTCCTGGCAGATTAAAACTGTGTGCCCGACCGAGACTCGAACTCGGGACCTTTGCCTTTCGCGGGCAAGTGCTCTACCAACTGAGCTACCGAAGCACGACTCACGCCCGCTACTCACAGCTTTACTTACTATGGGACTTGTTAACTCAGCAGTTGAGTCCCATAGTGCTCATAGCCATTTGAACCAAGTTATTTGGGTAGGCATTGATTGACAAAGTTGTGGGATGCCTCCCTGAGGGATATCGTGCAAAATTCTTTCCAATTGGCGTCCTAGATCCTAAAAATCCTTAAATGGTTGGAGGACGCTGCCTATTATGCTGAAAATGTTCCCAGTTGGGAGACGTCCGGCAACTATGCTGCCAAAGGTAGGGTTTGGCAAGTACGAATATAAGCGGCAGAAGCTCTCACCGCGAACAGGCGGGCATTATTTTGCTGAAAAGTAAGAACAGACTGGCTTACCATGAAGGGAAACAAAACGGGGCACAGAATAAAGTTCACGTACCGCTGTGCTTAAGTGTGTTGCGGTTGACAACCAAAGAGGTCCTGCTATAAAATAAAGTGAAATGACACCCGAGACTCATACTCCTCGTTGTTGTGTCATAAGGTTTGCGACTGTAGGGTTGGCATCCCACCGATGTCTGCGGCGTCTCAGACAAGTCTTCGGTGGTCGTTGGGACTCAGTTTGAAGAGAAACTGATCAATGGGAACAATTCTACCCTAGTGTACGAGATTTGTGGCTCAATATGCCCGACACCACAGAAAACGGGATTGTTGCTGTACAGAGGTCAGTGGTAGTCAATCCCCTTGTGTTCCCTGAAGTACAAGTCGCTCATCGGATCGATGATGATGATTAAACCAACTCAGGAAAGCATAACATCTGAAATACAAAAGTCAATTTTATTTTTAAAAAGGGTACTCCAGATAGTGATTACGTTGAAAAAAAAAACTCAAATGAATATTGTCAAATGGACAATACAATTTTTGATGCATGAACTGAGCAATTTAACTTAAAATATCAAATGGTTGAGTTTCGCTACAGTCCGGCTGTTCTGCTTCAATGTAGATTAAATAAAGCAGAGTATGAACTAAAACAGAGAGAAAAACATTTCAATTAAAACATTTTCCGTAACAGTAAACAAAACATCACTAAGCATTTAGTTATCACATCAAAACAGGCAATGAGCCACTGTAAAAAATGTTTTGAAACAAATGTATAAATAACATTTAAAGAACGACACCCAGCTGGCTTCAGCAACAGATAGAAAAATTAACCCTGAGTTTTAAAGCAACCACAGATAGTACTGATAAATTACAAACCGGACTCAAAACCTATGGACAAGAATACCAGTGTACGTAGGTCGATTTTAAATTGAAATTTCTGAGGCTAATTCCATAACACAGTGTACACGAGTAAATATAATTTGAACGAGAATCCTCTAAACGCTTCAACTAAGACAAATTAAACTTGCATTTATGCTGAGAACGCAATAGATTACAGAACCGGCTCATCAGATTATCAACAGGGCACAAAACCAACAGACAGAAATAACACAGACATACAAAATTTACCAATCTAAGTTAATATGACCGGTATTCTCCTTTTCAATAACAGCGTTGTTAAATGAAGCCTAAAATACACGGTATAAACACCCTACAGCACGGCAGATAGCTCTGAACGGCAGCTGGTACAGCCTACACATTAAGGTGCTCACCAGACAGGTCATATGTTTCAGCCATCACATCAAACACCAGATGCAAGGCTGTCTTCCACTTAAGCTAAGCGACGTGTTTCTCAGGCATGTAAACTGATATAGATCAGCAGCACACACTCCCTGAAAGAAAGTTGCTTGTGGCGTTCGTGTCCCACATTAGCGACAACACTTGCCCCTGGACAGCTATCCTCCAGTTAGTGGTGGTCAACGGCTGTGAATGAGCTTATTCCGCCGTAAGTGGGCGTAACTCAAAGCGCGCGTGCTCCCTAGCGAGACACGAAGGAGGCGATTGCTTAGCTGCACATTCGATCTGATACCGAAACAGTGGTAACAAGCAATACCCCGAAGCAGTGTTATAGGGTCGTTACTGCTTGCAAGGCATATTAATGATCTATAGTTGGAGTCGAGAACGATGGCGGTCGAGTTTAGGCTTGTTGTGCGTACCTACGTTACGCATACTCCGACAGACAACAATCGTTCTGAGCGCTCTGCTCTGAATGCCGTAGCTAATGGAAGAATTATATTCGTTGCGAGTTGTGTAGTGAATTTATATTTCATTTGTTGCGAGTTGTCTATGCTGATTGTGGTGGTAAGTGATAAATTCAGCATAAGCAAGCGAGAGAGATAATTTGCAGGATACGCTTCCTTCAAGCGTATTCCCGTCTGTGCCTCGACATGCGCGAAATGCTATTGTTCATGGATAGGATTGTAGTTAATTATGTTGTCGCTCTGTAAGGCTATTTGCATCCGATGCTGTTGTCCGTACGAAGGTTGCAACGTCAGAAGATTAAAGCGGTTTGCAAAAAGACCTGTAGAAATAAACGATTGGTGCAAATCTGACAATTGACCCACAGCGCAAATTAATGTCGCATATTGGTCTAACTAGGTGAAGAGGTCCGCTGGTGTTCGGTTGCACTGTCAGGAGGCAAGATTTTGCCACAAGGCAGTTAACAGTCTTTCGATTTATGTTAGGTTGTAAACACAACATCGCTATAACAGTGTACGGAAACCTGTTCATATATATTGGCCACCGCTACGGCCCCAGGTTCGAATCCTGCCTCGGGCATAGATATGTGTGATGGCATTAGGTTAGTTAGGTTTAACTAGTTCTACGTTCTAGGAGACTAATGACCTCAGAAGTCGAGTCCCATAGTGCTCAGAGCCATTTTGAACATATTCACCCCCTCAGCGTCAGCTAAGATCTGAAGATTGAATCACCGAAACTGGTAGTTATATAATAAATAATATCTAAAGGACGGCTGCAGGTGTTCCATTTTATTACATAAGTGATCAGCCAAAGTCCCCCAAACCTTTGGTGAGAGTAATGCCGGAAATTTTGCATTCTCAGTACTCTCTTCACATCGTGGATCTCGCAGTACTGAGTTCCCTAACGAGTTACGAAACTGAATGTCCCGTACATCTATCACCAACTACCATTCCATGCTGAAAGTGTGTTAATTCCCATCGAGTGGCCATAATCACATTCAAAACCTTTTCACGTAAATCAACTGAATGGAGATCACAGCTCCGCCAATGCACTACCCTTTTATACCTTGTATACGTGATACTACCGCCATATGTATATGTGCAAATCCTTATCCCATTCCTTTTGTCACCTAACTATACGATGGGAGACAGACTAGAATTTATTTAACTCTGCTGTGCACGTCGGAGTGACGCTGGAATATGACTGCAGCCCAAAATAGCCACCAAATCTCTGTAATCAATGGTGAGAACGTTCTACTAATAGTTCAGATCCCGGGCGATAGAAATCCGCTTCTTGGCCACGGGACCATTAGTGAACGTCTTCGTAAACGTTCTCAACGTCCAAAAATCTGCGACTGCTGCGAATCAGATCCTCGAATGCCCGGACAGTCGTCTGCGGCCGATATCGATGGTCTTCCTTTTCCATCAGTATCATCCACGTGTGTCTGGCCTTGATTAAAATATTGACTCCATTTGGCAACGGTAGGATGCAACGTCGCTCCTGGTCCGCACACCGCCTAAATTTCAGTGCGAAGTTGTGTGGAATTTAATGTTTTACCCATAAGAATCGTACTGTAGCACGTACTTCGATTATGGAGTACACTTTCAGTTGCCGCTTCACTTCACTCCCACACTGTGATGCTCCTGTTATCGTACCGCAGCGAACTGTGTCTGCAGGAAACGAGGAACATAAACTCACTTCAGACAATGCACCACACTTGGTGTTTAATCGTCTAGGCGTGGGGCGATCTGTGTGACTTACTTCTCGAAGTTGCTCCCTTCGTATGTGATGGTTGCAGTAAGAGCTTATTTTACTTCGTCTTTCGAAATACTGAAAAGGTTTGATCATTGTGGTGAATTCGTGAACAAAATGAGGAGGGTAATCTATCTCCAGTGACCTGTTTGAACGGCGCTCCAGAACGTCAAAAATCCCCCCCCCCCTCCCGCAGCCCTAATTAAATGGTTGAAATGGCTCTGAGCACTGTGGGACTTAACATCTATGGTCATCAGTCCCCTAGAACTGGGAATCGAACTCGGGAACACGGGCGCGGGAAGCGAGAACGCTACCGGACGACCACGAGCTGCGGACACCAGCAACCCTAATTATCTCCTCCCTCAAAGGAAAATGTGATAGTAAACCGATACGTACCAACATGAGTTCAGTGAACGAGAAATAGATACGTCAGTCAAAACAAGCCGTACATCACCTATTCACATCGGTAGGTATACATACAAATAAGTATGCGCTGTTAGTTCAGCTAAGATTAGACGATAAACAGAAAATTCAATCGCAAGTGTGTGGAGTACTTACTTACCATAATGTCAGACGCCAGATTCCAATTGACGTACTTGCCCGGAGACGGCTGCCGAAAGGCTGGTTCCATTCTATCAGCTTGGCACCACCGAAGTTTCATAAACGATATGTTTAAATTGTTACCATAGTAAGAAATCAGGGAAATCGGTTCTTTTCCGCACCCTATTTCTCTGGAAATCATCTGAAATACCTCGAACATATCATTGTAAAGTACTCTATATAAAAACCTACTTCCATAGTAACGTTCACTTAAAAGTGGTAGTCTTCTTCCCGAATGCAGTATTTAAGTTTTAACATCGCAGCTAAACATCCACTCCATTAAGTTGCGTGAAAGATAGAAGCAAGAACGAAGGAGGCTCCTAAATTATTTACGCTGCAATTAACTGTAAGCCTCTTATCTGGGAAAAGATAATAAAATTCTTTCCTTACAGCGTCCTGTGTCATTATTCAGACTAAGCAGAAAGCTATGGCACATTAGCAAGATAGATGGAATGGTGAGTATTAAAGAGGGGAAATAAGTATAAATGTTTTCGCGTTCCTCCGCTGAAATTTAGTAACGTTGCAGGACTAGGCCTGGGAATTTTCTTTCATTACATACCTAATGCTGACAGAACAATCTCATTTACATATATTTTGGAGTTTTCGTTCCTTCCCACAAGACAGCGGCAGAACCCTTATTGTGATAAACAGGTGACAGTTATTCCATGGTAGCGTCAGCTGTTTCCTCAAATTTTAAACGCCATTCACAGTATCACCATGTTCCTGCAGTACGTTCATATCATTGGATTCTTTTAAAACAGGCTTCATATCAATTGAAAGTGTAATTCAAGACAATACAGAAACTTTTTCTACTTAAATCAGATTTATCTTGTAATAGAAGTACCTGCATATAGGTCAGAAATATCAGCAGCGTCTGTCATTATGTGCACAGTATCCGTCAAAAAGTCCCTACGTACGTGAGCTGTACATTTGATGGTACGTAAGTGTAATAACAACAGGTCAATCCCAACCGCGTGTTTTCTGTCAGAATGAATCACTGGAGAGAATGGAGCGATTTCGAATATAGCTGCTTTTAAACGAATGCCTTGGAGGAGAATTCATTTTATTATGATGTAAGTTATTCTCTTCAAACATTTCCTAGATAACCTCTGTGCCAAATCTAGCTGAGTGCACCTAAATATTTGTAAACCATGTTTCAAACAGAAATATACGAGTGCATGCACATACAAAGAATATTTTTCCAGAACACCGATCCAATTGGCTGTGGCTGTCGTCTGTATACCATGCCAGTGCAAATGTGTTAACTATGATGACACTGGGAACTAAAGAGCGGATGCAGTGGATAGGTATTATTGTGGGAAATGGACTCAGAAACTAAGCCGCAGAGTAAAAATACGGCTATGAAAAACAATGTGTTCCAGTTTTCAAAATAACGTTAGTGTTTCTTGGTTTATAGTTGCTTTCAATCCCTTGTGCACATTACACCAACTTCCATTTCACATATCTGTCTCGTCAGATTCCTCCTTCACTTCCTCACTCACCACTCGTAACCCATCATCCCTCAAGCACCCTCTGCCTCACTGCCTCCCTCCCTCTACCCCCCACCCCCCATTTTGTCGAGTCCATCTCATTACAGTCGTTCTGGAGCCATTGTACTACAACCAGCTGTCTGTGCTCTCTTTTAGGATTATGCTTCCATGTCTTTCAAACCAATAATTGCTCTTTGTCAAGATATGATGGCGAGAAGTTGACGTATGTGAGGCAATGTTTAGTTTCGATCACCACCTGAAAAGCTCTAGTAACTTTAGGCTCCCTCAATAGTCGTTAATCAGGTAATTAATTTCGGTCTACGATTACCACTGTCACGATGTAATTATAAGTAATTTCTCAGTCACAATCAAATCCTACAGGCGCGGAAATGTTGAAATATTAGTTTGACAACTTTCAGTCAAGTTGTTCATGGTTTAATACTTTCCGCATCCGTCACTGTACATGTAGTTTCCCCCTACACACATTCTCTCCCTGCATGCATCCAAAGAAACGTACACGTGAACTAAACTATCTCATTTCTTTGCATTAATCCGACTCTAACCTCAATTTGTACGTCATTTCCTTTGCTGTAACTATTCTCTGTATATCAACAATGTCAGTAGCTACTAACCCATAAGCTTTCATGCTGAGTCCCATTGGCTGTTTGACAAGGGTATGAGCAACACGAGACTATGTGGAGAATGATCGTCGACAGTGAAAAAAAGGCGTCGGAGTGTTACAGATGTCGCAGCGCTCATCTGTAGTCTGGAACTGTCGTGTTGAAAGAGAAGGTGCTCTATGTGTGGATTACAGCAAGCTGTCTCTCCTACACCAACATAGTTACGTTATTGTAGTTTCAACATTTCAGTACAGTCAGCAATCGTGATAATCTAATACATAAGAAACTATCAGCCTAGATTGCGGTAATGAAATCAACCTTTACCTAGGTTTCAGCTAAAATAATTCTTCAAATGGCCAAAGCACTAAAGGAGGCTGCCAGCAAATTTGGGCTAACCATAAACGAAGCCAAGACAGAGTACCTCGTTATGATGAGTGGCCATTGTCAGACTGCGATCATCCACAATCACTGCAGGTTCGGGACCATTCCTACAAAAGAGTGCAAGATTTCAAATAGCTAGGGGCACTTTTCGCTGAGAATTCGTCATGTGAAGCAGAGATCAATGCCAGAATACAAGCAGGAAACCGATCTTACTACAGCCTAGCGCGACTCCTTCGTTCCAAATATCTCTCCAGACAGTTCAAGATTCGACTGTATAAAACCCTGATCCAGCCTGTTGTTCTATATGGCTGTGAGATATGGAGTATCCGGAAACAGGACTTCCATAAGCTCCTTGTTTTTGAGAGAAAAGTGCTTCGGAAGATCTTCGGTCCGGTTCTGGATGCAGATACAGGGGAATTGAGGATCAGATACAACCAAGAGCTTGTGGAACTATACCAGCAGCCCAACATAGCAGGAACTGTCAAAGCCAAACGAATGCAGTGGGCCGGCCATGTGGCCAGGATGGAGGATCACAGATGGCCTTGGAAGCTCCTGGATTTCACACCTACAGGAAAGAGACCGCCAGAGAGACCCAAGAAGCGTTGGAGAGATGGGCTCCATGAAGACTTAAAACGATTGTCAATAGATGTGGACGAATGGCGGATAGCAGCAATGGACAGAATACAGTGGAGGAGGTAACTTGTAGATGCGTGCGGTCCACTGGGCCTGATCACGCAGTAGCAGTAGTAGCAGTAGTAGTATAATTTGTCTAAGAGGGCATGGTCTAGAAATAAATAGAATATTCAGGCAGTTTTATTTCTAGACCGTGCCCTCTTACAATTATAAACTCAGGAATATCTTCTGAAGAAGGCTCAATTATTTGAGGTGAAACCTAGGTAAAGATTGGTTTCACTACCGCAGTTGAGGCTGGTAGTTTCTTATATATAGTTACGTTACACACCATCATGTTACGTGCCAGAATTCGGAAACCCTCTAGCAGCATTGGGCTGCAAACATGTAGACATGAAAAACAAAGATGTAGAAAGTAAATAACGTTTGTTATGTTTAAAAAAACTTAAGAGTTTTCCTATACAAAATTCGGAGGCATTATGTTTCAACACGTCCTCGTACGTTTGAAAAATTAAAGCTTCGCCGTTCCATAGCACAATAGGTAACGCATTATCCACATACAGAATGCATCGGCACACGAATCTCTATGTCTCACATTTTTTATTCATGAAATATAACCAATCTGATGGCAAGATATTGTTTAGCGTCCCAGTAAATCTAATGTAATCAGACTAAGTAAGTAATGAATAAATAAATAATCCGTTTTCACAGCATCGAATATTGTTATTTAATTCCTGTTGTTTGTCATAGTCTTCTGATCTCTCTGAATGCTGTTAAATTCTCAAAATTACACTGTGGGGTTACACTGTCACAAAGTTATTCCAAAACCAATACTTTGGTACAGAAAAGACACAATCAATGTGGTTTAATGTCAGGAAGGGATGAAAAACCTTACGATTGTGATTTGAATTAAGGATAAAAATGCAATACAAAAACCAACTCTGGCTCTCAGCCCTGGAAATATGAATTTATTACAACTCAAAATTATCGTCATGACTTTTTATTTTTGCGAAAAATGTAGAGAAGACTGTTTTTGTTGTTGGTACATAGATTCATGTTACAAAACTAGTATTTTTTCAACAGTAACAATAACTCCAGAAAGTCTCGTGGTTATCAGACAAGTAAACTCCAGAGTTCTAGTCTTAGTGATTCATATGCTCCACATAGTTTCAACTTCTCTTCCTGATTCCCGCATCACTTTTTCATTCACGGAATAACTTCTATTGACTGCTTCTCTATAGTTCAAAGCGACACATATACATAATACTACTGTTTAACATAGTCACCAAGGCCCTGTCAATAATGCTCGGAATGTTCTATCTGTCGTTCAATTCCTGGACGACAGAAATTCGATCCTTGGTCGTGGAGCCATTAGAGAACCGCTGTGTGAATGTGGCATTGCTGGAAAATCTTTTTCCTCCCAGATGTTTTTTCTGCTTGCGGGAAAGATGCAAATCACACAGTGCCTGACATACCGATCGGCTTCACCGATCTCTGTACAGCTTTGCTCAAGTTGTTTGCACCATTTCGTTACTGCTGGACGCTACACTGTATTCTGTCTACATAATATCAGAGTTTTTCGGCGAATCTTTTGTGCAGTTTAGACCTGATACCAAAGAGACTCGTGCACTCCCGCATACTTCATCTTCGTCGTTCGTTTCCAGATGCCACGTCATTTCAGTCACACCGTCTGATGCGGTTCTTATGAATAAAGTAATGGATTTCTCTGCAGGAAACTACGGACATGCACTCTCTTCTTACAATTCACCACTCTTGTTGCACAACGCTGCTACCGTGAGACGACATATGCAACTTATTATAAGTAGTCATGAGATACAATCATTAGAATGAACTGAAACATTAGATTCAGTGGTATAGATGTTGTGGGGTATTGGATAATTATGATATTGGAAAGAAGGGATAGTCGTTACGAATTTTTCAAACTTTTTTTATGCACGTAACTGAATAGCTAGGAGATGCCGATAGTTATGTTGTTCGAAAGAGAAAATTTTTCAATAAATTTCTGTTTAATTTAAGTTTGTCGAGCATGTATATTACCTAATAAATAGCCGTAAAGGGGTGGTTGCCTTTTACAACAACTCGCCTGTCTGTTGGTATAGTTATTTGCAGCGGGAGGGTGAGATGTTACAAATTATTTTGAAAGTAATAATGACGTAATGTGACGACATTTTCTTTGAAACATGTATATATTTATGCAGAAGTTCAAATGATGTCATACCCTGAAGTTTGTACTTGAAGTACGAATAAATCCGACTACGGTAAATGACCTGAAGACCTCAGCCAAATACGAGTATCTCAATCAGTGAACTCCTAAATTTCGTACTCTGAGTTTGAATTATGGCATATGGTAGATGACATTACAAGGTGGGTCACTCTTGGTACATTCGGCTCTTTGTACTCTGCAGCCATTGTTGACCACAGAGTTCTACAGCAAGCTTTGCAACATATGAGCCCAAGAAATGGACTTTGTAAGAAATACAATAATTTGACATTTTTCTTCTTGAATTTAATTTTATTTTCTTGTATAAGAATTAGCTCTGAAGACGTACTGCTGCCTTTCTGTACTTGTATTATCACACATAAAAGTTTGCATCTCCTTATTCATGACACTTGAAAGAAAAGCTTTCTTATCGGCATGTAGAACCAGTCAGCTCATTGGCATGGCATAAATAACGTTCTTAATGAATTATTTGTTTTCCAGTTTGTCTTATTGTTTTTTGCAGTAACCAGGCGCGCAGTGTAGTTATGTGATATCAGGACACCTTATCATTTTTCGTTTTTGATACAAAATAGTTGCTCACAAAAAGAAACACACTGTTTTCTGAGTCTTCTGACAAACATCTGATTTGGATTTACAATGTTGGACATGTCCACTCTTCAATTAGTTTTTACTGTGAGGGACGGCCGTGATGTCTTTTTAGAGGACAAGGTACTCTAGCCACGGTAAATTATTAACTGCGACTCCTGAGGTGCGTGTTACGCTGACACGATACGTTGCGCGATACGACACGTTGCAATGAAGACGGCGCGAAGCGCCGGTTATCGGTGCTACTGTTGTGTTCCCACTGGAACGACGCGATATGCGGCACAATATGCGATGCATTTCGCCATTCGACAAGCAACAAGACAGCACGAA
Source organism: Schistocerca gregaria (assembly GCF_023897955.1). Taxonomy (NCBI): domain Eukaryota; kingdom Metazoa; phylum Arthropoda; class Insecta; order Orthoptera; family Acrididae; genus Schistocerca; species Schistocerca gregaria. The sequence continues at coordinate 306,655,594 of NC_064924.1, read as the reverse complement.
TCACGTTCCTTTTTCAATTTCAGTTGCAATAATATGCTCTTCTGAAGAGGATGCACATTTTGGTCATCATTATCTTAACCTCAAAAAAACTGAAAGCGGAAAGTGAATATTTGGCGCAGCTGTACAATGCTCTACATATCTGACAGTCTGGCTGTGATTTCTCGAGAGGTCTTTCAACACGAAAAGTTTCACGAAATCTACAGAATAAGTCCACATTTTTTCCAATGTTTGGAGAGCCTAGTACCAGCTACTCTGAATAAACAGGAGACACTTTTGAGCCTTCCTATTTCTCCTGCTGAGGAGTCACTCGTTGCAGTAAGATACATTTGTGAAAGTGTGTGAATGACATTAAAGTGCCATCATAAAAGTTTATTTTCTTGTAAGATCACATAGTACAGCACTTTATTCAATGAGTTACATGTATAAATAATGGTTAATAATTGACAAATCTAGGATATAACTTCTGCAGTTGTTCTATTTCGCAAAGAAGTATATGATTTATATGATTCAGGTTGATGATTATTCACAATAAACATTGCTGGATTTGAAATGACATCAGTCAACATCGATGGTGTAGCAGTGACTGGGTGGTGAACTATATGTAGGGATAGACATTGTATTTGAAGGAATGTAAGAAGTCCTTCATAAGTAGAAAAATCCCAAAGTGTCATTCCCAGCTTCGTCCAGATATTCATGCAGAAGTAACAGGAATTCAGCTTTCAGATTCTTTTTGACCTCAAATCATGAACCATACAGTTAAAAAAATAGACACGGAGAGACACGGAGGAGCTCCACATTTCACATAGAAGGAGGTAATAGCGTCGCTTGTGGCCCATAGCAGCAAATCTCAACCCTAGCATCTTCCCATGCATTATGGACAGCCGAAAGAGGTATCAAGCTCTTTCCACGGCTAGAAACAGTACCACTAGGTTACTTACATTTTCTACACATCAAACTATGACCTAAAGTGCACAAAACTGGCCAGCGACTATGTTCTTCACTGAGAAGTGTTCAAAATTTGCCAAGTGGTTTATTTATTTCCAAACTATCACAGTAAATACAGGTAATAACGAAAATTAAGTCAGTTCAGACTATAAGATGTGGAAAAATCACTTATGTTTGCCAAATTGTTTCCTCAAAATCGAATGAGAAAGACTGTACAGCAGAAAAAAAGTGTGAATCAAATTCAGTGGTTTCTATGTTTTACGCAAAAGTAAATATTTTGCATAGAAACAAACTAGCTACAAAGACAGATGCAGCTTTCAGAATGAAATTTTCACTCTGCATCGGAGTGTGCACTGATATGAAACTTCCTGGCAGATTAAAACTTGTGCCGGACCGAGACTCGAATTCGGGACCTTCGCCTTTCGTAGGAAAATGCTCTAACGACGTTTTTTTTAATTTTTTTTTTTTTTTTTTTGCTGATGTCATTTTGTTCGTAATTGTTCGTTGGATATGTTCCAGCCGGCCGGTGTGGCCAAGCGGTTCTAGGCGCTTAAGTCTGGAACCGAGCGACCGCTACGGTCGCAGGTTCGAATCCTGCCTCGGGCACGGATGTGTGTGATGTCCTTAGGTTAGTTAGATTTAAGTTGTGCTAAGTTCTAGGGGACTGATGACCTCCGATGTTAAGTCCCGTAGTGTGAATTACGATGCATAAAAGAAGAAGGAGTAAAATATTTTTATACAAGTAGCGCAAGCTGTCCTTTAGATTACGCTAACCGAACAAAGTCACCCCTCAAAAAAAGGTGAACTAGTATTAACATAACATCAGATATTATAGTCTACACTTATATTAAACTAATAATAAAGTATCAGAACCTAATAAAAACGCGAAAGTTAAGGGAAGAACTTTGGTTGTGTCAGGACACGAATCACCGCCACAACAAAAAAACTCATTAGCAGAGAGGTACGCTATTCATTACGCTAAACCGAATTTTTAACTTTCGTTTCTAATTATAATGTCTTACTGTCTTTAAAAACCTAAACGTAGATATGTTACTAACTGAAATTTAATTATAACACATTGTACCAACAAAAATGCGTTTTGTGTGGCTCCTCAGTGTGTCGCTGCCTTCAAATAGCCTACTCTCATATACGTAAGTTAGAATAATTCTTTGGCACGAATATGATGTTTCTCATTATTTTATTGGAAAGAAGCACACAGTTAACAACGGGTTTTGCAGTAATTCTCAATTTTCTGGCCCTCGGAACGGCATATACACATATAGGCATGAAATGAGTGCCAATATGGCGCCTCACAACTCTTTACTGAAGGGAGACGGCGTGCTTGTGACGTAGGTGGCGTTGTGCCATGTCATTGGTCAACGCTCAGACGCACGCTCAGAATACCCGACATGCCAGATATTGCTCTGCGCGTGCGGAAATACTCCCGAGCGTGCTAGTCCACGCCAAGACGACAGAAACTCGGCACGCTCAACGCTCAACGTTCGGATGCACGGTCCGTGTGCCGACAGCTTTACCCTCGTAAGACGTGGCCTCACTCTCCACTGCCGACACGGTGAGACGCGACGCTAGGGGCACCCTTGGGCAGCGGGCCACCTGCTGCTGGAGTCGGCTCGGGTCTAAGAGGAGGCGGCGTCGCCGCCCCCGGCTCTGCCGTAAACGAGTTTAAAGCCGTCGGTACACGGTCCGTGCATCCGAGCGTTGAGCATTGAGCGTGCCGATTTTCTTACGTCATGGTGTGGAATAGCACGTTCGGGAGTCTTTCCGAACGTGCAGAGCAGTATCTGACATGTCAGATATTCTGGGCGTGCGTCTGAGCGTTGACCAATGAGATGGCTCAACGCCACCTACGTCACACGAACGCCGTCTCCCTTCAGTACAGCGTTGTGGGGCGCCATATTGGTATTCATTTCAAGCCTATATGTATTTATGCCGGTTCTGGGCACCAGAAAATTGAGAGTCACTCGAAAACCCGTTGTTAGTTGTGTGATTTGTTCCAATAAAATAATGAGAAACATCATATTCGTGGCAAAAGAATTATTGTAACTTGCCTATTATGATAATAGGCTATTTGAAGGCAGCGACACACTGAGGAGCCACACAAAGCACATTGGTCTTGGTGCAATTTGTTAAAATAAAATTTTCAGTTGGTAACATACCTACGATTAAGGTTTCCAGCAAGGTGTAACATACTATCATTAGAATCAACAGGTCTGTTGTTGACTTAGGGCATATGCCGACACGGTAGCTCAGCGTGTTCGGTCAGAGAGTTAGCTGCCCTCTGTAATAATAAAACTGAGTTAATCGATCAACAACGACCTACAACGGATGTCTTACGATGTCCGCCCCGAGCACATGCAACGAACAAAATGAGATTTTTTTTTAAGCGTAATGAGTATAATCATTGAATTGTAATGTGTTGCTTGTTGGGGCGGTGGTTCGTGTCTTGACACTTCCAATTTTTTCCCAATTTTCGCGTTTTTATTAGGTTCTGATATTTTGTTATCAGTTTAATATGTTCACCTTTTTTCGAGGGGTGACTTTGTTCGATTGGCTTAACATACTAGACAGCTTGTATAAAGATATTTTGCTCTTTTTTTCTTTTACGCTTCGTAATCCACATGTTGCAAAGATTCTGCTACTGGGTAGGAACAGTGATCAAGTAAGACTGACTTTGAGGTTTTACTAAAATGTGGCAATGATAAAATAATAAACATTATTTATTATTCCTATGCGGAGCAGTATTTCACATTTGTACCTCACTGTTTGTATTGATACTTTTATAACCCTGTGTCCTTATTGCTTGGACATGCTACTTTCCTTTTCGTGGACGATGGAGGACTGTGCTTTTTAAAAGAGCTAACGTGGGAATTTTACGCGGGACAGTTGAGTAGAGAGTGTGATTTACGAACTAGAAACATCCCCCAACTGCCGCTGGGGTGTGTTGCGATCGTTATACCACGTTGGGGCCCACGTACCGTATGCACAAGTCGCATCGTTCCCGATCGTTCAGCAGCACGTTGAACATGGCACGCTCAACGTTAACGTCCGACAACACGGTCCGTGTGCCGACGGCTTCACCCTCATAAGACGTGGCCACACTCTCCACTCCCTATAGGGCGAGGCGCGACCCTAGGGTCGCCCGTGGGCAGCGGGCCACCTGCTGCTGGAGTCGGTTCGGGTCTAAGAGGAGGCGACGGCGTAAACGAGTTTCAGGCGCGCTTAAGGGGTGCGCGCGCGGCGCGGCGCGGCGCGGGTCCCGGCCGGCGCGCCGGGCGGTAATTGCAGCCGTGTTTGGCCGGGCCGCGCGGCGCAGCGCCGAGCCGAGCCAGGCCGGGCCACGCCCACCTCTATCGAGCGGTCCCTGCCGCCGCCACCGCCGCCGCTGCGCGCTGCGAGCCGTCTGCACGCGCGTGCAAACACTCCGCCGCTGCTCCCAACACTGCGCTCTACCTGCACAAACCTTACCCCACGCCCACTGCACTGCCGTTCTCTCCGGAAACGCCGACAGTGCCTCCAACACTGTGTAGCGCCGCCCTTTAGGTACAATTACGGCCCTTCGCTCTCCATGAAAGCTTCCTGCTGTTTGTAATACACTTCTCCTATTTATGGGTGATTTTCGGGTCACCTGACTTGATGCAATCTTGCCATAACTTGATTGAATCTACATCAACATCTACATTTATACTCCGCAAGCCACCCAACGGTGTGTGGCGGAGAGCACTTTACGTGCCACTGTCATAACATCCCTTTTCTGTTCCTGTCTGTATGGTTCGCGGGAAGAACGACTGTCTGAAAGCCTCAGTGCGCGCTCGAATCTCTCTAATTTTACATTCGTGATCTCCTCGGGAAGTATAAGTAGGGGGAAGCTATATATTCGATACCTCATCTAGAAACGCACCATCTCGAAACCTGGACAGCAAGCTACACCGCGATGCAGAGCGCCTCTCTTGCAGAGTCTGCCGCTTGAGTTTGCTAAACATCTCCGTAACGCTATCACGGTTACCAAATAACTCTGTGACGAAACGCGCCGCTCTTCTTTGGATCTTCACTATCTCCTCCGTCAATCCTATCTGGAACGGATCCCACACTGATGAGCAATACTCTAGTATAGATCGAACGAGTGTTTTGTAAGCCACCTCCTTTGTTGATGGACTACATTTTCTAAGGACTCTCCCAATGAATCTCAACCAGGTACCCGCCTTACCAACAATTAATTTTATGTGATCATTCCACTTCAAATCGTTCCGCACGCATACTCCCAGATATTTTACAGAAATAACTGCTACCAGTGTTTGTTCCGCTATCATTTCATCTTACAATAAAGGATCCTTCTTTCTATGTATCCGCAATACATTTGTCTATGTTAAGCGTCAGTTACCACTCCCTGCACCAAGTGCCTATCCGCTGCAGATCTTCCTCCATTTCGCTACAATTTTCTAATGCTGCAACTTCTCTGTACACTACAGCATCATCCGCGAAAAGCCGCATGGAACTTTCGACACTATCTACCAGGTCACTTATATGTGTTGTGAAAAGCAATGGTCCCATAACACTCCACTGTGGCACGCCAGAGGTTACTTTAACGTCTGTAGACGTCTCTCCATTGATAACAACATGCTATGTTCTGTTTCCTAAAAACTCTTCAACCCAGCCACACAGCTGGTCTGATATTCCGTAGGCTCTTACTTTGTTTATCAGGCGACAGTGCGAGAATGTATCGAACGCCTTCCGGAAGTCAAGGAAAATAGCATATACCTGGGAGCCTGTATCCAGTATTTTCTGGCTTCTCATGAACAAATAAAGCGAGTGGGGTCTCACACGATCGCTGTTTCCGGAATCCATGTTGATTCTTACAGAGTAGATTTTGGGTTTCGAAAAACAACATGATACTCGAGCAACAACATGTCCTAAAATTCTACAACAGATCGACGTCAGAGATATAGGTCTACAGTTTTGCGCATCTGCTCGACAACCCTTCTTGAAGACTGGGACTACCTGTGCTCTTTTCCAATCATTTGGAACCTTTCGTTCCTCTAGAGACGTGCGGTACACGGCCGTTAGAATGGAGGCAAGGTCTTTCGCGTACTCCGTGTAGAATCGAATTCGTATCCCATCAGGTCCAGTGGACTTTCCTCTGTTGAGTGATTCCAGTTGCTTTTCTATTCCTTGAATACTTATTTCGATGTCAGTCATTTTTTCGTTTGTGCGAGGATTTAGAGAAGGAACTGCAATGCGGTCTTCCTCTGTGACCGGAGCTCGGTAACATTGCACAGCGATATCAAGTGGGACAATCATGTAATGGCAGTTGTGGGAAAGGCGGATAGTCGTCTTCGGTTCATTGGTAGAATTTTGGGAAGATGTGGTTCATCTGTAAAGGAGACCGCTTATAAAACACTAATACGACCTATTCTTGACTACTGCTCGAGCGTTTGGGATCCCTATCAGGTCGGATTGAGGGAGGACATAGAAGCAATTCAGAGGCGGGCTGCTAGATTTGTTACTGGTAGGTTTGAGTGTTACGGAAATGCTTCAGGAACTCGGGTGGGAGTATCTAGAGCAAAGGAGGAAATTTAGAGAACCAGAATTTGAGGCTGACTGCAGTATAATTTTACTACCGCCAACTTACATTTCGCGGAAAGACCACAAAGATAAGATAAGAGAGATTAGTGCTCGTACAAAGGCATATAGGCAGTCATTTTTCCCTCGTTCTGTTTGGGTGTGGAACAGGGAGAGAAGATTCTAGTTGTGGTACGAGGGACCCTCTGCCACGCACCGTATGGTGGATTGCGGAGTATGTATGTAGATATGTAGATGTAGATGTAACTTCCTCACCCATATCAACCTCTTCACCTCAAAGTTGCGCTTGACCAGACTTTGTCGATTATTTATTGTAAAAGGCGTCAATCAATCCTCCTTTCGTAAAGTTTTGTGGTTTTACAGTTTCCTGGCTTGATCAAGTAGGCAAAGCATCTCTTCTCTGCCTGAGTTTTCTCATATTTTACATGCCTTGGAGGAAAATTACCATGGGAACTGTAACGCTGTCTTGTTTCTGAAATGTTCCAGAATTAGAAGTAAATTCTGTCTCGAAATCTGGCAGAAAACCAGAAGAGAGTCTGGTCATACATAAAGCACACCAGTGGCAAGACGCAATCAATACCTTCACTGCGCTATAACAACGGTGGTTACTGATGACACTGTCACTAAAGCAGAGTTATTAAACACGGTTTCCCGAAACTCCTTCACCAAGGAAGACGAAGGAAATATTCTGAATTCCAATCAAGAACAACTGCCGAGATGAGAAACATAGAAGTAGATATCCTCGGAGTAACGAAGCAGCTTAAATCACTTAATAAAGCCAAGGCCTCCGGTCCAGATTGTATACCAGCCAGTTTCCTCTCAGAGTATGCTGATAAAATAGCTGCATATTTAGCAATTATATACAACCACTCGCTCACAGAAAGATGTGTACCTAAAGACTGGAAAATAGAAGTCACACCAACACTCAAAAAGGGAAGTAGGAGTAATCCGCTGAATTACAGGCCTATATCAGTAACGTCGATTTGCAGTAGGGTTTTGGAACATATACTGTATTCGAACATTCTGCAGTACCTCGAACAAGACGATTTATTGACACATATTCAGCACGGTTTCAGAAAATATAGTTCTTGTAAAACACAACTAGCTCTTTATACTCATGAAGTAATAAGTGCTATCGACGGCGGATGTCAAATTGATTCCATATTTTTAGATTTCCAGAAGGCTTTTGACTCCGTTCTTCAAAAGCGTCTTCTAACCAAACTGCGTGCGTACGAAGTATCGTCTTAGTTGTGCGACTGAATTCGTGATTTACTGCCAGAAAGGTCACAGTTCGTACTAATAGACGGAATGTCATAGAATAAGACAGAAGTAATATCCGGCATTCCCCAAGGAAGTGTTATAGGCCCTCTATTGTTCCTGATCTATATTAACGACATAGGAGACAATCTGAGTAGACGTCATAGATTGTTTGCAGATGATGCTGTCATTTACCGTCTTGTAAACTCATAAGATGAACAAAACGACTTGCAAAATGATTTAGATAAGATATCTGTATGGTGCGAAAAGTGGCAATTGACCTTGAATAAGGAAAAAAGTGAAGTTATCCACTAAAAGAAATCAGCTAAATTTCAATTTTGCGATAAGTCACACAAATCTGAAGGCTGTAAATGCAACTAAATACTTAGGTATTACAGTTACGAATAACCGAAATTCGAACGATCTCATAGATAATATTGTGAGTAGAGCAAACCAAAGACTGAGATTCAGTGGCAGAACACGTTGAAGGTGCAACAGGTCTATTAAAGAGACTGCTTACACCACGCTTGTCCGCCCTATTGTGGAGTATTGCTGTGCGGTGTGGGATCCACATCAGGTGAGACTGACCGATGACATCGAAAAAGTACAAAGAAGGGCGGCGCGTTTTGTATTATCACGAAATAGGGAAGATAGTGTCACAGACATGATACGTGAATTGGAGTGGCAATCATTAAAACAAAGGCGTTTTATGTTGCGACGGGATCTTCTTATGAAATTTCAATCACCAGTTTTCTCTCCCGATTGCGAAAACATTCTGTTGGCACCCACCTACATAGGGAGAAATGTTCATTACGATAAAACAAGGAAATTGGGGCCCGCACGGAAAAATTTAAGTGCTCGTTTTTTCCGCGTGCCGTTCGAGAGTGGGACGGTAGAGAGACAGCTTGAAGGTGGTTCACTGAACCCTCTTCCAGGCACTTTATTGTGAATAGCAGAGTAATAACGTAGAGCCGGCCGCGGTGGTCTCGCGGTTCTAGGCGTGCAGTCCGGAACCGTGCGACTGCTACGGTCGCAGGTTCGAATCCTGCCTCGGGCATGGATGTGTGTGATGTCCTTAGGTTAGTTAGGTTTAAGTAGTTCTAAGTTCTAGGGGACTAATGACCACAGCAGTTGAGTCCCATAGTGCTCAGAGCGATTTGAACCAATCACGTAGATGAAGGTGTAGAAAATGTTCTCGAAACAAGGCCGCGTCACACTGCTGACAGAAACACAATAATAAAATCACGAAAAGGTAGCCAACTTCTCCTGCTTCGTCTAATATCTTGAATAGATTATATAGCTACTATTTTTGTGATACTGAACCATCAAGCACCGAGCGAGGTGATGCAGTGGTTAGCACACTGGACGGTTCAAACCTGCGTCCGCCCATCCAGATTTACGTTTTCCGTGATTTCCCTAAATCGCTTCAGGGAAACGCTCGGATGGTTCCATCGAAAGAGCACGGACAACTCTCTTCCTAATCTTTTCCTAATCCGATGGGACCGATGACCTCGCTGTTTGGTCACCTCCGCCAAATCAACCAGCCAATCAACTACCAGGCACAGATGTCACTATTGGAGAGCTGAAAAGCTTCGTTTCAGTACAAATAATGATGATCGTAATAATGATTGTACTTCGCTAACATTACAAACAGCAGGCTAGAATGATATACATTGAAATTTGGAAACGATAATGCACTTACGGCGCGTGATCAATGCGTCATCAAATCTATCACTTTCGACTAATTAACAGGCTGAAACTACATAAACGTTTTTGGATTAATGGAACATTGTGCCGATACACTATTTTAATTGACATAGATGAATTTTTAAGCATTCACTTATTATTTCACCACTATTTATGGTAGGAAAAATATGAAACCTTATCATCTGGGAGCTCTAAAAAAAGAAGAACAAGAGTGACTGGTACATTTTTTTGCGTTTGAAAACAATAGAAGAGCGAAAATTCTTCACATTGCTGAATAGGAACAAGAAAGAAACTTCATGCAGTACAATTAAGTCTTTGGCGTTCAGTCACAATTATTTCTTATAGAAGAGACATTAAGTGTGTTTTGTTTATATGTTTACATTTGATATTCAGAATAGTGTGTAAGTTACATGTAGCCACCGTCCTAGACATGGATGATCACTGGATTGAATAAATGCCGGTGTAATTAAAACCGCACGCAACGGTGTGAATTCAGGTGAAAATTCTTGTTTTAACTTTGCTATAGAAGCCTGAGAACGGCAGTTGAAATTTCAAAGCTAGCTGGCGTGGGAGCATTGTCTTCATGGGTTTCGTACTAGAGGCTCTTACGACTGGTTCTCCCAGATCACATGACACGGGGGCTTTCCTTATAATTTTGGACCTTAAACCGAGTGGAAAATTTTGAGCCGAAGAAACAGGCATTGTCTCTCCTGTGTTCTACTTGGAGAAGACACCTGCTCTTACTGAGAAGCTCATCTTTGTGAGCCGGCCGGAGTGGCCGAGTGGTTCTAGGTGCTACAGTCTGGAACCGGACGACTGCTACGCTCGCAGGTTCGAATGCTGCCTCGGGCATGGATGTGTGTGATGTCCGTAGGTTAGTTAGGTTTAAGTAGTTCTAAGTTCTAGGGGACTGATGACCTTAGCAGTTAAGTCCCATCTTGGTGATTGGTAGGTGTGCCCCCATTAACTCTGTTCAAACTCTGCACGCAGATACGAGACAGTTTGTATTTTAGAAGGACGTTACCGAGGTGCGGACAATATCAGTCGCAGCAGCAAATTGCTGATCCGTTAGTATGAACTGCTACTTCCGATTGCACGATTTTGGTTGGCAGTTAGTTCAACTTCGAGTTAGGATTCTCTATTTCGACTAACCTATATCTTTAGCAGCAACTCAGGGTTTGCGCGATTGTTACTTTAACTGTTACCTATTTTCAGATGGAACCGAACTTAATCTTTAATCAATCACGATTTACTCCACGCATCGTGTGCCCAGTTATCTTCCATGTATCGTTTTGGTGCAAGTCACAAGTCGGCTTTGGTGAGTCAATCATACCTACTCTGCGAGTTTGAAACTTTGTGTGTCAGTTGTCATGCACCCATGTTGTATTCCTTAGCCAACCCGATGATGAACATTTCATTAATAAATTTTGCTTGTAAGAAGCCATAGTATCAAGTTATTACATGTGTTTCATGTTAAACGCAGTTCAAGAGTCACTCCATATCTATGAACAGATGTTTTTCATGCACAGTTTTATCTTGTTAAACTTTGTCACAGTGAGCCTTCCCTCCTCCTGTGATTTCTAACCTCACGGAACTTGTAAGAGGGAATTACATGGAAATATTCAGCAAAGTGCAATCTGAGGTCGGTCTACATCGATAATCTGCAAATCACATTTAAGTGCCTGGCAGAGGGTTCATCGAACCACTTTCACAATTCTCTAATATTCCAATCTCATATAGCGCGCGGGAAGAATGAACAACTATATCTTTCCGTAGGAGCTCTGATTTCCTTTATTTTATCTTGGTTATCGCTCCTCCCTATGTAAGTCGGTGTCAACAAAATATTTTCGCATTCGGAGGAGAAAGTTGGTGATTGGAATTTCGTGAGAAGATTCCGTCGCAACGAAAAACGCCTTTCTTTTAATGATGTCCATCCCAAATCCTGTATCATTTCTGTGACACTCTCACAGATCGGTCGATCTGAAATTTAGATTTTCGTTTTATTTTGTGGTAACAACGTTCAGCATTATAATTGCTCAAATGGATGCTCCCGGCAACAAAAAATTGGCTGTCATACGGTGAACCGTCGACTCACCACGGAACTATAAACAGTGAGAATGTCTTTTATTTGGATAAACTCCCAGAATACTGATGCGAATTATCTACAGAAGAATGGAAAAGTGGTGGAACCCATAGGCAGGGATGATCAGCTTCGGTTGTGGGGAAATGTAGGTATGCGCTAGACCTTACCAACCTTGAGACGGATCTTAGAAGATAGGTTCATAGCATTAGTAGAATGAAAATAGTCATTAACAATATTGAACTGAACAAAAAGTCTGAAGTATCATGAATAAAATACAGATAGCGAAAGGTCATTTACAGAAATTAGATTTCAGTGGAACGACATGAAGGGTATCAGTGGTTGGATGGGACTATGAATTGGTTGTAGCATATACCCAGCGCATTTTGAACCCCTACTTTCTGCAAGCAGTTAAGGGAATAAAGGAGAAATTTGGAAAGGGAATTGGAGTTCAGGCAGAAGACTGAAACATGACTATGACATTGTAATTCAGAGACGGCAAAGGATTTGGAAGAGCATTTCATATGAGTGGAGAGTGTGATGAAAAGACCAAAGTAAAACAACAGTAATGGAATGTAATAGAAATAAACCGGGAAATTCAAAGGGAATTTTATTAGGAAATGGGACACTAAAAGTAGTAGACGAGTTTTGCTACTTGCACAACAAAATAACTGCCAGCCAGTGTGGCCGTGCGGTTCTAGGCGCAACAGTCTGGAAACGAGTGACCGCTACGCTCGCAGGTTCGAATCCTGCCTCGGGCATGGATGTGTGTGATGTCCTTAGGTTAGTTAGGTTTAAGTAGTTTTACGTACTAGGGGACTGATGACCACAGATGTTAATTCCCATAGTGCTCAGAGCCATTTGAACCGTTCTTGAACAAAATAACTAATTATATAAGTGCAGACTGGCAACAGCTACAAAAGCATTTCTCACAGACAAAAATTCATTAACTTTTAATATAAATAGAAGTATTAGGAAGTCTGCTCCGAAGAAATTTATCTGGAAAATACTTTTGTATAGAAGTTAAACATGGTTGACTATCAATTCAGACAAGAAAAGGGTAGAAGCTTTTGAAATGTAGTGCTACAACAAAACACTGGCGATTAGATGGGTAGTTGCTAATAAGAGGTCTGCATCGAATTTAAGAGAATAGAAATCGAAACTTCTTGGCAGATTAAAAACTGTATGCCGGACCGAGATTCGAACTCGGGTCCTTTGCCTTTCGCGGAGAAGTGCTCTACTATCTGAGCTAACCCAAGCACGACTCACGACTCATCCTCACAGCTTTAATTCCGACAGTACCTCGTCTCCTACCTTCCAAACTTCGCAGAAGCTCTCCTGCAGACCTTGCTGAACTAACACCCCTGGATATTGCGGAGATATGACTTAGCTACAGCCTGAGGGATGTTTCCAGAATAAAATTTTCGCTCTGCGGTGGAGTGTGCGTTGATGTGAAACATTCTGGCAGATTACAACTGTGTGCCGGACCAAGACTTGAACTCGGGACCTTTTCCTTTCACGGGCAAGTGCTCTACCACTTTTTTCTGAACTCATTTGTTCGTTATTGTTCGTTGCATTTGTTCGAAGCGGACGTCCCATGACACCTACTCAAGTTCATCATTGATCCGTTAATGTCGGATGATCAGGGTGGGCAAGTTCGTCGCTCGAACTGCCCAGAATATTCTTCAAACCATCCTCGAACAGCTATGGCCCACTAACAAGACGCATTGTCATCCATAGAAATTCCATCACTGGTTTGAAACATGAAGTCCATTACTGGCTGCTGCAGGTAGCAGAAGATAGATATTTTCAATCAGCGATCGGTTCAGTTTGTCCAGGGGTCCCAGTTAATTCCATGTAAACACAGCCCACGCTATTATGGAGTTGCCGCCAGCTTGCAAAGTTCCTTGTTGACAAATTGGATGCATGGCTTCGTGAGGTCTGCGCCACATTCGAACCCACCATCAGCTCTTATGTCTGAAATCGGGACTCATCTGACCAGGGACGGTTTTCCCAGTCGTCTAGGATCCAACCGATATGGTCACAAGCCCATGAGAGGCTGCAGGCGATGTCTTGGTGTCATCAAAGGCATTCGCGTTGGTCACCTACAGTCACAGTGCATTAACACCAAATTTCGTCTCACTGTCCTAACGGATACCTTCGCCGTAGGTCTCACACTGAGTTCTGCTGTTACATCACGAAGTATTGCTTCTCTGAAACTCCCTGGCAGATTAAAACTGTGTGCCCGACCGAGACTCGAACTCGGGACCTTTGCCTTTCGCGGGCAAGTGCTCTGCCATCTGAGCTACCGAAGCACGACTCACGCCCGGTACTCACAGCTTTGCTTCTGCCAGTATCCGTCTCCTACCTTCCAAACTATTGCTTCTCTGTTAGCATTGACGACTCTACGCAAATTCCGCTGCTCTCAGCCGTCGGCGTTGCATGACGCTGTCCCATGATTTCTGCCACTTCAGTGTAAAGGTTCTACCTGCAGTGTGCGTTGTACCACAACGGGGAAAGTACGCAGGCATTTGGAAGTGTCAGTCAGTCAGTACCTTGTACATAACGTGCAGGGTGAACATTAATAAAATCTACAAACAGCAGGGACACATTCCTGATATTAAATGGAGGAAAAAAGGTCCTACGAACATGTGTCCGTAAACTGTGAGCGTATAATGACAACAAATCGTCAGGGAACACAGTACAAAGCTGCATCGCATATTCTTCACATTAGACGTTCAACTGGCCTCCATGGGATTGGAGGTGGTAGCGATAGTAGCGGTCGTCATGCGTGATATACATAATCGCACTTTGACTTACACCATGTTGGCGAGCCACTTGCCTGGAGCTTGTTATAGGGTTGGTTCGTCTCAATATCCTGTAGAATCCGGTCCTCCAAATTTGGTGTACGCACAGTCCTCCGCCATCTTGCGCGTGCGTCTTTCTGCAAGGTACCATGCTCACACAAACGCCCATAAAGGGCTTGAAATGTTTTGGTTGCTTTCTGCGAGGGTTCTTGTTTTGGTATAACGTGCTGCCTCCCGATCGTTTCCATGTGCTTGGCAGTACACAAACACCATATTGGCTTCCTCTCGACATGAATACCGGACCATTCTGCTGTTAACAGCACGCTGCGTCAGTCTCACAGCCAGCAACACACAAGGAGCACATGGAAAGCGGTCAGAGGAACTTACCTTCGTCTGCGCCATCGACCGTGGTAACAATGCATATTCGAACACACGTTCTTTCTTCCATTGGCAGTCAGGAAGTCGTTCCTACAGATTGTCGGATTTGTTAATGTTCGCCGGCTGAGGTGGCCGAGCGGTTCTTTCGCTACAGTCTGGAACCGCGTGACCGCTACGGTCACAGGTTCGAATTCTGCCTCGGGCATGGATGTGTGTGATGTCCTTAGGTTAGTTAGGTTTAAGTAGTTTTAAGTTCTAGGGGACTGATGACATCAGAAGTTAAATCCCATAGTGCTCAGAGCCTTTTTTTGTTAATGTTCACCCTGTAGATGTGTACCTATCGATTAATGCCTTGGTAAAATCAGAGCGTTTACGTAAAATATTCCTATCCTGAGAATAGACTAATCCAGCTGCTGCCCTTTATCGGCGCTGCTGTTTTCGTATTTCTCACACGTGCAAGCGGAGCCGAGACGGTTTCTTCTTCTTGGTTCTCCTGCGCTCCCTAACTAAATTTCACAGCGTACCCTCGTGCAGTTTCATTTCTAGAGGTCTTGCCGTACTACCTTATTCAGCGCTTTTTCCCCCAAGAGAGCATAGCGCATGTTTAAATTTTCTTTTCCGAGAATAGGTCCCTTCCGGGACACTGTGTGTGCTTATATTTTCAACATGTGGGGAATTTATCCACAATTCGGGGTTAGTGTAATTCTGGATATTTCAATTTAAGCTATCCCACAGAGTACACTGTACACCAACGGCACCTAAACGTAACTCATAAAGAAAAAACATCTGTATACTCTTGGTTTGCCAAGGCAGGATCCTTTTAGACTCTGTACTGCCATTTCGTCAAGTGAACTGCACAGACTAACATAATTTTATACTTTCCTTCGTATTACCGTGTTATACCGATGCCACCAGGCCTCTTATTCAAATAACGTAAAGGATCTTCGCTAGAGTTACCGTGTTTATTTTTCAGGGAAACTTATTCAGTTCCTACTTTACTGAACGCGAGATATGTTTCCAGGGTATATTCATAATCGATACCGGTTCTTTACTGTTACAGAGATATTCATCACACTCCAGTGCAGCAGAGACAAGAGAAGCCTATTCCGTCACTGAGAGGTACACTATTCAAATTCCGAGAAATGTCTGGCAACATACTACTTCCTTTCACGGTCTTCTTGAGGGCATGACAAAGAAGGGAAATATCAGAGAAGTCCGTATTCGTACGAGAGCTTAGCGACAGTAGTTCTGTAACAGGAAAGCGAGTAAGTGCTAGTTGTCTCCGAAGCACCGTCCACAACACACAGCACGTTGGCTCGAGGGGCACAGATCTAGAAGTAGCTTTACTATCTCTACAAACAGATGCTACTTTCGCAACACATAGGGTCAGTATTCCAATAACACTTTTCTGACTGAAGTGATATTAATATTTTATACTTATATAATCCGTCAGATGCCTATAGAATTGTAACTAACGACAGTGAGTACGAATAAATCTGAAATATTGTAAGGAAGTGAAACGCCAACAGCCGTCCTTACAAACTTATTGATTGTGTAGCTACCAGTTTCGGCGTTTCAATGCCCCATCTTCAGATAGTAGTTGATGTTGACGGGTTATCACGATCCATATAAACGGTGCATTAGAGGCCAACGTAACTGGTTAACGCAGAGTAGCTATAAATGTGGTGTCAGCAGTCCCACCATCAATTGCCAAGTGTCAGTTGACAGTTGATGTTTGGAGTGCTGACACCACAGTTATAGCTATTCTGCGTTAACCAGTTATGTTGGCCACTGATGCAGTGTATGTATGGATCGTGATAAACCCTTCAGCTTCAACTACCACCTCGTGATGGCACATTGAAGCGCCAAAAGTGGCAGCTACGGCATAAATAAGGTCATAAGGACGGTTGTAGACGCTTCGTTTCCTGACAATAGTGAATGGCCGTGGTCCCCAAGACCTACAGTCAAAAGGATGGACACACAAAATATCTGAAATAGTTTTCGCTAGTTCATTATATTGCTAGCTGAGAAACCCGGCGTTGCCCGAGTATTTGTTTAACTTTAAGGCATTCAGTGTTTATGATAAATAATAAATGTCGTGTGACTAGAGCCTCCCGTCGGGTAGACCGTTCGCAGGGTGCAAGTCTTTCAATTTGACGCCACTTCGTCGACTGCGACGATGGGGATGAAATGATGATGATAAGGACAACACAACGCCCAGTCCCCGGGCCCTTAGCATGGACATTATATCGCGCTGACCACTCAGCTACCAGGGGCGAACCGTGTTTATGATGTATCTCCTAAATTAAGTGTTGCACAATGATGTAATTTTTGTGGTACATTCAGTAGTATAAGTGAATACCGCCTGCAAAATGTGCCACGAACCCAGTAAGTAGTGAAGAAGTAATAAAATAAAACGTCGCACTCCATGTGGGAGATTTATTGAATTAACAGCGATAATACGGGAAACAACAAACGTTTTCTTTTCATAATTTTGTGGGAGTCCACAAATAAGTTTCGTAAACGTTTGAAATTATATGTAAAGTTTGTTGCAAGACCCTAAGTGCTTTCATTTTCAAGTATTGGATCACTAAAGTATGGGTATTCCCGCGTCGTGGCAACACTGCCTTTTCACCCCACAAATCCGTCTCTTTGACAGACGGATGGCTCTTAATCCCACACTGAGTCTTTTCAGACGGTAAATGATATGTGTACCAAATTTGATTGAAATCGTACCAGCGATTTAGAAGGATATGTGAAACACACATACACACTGAAAAGCCAAATAAACTGGTACACCTGCCTTTTATAGTGTAGAGGCCCCGCAAGTACGTGGAAGTGCCGCAACAAGACGTGGCGTGGACTCGAATAATGTCTAAAGTACTGCTGGAGGGAGCTGGCGCGATGAATCATGCAGTCCCCTAGTATGTAAGAGTACAAGGGTGTGTAGATCTCTTCTGAATAGCAAGCTGCAAGGCATCCCAGATATACTCAATAACATTCATGTCTCGGTAGTTTCGTATCCAGCGAAAGTGTTTATACTCAGACGAGTTTCCCTAGAGCCACTCTTTAGCAATTCTGGACGTGTGGGGTGTCACACAGAGCTGCACTTCTGCGACGTTGAACGATTCTCTTCAGTCGACGTTGGTCCCGTTCTTGCAGGATCTTTTTCCGGCCTCAGCGATGTCGGAGATTTGACGTTTTACCGGATTCCTGTCATTCACGGTACAGTCGTGAATTGATCGTAGGGGAAAATTCCAACTCCACCGCTACCTTGGAGAAGCTGCGTCCTATTTCTCGCGCGCCGACTCTGACACCACTCACTTAAATCTTGATAACCTGCCATTGTAGTAGCAGTAACCGATCTAATAACTGCGCCAGATACCTGTTGTCTTATATAGGCGTTGCCGACCGCAGCGCCATACTCTGCCTGTTTACATATCTCTGTATTTGAATACGCACGCATGTTTATACCAGTTTCTTTGACGCTTCACTGTATATTACGCACATACATGAAACCATTTTATAATTTGTGTGGATTCGCCATGCTTTTAGAAGCACAATATGAAAAGAAGATATCAATTCTCAACAAAACGAAAACACCATCCGTTATACCGCAGGCGCGTTTAAAAGACCCAGTAATGTGTTCAGTTTATGTAAATGATTTACAATCAACAGCATTACCAGATTGTCCGCTGACGATGTGGTTACCTGTGGTGACGATGTCCTAACGTAGACGCTCGTCTTACGTCACACGTTCTGTTGTACGGTTATTTCACGCAGTATTAATGGCAGTCAGCTCTTATAAACTTTACGCAAACGCCGCAGCTCTCGGCCGTTAAGCGAAGGCTGTCGGACACTAGGTTATCCTTGGGGAGAGATAATGCCTGAAATTTGGTATTCTCGGCACATACTTGTCACTGCGCAAATTGGTTCAAATGGCTCCGAGCACTATGGGACTTAACATCTGTGGTCATCAGTCTCCTAGAACTTACAACTACTTAAACCTAACGAACCTAAGGACATCACACACATCCATGCCCGAGGCACGATTCGAACCTGCGACCGTCGCAGTCCCGCAGTTCCGGACTGAGCTCCTAGAACCGCTAGACCACCGCGGCCGGCGTCACTGCGCATCTCGCAACTCGCAATATAATTCTCTAACAATTTCCGAAACGAAATGTCTCTTGCGTCTAGCTCAATCCAACATTCCCCGTTCATTGTCTGTTGATTCCTCTCGTGCGACTACAATCGCTTCGGAAGACTTTGCACATGAATCACCTGTGTACAAATGACAGCTCCGTCAAATTCACTGCCCTTTCATATCCAAGGTACACGTCACTACGACCAACTGTATACACCGTGTTTGGAAATTTCCGTCAGAAACGTCTAGGATTATAGAAGAGCGTGAACATGTATTTTGAATAGGAACCCATGTCCGAACACGTCATTCAACAATGCTGTAGATCATCGATATTATAAGCTGCGGCGACTGTAAATGTATTTATATACAGACTGACTATTCCGTGACGATGTTAAAAACCATCTAGGATAATGGAGGCTGATAAATGAATACGTTTGTGGTAAGAGTCACTGATTCGAAAACGAAAGAGTCGAAAATGACAAGAGAGAATCTTTCTGATGCCTGTGACGGTGTAATACATGTACCGCTAATGTTGTTGCTAATAATGTACGTTATGCAACTATCAGAGGTGGTAATTTGGACCATAACAAGAAACAATGTCTAATAAACAAGGGCTCTAAAATGTATACCTTAAGAGCTACTAGCACCTGTTAAATAGAGATGTATTTCACAGTAACGAAGATGAGCAGGTCATCATTAGCGCCCCAGATAAGCGTTTCAGGGCCCACGTTTGCTGGACATTTTTTCTTGATTTGGTCCATACTACTATATCTGAAAGTTGCATACCCTGCATTCTTATCAACATGTATTCCACTGTCAAAAGCCAGCCAGAGTGGCCGAGCAGTTCTAGACGCTACAGTCTGGAACCGCGCGACCACTACGGTAGCAGGTTCGAATCCTGCCTCAGGCATGGATGTGTGTGATGTCCTTAGGTTAGTTAGGTTTAATAAGTTATAGGTTCTAGGGACTGATGACCTCAGCAGTTAAGTCCCATAGTGCTCAGAGCCGTTCGAACCATTTTGAACACTGTCAGAAATATCAGAACGATTTATCCGTCTCCATCATTTATCTATAATTCTAGATAATAAGTAACATCGTCACAGAATCATTCTGTATATGCATTCTTTTACAGTGGCTGGCGCCTATAACTTGTACCACCTCAAGTATCGTTTGATGACGTTTTGGACATGGTCTCCTATTCAAAATGTTGTGTAGTCAGACATCATCTTTACGCCAGTAATAAAAACTTGTAACAGTCACTGGCGTAAAGATTATGTCCTTCAAAAAACATTTTTATGACTGTGAATCCCAGCTACAACAAGTTAATTCATTGTGTAGTCACTCCCCCCTTACATGTTTTGTAAGTTTATAACAGAAATTTCCTTAACACCTTGTATGTGTATATCGCTATCACACGACTTTTGTTACCTCAGTGCAGTTCATTCACACTTGTTCGACCGATACTCGGACCTCTAGCAGGTTACATTACAAATGCATAAAATCCATTGAAGAGCGCCACGATTCGTCAAATGACCGTGCAATAGGTGTGAGAGCGTTACGTAGATGCTCGACAAATTACAGTTGCAGTCGCCGATGAGGGACCATGTGTATTAAGACGGAGAGGGAACGTTTCTAAGAACAATCTACCAACATATTACTTCCACACACGTAGTGAAAGTCGTTCTTTATACACATTATTCACCAATGGACCGGGGCAGCGAGAGGTATCCTCCGCCATATAACGTAAGGTGACTTGTGGAGTATAGACGTAGATGTAAATACCGGGTGATCAAAAAGTCAGTACAAATTTGAAAACTTAATAAACCACGGAATAATGTAGACAGAAAGGTGAAAATTGCCACACATGGGGTTTTATTAGAACCACATGTACCGTTATCGGGCCTTTTTTCTTCGAGGAAATCCACGATCCTGGTTCTGTAACTGCTACCTTGACGGGTAAGAGGTACGCCGATGTGTAAGGAATCGCATCATCCCCAGCCTGGCTGATACACACCTGCTGGAACGTACGATGTTTATGCAGGATGGCGCTCCACCCCATTTTGTTAGACGCGTGAAAGACCTCTTGCGGGCGTCGTTTGGTGATGATCGTGTGCTCAGCCGCCACTTTCATCATGTTTGGGCTCCCAGGCCCCCAGACCTCAGTCCGTGCGATTATTGGCTTCGGGGTTACCTGAAGTTGCAAGTTTATGGTGATCAACGACATCTCTAGGGATGCTGACAGACAACATCCGACGCCAATGCCTCACCATAACTCAGGAAATGCTTTACAGTGCTGTTCACGACATTATTCCTCGACTACAGCTATTGTTGAGGAATGATGGTGGACATATTGAGCATTTCCTGTAAAGAACATCATCTTTGCTTTGTCTTACTTTGCTACCCTGATTATTGCTATTCTGATCAGGTGAAGCGCCATCTGTCGGACAGTTTTTGAAATTTTGTATTTTTTTTCTAATAAAACCCCATGTCATTCCAAGCACGTGTGTCAATTTTTACCTCTGTATCTACATTATTCCGTGATTTATTCAGTTTTCAAATTTATACTGACTTTTTGATCACCCGGTACATCACATTACAGTGACCACAGATACATGGTTTGGTATAAATTTTGTGATAATAAAATAGGAAATGAAACGCTGGTGTCCGGCCAGCATTGTTCCCCAGGCGAGCAAAGCACGCAGCCCGCGGGCCCGAGCGGGCTCGCAGCGCCGCCGTCGTCCTGTGGCCTGGTAACGACCTTGTATATAGGTCGCAGAGCCCCCGCAAAATCAGCAGAAATATCCCCCATTTTAGAAACGTGCGGCCGGGCAGGCAGCGGGGGTCAGCGCTCACGCTGGATGGACATCAAAGAGGTCGGCCGTCGCCCACGGCTTCAGCCGCAGCAGCAGCAGCAGCAGCAGCAGCAGCCGCACAAGTCAGCCACGGCCGTGCCCAGCCGATCCGCTGCAAAACCCGCGCCTTTGCCGGCTGGCCCCCTGTCTCTGCAGCCACTGGCGGCGGGCGGAGCTTTTCAAAAAACTTGCACGTCGCGCTTTACACTGGTGGCTCTCAACTGCGAGCCGAGGTTACCGGTCTAGGGCACACATCAATTTTCCTTTGCAATGTTCACGCGGTAACACTATGTCTGACGGAGATTCAGATCCACCCTAGTAATAACTTTATTTCTTAATTTTTTGTTCAAGGTTTTGTAGGCACATTTTTTTGTAATCTCTGTATGTAAAAGGCAATGTCCCGATTCACTGACTCATCGTCGTCCAGCACAAATTACTGAGGACAGAAACTTGAAAATTTGCAGACAGTGTTGATCCTACAAGCCGACAGTCTTGTCTTCGAAGTTAAGCGCTGGCGGGCTGGGTTAGCACTTGAATCAGTGACCATCCGGTTTGCCGAGTGTTGTTGGCAAGCGCAGTGCACTCAGCCCTTGCGAGGCAAACTGAGGAGCTACTTGATTGAGAAGTTTAAAAAAATATTTGCATTTTGTCTATGGAGTGATTCTTTTGTAAAAATTTTTTTGTTTATTTATGGACGCAATCACATGTTTATGACACAGTCGTAACCGGTTTCAGTCATACAATGAACATCTTCAGATTCTAAAGGAGGCATACACTGAACACAGGTTCATGCGCTATGATTGAGAAGTAGCGGCTCCCTTCCTGTAAACTGATATAGCGCCGGGAGAGCGGTGTACTGACCACACGCCCTCCATATCCACATCAAATGACGCCTGTGGGCAGAGGATGAGACGGTCGGTACCGTTGGGCCATCCAAGGCCTCTTTGTGAAATAGGAGCTGAAAGGTTTCTTGAAAAATTTTGTTATTAAGGTAATTTTAAAGCTAAACCTACGAAAACTGATACTTGGGTTCTCGGTCAGAACTAAAGAAACATGTGTTTAGCATTTTTGGAAATTTAACACTTTTATGTGTGAAACAGTAGGCGAAACTTTTTTTGAAATAAATCATTATTTTTAAGCCAACAACCATTAAAATTTTAATTTGATTTCTTGGGTATAAATTAAAACTATACGTTTTGCAGTGTTTGTCGAAATTCAACTCCTAAGGGAGTTTTGAAAAATATTTCATTGTATTAAAAATTGTTTGAAACTAACAATACATGAAAATTGGTATTTCACGTGGCAATTAGATACAAACAGATATCTGCTATGTTAGGGGATGAAAGTTTCTATGGAATATCACCACACTAACGCAAAAGGCATGATTTTAGACCCCATCTACCACAATCGCTTTTTGGTCAGAAGTGCATTCGGAAACGACCATACTTCTATGGCCTTAATTAGCGTGAAAAGCTTAAAATGTGTTGCAGTTTGTGAAAAAACATAAAAATTCGGTTAAAGAAAAAAAAAGAAATCTGTGCTGACCATACAGTCCAGGCGAGCGAAGCGGCGGGTGCTGAGCTAGTTTTCGATGAATAAATAAATTTCTAGCGTCATTTTTATTTTATTGATATCAAAAAGTTACTCGCAGGGTCTATGCCCTTAGTCATTTGTTTTCCTAATTGGAAAAAAGTGCAGTTAATTATCTCATTTGTATGGCACCGCTACGGTCGCACGTTCGAATCCTGCCTCGGGCATGGATGTGTGTGATGTCCTTAGGTTAGTTAGGTTTAAGTACTTCTAAGTTCTAGGGCACTGGTGACCTCAGATGTCAAAACCATTTGAACCATGCGATCTAAAATTTACCAAGCACCGAATAATTTTTGCTGTATGACAATGCTCTAATGTGTACTTCGGCGACCAGTGTCCCTGCAGTTGACATCACTGGCCACTATCGGACTTCTTCCTTTTTTCCTGAATTAAAGGGCGATCTGAAGGGAACCCGATACTGGTCCATTATCGATAATCAAAAGTCAGCGAACAGCCATCGGAATACCATCAGAGAAGAAGTTTCAAATGAAAACTTTTCGACCGGAACAAAGTGTATATTAACGTAGGAAGTTCACCCCCTCGCCATTTTAAACTTAATGTGTGAACATATTGCATAAAAGCTTCATGAGATGTGGCGGACACATTTCCACTAGCAGAACTGACACCTTGACCACAAGTATTTATTTTATTTCTTACATAATAACTCATGTCGGCATTACACCAAATTCAAACTAAAAAAATCCTGGTGATACGAAGTATGGCATCCAAGTTAACCTCCTAAATTTTATTATTAATGTTATTAATGTGGAAACTTACCGAAGTGTCGTTTTGTCTTAAAAATCACTTCATAATTTATTGATTCAAAACGTTTTCCTTGTTGCACCGACTCCACACCGACAGTATGTCCTCTCTTGTGTAGTATACGGGATGTTTCAGGAAGAACTATAAATATTTTGCACTGTAGACTAATTATTATAGCAAAAATCAACTAGTATTGGTATTTGCTATAAATAATGAGAAATCCTATACGTTACGATTTAGCACAGACCTATAATTTGCCCTTCTTCTCGCAAATGTTTTCCATGTATTCCTTTTCTCGCCCATTTTCCAGAGAACTTCCTCACTACTTACCCTGTAAGTATAGTAATTTTCAACTCTTCTGTAGGACCAAATCTCAAATCCCCCCGATTCTCTTCTGTTCCAGTTTCCACACAGTTCGTGATTCACTGCCATACCGTGCTGTCCTCAAAAACTATATTGTCAGAAATTTATTTCTCAAATTAAGGCCTATATTTGATACGGAGATTGACTTTTCCGGGCCAGCAATACCCCTCGGTAATCTGCCTATTTATCCTTCTGGCTTCGTCCGTCTTGGGTATTTTGTTTACATGGTAGATGAGTTCCTTAACTACGTATACTTCGTGATCAGTTTTCGTGTAATGTTTCTCGCTTTTCTAATTTCTGCTGCTTCTCCTTACTTTCGTCATGTTTCGGTTTACTCTCAATCCACATTCTGTACTCATTGTAACGATCATTACGTTCAACAGGTCCTGTAATTTTTCTACAGCTTCAGTGAGGACGCAGTATTATCAGTGAATATTATCACTGATATCCATTCTCTCTCAATTTTAATGCCACTGTTGAACCTTTATTTCAGTCATTGCACGGACTGAACATTAGGGCAGAAAGATTGCATCAGTGATTTACAATCTTGTGAATCGAAGCACTTCGTTCAGGGCGTTACCTTTACCATTCGCAAAACCCGAAATCATCGTCATGTAACAGATCCTCAGTCTTCTTTTCCATTCTGCTTCTGTTCAGGAGCAGTGTCAGAAGCCAGTGTCATGGATTCTACACAACTTGAATAGAGAATACTTACCACAATGATTTGAAAAATTCTAATGGTATGCTGTCAACCCCTCCCGCATTATTTGATCTCAAGTATTCCACAGTTCGTTTAAATTCTACCTCTAATATTGGAGCCCCTATATCTTCCTTACCGAATTCTGCCTCTTCTTTTATAAAGTAATCAGACAATTCCTCCCATCCATAGAGGCCTTCAGTTTACTCTTTCCATCTATCCTCTCTCTCCTCTGCGTTTAACGGTGTAATTCCGATTTCATCTTTAATGTTACCGCTCTTGCTTTTAATTTCACCGAAGGATGTTTTGACTTTTCTAGATACTGGGTCAGTCCTTGCAGTGATTATTTCATTTTAGGTTTCTTCAACCCTGTACCTTTTCCTAAATATGTCTGTACTTCCTTCTTCTGTCAATCAGTTGAAGTATTTCTTGTTGCCCAAGATTCTTTCAATTACCTTCTTAATACCAGTGTTTTCCTTTTCAACGTCCGTCATGGCTGCTTTTAGAAATGTCCACTCCTTTTCAACTGAACTGCTTACTGTGTTATTCTTAGCACAATATCCACATCTTTAACGAACTTCAAATGAGTCTCATCCTTCCTCTGTACTTCAGTATTCCACTTTCTTCCACGCTGATTCTGCCATACTTTTCCCTTAAAGTTCAGTCTCTTTCTCATCATTACTGAATAATGAACTGAGTATATATCTGATCCTGTGTACGCCTTGCAATTCAATATCTGATTTCGGAATCTCTGTCTCACCATGATGTAATACAGCTGAAGGCTCCTGTTTCTCTGGACCTTTTCCACGCTTATCTCTTCCTCTCATGATTATTGGCACGTAATATCAGAAATTTACTGCAGAATTCAATTAGTCTTTCACCTAGTACCAAGCCTATACTCTCCAGTAACCCTTTCTCCTGTTCTTCCTTTCCATGATTATTAGATTTTGATCATCCCTTACGTATTGAATTACCCTTTCAGTATCCTCATATGCTTTCTCTCTATCTTTATCTTTTGTTTGTGACTTTGGCATGTATATTGAAATATTGATGTCGGCGTTTGTGTGCCGTCGATTCTGATGAGAAACACACTATCCCTGAACTGTCCACAGTAACTCACTCTCTGTCCTAGCTTCATATTCGTAACGAATTCTACTCCCATTATACTATTTTCTACTTCTGTTGATATTACTCTGTACTCGACTGACCACAAATCATTGCCTTGCCTTCTTTACATTTCACTTCACTTAACACCCCTATAATTACACTCCTGGAAATTGAAATAAGAACACCGTGAATTCATTGTCCCAGGAAGGGGAAACTTTATTGACACATTCCTGGGGTCAGATACATCACATGATCACACTGACAGAACCACAGGCACATAGACACAGGCAACAGAGCATGCACAATGTCGGCACTAGTACAGTGTATATCCACCTTTCGCAGCAATGCAGGCTACTATTCTCCCATGGAGACGATCGTAGAGATGCTGGATGTAGTCCTGTGGAACGGCTTGCCATGCCATTTCCACCTGGCGCCTCAGTTGGACCAGCGTTCGTGCTGGACGTACAGACTGCGTGAGACGACGCTTCATCCAGTCCCAAAAATGATCAATGGGGGACAGATCCGGAGATCTTGCTGGCCAGGGTAGTTGACTTACACCTTCTAGAGCACGTTGGGTGGCACGGGATACATGCGGACGTGCATTGTCCTGTTGGAACAGCAGGTTCCCTTGCCGGTCTAGGAATGGTAGAACGATGGGTTCGACGACGGTTTGGATGTACCGTGCACTATTCAGTGTCGACGATCACCAGAGGTGTACGGCCAGTGTAGGAGATCGCTCCCCACACCATGATGCCAGGTGTTGGCCCTGTGTGCCTCGGTCGTATGCAGTCCTGATTGTGGCGCTCACCTGCACGGCGCCAAACACGCATACGACCATCATTGGCACCAAGGCAGAAGCGACTCTCATCGCTGAAGACGATACGTCTCCATTCTTCCCTCCATTCACGCCTGTCGCGACACCACTGGAGGCGGGCTGCACGATATCGGGGCGTGTGCGGAAGACGGCCTAACGGTGTGCGGGACCGTAGCCCAGCTTCATGGAGACGGTTGCGAATGGTCCTCACCGATACCCCAGGAGCAACAGTGTCCCTAATTTGCTGGTAAGTGGCGGTGCGGTCCCCTACGGCACTCCGTAGGATCCTACGGTCTTGGCGTGCATCCGTGCGTCGCTGCGGTCCGGTCCCAGGTCGACGGGCACGTGCACCGTCCGCCAACCACTGACGACAACATCGATGTACTGTGGAGACCTCACGCCCCACGTGTTGAGCAATTCGGCGGTACGTCCAC
Organism: Schistocerca gregaria; assembly: GCF_023897955.1. NCBI lineage: Eukaryota > Metazoa > Arthropoda > Insecta > Orthoptera > Acrididae > Schistocerca > Schistocerca gregaria. Next base: position 306,628,059 of record NC_064924.1, on the reverse strand, counting down.
CCGGCCTCCCGCATGCCCTCTATACGCCCTCGCTCAAAGTCTGTCAACTGCACATACGGTTCACGTCCACGCTGTCGCGGCATGCTACCAGTGTTAAAGACTGCGATGGAGCTCCGTATGCCACGGCAAACTGGCTGACACTGACGGCGGCGGTGCACAAATGCTGCGCAGCTAGCGCCATTCGACGGCCAACACCGCGGTTCCTGGTGTGTCCGCTGTGCCGTGCGTGTGATCGTTGCTTGTACAGCCCTCTCGCAGTGTCCGGAGCAAGTATGGTGGGTCTGGCACACCGGTGTCAATGTGTTCTTTTTTCCGTTTCCAGGAGTGTAGATTGCGTCTTAGTATTTTCCTTTTAAGATATTCTGGCTATCCTGTCACTTTCACACTTCTCACACCGAAGCCGTAGTCGTGCAATGTTACCCTTTCGTTCCCTATTGCCCTTTTTCTTACATTATCTCCCTCTTGGTAGTCCCTCCCGGACTTCCGAGTGGGAGAATAATCCGGAATCTTTTGCCAACGGAGATATTATAATGACACTTTTTCAACTAAAGGCCACATGTCTTTCGTGTATACATTATGTGTTTTAATACAGTGGTTTCCATTGTCTTGTGCATACTCAAGCAGAACATCACCGCTGATTCATCAGCCTCTTAGGAGAAGTTTCCCATCCCAAGAGCACGGGAGTGCCCCGAAGCTTTGTCCACTCCTTCGCCCTCTTTGATAAGGCTGCTGGCAAAACGAGGGTAACGTCTTATGTTGGGAATCTTCGTCCACCATTGGCCATGATTTTGATTCAAAATTTGACCAGTGGATAGGTTTGAACCCAGTACGCAGGACGCTGTGATTACCAGTCAAAAATGCTACCACTTTTTTTTTCCTAGATCTCGTTGATCCTTTCACTCAGTTTTTTTTTTTTTTTTTTTTTTTTTTTTCCAAGATGAAGCTGCTAACCCTCTGACCGAGTATGCTGAGCTACCGTAGACCACTGTTGCGATCTCTTAAAGTGTTTACCATTTCTCCTGAAACACCCTGTATACCGATGGACACGATGGACAATCGTCACTTGCGATCCCCCATCACTCCCAAAAAACACACAGACACACATACACACACACACACACACACACACGCACACACACACACACACACACACACACACACGCACACACACACACACACACACACACACACACACACACACGCACGCAACTGTACATACCTGCGCGCGCGTTGTTTTAAATACTGGCATTCCAAACAGCTTCCTCTCGTCCCGGAATGAATCAGTACAGGTACTGACGGGTTCTGGTTTTGAAGGTAGTCTTATACCCTTGTTCCTCCAAACTAATGGCAAGTCCAGGTAACGATGATGGAGATGGATTGCGTCCGCGTACCATCTCTCTAAAGCAGACCACAAAGGCTCAGTAATATCGACATCTGGTAACTGTGGTGGTCACAAAATCAGTCCTGATGAAGCAAGCTATATGCATTGGGGCCGTGTCGCCTTGGAACACAGCATCACTATTGCGGAACAAACATTGTACCATGGAGTAGGGCTAATTACCCGAAATGGTCACATAATCGTTGGCGGTAATGTGTTCTTGCTGAGTTCCGAAGGGGGCCCATGGATTACTACCATGTAACTGCTCAAGTCATCACCAAACTCCCGCCATGTTTCGCTCTTGTGACTTTAGTTCTACCGAAAGTTGGAAACAATATGAAACAAGTCTCATCTGATCAAATGACTTTTTTTTCTATTGCTCCGTAGTCCAGGTTTCGTGGGATCTGCACCACGTAAACCTGTTAGGATCATTTGCATTACTTATGAGTGGTTTTGGAATTACAGCTCTCTATGCAATTCCTAGCTTATGCAGCTGCCTTCGTGTAGTTTTGGTGCTGAAAGGGTTTCCAAGTACGACATTCATGTGTGCAGTGACTTTTGCAGCTAAACCTCCTTTTAGTTTTCGTCACAGTCCTCTTCCATGATCGTTACTCACAACCATCCAATGCACACTTTCTTCGGCGTTATGACCTAGCGCATGATATTTTTTGGCTTTCCCTCTGTGCCGTATCAGATGGTGTCTCTTGAAACACCAACCACTTAAGCTGCCTTGGTTAGGGTAGCCCCCATCACAGCAGCGTCAACAGTTGGCTCACATATGAATTCATTTAGATCCGACATAATACACTCTCCTGCCTCGAGATGGATGGGTGTTTGTGCTGTCCTCATCATTTCATCATCATTCATGAAAGTGGCGAGACTGGACTGAGCAAAGGTTGGGAATTTGTACGGGTACTGGTAACTGCGCAGCTGAGGGCCGCATAAACCAAATATCATCATCATCATCATCATCATAATCACTCAATGCACTCACTACTGCATAGAACACTCTTCTGCGCACGACTGACCTTTGCAATTCTAAGGTCGTTATACAGGTTCCGTTCGTGGTCAAATCCCACAGCGCAACTTTCACACTTCTTCAGCATCTGCACTTATGTTCAGGCACGCATTTCACATGTTTCCATATTTTCGTCCACCTCCCGTACTTACTAACTGTAAAACAATCCATCATCTGCTTCAAAAGCTGTAATGTGCGTCTTGGAAATGTATCATGTTACATTAGGGAAGGAAGCAAGGTAGTGCTCTCGTCTCATCGTCGACGAGGTCATTAGAGACAAAATATAAGCTTTTGTATGAAAAGGACGGAAAAGGAGATTAACCTTGTTCTTTTCAAAGAATTGTTCTTAGTTTTCGCTTAGACTGATTTAGGGAAACTTCGAAAACCCAAATCGGTATTTCCGGTAGGAGAAGGAGTGGTGAACCTGGCTCCTATTCTTTACGAGTCCAGTCGTAACCACGGTGGCTTCTCATACTAATGTAAAACCGGAGTCTGGTGAAGTAGACACACTGTAAGCGAAATAAGAGCTGTTAGGAAGGGACGAGTTAGGTTCAAATCTAATGCAGTCTCTAAGAAACTTTAACCTGATCTTGAGAGCAGAAGAGTAGAAGCATTGTAGTGGTCAGACAAGGATGTAAGGAAATCAAGCAGATTGTACACGATGTCTGTGTAAGACGTTGGAGTGCCATCGGGAAGCTTCTAGATTCCAGATACGCTCCACTTGCCGAATTTAGGTTTTTTTGTGGCTTTCTTAAATAACTTGAGCGAAATGCCTCAACGATTCCTCCTAAAATCACATGGCCGGTTTCATTCCACTGCGTTCCCAAATCCAAGTAACTGTCATGTTTTCCATTGGTCTTAACCTGAAGTTATAGCTCTAGAGTTACAGCTCTACCATAAATAAGGAAATGGCGAAAAGCACAGGAATCTATCGCGAAATCCGTCGTTTTGTTACAGCACATCTATATTTCAACTACTACGTAGTCATCTTTGCCAATAACAACATATGACATTAGTCCAAAGCGTCATTTACTAGTCAATATTGGTCGATGTACAACATGCAGGAGTCTAACATGAACTTAAGCTAGACTCTTAAATGTTATACATCAACCAATATTGTTTACTACGTGACAATTTGGACAAATGCCACCTGTTACTATATGCACTGAAGATCACTATGTAACAGTTGAAACCTAGATGTGCTGTAATAGAACTACTTATTTAGCCATCAGTTGCTGTTCTTTCTTCCATATCCTTTACTGAACTGCTGCTCACAACAGGATCATGTGAACTCCAGTGTAATTACAATTAAGAAACCCTAAAGGATGATCATAATAAAAACGGGGTGAATTCTGATGGCGTAGAGTTCTTTACATCCTATGCCCACGGTATATGCATTGTGTCACGTAGTGAGACCACATAACACTGTTGATGTCGGTAGTTACATTTAGGTGTGTGAGCAACCTCGAGTGGGGAAAGATATGTGGTAACACCGGCTTCCATTTTCTGAAGTTCTCATTGTGTTCAGTAGTAGAAACAGCACACCAACGTATACCTATACATATTATATATTAATGTCCACCACCACTTTTTTCTATCTGTATGTGAAGGCTAATTTCAGTAACTACAGCAGGGATTCTGTTATAATTTTCATTAATATATATAGTAATTCACGAGGAATGTTTCTGTGTATAATTATAACCACTACGTGAGCAAACCTGTCTGGTCATAGATACTTCGTCCAACTCGTGCGAAGACTGGGTGGCTGGTACATCGTAACTTTTTTTCCGGCTCTACCGCAGCTGGGAACTAGATCCCTGTTCTGCAATAGCTATTAGAGTGCCAATGAGTAATGTCAACCCAATACCACGTAGATCACAAGTGATAATTATAATTCCTCTGTGCCCACGTTCGTTTGACTCCCTATTTCCCACGAGGAGATCATGAACACCGAGTTGGGTTCTACAACGACACTGAAGTACATAGGACGCATTCGCTTTGTCGTACAGCTGATGTACAGCTTTAATCCATCATTACACGTAAGTCTATGGATATGACCACATACGAAATAATAATATAAGTGTGATGGACAAATTATTGCTCAATTTCGTATGCTGGTGAATTGGTAATAGAAAGGAATATCAAACCCTCTTATGTATTCGGTGAATTTTATTAAAATTTGATCCTCCCCTTCCCAGTCCTCCGTCCTGGACGAAATTAATTATGACGTTATCAGTCCAGAAGCGAAGAGAGAGCTGGATGGTCAAAGAAATGATTTACTTGGACTGACTTAACGTAAATTTACTGGAAAATATATGTAAGAATGTTCTATAAGCACATGTCAGGCAATTGCATTTGAAGTGTTGTTCAAGTACACAACGAGACGTGGTGACATGCGATACGCTGCATCTAACGCACTAACATGAGCCACCAACATATCGTATTAGAGCTGGTGTCACTAGTTAGATTAGGATTTAGTTCAGGAACTGCGAAAAGTTTGCAGTTACATCTTGTTAGACGTACGAAGACTGGTAATAACAAGGCTTGGAATTACATCGGAAGAAGCAAAATCTGACAGTTTCCAAAAGCGCTTTGAATTCCAGGAACAGTATTTTATTTGTAGTTTGTAGATCGATATTGAGTTACAGTATCACTATTCCCACTTGGGAAAGATATAGTAAGCTATGGGTGAGAATGAATAAGCCACATCCGACAGAAGCAGTGAAACAATTTTCGTGGAGATGGACGTATTGTGCTATCCTGTGGACGTGCTGTTTTATACGAATGACACTGATTATTTGTACACATTGCACTTAAGTTTGTGAAACAGCAAACAGGCAGAGTAATCAAAGTAATGCATTTGAGTTTGGCATTTGTAGTAAATAAAAGTAAAGGATTAATTGCGCCAACTGTAGAGATGTAATTAAAGTGAAATTCCTTTTGTTTACAAATGAACTATTCATTTTTGAAGACAAATGCATTAATGAAGTTTCCATTTATGAAACTGTTTAATGACGTTTGCTGAAATGATTAAGTCAACCAACATCTTCGCGTCAGTCATTAAATTAAAAACCAAATTTACTGACAGTCGCATGGTGACTTGATTTGATTTGATTTATTGCTCACTTAGAGATCTGTTGCCTCCCATATTATAACCGGTAGTTCATTTTACAGTTTTTCATGTGAAGTACAAAACATATTCCACATTAGAAACAGCAATTATAATTTTCAGCAGTTACAATTGAAATAATAATAAATTAAAGTTACTTTAGAAACTGAAAGAAAAAACACAGAAAATTGTCAGTTTTTAGGAAAAAAATTGTGTTAGACTATAGCAAAGACTTGTACAGAAAGAGAGAGAGAAATGTTACCCTACCTGAGCCAGCGTGGTCTGAAATTCTCGGGACTATGGAACTCAGCTTCTGAGGTCATTAGTCCCCTAGAACGTAGAGCTAATTAAACCTAACCAACCTAAGGACATCACACACATCCATGTCCGAGGCAGGATTCGAACCTGCGACATAGCGGACTCGCAGTTCCAGGCTCCAGCGCCTAGAACCGCACGGCCACTACGGCCGGCTTCTCGGGTCTACTTCGGGCCTTGAAGTCCCGGTTCGCTACAGTTTCATTTATGGATTAAAATGTTTAAACACCCCCCATGAACCATGGACCTTGCCGCTGGTGGGGAGGCTTGCGTGCTTCAGCGATACAGATGGCCGTACTGTAGGTACAACCACAGGGGAGGGGTATCTGCTAAGAGGCCAGACAAACGTGTGGTTCCTGAAGAGGGGCAGCAGCCTTTTCAGTAGTTGCAGGGGCAACAGTCTGGATGATTGACTGATCTGGCCTTGTAACAATAACCAAAACGGCCTTGCTGTGCTGGTACTGCGAACGGCTGAAAGCATGGGGAAACTACAGCCGTAATTTTCTCCGAGGTCATGCAGCTTTACTGTATGGTTAAATGATGATGGCGTCCTCTTGGGTAAAATATTCCGGAGGTAAAATAGTCCCCCAATCGGATCTCCGAGCGGGGACTACTCAAGAGGACGTTGTTATCAGGAGAAAGAAAACTGGCGGAGAGTGGAACGTCAGATCCCTTAATCGATCAGGTAGGTTAGAAAATTTAAAAAAGGAAATGGATAGGTTAAAGTTAGATATAGTGGGAATTAATAAAGTTCGGTGGCAGGAGGAAGAAGACTTTTGGTCAGGTGAATACAGGGTTATAAATACAAAATCAAATAGGGGTAATGCAGGAGAAGGTTTAATAATGAATAAAAAAAATAGGAGTGAAGATAAGCTACTACAAACAGCATAGTGAATGCATTATTGTGGCCAAGATAGACACGAAGCCCACACCTGCTACAGTAGTACAGGTTTATATTGGGGGTAAAAATGAAAGAGGAAGCCGTCTGTCAGAATTTTGCACAGAGCATAACTTAATCATAGCTACCATTAGGTTCAAGAATCATAAAAGGAAGTTGTATACATGGAAGAATCCCGGAGACACTAAAAGATATCAGATAGATTATATAATGGTAAGACAGAAATTTAGGAACAAGGTTTTAAATTGTAAGATATTTCCAGAGGCAGATGTGGACTCTGGTTATGAATTGTACATTAAAACTGAAGAAACTGCAAAAAGGTGGGAATGTAAGGAGATGGGACCTGGATAAACTGACTAAACCAGAGGTTGTGCAGAGTTTCAGGCAGAGCGTAAGGGAACAATTAACAGCAGTGGGGGAAAGAAGTACAGTAGAAGAAGAATGGGTAGCTCTGAGGGATGAAGTAGTGAAGGCAGCAGAGGACCAAATAGGTAAAAAGACGAGGGCTAGTAGAAACCCTTGGGTAACAGAAGAAATATTGAATTTAATTGATGAAAGGAGAAAATATAAGAGTGCAGTAAATTAAGCAGGCAAAAAGGAATACAAACGTCTCGAAAATGAGATCGACAGGAAGTGCAAAATGGCTAAGCAGGGATGGCTAGAGGACAAATGAAAGGATGTAGTGGCTTATGTCAGTAGGGGTAAGATAGATACTGCTACAGGAAAATTAAAGAGACCTTTGGAGAAAAGAGAACCACTTGTGTGAATATCAAGAGCTCAGATGGAAACCCAGTCCTAACCAAAGAAGGGAAAGCAGAAAGCTGGAAGGAGTATATAGAGGGTCTATACAAGGGCGATGTACTTGAGGACAATATTATAGAAACGGAAGAGAATGTAGATGAAGATGAAATGGGAGATACGATAATGCGTGAAGAGTTTGACAGAGCACTGAAAGACATGTGCCGAAACAAGGCCCAGGGAGTAGACAACATTCCATTAGAACTACTGACGGCCTTGGGAGAGCCAGTCCTGACAAAATTCCACCATCTGGTGAGCAAGATGTATGAGACAGGCGAAGTACCCTCAGACTTCAAGAAGAATATAATAATTCGAATCCCAAAAAAACCAGGTGTTGATAGATGTGAAAATTACCGAACTATCAGTTTAATAAGTCACAGGTGCAAAATACTAACGCGAATTCTTTACAGACGAATGGAAAAACTGGTAGAAACCGACCTCGGGGAAGATCAGTTTGGATTCCGTAGAAATATGGGAACACGTGAGGCTATACTGACGTTACGACTTATCTTAGAAGATAAAGGAAAGGCAAACATACGTTTCTAGCATCTGTAGACTTAGAGAAAGCTTTTGACACTGTTGACTGGAATACTCTCTTTCAAATTCTAACGGTGGCAGGGGTAAATTACAGGGAGTCAAAGGCTGTTTACAATTTGTACAGAAACCAGATGGCAGTAATAAGAGTCGAGAGGCATGAAAGGGAAGCAGTGGTCGGGAAGGGAGTGAGACAGGGTTGTAGCCTCTCCCCAATGTTATTCAATCTGTATATTGAGCAAGCAGTAAAGGAAACAAAAGAAAAATTCGGAGTAGGTATTAAAATACATGGAGCAGAAATAAAAACTTTGAGGTTCGCCGATGACGTTGTAATTCTGTCAGAGACAGCAAAGGACTTGGAAGAGCAGCTGAACGGAAAGCACAGTGTGTTGAAAGGAGGATGTAAGATGAACATCAACAAAAGGGAAACGAGGATAATGGAATATAGTCGAATAAGTCGGGTGATGCTGAGGGAATTAGATTAGGAAATGAGACACTAAAGTAGTAAAGGAGTTCTGATATTTGGGGAACATAATAACTGATGATGGTCGAAGTAGAGAAGATATAAAATGTAGACTGCCAATGGTAAGGAAAGCGTTTCTGAAGAACAGAAATTTGTTAACATCGAGTATAGATTTAAGTGTCAGGAAGTCGTTTCTCAAGGTATTTGTATGGGTGTAGCCATGGATGGAAGTGAAACATAGACAATAAATAGCTTGGACAGGAAGAGAATAGAAGCTTTTGAAATGTGGTGTTACATAAGAATGCTGAAGATTATATGGGCAGATCACATAACTAATGAGGAGGTACTGAATAGAATTGGGGAGAAGAGGAGTTTGTGGCACAACTTGACTACAAGAAGGGACCGGTTGGTAGGACATATTCTGAGGCATCAAGGGATCACAAATTTAGCATTGGAGGGCAGCGTGGAGGGTAAAAATCGTAGAGGGAGACCAAGAGATGAATACACTAAGCAGATTCAGAAGGATGTAGGTTGCAGTAGGTACTGGGAGATGAAGAAACTTGCACAGGATAGGATAGCATGGAGAGGTGCATCAAATCAGTCTCAGTACTGAAGACCACAACAACAAAACATGTCTAAACACTATTAACAAAAACGGTATAACGTCCGCTCCTAGTAGCTGAGTGGTCAGCGCGACGGAATGTCATACCTAACTGCCTGGGTTCGATTCCTGGCTGGGACGGAGATTTTCTCAGAGACTGGGTGTTGTGCCGTGCTTATCATCATCATTTCATCCTTATCGACACACAAGTCGCATAAGTGGCGTCAACTCTAAAGACTTGCTCCAGGCGAACGGCCTACCCGACGGGAGGCCCTAGCCACACGGCTTTTCCAACGGTATAACTATTACGTATATTGTGGAAAGCGCAGTGGTGTGTGAGTGTAAAGTACGTTATTTCTTGGGGTTATTAACTAGCATTGAGCTCTTGTATTATGTGTCTTGCATTTCACCTATTAAGCCGCTTATATACTAAGTGTCAGTTACAACCGTTACTTCCCAACAGCGGTATAATGAGCTCTGGATGGATATGCCTGCTGTTTATACTTAAGCTACAACAGGTTTGCCGGGTTGGTTCCATTACACTGTTACTTTACATTTTAAGTATTCTAGGTGATGTGGTATGTTTTGGTGAAAGTATTCACTTTTGACTGAGTGTGTGTTTCGTTACTGCTGTCTGTATTGGTGTACGAATTGGAGCAGCTGTCGTACGTGCTTCGTGTGTGTTACATTGCTCTGTTGTACGGCCGTGTCCGTCTGTATTCGTCATGTAATGTCCTTGACACATTACAGCGATTTATTTATTATCTCCCACTCGTCTTTGTCTCTTGCCACCCGTATCATATCACTGTGTTACTGCGTTGGCTTCTGGTGCGCTGCTCTGTATCAGTTACAGTGAAAACGTACGTGTTCTGGGCATCCATGGTCCCCACATGTACAGGTAGCACCCTGGCTGCCGTCTACGCTGTGTATGTGCGCGGGGTAAGGGCCGTGACCTGTCACACTGTACCATACCCCGGCTGGGATTGATATCAGACGTTCGCTGATGTCCGGGAAGAAATGATATACCCTACGGCCCTTTTCACTTAACTCTCATTCCCTTTGCCAGGTATCCACCCGCCTTTTAAAGAGTTGGCGCTTCTCGGTGATGTCCTGTCCGGTAATCTCTCATGGTGAATTCGTGTAATTCTCAAATCAGAAGTCAGAGTGAAACACCTAGGGGTCGTTTGTCCCGGAACCCCATGTTCATCACTGCACCCTGAACGGGGTGCTCCGAAAAGCCAGCATTGTACTCTGTCGTCATATCTGTCACACGTTGTCGGTTATCCTGCCTTACACAGAGGACAAGCCTGCGATCACCATGTTCTCTAATAAACCGTTTCTTCTACTCCTGGTTTACCTTCAACCACATTCCACAAATGTTTACGACAATGGCACACGAACAGTCAACTAGCTCCGACGTTTCCCAGATTCTCAACTCCAGGCGTCGGGCCGTAAAAAACTTCCCTTTGTCAAAGTCGCTTACGTCAGTGTATTTCCCCGTATGATGCCCGTATTGTCGCCAGAGTGATTCCTCATTCCCTCCTCCGTTTATTGCGAACTAGTCTCTATTACTTCTAGAAACAAATTATTGTTTGTGCGCGGCTCTTTTATTGTAACATTCAGTCATTTTAAACAAGAAGGAAATTTGAAATAATTCATGAAAGAAATTAGTAAGCCGATAATTGTAGCTGCTCATCGATATTTGCGTCTCGTAGGAAATTATTGCTCGCTAAAAAGAATAATATCTAGGCGGTTTTGTTAGGTTCTTTTGAAAAGTGGTTCAAATGGCTCTGAACACTATGGGACTTAACATCTGAGGTCTTGAGTCCCCCCTGAACTTAGAACTACTTAAACCTAACCAACCTAAAGACATTAAACACATCCGTGCCAGAGGAAGGATTCGAACCTGCGACTGTAGCGGTAGCGCGGTTCCAGTCTGAAGCGAATAGAACCGCTCGGCCACAGCGCCCGGCGATTCTTTTGAGTATGGCGATTTCGATACTGCATAATTAAACTTCATCATCATTTCTTTCATTTTCTTTATCACATATTTGTGAAAAATGTCACAAATCGGTTTCCATCCTGCTCAATCATTCATCTGGACATTAACTTCACATCTTCTTCTTGGTAACTACATCTCATGACAACTCCATAACAAGAACTAGCCAATGATAGCTTTTTAACTACTGCTACCAACTCGAAAAAACCTACACAGATACAAGAAGTCAAAGTTTCAGCGATCTTATAATACACCGATATATTACGTCCAAAGCTTTTCTCACACAGTTAATTATTTATATTACAAATATAATCAACTTATTATACAACATAAACTACAGAATAACATTAATAATTTCAAACATTATTACAATTTCGAATTAAATATGATGTATGAAAAAATAATAAATCTCATCTTAATTTCATGTTTGATTTCCGTTTCTGAAACGTAGGCTACGTTGCGTTATTAGAAGTACAATGAATGCAAAGTAATGATTTTGATTCCATGGGTCTGTGACATGACTTTGTACGAGTATCACACTGTACAATACCCTTACATCCTTTTCTTGCCTAGTCACATGTCCGCAGCGTCACCTGGTGGAGTAGCGAGGCCCACAAGAAAGACAGGCCGCTGCTCGTACGTCACGGCACGTCACATCTCCGACGGGGAGCGACTAGCTACACTCCTGGAAATGGAAAAAAGAACACATTGACACCGGTGTGTCAGACCCACCATACTTGATCCGGGCACTGCGAGAGGGCTGTACAAGCAATAATCACACGCACGGCACAGCGGATACACCAGGAACCGCGGTGTTGGCCGTCAAATGGCGCTAGCTGCGCAGCATTTGTGCACCGCCGCCGTCAGTGTGAGCCAGTTTGCCGTGGCATACGGAGCTCCATCGCAGTCTTTAACACTGGTAGCATGCCGCGACAGCGTGGACGTGAACCGTATGTGCAGTTGACGGACTTTGAGCGAGGGCGTATAGTGGGCATGCGGGAGGCCGGGTGGACGTACCGCCGAATTGCTCAACACGTGGGGCGTGAGGTCTCCACAGTACATCGATGTTGTCGCCAGTGGTCGGCGGAAGGTGCACGTGCCTGTCGACCTGGAACCGGACCGCAGCGACGCACGGATGCACGCCAAGACCGCACCGCCACTTCCCAGCAAATTAGGGACACTGTTGATCCTGGGGTATCGGCGAGGACCATTCGCAACCGTCTCCATGAAGCTGGGCTACGGTCCCGCACACCGTTAGGCCGTCTTCCGCTCACGCCCCAACATCGTGCAGCTCGCCTCCAGTGGTGTCGCGACAGGCGTGAATGGAGGGACGAATGGAGACATGTCGTCTTCAGCGATGAGAGTCGCTTCTGCCCTAAGTGCCAATGATGGTCGTATGCGTGTTTGGCGCCGTGCAGGTGAGCGCCACAATGAGGACAGCATACGGCCGAGGCACACAGGGCCAACACCCGGCATCATGGTGTGGGGAGCGATCTCCTACACTGGCCGTACACCTCTGGTGATCGTCGAGGGGACACTGAATAGTGCACGGTACATCCAAACCGTCATCGAACCCATCGTTCTACCATTCCTAGACCGGCAAGGTAACTTGCTGTTCCAACAGGACAATGCACGTCCGCATGTATCCCGTGCCACCCAACGTGCTCTAGAAGGTGTAAGTCAACTACCCTGGCCAGCAAGATCTCCGGATCTGTCCCCCATTGAGCATGTTTGGGACTGGATGAAGCGTCGTCTCACGCGGTCTGCACGTCCAGCACGAACGCTGGTCCAACTGAGGCGCCAGGTGGAAATGGCATGGCAAGCCGTTCCACAGGACCACATCCAGCATCTCTACGATCGTCTCCATGGGAGAATAGCAGCCTGCATTGCTGCGAAAGGTGGATATACACTGTACTAGTGCCGACATTGTGCGTGCTCCGTTGCCTGTGTCTATGCGCCTGTGGTTCTGTTAGTGTGATCATGTGATGTATCTGACCCCAGGAATGTGTCAATAAAGTTTCCCCTTCCTGGGACAATGAATTCACGGTGTTCTTATTTCAATTTCCAAGAGTGTATTTCAGAGGAGATTTTTCATTCTTTTTTGTCATGAGTCTTCTGACTGGTTTGACTGGTTTGATGTGGCCCGCCACGAATTCGTCTTCTGTACCAATCTCTTCATCTCAGAGAAGCATTTGTGACCTACGTCCTCAATTACTTGCTGACTGTATCCCAATCTCTGTCTTCCTCTACAGTTTTGCCCTCTACAGCTCCCTCTAGTACTATGGAAGTCATTCCCTGATGTCTTAATAGATGTCGTATCATCCTATCCCTACTCCTTGTCAGTGTTTTCCATATAATCCTTACCCTTCGATTCTGCGCAAAAACTCGTCATTCCTTACTTTATATGTCAACCTAATTTTCACCGCACTGGGTAGCTGTGCGGTCTAGGGCTCCTTGCCGCGGTCCGCGGTGATCCCCTTGTCGCAAGTTCGAGTCCTCCCTCGGGCTTGGAAGTGTGTGCTGTCCTTAGCCTATGTTATTTTAACTTGGATTATGTAGTGTGTAAGCCTAGGGACCGATGACCTCAGCAGTTTGGTCCCACAGGTACCAACCACAAATTTCCAAATTTTCCACCTAATTTTCAACATTCGTCTGTAGCATCGAATCTCAAAGTCTTCGATTCTCTTCTGTTCTGGTTTTCCCACAGTCCTTCTTTCACTACCTTACAATGCTGTGATCCATATGACTTTAATAATTCATAAATTTGAATTTAAATGCAAGCAAGCTCTCGTTGCGCACGGCAATGTGAATTTACTTTCAAAAACTTTTCTTAAGAATTTACTTTATTTTCTAGTGTATCATCAAAGACATTAACACATTTAATCATACTATGAAATCAAAATGAAATTGCTTTTAACAAATGGGAATTTTATTCTTAATTTTTTTATTTTAAAAAAAAAGAAACAGATTTAAATTTATAAGCAGATATCACACTCTAAATATCAAAAAGAAACAAATGTTTGAGTGTATGAGCTTTATGAGCTTTCGGGCTGAGAACCTTGCCGCTCCCTTTCAACACGGCCGTAGTCACGACCGGTCACAACAACCTCTGAAAGACTACACAGGTGCAAATCTGCAACACACCAGATTACCTTACAGTAAAAGTTTTAACAATTCACACAAGCTCACAAACTATGAACCCCGTAGGAGGGATGGAAATGATACAAAACACTAAAATTAAAAGATTAACTTGCCAACGAAGGTGAACCTTCATTTTAACTTCTAAGAAAAGTCTTACTGCGGAAGAATGACAAATTTATATACTAAAATGACCATTTAAACAAAAATCCATGAAATGTAATCTTACATAAAATTACACAAGGTTGGCCAAACATGCTCTACAGCACACATATCAAGATGACAGGCCAGATAAAAACATATTTCAGGAATTATGCCGTTACACTTCAAGCAATAAATTCGTTAACACACCTGATCCGACAAACATGACAGAGGCAGCTATTAACGTACGACAGAGTGATTTGGACATTACCGAACAATCCGAACCGCAGGTTGCTCTAACGCACCCCTACTCCAAAGGGAAAAACGGACCACCTAATTCATAAATAACCACCTTCCCGCGGGTGGGCAAACGGAGAAGAATGGTGCGACGACCCCAAAACAAAGCGGATGGTGACCTCACCAAGAAAACAAGTAGAATTTAACAAATAAATGAAACAACATATCATCAATCACTGACCTTCTAATAAACCGCGATTTCTGGCGAAGATCTGGCGCAGCACCCCCAAAACGCTCTCCCGCCCCGTCCGCTGGCAGCCGCTTCAACAGACGCAGGAAGGGGCGCCGATCTCCCGTCTCACGGCGACGCAGCTGATGTCGTGGGTTGACTTCTGTTGCTCTCGTGTCGGCCGCGAAGCCACTACTCCTCGCTATACGGCACGGCCCACTGGACTCACGAGGCGACCTCACATGTCGTGGGTTGACTTCTGTTGCTCTCGTGTCGGCCGCGAAGCCACTACCCCTCGCTATACGGCACGGTCCACTGGACTCACGAGGCGACCTCACATGCGCCAACGCTCAAGGCGGACAAGTCATCTTGAGTCTAAGTGCGCGACCGGCCAACCGATCATGGCGGCCTAACACGCAGACTCAGATCTAGGAACTAAGCCCCCCAGTGGGCCACCTCTCGTTGTGTTCTCTCACGGCGCCACAAATTAGGACGGGAGACAGACTAGTAAGCTGGGGGCGAGAGACTGACCCCAGACTGACTCCAAACTCACCCAGACTGACTGAGCAACTGGCGAGCTCCTAGTGCTCCTTAAGTGCATATGAACAGGCAACCTTTCCCTTTTCCCACCGGAGGGAGATACCAATGGTGCGATTGCCACAGCGGCGTCACCACCAGAAACGGATGGCGACTGCTTGACACAACGCGCTGCGGCGCGCTCTTCGAAACAGCAAATAATTACCAAGGCTCAAGTGGGTACATTTTCGCTGAAATATTGATATCCCGCGTATCTTCACGGAGTCGATCGTTCGCAAAGTGTAGCGGACGAGGCGACTAGTGCGACGTCACGAGTTCGTTGCGAGACGCGTATTTCCGGCTGACCCCTGCGGCACCCATTCTCGTAGTCGACAGTACCCCGTCCGGCGCAGAGACGTCAGCGGTGCGGCGGGGCTGCGGCCTGCGGTGGTCGCGCTCGCGCCGCAGTATTCCGGCGGCCGCGACGGCCGTAATGAGCGACCCGGCCCGGCCACGTGGCTCGCCGCCTCCATTACGGAGATTGAGCGCCCCGTCAGCCCCAGCTGCCACACCTCGGCCCGAAATCCCATTATAACTTGCGGCCGCCTTTCTTTCCCTTTTCCGCGGGCGAAGCCCCGTGCCGAGGCGCCGGGTGGGGCCCGCCGCGAGTTATAACGCGCATCCAGGCTGGTGATAAATAATCCGGGATTTGCTCGACTCAACATTGGCGCCGCAGCGCTCTCGCCTTCTCAAGTTAGCACTCCTTTCTCCCTAGTTCGACTTCCTTCACCTCCATTAACGTTTTACCTTCATCTGCGTCTTACCGCTTTTCTTTTACCGTGAAGTAAGGACCATGCATAAGCAACGGATTTAGCTTCTTTTAATTATATTGTTATTAAATGAGCGTCCGGCGTCTTCTGGGTACGTTTTTATTTTATTTTATTCTGCATCCTACTTCCCTCTGTCCTTCTCCACTATCCCCTCTGCTTCACTGCTTCACCCCGCCTCTGTCCATCTGCGCGTAGTAGCCATGCAGTCTGAGGCGCCTTGTCACAGTTCGCCTCGCTCCCCTCCCCCCCCCCCCCCCCGTTCCCGTTGGAGGTTCGAGTCCTTCCTCTGGCATCGGCATCGATGTGTGAGTGTTCGCGTAATTTGTATCAAGTAGTGTGTAAGCCTAGGGAACGATGACCTCAGCAATTTGGTCCCATAGAACTTACGACAAATTTTCCTAATATTTAACCCTGTCCAACCGCCCCCCCCCCTCTATTCCATCTCCTCTTTCCCCTTTCTCTGTCAGTCTCCTTCCACTCTCCCTGTCATCTCCTCCTTCCTCTTACCTCTCTGTGACTGTATCGTCCTTGCCTCTCTCCCTGTCCATCTCCTTCCCTTTCCGTGTCCATCTGCTCCTCTCTTTTCTCTCTATCCATCTCCTCTCTTCCCTTTCTCTCTCCATGTCCTCCTCACCATCTGTTCATTCCCTCCTCCCCCGTCT
This sequence comes from Schistocerca gregaria, assembly GCF_023897955.1. NCBI lineage: Eukaryota > Metazoa > Arthropoda > Insecta > Orthoptera > Acrididae > Schistocerca > Schistocerca gregaria. The sequence continues at coordinate 306,611,193 of NC_064924.1, read as the reverse complement.
CTCTCCCTATCTCTTTGTCCCCCTGTCTGTCCATATCGTCCTCTTTCCTTTCTCTGGTCGTCTATCACACACCCTTCTCTCTGTCCATTTCCCCCTACACCATCTTTGTCCATCTCCTACTCTTCCTAACTGTGCCTATCTCCTTCCTCCCTGTCTATGTCTGTCCATCTCCTTTCTTCTCTCTCCACGTTATTACACTCACTCCAATAGGGGGCAAGGGATTCTTACCCCTACAGTATTCTTTCCAGACTGTACCTAATAATTGTACGAAATTTGATTGAGTTTGTTTCTTGGTTTTGTATGATATTTCTACCCGTAGCTTAGCTGCCATAAGCAAGTGACAAATAAATTTCACACATACTTAAAATATTTCACTATATCTTCAGGTGAGGTAACCTCATGCAGTGTGGGTTGAGTATTATCTTCTGTGAGCATTGTTACATTGTTGGAGCTGCAGAGATTTACCCCAAACACCTGCGAGGGTTTGCCAATTTCGCCGTTTGGTAACAAATGCGCTTTTCTTCTTTTTCATTTTCGTGTGTGCGGGGACGAAAGGGTTGGGAGGAAGGGGGGGGGGCAATTGGAACAATTATTTCCTCACGAAAGTGAAGCTTAAATGCAACAGTGTCAAAGAGTAATTAGTTGCTCCTTTCTTTCATGCCCTACAGTGTACAACGTTGAAGCAAAACTCCAGAAAAGTTATCTGTAAGTAGCAAAACGTCAGACTTACCTCATTTAATCACCTCTGGAACGACATACTGGGACGAATTTTCATGGAACAATTAGTTACAATAAGACAAACCTGCCACCTGGACAACTCCTGAATCGGTGGTGGTCAGTTCTAAACCTCAGTGCGAGTTTTTACCTCACACGAGACTTTATCCCCGCCTATCCCAAGATAGGAGAAGTCTCCAACATATGAAATTTGTGAAACTCGTTCATGTAGAAGTTCGCTAAAACTGACTTGTGAGTGGGCCAGCTGCCTCCTATTTCGTAATGCTGTTTCTTAGCTCTTGTCTCTCATTATTAACATAGCGAAGTTCCCATTAAGAGTCATATACAGTTTGATATTCACTGAAATAATGCTGAGCAAATATAGCCCACAAGAGAATGGGGTAGTTTACTACCCTCGTCCGCAGATGCTTGAGTATCGCTTCTTAGTCTGTGACCCGTAGCAGACAAGGTTCAACGAGGAAATACAGAAAATGCAAAGGAGAGCACCACGTTACGTCAAGGGTTAATTTAGTATTTAGTAATAAAGAATTACGGAGATGCTCATCCAACCCCACAGGCGGGCGCTTGGCATGGCAGGCCGTGGGCAAAGGCGTTATGCATCGCGATCTAGCTTCCTGTTAGATTTCCAAAAGCGTACGTTTGTAGTAGCAATCAAGACGGGTTATAAGTAACGTTTGTAGTAGAGTTAAATATTATGCTGCTTCCTCTTATATACAACATATTAAGGGTGCAGGTATTTTGTATGACTGAGGACAGTGTACTGAGCAACATTACATAGTTATTTACTTGATTTACAGACTAATAATTGAAGTTAGTAGGAGTAGTACTTTTCAAGTTGTTTAATACCTCCAAGTACGACAGAAAGCTATTAATGCTTATTTTCCCCTGCTCAGCAGGTCAGGTGAAGTGTGTATGCATAGCTGCAAAACAGTTAGTCTATAGAGGCAGGCGGATTCCACTTAGTGGTGCGTTTACGACCGTGCAGATAACAACAGGTCGTAAACTATGTGACACGTTTCTGAGAAGACTGTTAGACGCAGAGAAAAACCAACTAACACACTGAAGTGGGTACATGCTGAGGCACCAATGAGCAACATATGTGCACTTATACCCCTAAAAGACCGAATATCTCGCGAAAACCGTGTTACACATGTAGAAATAGGACTTGTCAAGCCACACGAAGATTTACCAACACTCGCTTTCCCAGGCGCCATTTTCGACTGGAACAGAAAAGAGGGGAACTGACAGTTGTACACCAAGTATTCGCCCCCCCCCCCCCTCACTCCCTACGTAAACTGACTTACAGAGTACCGCTGTAGATACGTAAACAAAAATGTTAAATATACTCAATTGGTTGTTTATTTACATTAATTTCTCATATTTTTCTAAACAGCTATCTTTATCCGCCAGGTTCTTTAGACTCACTCTTTCCAAGTGTCTTTGAGACATTAACATTTATAACCTTTTTTCTCTACATATCTGTGTACCTGTATATTATCTCCTACCAGAAATCTTTCTGCTAATCATACTGCCTGTTATTTTCTCCGTAATCAATTTTTTGTTTTCGCTTGATTTCTACATTCCATACTGCCAGTCTTCAAACTAATGTTTGTCATGTATATTTGCATTCCGTGGAAGTTGGTATTCTGTAATGGTGGCATTTTTCCCATTTTTCAAAGTAACGATTTATTGTAATCCACTGGTTTATATAATATTGAACTGAATGCTTCAGTTTGATTCTGTCAGTAATTACACTTGCTTTTCCTAAGGATACTTGCGTGTCTGCTTTCTCCTGTATTTTCCTACATTTCTGTCAGCTTTTCCGCCGAAACTGTCAATCTTAATTGCTAAATTGTGTACAAATGCTAGATCAGGAGTTCAGAAACTCCCTCTCTTTAAATACAAATTTCCAATGAAATAAATAGAAAATTCCATTTTTTATCTAGAGTATAACAGTTTCCTGTTTCATTCGGTATTCTTTTTCAGGAACATATTTAAGAAACAATGGAGATTTCCCCTCAGACATTCCTGAAATTCCATGAATGTTTACGTTTTATAGCTGTTATTATCTTTTATCGTTGTTACCCTCAAAAAACAATTTTCGTACAAATATTATGTAACTCATATTACATTTTTCTCACAGAAAATAATTTTTTGCTGTCACTAGAAGAAACTTTAAATTAGGTTTATTGCTTTAAAATATATCCGGAAAGAGCAATTTATTTCTGAACGTGGGGAAAACGAAGGATACGAGACTAGTTTGACAAAACCAATGTCCATCATTAGAGATAGGCTTACAAAAATCTTTACAGTATGAGAACGAATCAAAAGTTATTTCAGTTATAACAACAAAGTATTCGTTGTCGTTGAAGGTGTAGTCATTCTGTATATGTAGGTGTATATGTGAAGTTATCTTCGCTGATAGAACGATGACGAAGTAAAAATTTTTTTAGGTTATCAGTCTCCTGACTGGTTTGAGGCGGCCAGCCAATAATTTCTCTCCTACGCCAAACTCTGCGGAACGGAGTATCCTTGCCTCCTTTTCATTTCACTTCATTGACCCCCACTATATACTGAGCCTTTGCAGTTCCCGTTTCAGATTTTCTAACTTTCCTACTACGTTCAGTGTTCTAAAATTCCATGCTCCGACTAGCAGCATGTTCTCCCTTCGTTTGTTATCCAGAATTATTCTTAAGGTTTCATACCCCTTGGCAGTTATATCCTGGAGATCCAAATGGAGGACTAATCAAGCATCTTGCGCCAGTGAAGGGATCATCATACTCCTTTTAAAAAATAAGTAAACTAAATAAGCTGCGCAGTAATTTCGCCTTTTCACTGCGTACTGTGGAAGGCGGTACAGTGTTCTTAAAGCAATCTCTTTCGAATCAGACATGAAAGGTGTTAGTCTTCTGCTTCAGGGTTAAGCAAGTCCTGTGTCTCTCATACCTATTACTGAAATTTAAATACCTGTTCGTCAGCTCGTTTCTATATTTCTATACACATTCTCAGGGAGTGTACGAGTATGTAATGTTTAAGACAAAACCTCATATCTGGCGACGGACTATTTTCACTTGAAAAGTACAAACGTGTGAGAGAATGAGTTCCGCTCCCGAAATTTATAGGTTTAATATCGGTTATTAGTAGCATAATAATTTACTGTAGATCATATTGCACTTATCAATTTCTATTCAATGTTGTAATGATGCTGACTTTTACGCGAAACATAGGAGACAAGTGCTTAGTTTCACATGTTTGTTCCCACAGCAGTAGTACATGATCGGAAAAGTGTTCCCACTGAGACCTGTCTTTCGCTAGTCCTCATTTTGCATCCAATTTTCAAAAGGAGTTTAGACACACTAGAGACTTTTCAAGTCGCAGTTATCTGTGCAGGTGCGTTTTGATATATTTACCGTTTCTCGCAGTACACCTTTTAACGGTAAAGTACCACTGGTCCTAAAACTGATCCTTAAGGGACACTTGTCTTTTCGACTTTCCAGTGCGTCTTCCGCATTCCTTGCATTATGTAATGCAGTGTCCATACTAGCAGGTATTTCTCCCTTCCGTGTAGCTGCTATTGGATTTTTGGACAATTCATTTTTGTGTATCGAAGATGATGCTCTGCCTCCAACACTACGCATCGCCAGATATTTTCCTAGAAGAACTGTTGCCACGGCGGAAGATCTCGTTGACTGAAAAGCGCTTCAGTCTGTGCGCAGCAGTGCCCTGCGTCTGCAAAGAGGCACTCGGGCCCTACTACAGCCCAGGAGCTGCCACACTCCCTTATTAGCGTAATGACCACCGCAGGCGGACCACTCCACACCAGGAAACGGAATTAATCATGGCGGTGAATGCGCCGCGGCCGGCCGTATTGCGCCCTAGAGGGCCACAAGTACTGCCAGTATCTCTGTCTGTCGCGTCGTGCGTCCATCCCCCACCCCCTCCCAGCCACATCCCAGTCACAGCCCTCGCATCCCCGCCACTCCCTATGAATTCCGCGTAACAGCCATCACTCCTTATCACATTGCTATTGTGGATACCGAGTTCCGTGCCAAGCGTGCATTTGAAACGAGCGTTTCGGGCTGTGTACCAGACACCATCCCAGGAGAGGACTCTTCCTGTACAATAACATGCACTCGTTTGTGAGTACTATATTTTTTCTGGTCAGTATCAGTACTTTGAGTTCCATAGAGTATACTAGCCCATTAAACTTCACAGTGTATTCCTATTTTTGCGAAGTGCATTGTATATGGAAGGCTACCATTTGAACTTCTCTACATGTTTTTTTGATTTATTCCAGTAACAATGTTGATTTCTTCACACAGTCTTATTGTAAAATTTATTTTGATTAGCTGTGTGGCCCGAGTAGCATGTGTAACTGGAACATTTCCATCGAGTAGGTTCCACAATCGTCTTGAACTGTAATTATTACTTTTGCTATTGTCCCATTTCGGCTATTACGCCGTTTTCAAACGGTAATAGAGGTAGCACACTTCACCTAACTCTGCAGCTACCAGAATGTGGCGGGAAAACATAAAACTTACGACAAGCAGTCGTGTATACAACTGGTATAAAAACAAGTTAAAAATAGTATCAGAAAAGAGAGCGCTGCCCATAGGGAGTGAACCGCAATAAAATACCTGCAATAGCACAGGAAATCATCAAAAATTTACTAACAGTAGGAAGCCCTAAGTTCTTATCTGTGCATATGGATGAAAAATTGCACTGGAGAAATCGTAAAAGTAAGTGAGATTTTGTGTTGTATTGGAGAGCAACAGAAATATTGGCAAGAACAATGTAAAGAAAAATTATCTAAATTACACTTCAATGAGTACGTCACTACCATAGAAATGAAAGATACACGTAACTATAAAAAACATTGACAATCTACATCTTACAATAAAATGTCTGACAGCATAAGTATTAACAAATGTATATCAGAGACGGTCCTTCTTGACAACTTCTTCTCTACCACAGATCGGTTATTGAATAGAAATCGTTCGACGTCATTTGTACTGAAAAAAAAACAACATGTAAATGGCCAGCACGTAGCAACATAAATATTTTCCCTTTTTCATGTGTTCTGTGTTCGTTCGACATTATAACTTTTATCGCGAATATGATTTATTCAACACTTAGTCAATTCAGCATTTGAGTATGCTATGATGGCGTTATTACTAGATCGATAATTTCCGGCGCTCTGTGCAGTGTTCTCGCTTCTGCTACCAAATATGATGACTAAGGTTTTTTTTAAACTAGTGTCAATAAAATGGATCAATACCTTGTGTAGTACAGGAGTAAGAAGAAACGGGTATTGTCAATGGAAAACTGGCGTTATGTGTGCTGTTATAATTTCTCCTGCCCTTCTTGCGTTTGCTGCCTCGACATTTCTCTTCCACAAATGAAGTGCTAATATTAACACAACAAAATATATTCCCGTTTGTGAAAACGCATATATCAAGACTGTTGGAGTACAGTCATATCAGTACACAGTTGGCAGAAAAAGTTGAGTGACCCTCCAGTCGTAAACATACTTATACCCCTGTACTGTTCATAAACTGTCCAAATCACGAGCGGCATGCAAGTCATGATGGGTCAGATATTGTATTTTGTTGAAAAATATTTATTGGTGCTTCAGCGACATAGCCGAGAAAATGTTTTCGGCATTGTAATCAACAGCTATCTGCCTTTGTTTTCGGAGCTGCATTTGGAACACTGTTGGTGTTGACCATGTTTGGCTGATATTTGCCAATCACTGTAATTTATACTTATTCTTCTATTTACTTATGGAACATTATCAAAATTTGTAACTATAAATTTAATTAGGGTGGTCAAATACAGGCCTACTCAGCAGTTACGGACGCAAAATACCTAGCGCAAATGAGAAACAAACGCTCCACTACCATACGTGCAAGGAGTCACCGAATGTGCGAGGAAAATTCGTCATCTAACGAGTATTAAGCAAATCTATCGACAAAACAATCGAATAAGAGATTTGCTAGGCTCTCCAAACATATTGTTGGTACTGCACACGAGCTCGGAATTTCTGAGTTCAGTTTCGAGTGCGGAGAAAAAGAACGAGCTGTCATGTTAATATAACACGAGATTCACGTACGAATTGCATACATCCTCCCTGAAACAACACCAGAATGGATTTTAACAGATACAGCTCCAATGATTCTACAACACTGATGGTTTCTTGCAGCAGGATAATAGTCGATGTCAGAAGGCCGGAATCGTGGTATGGTTTGAAGAATATGATAGTGAACCCACGTTGATGTCTTGGCCACTAAATTCGCCTGACCTGAAGCCCATGGAATACAGCTGGGAAGCTATCGCGCATCGTCACAGGCCTGACCCTTGCGTTGAAATCTGATACGACATACAACCGGAAACCTACGAACGGCTTGAGGAATCAGTGTGAGGCAGGATCGCCACTGTATTACGTTCCAGAGGTGGACCAGCATTTCTTACACAACCTGTCACTCCTATAATCAGAGATGTGATGGTACGTCTTGCGAGAAATACGATGTCACAGTCAGCTGGATACACAGGAAGCCGGTAGCACACATTTTAGAGGATGAACTGTATTTTCAAAATCGTTTTAATATACAAATTTTATCTATCCTATGCAAGATTGTAAATTTGAATGTCATTGCATATCACGATTGGAATTTCAATCATCATTGACAGTACAGAAACTCGTCGTTTTACAAATGCGTAAGACAATGGGAGTGAAGTCCGAAACATGTCACGTTTGATGGAAAGTCCGACATTTGTGACATCGTAAAATGGAACTGTTCAAGGTTTGAAGTGTCCCCATTTACAGGAAGACAAAAGTACTCCGACTCCATGTGGTGCTGAAAGGACATGGTGATGATGTTGAGGACAATGACGATGACGATGATGGCAACTGTTGCAACCTCATGGTGATCCTCATAGTCTTCCTCATTATCATTAAGGCATCGCCTCATCATCGTCATTAAGTACCGCAAATGAGGACATTAACAACACTCACCAGCAAATATTGAGAGTCGCTTCGGTACAGAGAGCGATCACGTTGGAGTCCCTTGAATGGCGTGATCTGGGGTACAACACAGCGTCTCGAAGAGTTCATAAGAGTCATCGACATCCAGTCGTATAGTAAGTGAGTAAGATAAAGATTGCTATTGACAGACAGCTACGATTAAATCAAGTTGGTTTCAGGAACGGAAGCCATGCAAAGACCAAAGGGCCACGCTACAAACCACAAACGAACAGAATGAGATTTTCACACTGCAACGGAGCGTGCGCTGGTAGTAGCACTTGCCCGCGAAAGGGAAAGGTCCCAAGTTCGAGTCTCGGTCCGGCACGTAGTTGCCAGGAAGATTCACTACGGAACAGTTGACCAAATTTCCAGTACTCTATACTTGACGCCCAATTTTTAAGAAAGCATTCTGAGTAGTCAGATCTGGCCACCAATAAATACTTTCGGTGTTACGGGTATTATTATCATACTTGCTTGTGCTGCTACAGAGGGCTCAGTGTGGAGTCACAGATAAAGGACGCACGATTACTTCCAAGTATATTGTTGCTGCTGCTAAACATTGTAAACAAACCACCTATGCATGCTGAAAAACATAGTGAGCAGTGATTTCACACCCTGAAGTTCTTGAATACACAAGTGATTTGCACCTGCTGATTCGTATGTTGTGAGCCTTGTCAGAGAATTTTCAGTACATAAAATATGAACTTAATGAAAGTGAGTCCAAGGTTGACAGCGGAAACTTGGAGAAACTGTGAATCAGCCCAACGACCACAGAGGAATTATACTGGATGGAAAGTACGTTGTTTAACGAAATTCCAGCATGCTGGAGTAGCTTGGAACAGCAACTTCTGTTAATCAATAGAACGAAAAACAATCCAAGTTGCAATTATTTTATCTTTCATTCAATGGTTAGTTTCGGGCCGAGGCCAATTTTCAAATCAAAAACAAAGTCGAAAATGGCATTTCCGAAGACGTCAAAAAATGTGTAATGGACACTCACAGTGAATACAGATAAAAGTTATCTGTATGCACTGCAAATGCACATTTCACATTTTTTGACATCTTCGTAAATGCCGTTTTTGACTTTCTTATGTTGAACTGAAAATGGGTATCGGCCCGAGACTAGTCATCGGATGAAAAATGGAATAACTGCTGCATGGATTGGTTTTTCGTTCTATGTTGTTCAACGTTAGCAGATTTCCAACACATACCAACAAATGAATGAGAACAATCTGAAATGTAATCAGATAGCCTGCTATACAAGACTAAGCCTATTTAACAATAATTAATTCTAAATCAGTAATCCAATATTGCTGCGAATCGCGAGAAGAACTGTCCATCGAAACATCAACTCATGCTTCAGGAGTATATTACGAATAGCATTGTCGAATTTGATACCGAATACGAAGCATTGAAAAATTGAAAAATTGGCAATCAGATACCTAAAAAGTTGGTCTGATGCAATATGGCTCGCCCTCTGAGGGCTCCATACAAACATAATTATGCATACAGACGCTTCAACAATCCAGGGAGTCGAAAATATACAGAATTTTTGCCTACCATCGACAATGGTACCAGAAAGATATCAGCCATGACAATGCTTAATTTCTAGTTTTAAAAAAATAATAATAATTCGTGCGATCATAATTAGAGATCAAAAATTGTTTCTTTCTTTTTTCCTTTACTTGCACTGTGAAACCTTGTTTCTTCTCAAATTTCACGATTCTAAACCAACGGGAAGCACCTTATAGGTTTTGATGAGTGTATTTTCGAGTATCAAAATACGTGACATAAATGGTCGTATCTTTTGACTTTATTGACGTAGAAGCTTCTTTTTGCCAATTGAAGAACGGAACACTCAAAGGAGCGTATTAGGTATGGAAACTGGAAATGGATGAGGGAAGGAGAAGGATTGCGTCATGCACTGAAACGAGATATATTCCTGATTGCCTGTAGACGTTGACAAACAACATAGCATGTAGCCAATAGCAGTTCTGTGGAGATTCTTCTTGGATGCCATGTTCTAAGTAAAGGAACTGAAAACAACTAGTAAATATATACATGAACAAAAGTTTTGCATCACACCTTTATTTCCAAATTCATGACACATAGAACCAAAATTGGTTCTGCGGCAGGCAAATATATTCATTTGCTATGTGTGTCTCACCAAATCAAAAACAGAAACATTTTTAAGAACAAAATAGTCCTTTTCCATGTGGAAAAGGGGGAGGGGGGGAGGGTTCACAGCACTCCTCAGCAACGTGAAAACTGGTGCTACTTTCTGTTGCTGGGTTGAATCCATTGTGGCATATTGTGGCACACCACTGATGATACCATCAACTGTTACAATCTTCAATGGCGATTGTAAGTCGGGCAGTGTACATGGTCATTGTTAACGACCAAAAACAGCTTGTTTCAATCGATCCCACGCATGTTCGGTTTCGTTCATGTTCTGGGTTTGGGTGGTTCACTCCATTCTGGTGATCTTCACATGTTGAAGGAACGTGTTCAGGAGAACATCGAATGACCTAGCAAAGTTATCGTCAATGAAGAGGATATTATCAGCAAAGTGTTAGCAGTACCGTACCACTGTTGGTTCAGAACCTCGTCCCTGTACCCTAGGAAATTTCCCTCTACACTTGGGAGATGTGTATGGTGGCCCAGTGTAATGCAACCCCAGACCATCGCTCCACCACCACCTTTGTTGGACATTTGGGCTATAGCGAAGGGCGTGTTCGATATTACTTGGTTGCCTCCAAACATGTTGTCTAATACGTCAGACTACAAATAGACACGAGTTTCGTCCGTAAATAAGAACCGGCACGAATGACGAGAGGTCATTCTGCACGATTCCTTGCAAATCTATGACGGAGAGTAGAGTGTTGTGGTGTACGACACGACGCTCGTCGTGGTCTTCGTGAACAGAGATTCGCATTATGCAACAGTCATAGGCTGATGCGACGTATGATGTCCTCGCCTCTTCGAACACCGAATACAGTTCTGGAGCATTCATCTCACGTTTCCTTTGAATCAAAAGTCGTAAATATCGATTATTCTGTGCACTTGTTAAACGTCGACGGCTTGAGTGGTGCAAGTCCCTAACTCTGTTTGTCAGATGTAGCCGATTCCATGTCGCTCAACATCAGTTGATTCCGGGGAATGTGTCGAGCAACTTACCTGGTTGACAAGCTTCCTAAATGTAACGGGAAAAAGCGGAATCAATCACTAGTCGTGTTTGTCCTCCGTGGCTTGGTGGATGTTAACTCTATTGTCACACAGATGTCTTTCATTCGTCCCTGCTGGCGCTTTACTTTCAACTGATGTGTTACAGCCCATTTGAGCGCGGCGTTCTGCCCATAGGTAGCCCTCATGGTAACTGTGTGTATTTTTACAGACCACGTCAGTGGTGACCATTATATCGGTACAGGAATATTCATAATAACAGCTCACGTGCATGATATATCACGCTGATGCAAAACTCTTATCGATGTAAGTATTTATTCTGTATCTCGGCTCTCCACCATCTGTTGCTGAGACTGACATGCTATGTGTGTGAAAGTTTGATGATGGAGTTTGGTAGATAACTGTTCATCATTAATCTTGGAGTAAGAACACGAAATAAATATCAGGGCTAAAACAAAGGGGAGATCTACACTTATGTTGCTGGTCGTGTAGGGTGTTAACCAAGAACAGTTCTGAATGATTTTACCTTTGTTTTTCAATTTCATTTTTTTCGAATAGACCTATAGTAGTGTCCACCACTAGCACTGCCCTCTTAGATAAGACGAATTCAGCGATACGTAATCGCAGGGAAGTGGTAAGCGACTCCCATTTACGATTCTGTGTGGAGCACCACATCGATACAGTGTTTGAAGTGACAATGACAAAGATAATTGACCATTCAATGTTCGTGTTGCAAAGCTGTCAATGCTGTATCTAACATTTGTACATTCAGCAAAGCGTACTGAAGTTCATCACAGTGAAGAACACGAGTGCCAAAATTTTCGCTGAACACTTTTTGAGACGGCGCTCCTTGTGGCAACCCTCTAGGGTCAGCTTGAGCGGGTGTGCGGCAGCTCGCGCCGGCTACGGCTCCACGTTTACGACTCTTCTTTTACGACTCGCTACTTGGAAATAGCAGCCAGAATTACACTCATTTGTGCCGCCACCCTGAGATGTTAAGCCAGCAGTTCGCTGAGCGGACACCTGAGATTCCCGCTCAGGCTCATCTCGCGAATGCACTTTCTGTGAAGCTTCCCCTCATTTCATCGAACTCCGTGAAATTGGATCTTTGTTGTGGCGTTCCAATCGAATTCAGGTTGCCAAAGATTGAGAGGTTTCGTGTGAAAAAGACCTGATTGTGACCTAGATTCTAGAACCGAATGAAATCGGCAACTGCAGAATTGAATCTCAACACTGGCACGAGTCCACTGTTTTACTGGTGTACTAGCTGGTTGGATCTCAGTAAAATTGAGCCTCCATAAAGTGCAAGTAAAAGTAATGTGTCTGACAGCACTACAATGAACAATGATAGCCGTACTTTCATTCTTGCTGTAATACAGACTTATGGACCAATTTTCATTATATTTATTTCACGAAGTATGAACTAGGTATAAAAAAATCTAGTGTTGAAGGAAACAAGAGGTTTAAAAGTTGCAGACAAAGGTTGCAACTGTTTAATGGGTCCTTTCTTCTTTCAGTTCGTGTCAGGTCCTCACGCCCCACACATTTTTGGATCGAGCTTTGGCCCTCGGCGAAACGTCCAGTCTGTTGAAATTGCTTAAACCGATGGCTTATGGCTTCTCTAATTAGTGGTCTAAGGCCGAAAATGAGACGAAATGCACTCTGCACTGAAACTTCCGACTCACACCTTCAGTACTGAAGAATGCAGAAAACCTTATGCGCTTTGGTTGCTGTGTTACAACTGTGTGAACTGACCGTACGCCGGCGCAAGCACTCTAGCAGTAATTTACGCAACTGTCAGCACTTTAGAGGTGGAAATAGGATACTCTAACGGTGTGTGGATCATTTTGCAATGTTGGTATTTTATCAAATAAAAATAAAAATAAATTGGGTTCATTAAAAAATAATCCTGCATTTCGTGCTATAAAGGACATTGAAAAAGTCTACGTCTGAGAGCGTTGCTGCAGCGTACGGGTATATGAATTGTAGTGCGACTTTGAAGCGGATATATAATCACCGACTTATAGGCAATGGATTCGTATGGCATTTGGGTTTTTCCAAAGTGCGTGCAGTTATGCGCGAAAACGTGAACTATGGCGACGTTATTACCAAATGCGTCCTAACAGGAGCATTTTTTTTTTCTTTTGAGTGTTCAGGCTTTTTACTGGTCTGATGCGTCCCGCCTCGAATTCCGCTCCTGTGCCAGCGTCTTCATCTCAGTGTAGCACTTTAAACCTAAGTCCTCCATTATTTGCTGGATGTATTACAAATCTCTGTCCTCCTGCCCTCCAGAGCTGCCTCTAGTACCATGGAAGTCATTACCTGATGTCTTAACAGATGTCCCATCATGCTGTCTCTACTCCTTGTTATATTTCTTTCCTTTCAGAGTCTGCGCAGTATCATCTCATTCCTTACCTTATCAGTCCATCTGATTTTCAACATTCGTATGTAGCATCTAATCTCAAATGCTTGGATTCTCTTCTGTTCCAGTTTTTCCACTGTCCATGTTTCATTACCATACAATTGCTGTGCTCCAAATATATATTCTCAGAAGTTTTCTCCTCAAATTAAGGCCTATGTTTGATACTAGTAGACTTCTCTTGGCCAGGAATACCCTTTTTGCCAGTGCTAGTCTGCTTTTGATGTCCTCCTTGCTCCATCTACCAATGGTTATTCTGCTGCCTTGGAAGCAGAATTCCTTAACTTCATCTACTTCTGACCATCAATCCTGATGCTAAGTTTCACGTTGTTCTCATTTCTGCTACTTCTCATTACTTTCGTCTTTCTTCGATTTACTCAGTCCATACTCTGTACTCATTAGTCTGTTCATTCCATTCAGAAGATCATGTAATTCTCCTTCAATTTCACTCAGGACACCAATGTCAACAGCCAATCGTATCACTGATATCCTTTCATCTTGAATTTTAACTAAACTCGTGAATCTTTCTTTTATTTCCATCAATACTTCTTTGTTGTACAGATTGAATAGTAGGAGTGAAAGACTACATCCTCGTCTTACACCCGTTTTAATCCAAACACTTCGTTCTTGTTCATCTACTCTTATTATTCCCTCTTGACATTTATACGTATTGTATCCTATATTACCCGTCTTTCCTTATAGTTTACCACTACTCTTTCAGAGATTCGAAAACCTTACACCATTTTACATTGTCGAACGCTTTTTCCAGATCGACAAATCCTATTCACGTGTCTTGATTATTCATTAGTCTTGCCTGCATTATCACTCACAACGACAGAATTGTCCCTCTGGTGCCGCCATCTTCCCTAAAACCAAACACAAGTAACACATTTTCAATTTTCCTTTCCATTCCAACAGACCATAATTGCTGTTATTCTTTTATTGGATGCCGGAGTAGAAACACTGGTAGAGATTCATTGGAGAATGAATATTTTGTATGGGTCAGCATGTCAGTCGAAGACCACAGTTGTTGAATGGTAGGCTAAAGGCCTCTGATGCTTCATAATAACGCACGTCCCCATATTGCAAATGTTGAACGCACATGTTACGCCAACTCAAGTTACTCGAGCACCCACCCTGTAGGCATGATCTCTCCTCATGCGCTTATCAATTAGTGGTAGAGGGTTGTTTACCAAATAGGTATTTCATATTTGGTGCGTCAGTGGGATGATTATCTCAGTGCTTACGCAGAGAGCGTCTGATTAGCACATCGGTTTTGAAGCGTACGACCTTCGAGCGAAAACGTTTTGATCGGTCGTTATATTGAGACGTAGCTGAAAGAATGTCTTCTGCATCTACAGAGGAGGACATCGCCAACATGTGCTGTAGCCCTCTATTAGGGATCGATTTGTTCTGTGGTTTGCTACTGACTACTGAGGCCTGACTACACAGCTTCTCTGAATTATAGCGGAACTGGCCATATTCATTTATCGCCGTCCGTTACGGCTATTGGGAATAATTTTAATGAGATGGGGAAGGGTGTGAGAAGGAACAGTATCTGCTTTCCGATGCTGTAGAAGACGTGTAAGAGCCTTCTAACTTGGAGCTATAGCACTAGCGGACCACTACAAAGGACCACAGTCGACTGCGTTCAGTTTTTGACATCACGCTTGAGCTTTGGAAAAGGTTGAAACGAAATTTTAGTAGCAAACCAGAGTGTGAATCGTACGTTCATACAAACTACAACTACCTTTCATGATATTCTCCGTAGATGCTGTAACTGCCTTATGGTCATCGACTTTATCCTCTTAGATTTAAAAACTCGGTTCTGTTAGTCACTAGGTCTAAGTCGTTGTCCCCACGAGAAGATTCCGTAACTGCTCGAAGTATTTAAAAAAGATGTTCCGAGCAATTCACACGGATAGCGGTGTCTTGCGTGAATTTTAATAAATATTCCGTTGCTGAAAAACTATGTAAGTGAGAAATTGAAGTCTGCCACTATTACAATAGCACGATCAGGAAAAATTCTTGCAATGTTTTCAAAGCTTTGCCTGAAGTGAACTGCCATCACAGTTTCTGAGTCACGTGACCTTTAAAAGCATTCCATGACGATGTTTAATCACCATTGCTGCTTACTTAGACGCAGATTAATTGCCGTTAGTAATCTGTAACATGTCGTTAGATCCTATAGCTCTTTTTGGTAATAAATGCACAGCAAATTTTAACATCTTTGCGATTATTTTAATCTCTATCGAGGATTTCGTTGTCATTCACTTCCAGTTTGATCCATCTTCCCGAACCCAATTGTACTTGTTACCTTGACATTCGTTACCAATTAAATTTTCAGTTCCCTTATAATCGGCGTGTCTCACTATTTGAGACGCAATGTCTAAAGTGGCAGCATGGCTATTTTACTATACTAAGGGAAAGCCGACTTTTTATGGATCACTTTTTATGCTTATTCGGATCACTAGTATCAACTATAGACACGTATCACCTTCAGTTACTGCGAGTTATTGGGAGATAGCAGTTCACCATCAAGCCGGAGCTGCAGCTACCCAGTCTCTGACACGAATTTAAAATATTCCAGCAGTATGCCAGAAAACGATCTGTAGCAAAGATCAAAAGTAGTAATCCAAATAGACACAAAAAATTACCCGCTTGATGTCTCACTTTCTTGATTATATTTGACAAGTGACTGGACACATCGTTTCATTTCAATGATTGACCTCAAGTAATAAGTTTCTTAAGGTAATTTTGTGTTTTTCTTTAATGATTCCAAAATTCAGCCAGTCACATTTTACTCTCAAATTAGCACAGTACTTCCTGCTTGACCATCCTCAGACTAATTTGGACTATGTTCGCACGTTGCTTTTCGACAAGAGTTTGACTTCGTTTGCATTTATGATGTAGCCGTCAGCCCTTTCATGGTAACACTCTCTAGTTTGTCTCCTATGACATTACTCTAATGATTTTAATACAGTCTCTTGTCACACTGGTATTTTTAAAGACTAGTATAATAAATAGTATGACACACACATGATGAAATAGTAGTACATATTTCCAGAATGAGATTTTCACTCTGCAGCGGAGTGTGCGCTGATATGAAACTTCCTGGCAGATTAAAACTGTGTGCCCGACCGAGACTCGAACTCGGGACCTTTGCCTTTCGCGGGCAAGTGCTCTACCATCTGAGCTACCGAAGCACGACTCACGCCCGCTACCCAAAGCTTTACTTTGTACTGGCAGAAGTAAAGCTTTGGGTACCGGGCGTGATTCGTGCTTCGGTAGCTCAGTTGGTAGAGCACTTGCCCGCGAAAGGCAAAGGTCCCGAGTTCGAGTCTCGGTCGGGCACACAGTTTTAATCTGCCAGGAAGTTTCAGTAGTACATATGTCACCCCAGTGTAGCTGGAGAGCAACCCGTCATTTTTATGTGCTCTGCGCAGCCTCCACAGGTCACTATCGTACATGAGTTATATCAAACATTATTAAGGAATGGGGTGAGAAAATTAGGTAGGGTTGCCATTTATATGTAGTACATCAGGAAGATACAGTGTGTTAAAACGAAACACCTACAATTACAGAAATACACTGGTTTGCAAGTCTTAAGGAGGAAATTAACTTTTGCACGATGTCTCACAGCCAAGTAACATGCTTTGATTAAACTTGGACCAAATACAGAGAGAACTGCTACAGTGTAGTACAGTAGGTAACTGAAAGAAATACCCAATGAAACACAAATGATACTTATTCAAAGATAATAATTACACTGAAGTCACCGCGACACATAATGGTCCCCTAGACGTTACAGATGGCGGCAGATGCGGTTTCATACGGTGTGTGACGACAAGGGACGGCAGCGCATGCTCTGCAACGCGCTCAAGCTTTACTTTGTACTGGCAGAAGTAAAGCTTTGGGTACCGGGCGTGATTCGTGCTTCGGTAGCTCAGTTGGTAGAGCACTTGCCCGCGAAAGGCAAAGGTCCCGAGTTCGAGTCTCGGTCGGGCACACAGTTTTAATCTGCCAGGAAGTTTCAGTAGTACATATGTCACCCCAGTGTAGCTGGAGAGCAACCCGTCATTTTTATGTGCTCTGCGCAGCCTCCACAGGTCACTATCGTACATGAGTTATATCAAACATTATTAAGGAATGGGGTG
Organism: Schistocerca gregaria; assembly: GCF_023897955.1. NCBI lineage: Eukaryota > Metazoa > Arthropoda > Insecta > Orthoptera > Acrididae > Schistocerca > Schistocerca gregaria. The sequence goes on along the minus strand of NC_064924.1, from coordinate 306,593,675 downwards.
AGAAAATTAGGTAGGGTTGCCATTTATATGTAGTACATCAGGAAGATACAGTGTGTTAAAACGAAACACCTACAATTACAGAAATACACTGGTTTGCAAGTCTTAAGGAGGAAATTAACTTTTGCACGATGTCTCACAGCCAAGTAACATGCTTTGATTAAACTTGGACCAAATACAGAGAGAACTGCTACAGTGTAGTACAGTAGGTAACTGAAAGAAATACCCAATGAAACACAAATGATACTTATTCAAAGATAATAATTACACTGAAGTCACCGCGACACATAATGGTCCCCTAGACGTTACAGATGGCGGCAGATGCGGTTTCATACGGTGTGTGACGACAAGGGACGGCAGCGCATGCTCTGCAACGCGCTCAAGCTTTACTTTGTACTGGCAGAAGTAAAGCTTTGGGTACCGGGCGTGATTCGTGCTTCGGTAGCTCAGTTGGTAGAGCACTTGCCCGCGAAAGGCAAAGGTCCCGAGTTCGAGTCTCGGTCGGGCACACAGTTTTAATCTGCCAGGAAGTTTCAGTAGTACATATGTCACCCCAGTGTAGCTGGAGAGCAACCCGTCATTTTTATGTGCTCTGCGCAGCCTCCACAGGTCACTATCGTACATGAGTTATATCAAACATTATTAAGGAATGGGGTGAGAAAATTAGGTAGGGTTGCCATTTATATGTAGTACATCAGGAAGATACAGTGTGTTAAAACGAAACACCTACAATTACAGAAATACACTGGTTTGCAAGTCTTAAGGAGGAAATTAACTTTTGCACGATGTCTCACAGCCAAGTAACATGCTTTGATTAAACTTGGACCAAATACAGAGAGAACTGCTACAGTGTAGTACAGTAGGTAACTGAAAGAAATACCCAATGAAACACAAATGATACTTATTCAAAGATAATAATTACACTGAAGTCACCGCGACACATAATGGTCCCCTAGACGTTACAGATGGCGGCAGATGCGGTTTCATACGGTGTGTGACGACAAGGGACGGCAGCGCATGCTCTGCAACGCGCTCCCATGCAGCCCGCAATGTTAGTATGGAGTTCTTGCGGTAGGGCATTCCATTGCTCAACCAGCGCGGTTGAGGACTGTTGGATATTCGATGGCGCATGGACGAATCCCACCCAAGCTTGATGTGATTTAAGTCGGAGGACAATTCCCCACGTATCCCCTCGTTTCAATAGCTCCTCCAACCTCCATGTTCCACATGGTTGTGCACTGTCGTCCATAAGAATGAAGTTACGACAGAATGTAGCCCTGAAAAGACGCACTTTGGGAAGTAGTACAGTGTCACAATAACGTAGACCAGTGAGTGAACCGTGATCAAAGATTTGAATGTCAGCACGTCCATGTAACATGTAGTATTATGCTTCCTCAGAACATAACACCTGCACTACCAAAATGATCGTGTTCGATAAAGCTGGACGTCCCCTCATAAGGCGAGAGATGGCACCACGTAATGCACCCAGGGACGTTGCTGAAAATGATCGTTTTATCGGTCCAGGTGTTCTGATGTGGGGAGGCATAATGTAGCATGAGCGAGCTGACCTCTCCAAATAATTGAAAACGGTACACTCACCGTTCAAAGTTACTGAGACTCTGTGTTTACACATCATACCAAAACGCATCTCCCGCCTTTTGCAGTGTCCAAGGGACACCGTGAATCTCAGTGACTTCAGTGTAATTAATATCTTTGTATAAAAGTTTCACTTCTGTTCGTCTCACAGCGTATTTATTTTAGTTGCTGTAGCATCCAAGTTTCATCGAGCTGTGTTTTCTGGCAGTGGTACATCGTGCGAAAATTATTTTCATGCTTGAGTTTCACACAACAATGCACATATATAAAACATGAATGGTGGAGAACCCCGCAATTCTCATATCAAACACATTTACATTAGTCTGCATCTTTTGAAAATACTCCACAAACTCTATTAATGCACCCCATAGAATATATGCAAGTAAATCCATACGAGAGCGTCGTTTTTCGTGACTCGGGAGTATCTGGATCAAGACGCTCCAATGTAACGCGGAATTTAGATGTCATGAGATTCAGATCGACCAATATAAAATGTGGTGGGGAATATTGTGTTGACAGCAGAAAAGCTGTAATTGACGGTATGTATTCGTCAGGAGAGCTCAGTAACTTCGAATGTGCACTAGTCACTGGATGTCACCTGAATAACAAATCCATCAGGTACATTTAAACTCTTCTAAAGCCACCCAGTTTGACTGCTGAAGTGGAAACGCAGCCTCTAAGCCAAGGCCAGGTAGACCTAATGTATTGTCGGACACGGACCATCGAGAATTACGCAGGGCAGTTGAAAAAAATCACTTTCAATCAACAGAAATAATCACTTCTGCGTTCCAGACTGCTGCCAGCAGTCCTGTTACCACAATGACTGTGCGTAGATAGTGTAACAAGAGGACACACCAGTCCAGCAGCTCCTCATGAAACAAATATTTATGTAGTCAATGCTACACTACATTTGAGATGGTGTAAAGCTGACGCCCCTGGACGGTGGACGACTAGAAACGGATTGAGTGATAAATTACTCTATACCTTGGGGCAATCCAATGGAAGAGTTTGGGCTTGTCTAATGCTTGGACAACTTTACTGACATCATCTGCAGTGAATGTAGTGAAGTACGGAGGGGGTGGTGTTACTGTATACTGCTATTTTTAATGGTTAGGACGTGGTCCCCTTATTGGGTTTATGAAAACGCTAAATGCGGAAGGACATGAACAAATCTTACAGCGTTGTGTAGTGCTTGAGATATTCGGACCTCATGAGTGTATCATCATGACAATGGATCTGTCAAAGAGCAGCATCTGTGAAGAAGTGGTCTGTGGACAGTATCATTCCTAAAAAGGATGGGCATGTCCAGGGTCCAAATGGGAGCTAAGTGGAACAGCGTTGGGATGAGTTAGCACGTCATCTTCGCTCCAGACCCTAGCTCTGGTTTCGCTAATGGACGAATAATGGGTTGCCATTGTTCCATAGACTATCAGACACCTCGTTGAATATATCCCCAATAGAGTTTAAGTCACCACAACCCTCCGTCGCCCACATGGAGCCCTGGGGGACCCCCAGACGCACTTTGTTCCTTGCCAAATCGCCATCCTGCCTCTGACTATTTCCTCCTTGAATAGCCCCTCCCGAGTATGCTCTACAGGTTGACAGGGCAGCATCAATCCTACAGGTCAGTAGCCTTATTTTTTCAACTGTTTTGTTGAAAAACGCAATTGGGGATCTGAGCGGACCCCACGCGGGAGCCCATATAAAAACTTTGATGCCGGTGGAAGCCTTTTTTCCTCTTTGATTTCCAATCATTTGAGCTATATAAGAATTACTTTCACTATCTGTGCACGCCATCTTGCCTTCCACTCCTCCCTCCTTGAATAACCCCCTCCCAAGTATGCTCTAGAGGTTGACAAGGCAGCATTGATCCCGCAGGCCAGTATACTTATTTTTTCGACTACTTTGTTGAAAAACGCAACGGGGGGTCCGGGCGGACCCCACGCGGGAGTCCGTGTAAAAACGTTTGACACCGGTGGAAGCATTTTTTGCTTTTTGATTTTCAATCATTTGAGCTGTGTAAGAGTTACTTTCACTATCTGCACCATGAACAAAAATAGCAATGGGAAACGGGTTTTGTCCATACAGGTATTATGGAAAGGTATTATTTTTTCCAACCTTTACACAAAATTTTACTCTTTCAGATTTTTGTTTGTTGAGAAGGCGTCAGGTCATTGTGAGGTCACTGTTTCGTCAATGAGGAGCAAAGCATAGCAGTGTGAGAGAGACAAGGGAGAGAAATGTCACTTAAAGACGACGGTATGGAAGAAATAGATAATGAAGTGGAAGACAAACTACAATACTGTTCTTAGTCCATCACTCCTAAAGAAATATGCAACAGCCAGATTTAGACGACTGTGAAGATAGAGATTTCATTTCCCATTGCAAAAGCGGCCTCCCAAAAGATAAAACTACTCTCTTCTTCTTTGAATTATTGATGGATGAAGATATTCAGAAAATTGTCCTTCACTCTAACGAAGAAACCAGTAAAAAAGAGGCTTTGGACGTCGAGTTTTAGGGATACACTGCACCCATTGATGACAGAGACGTGAAATCACTTACCGTGTTTATCTTTGTTTGTCGGGCTATCAAGTACTCTGATGTGAATTTCGATTGTCTTCATTTCGAAAAATTTGATCTTTAATTTTTCAGATTTGATGCCCTGAAACCTATCCAGATTCCATCATTCAAATTTCAGATTTTATTCTAAACAAGCACGCGATGAAGAAGGAGAAATTATAATTTAGCTTCCATCTGTAAGCTGTGGGATATTTCCAGTGCAAGCTGTGGGACAAATGATACACCTTCGTCACGTGTGACTATTTATACAACTCTTCTTTTTTGGAGGGAAGTGTCCCGTCAAAATGTAATTCCCTTACTTTGTGAAGCTCATACACTTTATTGTTGCGAAGGGGTACCCTACGATGGTAAAAATGTATTGACAGGGAAGGTTTCCTTCTATTGCCAACATATCACATCATTCACCTGCGTGGAAACATAAAAAATACCATTCGCAGTGTAACAGCCGACATCTGGTTTGCGTTGTACGAATTACCTGAGGAGCTTATTGAACGTTTCGGTGCGGAAAAACAAAAGTGAAATACCTTGTGGATTACTCGCTGTGAAATCTGTTTACCAGCCCGACAAAATGCTCACCCCCAACAACGACACATGATTCAGGAACTGTAAACCTTGATACACAGAAACCTGATATTGTTGAGATGTATAGTTAAACGGAAGGAGGAGTTGATTGTTTCCAAAGAACGTGTCACTCTTAAACAAGAAACATGTACTCTTGTCGTTGACCCTTGGAATATTTTTATGGCAGACTCGATATAATGGAAGTAAATAGCTGATTTTATTCAATTTGCCTGGGAGTTAATTGTCTTGACAAGATTTTTTTTTTAAATGTTGGCTACAACTGGGCTGAACCTCATATAAAGCGATGGCAAGGTAATATGAGTATTAGCAAAACCCTATGTCTCGAAATAACTATTGTTCTTGGAACTAAATAAGGCACCAATCGCCCACATATTTTATTTTAAAAAATAACATTTTCCGGCGTTTAGTTTCGTACATAATATGACGGGGATCAACGTTTCGTACAATTTTGCTCCTACAAAGAATGGTCGTATGATTAACTGTCAACGGTGCATGGGAAGTGAGGAAATGATTTGTAATAATGGTAATGAACATCAGAATTTTTTTATTCGATATAGGCAAAACCGAAGGAAGTTACGAGGGTCACTCCCAGAGAAACGCATACTATTTTTTTTTTAATCCGTATTTTATTCTACGTGTTTGTAAGTTTTACAGCATCTAGATATGTCCCTTAGGAACAATATTTTCATTTCCCCACATAATTTCAATCCCTCTCAACTGCCTTACGCCATCTTGGAACCAGCGCCTGTACACCCACACGCTAAAATTCTGGAGCCACTGTTTGACAGCGTGGACAAGGGAGTCACCATCTTCAAACCTTGTTCCACGAAGAGAGTCTTTCAGTTTCACAAAGAGATGATTGTCACATGGAGCTAGGTCAGGACTCTAAGACGGGTGTTTCAGTGTTGTCCATCCGAGTTTTGTGATCGCTTCAATCGTTTTTTGACTGACATATGGCCGTGCATTGTCGTGCAACAGCATAACATCCTGCTTTTGCCTATGTGGTCGAACACGACTCAGTCGAGCTTCAAGTTTCTTCAGTATCGTCACATATGCATCAGAATTTATGGTGGTTCCACTTGGCATGATGTCCACAAGCAAGAGTCCTTCGGAATCGAAAAAACACCGTACCCGTAACTTTTCCAGCAGAAGGTGTGGTTTTGATTTTGTTTTCCCCCTTGCGTGAATTTGGATGATGCCACTCCATTGATTGCTGTTTCGTCTCTGGTGAAAAATGATGGAGCCATGTTTCAACACCTGTCACAATTCTTCCAAGAAATTCATGTCCACCATTCTCGTACTGTTCCAAAAGTTCGCTGCATACCGTTAATAATGAATAACAATGAGCGTATGGCATTGGTGGCCCGGAGACCCCTCGCGGGGCGGTTAGGCCGCCGCTCCACAAGTTCCTTAACGCCACTACGGCGACTTGAGAGTGAATGAGGATGAAATGATGATGAGAGACACACAACATCCAGTCATGTGGAGGCCGGGAATCGAACCCGGGACCCCGTGCGCGGGAAGCGAGAACGCCTCCGTAAGACCACGAGCCGCGGACCTGCATACCCTGTTTCTGGTTTCTTTGTGAGACACTGTTACCATCTGGGGACCTAACTGGCAAAAACTTTTTTTAACGCCAACATTTTCAGTATTCTCTAAACACTTCCTTTCCCTATCCCAACGTAACGTGACAATTCGTTCACTGTGATGCATCTTTCAGCAGTCACCAATTCGTTAACTATCTGTACATTGTGTGGAGTATGTGCAGTACGAGGGCTGCCGCTGCGAGGACAATCCTCAATACTGCCGTGCCCTCTTTCATCACGTAACCTGCTTGCCCAGCGACTGACTGTACTACGATCGACGGCAGCATCTCCATACACCTTTTTCAACCTCTTGTGGATGTTTCCCACTGTCTCGTTTTCACAGCACAGGAATTCAATGACAGCACGTTGCTTCTGACGAACGCAAGTATAGCAGCCATCTTGAAGAGATGGTGTGACGGTGCCACTCACGGGAACAGGTTGAACTAAGTTTGCAAACAAGCGGGAAGGATGTATATACACACTGTAAAATTTTCACACTTGCAGAATGAAAACTGTATTTTTACAAAAATAGTTTGCATTTCTTTTGGAGAGACCCTCGTACTTTTGTGGCATTGTGCTGCACTTGTGGCCTCGCCTGATGGGACGGCTTCGCGTCACTGTTTACCTTTAGGCCATTCACTGCTTGCAGGCAAGATGATAGAAGCCTTTACTCGGCTCTTGAATTATATCCTACTCGTACCACCCTTCTGAAGTAAGTGGCTTTTCGTTAACATGCGATCCACCCCGAACCGTGCGTTCCAGCGCGATCATTTTAGTGTTCTCGCTAGACCTCTGCGGTAGGGGTGCTACGCTGCTGCTGGTGATTTGGCAGCAGCGCTAATCTGCGAGATCCTCGGCTGTGCGCCGCGCTCGCCTGGCGAACACCTCGAGCTGGCAGCAGCGCCGCACCGAGGCGTCAGTATCGGGGTTCGCATTAGTGCAATTAGCCACGTAGGCAACCGTAGCACTGCCTGGGCCGTGCTCACCGTTTCGAACGCCGCCTGCAGAGCGCAATGTCGGTCCAGCACATACCGAAACCACAGCGATACGAGGCGTCTGCCACCTAACACGCGTTGTTCAAGCATTAGCGCCTCTCCCCTTATCCTTCCACCCTCCCCCCTCCCCCCCTAACACACACATCATCAGCTTCCTTGTACTCTGAGATATTGACATGCTAACACAAACAAATGTCAAACTGCAATAATCATCATCAACATTATCTTTAGCATTTTTTTTCCTTATGAGCAAACTAACACAGAATCTTCTTGCAAGGGGAGGCCACGACGTTTGGAACGCGGATTTACTGCAAACTTCGTACACTCGTAGTCCTCCATGAGGACAACAAAATGTGTAAGCAGTATGGCGTACTTCTCAAGCGTTATTCAGAAAATAGCAAGATAATTTCGGTCGTCAAATATACACCTGCGCGTGGCCATTTTTACCATGAAGCGGCAGCAGCTGAGTGTTGCCGGCACGGTAGCTCAGCGTGTTCGGTCAGAGAGCTGGTTGGCCTCTGTAATAAAAAAAACAGTGCGGAAAGATGAACAAAACGAACTTGAACGGATGTCATGTGACGTCCGCAACGACCAAACACAACGATCAACAACGAACAAAATGCGAAAAAAAGTGTCTATCATTCGAGCCACAGAATCGCTGTATCGATGGACCGAGTCTCTTTCGTCAGTTTCTTTTTTTATTTTCAACACAGTCATTTTCTTAACTATTTATATTACAATTGACATAATGGAAATATACATGTAATAGGATGAAATTTTATTTAATTTACAATGTTATTTGGCTGTCTACAAATTTTTATTATCACAAATAATATAATATTTATAATTATCGACTAGTAAACGACCAAACGCATAAAGTGTTATTGAAAATGTATGCTTGTCCGTGATTTGAGAAATCCCTTATAACTGCAAGGAGCCCGAAACTACCTGTTACCTGCAAGATTTGACCGGCACACACGGCTTTCGAAACATGTACAATTAATCGTCGCCTTCGACATTACGAGTACAAGTTGCAGCATGGCATTTTTCGTGAAACAAAGTCATGAATATTATATTATTTGTGATGATAAAAATTTGTAGACCGCCAAGTAACATTGTAAATTTAATAAAAGTTCATCCGATTACACGTATTTTCCCATTATATCGGCAGTAATATAAATAGTAAAGAAAATTACTGTTGAAAATAAAAAAAACTGACGATCTGGACCCGATCCAGCGATGGTGCCTGAACGCTAACCACTCGGCTGCCGCAGCTTCCTGGTAAAAACGGCCACGCGCGTGTGTATATTTGACGACCGGAATTATCTTGGGATTTTGTCAGTAACGCTTGAGAAGTACGTGCAACTACTTACACTTTTTGTTGTCCTCATGGAGTACTACGAGTGTACGAAGTTTGCAGTAAGTCACCGTTCCAAGCCTCCCGTTGTAAGTCCATCCATTGTTTCGTCACGTTTAATGCCCAGCACATCCCTCTTTCAGTTTCGTAACGTACACTGTCACGTACCATCGTTTTCTTTTATCTGACTTCGTTTCTTTATGCCTTGATATACCTAACACATATCTTTCAATTTTGCTTTCATTGGGTGACTGTTATATGAAATGAAGTCGCCATAACTAATGAACGGTTTCTGTTAGCACGTTCAAACTGCACGGTTGACCGCGGGGAATGATTGGAATTAATATAGTTTGCTTCAGCGACGAAGCCCAATTTCATTTGGCTGGGTTCGTCAGAAAGCAAAATTGGCTCATTTGAGGAACTGAGAATCCGCTTTCCGTGATCGAGAAGTCTCCTCACCCGTAACGGGTGACTGTTTGGTGGGCAATGTCAAGTTACGGAATAATCGGTGCGATATTCCTTGATGGCGCGGTGACTACCAAACGGTACGTGAAGGTTTTGGACGATGATTTCATTCTGTTTATCCACAGTGACCCTCATTTCGACAAGTTGTGGCTTATGCAATACAAAGCTCTACCCCCATCGAAGCAGGAGAGTGATGTCCTAGAGAGCACATTGCGGACCGCATTCTGGCTCTGGGCTACCCAGAAGCCACTGGCATGAGCCTCAAACAAAAATGGCTCTGAGCACTGTGGGACTTAACATGTGAGGTCATCAGTCCCCTAGACTTAGACCTACTTAAACCTAACTAACCTAAGGACATCACACACACCCATGCCCGAGGCAGGATTTGAACCTGCGACCGTATCAGCAGCGTGGTTTAGGACTGAAGCGCCTACAACCGCTCGGCCACAACGACGGCGGCATGAGCCTCGATTGTCTTCGCTGACTGACTTTATTACGCCACCGTCTAGTCCAAGAGCTTATAAATTGTGTAACTGATGTCTGTGTAAATTTTACCTAGCAGTTTTGTGAATTTCAGTCAATGAAATGAATAATTACATCGTTGTATTAATCAGGAGTTGTAACTTATAAACGACTATGGTTGTTGACTTTGTATCAAATTGTCAACGTAATTAGTTTTAGCTTAATGTTTTCAAAAACCGTTAACGAAATAGCCGACTTCTCTGGAGCCCAAATAACAGAGACCAAAAATCGTCGAATAGATCGTGTAGTCATAAATTTTTTACAGTGATAGGAGGGAGTGCCACAGCAATGTGCAGGAAACCCTGTATGGAGAGGAAAAAAATGTGGTAATTTGTGGTAAACTATTATGGGACCGAACTGCTGAGGTCATCGGTCCCTAAGCTTACACATTACTTAATCTAACTTAAACTAACTTACGCTAACAAAACGCTTACAAAAACCTAAGCAGCAAAGGTCCATGTTTGTGGTGAGCGCCATTAGCGCCCTATTTATTCAATACATGTACGATACAGGGAAGAAGACTATAAGTTTTACAGATATTTGTATGAAACAAAATGCATAATTAGAGAATTAATAATAGATTGCCATAAAAACACCGTGTAAGAAACGCTACCATGGCTATCTAGGTTGCTGTGTGGAATTAAAAGCGATTTCCCATTGTTTATTAACAAACAGAATTTTATTTTATAGAAATATGTGTTAACCATCGCTAGCCTCAGGGGCGTGAAAAGCTGGTAGAATCTTCCAACCTCATCAACAGCATCCAGGACAACATGAGATTCACGATGGAAGTAGAGACAGATGGCGCCTTGCCTTTTATAGACGTCCTCGTCCCCTGGAAAGAAAACGGGTGTGTCAGCCACAGTGTTTATCGGAAATCCACCCATACAGACCGATATATGCGCCAGCAGCTATCACCTCCCTTGGCAGAAAAGTTCTGTTCTGGAGATATTGGTGCATCGAACGGAAGCCTTTTCAGACGCTGAAAGCCTTTCGAAGGAACTGGGCCATTAACAGACAGTCTTCAAAGAAATACTGCGTTTCGAAAGCCATCTTGCGGAAGAAACGTAAGCAGACGACCTCCGAGGAGGGCACGAAAAAGCTTGTGTTCTTGCCATTCTATGGTTCAATAACAACAACCTCAACAAAAAAAAATGGTTCAAATGGCTCTGAACACTATGGGACTTAACTTCTGAGGTCGTCAGTCCCCTAGAACTTAGAACTACTTAAACAACAAAATATTGTTCAAATGGCTCTGAACACTATGGGACTTAACGTCTGAGGTCGCCAGTCCCCTAGAACTTAGAACTACTTAAACCTAACTAACCTAAGGACACCACACACATCCATGCCCTAGGCAGGATTCGATCCTGCGACCGTAGTGGTCGCGCGGTTCCAGACTGTAGCGGCTAGAACCGCTCGGCCCCTCCGGCCGGCCAACCTCAACAAAGAGGGCGGCCTGCGGCTAAGCACAGCTTGATACCCGGCCATCGGAAAGTTGAAGGGGGTGCGGCAAGCGCGCAATGAAAACATTACTAGATACGGCGCTGGAGCAAGCACCAGTGACGTCACTGTCAGCGCCACTGTATAAGGACAGCAGTCATTCGACAGTCACCACTTGACAATGGCAGAGGAGACCTCAGCCGAAATCTCGTTGATTTTAAACCAGTGGACACGCCGCGAAACTATGTATCCCTAAATGATACATACGTCGTCGGTGAACGAGACAGCTGGGCGCAGCGGAGGGCGGACGAACCACCTGTGGCAGCGCACTCCGCCGACACGAGCCAGCCAGCTACCCGGGCAGCCAGCATTCCGCGCAGCCGCCGCCACGGCTGGGATGGCTGCCACCCGGCCGTAATTAACAGCCTAGTTCACGCCCACGCGCCTCGCCACCCGTTCCGTCCAAAATAAAGCCGTCAGCCAAGAAGTAATTTGCACCGGACTCCCGGATCATCCATTTTTAACGACTAATATACCGATTATGAGCCGCGACCCGGTGGATTATCTGGACTAAAGCGAAAATTTCAACACCGAGAAGGATATACGTGACCCAAATTAACTTTATATCGCATATTAAATATATTAAACTACTCTGCCAGCTGCATTAATTTGACCAACTGTCAAAAACCTCAATAAGCACTTTTCGCGAATCACATCGCTGTTAGGCGCGGAGGAAGAGAGTCACTACGAATCTGGAAGGTAGCGGCATAGATGCGAAGCCATGGCGACTGCTGAGCCGTGGCCAGCTGCGCTAGATTTCTCGGTTGAGTGTCCATGGCGCGAACAGGCGAACAGCCCGATCCACATCGTCTCGATTCGGTTTAAATCCGGCAAGTTTGTTGGCCAGGGCAGTACGGTGCACCCCTGCAGAGAATGGCAGTTGAATCTCAATGTAGACAAGTGTAATGTGCTGCGAATACATAGAAAGAAAGATCCTATATTATTTAGCTACAATATAGCGGGTCAGCAACTGGAAGCAGTTAATTCCATAAATTATCTGGGAGTAGGCATTAGGAGTGATCGAAAATGGAATGACCATATAAAATTAATCGTCGGTAAAACAGATGCCACACTGAGATTCATTGGAAGAATCCTAAGAAAATGCAGTCCGAAAACAAAGGAAGTAGACACACTACACTTGTTCACCCACTACTTGAATACGGCTCACCTGTGTGGGATCCGTAACAGGTAGGGTTGATAGAAGAGATAGAGAAGATCAAGGGGAGAGCAGCGCGCTTCGTTACAGCATCACTCAGTAATCGCGATAGCGTTAGGGAGATGATAGGTAAACTCCAGTGGAAGACTCTGCAAGAGAGACGCTCCGTAGCTCGGTAAGGACTTTTGTTGAAGTTTCGAGAACATACCTTCACCGAAGAGTGAAGCAGTATATTGCGCCATCCTAGGTATATCTCATGAAGAGACTATGAGGATAAAATCAGACCGGAATAGAAGGTAGAACCGACAGAGGTACTCAGGGTAACCTCCGCCACATACCGTCAGGTGGCTTGCGGAGTATGGGTGTAGATGCAGAGATGTAGATGCTCTTAGAACCACGCACACACGCTGGGAACTGTGTGAGTGGTCTCCTGCCAGATGCCATCATGCCGAGGAAAAACAAACCTTTTGTTTGTGGGTATGGTTCCTAAGGATCGATGCGTACCTGTGTTGATCCAGTGTGCTTCCATACTGATGAGATCACCCATGTTAAGCCGGGGAAACATCCTGCAGACCATAACGCTCCTCCTCTGGCCTTATTGCACGACATTGACTTTCAGACGTTTCACGGCCATCTGTCTGATAGAGCATAAAACTTGATTCATCTGAGAACGCCTCCTGCCGCCACTCAGTGGACCTCCAGCTGCGGTGTTGCGGTGCAAATTCCAGCCTTTGTCTCCTATGAACAGCGTTTACTGTGGGCGCACGAACCAGCCGCCTGCTGTGGGGGGCCATGCGCAGGTACGTTCGCTCAACTGTCGTTGAGCGCACACTGTTGATAGCCCCTTAGTTCATCTGCGCTGTCAGTTGCCCAACAGTCGTATGTCTATTCGCCCGTATATTTCTCCACAGTCGTGGATCACCCCTGTCACCTATGCCCCGTGGGGCACCACGGTTGCCCCGGCATCGGTTTTCGATAGTGCCATTTTATCATGCAAGATATCGCTCCGTTTTCACATTGTGACAACGACTGCACTGTTTTCCGCGTCCCCCGTGACACAGTTCATACACCCTCCACTGCTACTACTTCCACCTGCCGTCTGCGGTTGGTTATTGCAAATGGACGTCGAATATAGGCGGTGATCATGTGAATGTGACTGGACTATGTACATAAATCACTGCATGCTGTCATTAAAATTGCAATACCGCTTCGAATACGAAGAACGAAATTTACCTTTCTCTGCGTATACATTCTAGTAGGGAGAATACTTTATTTAAGGCACATCCAGAAACCACAACGAGTCTAATTCGCACTGAACTAGTATGACCGATAGGGGTTCGTTATTCCATCCTGGCTCCACACTATGCTGGACTATCATCAACTGTACTGGCTAGCCTGTCGGTCTCTCGCCAATCAATGACCAGATGTTTTCAGAGAAATTCAAGACGTGCTGGCGAGTCGTAAACCCTTTGTATATAGCCAAGGACAGCACCGACGATATGTCTCCTGCGTTGCCGGCCGCGTCGGTCGAGCGGTTCTAGGCGCTTCAGTCCGGAACCGCGCCACTGCTACGGTCGCAGGTTCGAATCCTGCCTAGGGCATGGATGTGTCTGATGTCCTTAGGTTAGTTAGGTTTAAGTTGTTCTAAATATAGGGGACTGATGACCTCAGATGTTAAGTCCCATTGTGCTCAGAGCCATTTTATCATTTGATTTTCGTCCTGCGTTACTTAGCTAAAATGTAACGTCGTCGGGACATCAAAAATACATCAGAACCGCAGCCTTTAACACGTCAGAAATGTAAAGGGTGTTATCCACATAACCGGCAGACAGAAACAGATGCTACCATGGTGTGGACCCAGTTGCACTCCAAACAGTCACACCATGTGGTTGCTCTGTATGACAATAACGAAAGCAATTTGGAAACATTCGTTCTCTTTCACAAGACCATAAACTCACACGGCCGTCATGATGCCTTACGCAGATCCGAGACTTATTTGAAAAGACGACACGGCAACACCCTGTGTTGAGAGGTTCCTGAAGTGCCTATACATTCCTGCACATCCAACGAAATGCCTCGGTCACTCGTCACGAGGTCCACCTATATTCTAAACTTATCTAATTCATATTGGCATGGCAGTGGTGGCATTACAACACTGAATCACGGCCTTTGTATATCATGATCCCGCTGATGTCTCTTTCCGGCACATGCTAGTAGCCGTTCCTTCGTTTTACGCGAGACAAGCACGACCTTTTCATAAGCAACTAACATTCAAATGTGATTTCTGAGTGAGAAACTGAGCAGCGTGGTATTCCCAAAGTGGTATACACAAAGTAGACAGCGGTACCAGATCCAGAAGTCGTGGGGTTGGGCGGCCACCCCTCATTACAGACGTCGGCTGGGCAGACTGGTAAAACAGGACACGCAGCTAACTGTAGAGGAGCTACCATCACACTCTGACGCTGGGCAGAGTACAGGTTTGTCTGGACACGCAGTGCATCGAACACTCCTAACGATGGGTCTCGAAAACCGACGATCCATGCATGTGCCAATGTTAACACCACAATATCGGCAACTATCTCTGGAAAGGGACGTAACCATCAGCAATGGACGTTGGCGGATCGACAGTGTGGTATCGTCTGATGCATCCCGATACCTTCTTCATCATACCGATGGAAGTGTGCGAATCCGTCGTCTTCCAGGGGATCAGCTCCTTGACACCTGTACTGTGGGAGGGAGACCAGATGACAGCGACTGCATTGTGCCCTGGGGAACATTTAGATGCCATTCATGCGTCCAGTGGAGCTCGGACAAGTCACCATGACGGCCAAGGAGCATCGTACACTGGTTGCAGACCTCGTACGCCCCTACATAACGATCATACTTCCCGACGGTAATGGTATTTTTCGACAAGGTAATGTGCTATATCAGGAAAGAAGTGTGATGGGATGGTTTCAGGATGGCCCCACAACACGCCAGATTTGAACCCTATCAAACACATCTGGGAAGTTACTGAACGTAGCATTAGAGTTCATCGTCCTCCCTGGAATTTATGGGAATTTGGTGACTTGTGTGTGTAGATGTAGTGCCATCTCACTCCAGCGACGTACCAAGGCCTCAGTGCTTCCATGCTACGGCTCGTCGCTGTTGTTAACCGTACCAAAGCTGAACATACCGCCAACTGGGTAGGTGGTCATAACGTTCTGACTGATCGGTGTGCGTACCCACGTTTACTGATATATACTGTTACCATACATACATTACATTCTAGATATTTGCTTTCTAACCATTCTACCGATGGTACATCTCCTAACATTATCTGCTTCTTGTCTGTAATCTTTTTCTCCGTTCATTATTGTTGTTTTACAACAACTTCTCTAATAGTTTCCACTGTGTGCAGTCTTTCATTTTCGTCCCAGTCTTCACACAATTAAGCCGATAGTACGATGTGCTTTCCTCAAAATTTTCTAGTCACTTCTTAGTAACACAGAAGAAGATTCTGTTGTATAAGTGTTATGCTCCCCAAATCAGATTAATAGGAATCTGGAACAAATGTAAAATTTGCAGTTTGAGGTATTTTCCGCCTTTCGTGACCGACACTGTAATAGGCCAGCTTTATTCTATTTTCCTTATTTTTCATATTTCATTTAATATTTTCCGGCTCTGAATCTCTGACACAAACTTCAGTATCTACGACCAAGTTGGCACTGTCGTCACGTCCAAGCATTACAAGGAATTTCTCACGCTATCATACATTAGCAGCGATAGGTCTAGCAGTAATCATATAGACTGTTCACAGTTGGGCGCACCTTTCAAATAAATGTCACAAAAAGTCATAACGGGCGCAAAGCGATCCATAAAGGTGTGATCTTAATGTACGATTAAACGCATTGCAGAACTCTGAACTATGATGCGGAAACTTGACTAAGGGTAGTTTACTAGGAGCGCTAAAGAGTTAATAATCAAATTACGGAATAAAAATACTTAATAAGAAATTAGAGCAGAAAAAAGCATTTTGTTACTTTCAATAACTAATACAAAATGTACAAAACAACCGTGTAGCTATTAGATAAAACAAAACAGATCTAACAGTAATTTTCCGGTTATGTGGCCTTGTCGCCAAGTTGTTTCATACCCCTGTAAATCCGTTGTCCTGGTAAGGCTGCTTGAAACTGTGACAAAAATGTTGTTCTATAAAAAAATATGGTGGTGCGACACATACACTGGTGAGCCAAAACATTGTAACCACTGCTCACCGGAAAAATGGATTCCGCGTACTTGCGTTGCGGGCACGTGACGTAAGTGGAGCAAATACAGACAGCAGGTCGCCCAAGCGAAGGTAAGGGTTTCACGTGTGGAAATCCACTGAGACAGATTATTATCACGCAGAGGCAGTGAGAGAGTACCTCGAAAAGGGGAAAAGTGATTAAATGTTCACATGCTATTGTCGTGAGCATCTACGGAAAGAAGGACAGTGGAATTGCAACTAGGCACCAAATGGTTGGAAGTCCACGACTCTTCAAACAACGCAGGGTTCGGAGGCTTGCCTGCTCTGAAAAGTAGGATAGATGGTGGAGCAGACCCATGTTTCGGAGCAAACCGTTCACTGTACATTGTTGAATATGGACATCCGCAGCATACGACCCCTACGTATTCACATGTTGAACCCACGACATTGTCAATTACGATTGCAGCGGTATTCGAGAATCGATCAATGGAAACGTGTCGGCTCTCCAGGTTAATCTCGTTTCTACACTAGAATTCTGGACATACACACAAACGCGGCCATCGAGGTGAACGGCTGCTCGAAACATGCAGCCCGCGTCCGTAGCGGGCTGGTGGGAACAGTATTATACTATCAGAGACATTCTCCTGCGCTGGCGTGGGACCTGTGATACTAATCGAAGACAAGCTGGCAGCTGCAACTCACATGCGACCTTGCGTGCCTGATGTCATCTTTCAGCAGCCAGAATCGTGCTACAGTGGTTTGAGGAGCACTAAAGTGAGCTCACGCTGATGTCTTGGTTACAAAATTCGCCTGATGTAAACCTATAAATCCTATGGAACTCGTCTGAATCGCTGTCGAGCACCATCATCGCGTACATAAATCAGTGGCCCTTTATTTATGCGAATTACATGACTAACAAACCGTCGTATCTCCGATATACAGAATAAGTGATTTGTTCCGTTCCAAAGGCTGACAGACGAGCTACTAAGCAGTTGGTCGTATAGTTTTGCCTCCTCCGTGTTGCCTCCAGGAAGACAAAACTATCGACAAGCAGGAAACGCCGCTGGCAGGGGATACAAATAAAGACGCAGGAAATTTGGCTGCGGTAGACGAACAAATATGGTGTGTAACAATGAAAACAATAACACTACACGTTTGTGAATTGTAACATGAGAGGATTAGTAAGAATCTGTAGATCTCTACCAGAGAAAATTGTAAATCAACACCTAACATTTCTTTGATCACTATCGTCGTCCCTAGTGACAATAGCCACAGGAATGATCGTGTATTTGGACTGGACAGTACGATAAAGGACAAAATCACATGAATATCATGGCATAAATTCCTCTTTGATGGTGCTTGGTGTCTGATTTACATGGTACACGCTGACGGTTTTCCTTTATTGTTCTCTGTAGTACAGTAACACTGGAAGTGTTCTGGTATTCTAGTGCGTCTATAGTCGCTTGATATTATTTTGTTATACCCCCATATCGGATGCTGCGGGTATTCACTGCGACAGACAACCATGAGGACAATGGTAGGTGTATTCGCAGTATGTAGACCTACAAAATGCGCTGCCATATACAAAACTTTGTGCTAGAGGTACAGGCTATAGATATGTACTGATAGGGTCGTGATTGCTGGGTGTTAGAATGCATGAGTAAAAAGTTTTGTAAACGGAAACTGCGTTGCAAACAGCAAAAAAAATGGAAGAGTAGCTGCTGGGAGACTTATTGTAAACAAGATGTACGAGAATAAAGGTTTCGATGATGCAAGAAGCATAAAAAGCTACATTAAACTAATAGCTACGGAAACGTTGCCCTCCCAGAAGAAAACCGCGATGGATAGAAATTTGGTACTATTTTTCGACATCAGAATAACATTCCTCAAGGAGATAAGTACTGTGATATAACTACTTCGTAGGTCTGACAAAGAAAGACAGAGAAGAATATATTTAAATATAATATACTTATATTGTATTGTAGATAGTTGAATTTTAGTGCAGCACCCATAAGAAATTTATGGATTCTAGAGACAAAACATAGATTAAATTCAACTTATTTAGAAGTAATGCTTTTTTAAATCAAAGAAAATTCCCATTGTCCTCAACCTGTGGTTTATCCCTGATAGCGCCTCTCACAAAAAACAATAAATTGCTTGTTCTGTGGAAGCTTCTTTCATGAAGCCCGACTGCAAATCTGACACCAGATTTTGTCCACTGGGATATGTCCTGTTCTTTTGTACATTGCTTTCTCGAAAGCTCTTGAAAATTGTGGTAGCAAGGAAATTGGCAACTAATTGCCTCTCTCCCCTCGTTCACCATTTTTATAAAATGGTTTCGCTAATAAGGATTTCGATTTCTCAGAAAACTGACAACACCTGTCCCACTGCACATGTTTCTAAGTAAACAGCTAATACATGATACACCGACTTTTATAATCCTACTTCAAAATTCAACATGACCAAGTAAGTGTTTAGCTCTTAATGATGTAACAGTTGATCCAGTCTCTTCTTTGCTTGTTTCCTGAAGCTAAATTTGGTGTAGTTGTCTCACATTACCAAAGAAGGCAAATGCTACTAAATGTGATAATTATTGAAATTTATTATGGCCAGTCATGCTGGTAAATTGAGGCTGGAATAATATATAGAATAACAGAAAGAAAAAGCGGAACACTTATTACATGAGAATCAGTTTGGGTTCATGGACGAGAAATGTGCCAAAAAAGCGGTTGTGATAATTCACTAAGTTGCAAATGACCTACTGAAGACAAGTATTTGTAGACTTACACAAAGCCTTCGAGAATACAAGTTGGGTTAAGATGTTCACAATGCTTCGGAAATGAGCTACGTAACTCGCCGGATTGCTGAAAGTGGAAGCTCAAGAATAAGAGGTTCGTGTAAAGAAAAGTGTAAATGAGCGCCGTAGGTTCCTGTATAAGCCCTGATGTTTATCTGGTACGTCGAAGAAGCTATGAACGAAGCGAAAAACTGCTTTAGGAAGAGGGAGGGAACCTAAACCGTGCGTGACTTATGCGAGAAAAACACAACTCTTGAAGATACAAGACGTGCAATCAGAACTCTGTCGAAGTGTGGCAGACGTGTATACGTTCACCTGGAATCACTACACGAACTGGTAGCCTGTTAGAACGAGCCACAGCCTCACCTGTTGGAGGTGCAAATTCTCCTACCGACGAGCCAAGAGTACAGAGTATGGCAGAAATAAGGAAGATATCAGTAGCGAATGGTCACAGGCGAATACCAAGGAAACTGTCCCCGACAAAAATAAATACTGGAGATATGAATTATAAGAAAGTGGTAATAAACTCTTGAAAGAGTATTTTCTATGGCAGTTCATTGAATATCCGGAACAGAAGAAAACAGGAGCATTTAGAGGGATCTGCTTATCAACAAACGTTAAAAATAAGTGTATATTTAAGGTATAAAATTAAGATATGTTTGAGAGAATAGGTGAAAATAGTCTGTGGAAGAGTGGCAGGATACGGGAATGTGTGCTATAGCATTCAGAAATAGTTAGCAGGGTGCACAGGGGGGAAGGAGGGTGGGGTAGGGGGTGGGGGGAGGGAGTAATAGGGTCAAGAAAAAACTGGAATGTACAAAAGCTATATACCGGACGCTGGGTGGAGTAGTTACTTAGAGATGGGAGGATTCGCACAAAATAGGAAAAGAATCATACCAGCCCAAAGGTTGGTGAATTTAAAATACCATCAAGACCAGATATAATTGGGAATTTGACATTTGTCACTGCTATCGCGTTGTTGTATAAATTTGAAATTGTGGTCAACAGCAGAGTTCCCACACAGACGTTTAAGGAAAAATACGATAACAAATGTAACGACTCTTAGAGTCTTTTGCTAGATAGATATCCTAAAAGTATGAAATTCAGTACTTAATTAATAAATAGTCTCAGTATTGTTAATCCCCACGTTCTTGCTTCCTAGTGAGTGCTGTGTAAAATAAAACGCTGGATTTGGAGCCTCGCTGCCAGAGAAGTGTATTGGGAACGCTTTGGGGATGATCCGTCTCGTTAGCAGCAAAAGATGGCGCCAATTACAGTCATCAGAGTCACAATAAAACGGAATCTTCGTTCACTTGATGCCCCTTCTGTAGCTCCACGCCCTCATTACTGCAGCGTCTGATTAGCTACACAGAACTCCTTCTCATTTTTATATGGACCCTTCCGCCTTTGAAATACTCACAAAGCAAGAGATAAAACCGTGAGAGGCGATGAAACGCAACTAATGTAATCTGATAACACGTTCACAGATGCTAAAGAACTGCTGTTTCCCCACGTAAATTTTTATTCACAATGACTTGCTAATACACGTTAATTCTGCCCTAATCAACAGAATAAATTGAGGCCATCACATATTAATGAAACGCATGCATTTTGCTTAAAACACTCGTTATATATGTATTTGGAACAACTAAAGGTGTGACGTTGTTCCGTTATTACCCACACCTCTGACAGACAGCGGAAATATTTTTAAATCTAGATTACAACTTTTTGTTCTTCTGTGCGTTAGGGGGAATAAGTGAATGGCCAGCATGTTATTATATTAATGTATATGAAGAATTTTGAAATCTTTTGATAAACTGAAACTTTTTCTAACAAATGTGTTCATCTTGAATACCATTCAAGGAACATGGAAACAACTAACCGTTCGTTCTTTCATTAACTAAGACACATATTTGACCCGAACACGCTTGCTTGTAGAAAACATGAAAATTTCTCTGTCAAAAACTTGGTATCTGAAGAGATAACTTGGTTCTGTCTTAGTTTTGTCTTAACCTGTCTTACATTGTGTTTCACAATTTTATTCCAATCTGGGAAATGGAGGATCTTTTACTTTTAGTGGTTTTCCTTTCGTATATACACTCCTGGAAATGGAAGAAAGAACACATTGACACCGGTGTGCCAGACCCACCATACTTGCTCCGGACACTGCGAGAGGGCTGTACAAGCAACGATCACACGCACGGCACAGCGGACACACCAGTAACCGCGGTGTTGGCCGTCGAATGGCGCTAGCTGCGCAGCATTTGTGCACCGCCGCCGTCAGTGTCAGCCAGTTTGCCGTGGCATACGGAGCTCCATCGCAGTCTTTAACACTGGTAGCATGCCGCGACAGCGTGGACGTGAACCGTATGTGCAGTTGACGGACTTTGAGCGAGGGCGTATAGTGGGCATGCGGGAGGCCGGGTGGACGAACGGCCGAATTGCTCAACACGTGGGGCGTGAGGTCTCAACAGTACATCGATGTTGTCGCCAGTGGTCGGCGGAAGGTGCACGTGCCTGTCGACCTGGGACCGGACCGCAGCGACGCACAGATGCACGCCAAGACCGTAGGATCCTACGCAGTGCCGTAGGGGACCGCACCGCCAATTCCCAGCAAATTAGGGACACTGTTGCTCCTGGGGTATCGGCGAGGACCATTCGCAACCGTCTCCATGAAGCTGGGCTACGGTCCCGCACACCGTTAGGCCGTCTTCCGCTCACGCCCCAACATCGTGCAGCCCGCCTCCAGTGGTGTCGCGATAGGCGTGAATGGAGGGACGAATGGAGACGTGTCGTCTTCAGCGATGAAAGTCGCTTCTGCCTTGGTGCAAATGATGGTCGTATGCGTGTTTGGCGCCGTGCAGGTGAGCGCCACAATCAGGACTGCATACGACCGAGGAATCCTAAGAAAATGCAATCCGACAACAAAGGAAGTAGGTTACAGTACGCTTGTTCGCCCAATGCTTGAATACTGCTCAGCAGTGTGGGATCCGCACCAGGTAGGGTTGATAGAAGAGATAGAGAAGATCCAACGGAGAGCAGCGCGCTTCGTTACAGGATCATTTAGTAATTGCGAAAGCGTTACGGAGATGATAGATAAACTCCAGTGGAAGACTCTGCAGGAGAGACGCTCAGTAGCTCGGTATGGGCTTTTGTTAAAGTTTCGAGAACATACCTTCACCGAAGAGTCAAGCAGTATATTGCTCCCTCCTACGTATATCTCGCGAAGAGACCATGAGGATAAAATCAGAGAGATTAGAGCCCACACAGAAGCATACCGACAATCCTTCTTTCCACGTACAATACGAGACTGGAATAGAAGGGAGAACCGATAGAGGTACTCAGGGTACCCTCCGCCACAGACCGTCAGGTGGCTTGCGCAGTATGGATGTAGATGTAGATGTAGATGTAGAGGCACACAGGGCCAACACCCGGCATCATGGTGTGGGGAGCGATGTTCTACACTGGCCGTACACCTCTGGTGATCGTCGAGGGGACACTGAATAGTACACGGTACATCCAAACCGTCATCGAACCCATAGTTCTACCATTCCTAGACCGGCAAGGGAACTTGCTGTTTCAACAGGACAATGCACGTCCGCATGTATCCCGTGCCACCCAACGTGCTCTAGAAGGTGTAAGTAAACTACCCTGCCCAGCAGCAAGATCTCCGGATCTGTCCCCCATTGAGCATGTTTGGGACTGGATGAAGCGTCGTCTCACGCGGTCTGCACGTCCAGCACGAACGCTGGTCCAACTGAGGCGCCAGGTGGAAATGGCATGGCAAGCCGTTCCACAGGACTACATCCAGCATCTCTACAATCGTCTCCATGGGAGAATAGCAGCCTGCATTGCTGCGAAAGGTGGATATACACTGCACTAGTGCCGACATTGTGCATGCTCTGTTGCCTGTGTCTATGCGCCTGTGGTTCTGTCAGTGTGATCATGTGATGTATCTGACCCCAGGAATGTGTCAATAAAGTTTCCCCTTCCTGGGACAATGATTTCACGGTGTTCTTATTTCAAATTCCAGGAGTGTAGATTCACGCGCCATAGTTCCCCCGAGCGCCACCTCGGGTTCTTCTGCTTGTGTCGATTTTGACTTTTCTTCGCCATTCATGTCTACGTTGTTTAGACTTATATCTTGTGAAAATATATTTCAGTCTAAGGAAACAGTTGATAGTACCAAGAAGAGGCTACCAACTTGATAGAAAATTTGTTTTGGACTTATGTGAAATCAGTAAATGAATCGGGGCCATCTGTCCAGACACTCTGCGACTATAGTGACACTGAAACAGAGGTTAACACGAAACAGGCGGAAATATTAAACTTTTTCTAAAATCATCTCACAGAGGAAGATCGTACTGTGCTATATGTTTTAAATCATCGCATGGACGACAGAATGGCTGACACAGAAATAAATAACCATGGGCTAAACAGGCAACTGAAACCTCTCAGTAGAGTGATATCCACTGGAATCGACCATGTACTAATAGTGTTATACACAGAGAATTCGAGAGAACTTTCCACTCTTATAGCAGAAGTTCCAGGAAGCTTTCCGCGGATGATGATATCTATATAGACAAGTCAGTACAGTAGAAAGTTGTTGCGAAGTGCAGGGAGACTGCAGAGGACCGAGACTTCGTCCAGGGAGTGGCAATTGACCCTTAACACAAGCAAATGTAATGCATTGCCAAAACTTAGTAAGACCCTTTTTTGTATGCTTACACAATTGCAGAAGCAAATACCTAGGACCATGCGTATTGAATGATTTGAAATGGAGCGTCCACATATAAGTAATTCATTGGAAGAATTGTCAGGAAATGTAGTCCACCAACAAAGGAAATAGTTTGCAGAATATTCGTTCGAACGGTACTTGAATATCGCTCGTCAGTATGAGAACCATACAAGATAGGAGTGAAAGAGGAAATAAGATTAAAAAAAGATCAGCATGTTGCGTTACAGGTTCATTTACTAAGCACGAAAGCGTCACAGAGAAGATCATTCAGCTTCGAACTCCATTGGCAGACCCTGCAGAAGTGGCGTCCTGCATCACGTTGTTGTTTCTTGTTGAAGTTCAAAGAACGTAAAAGCTTTTTGTGGACAACTGCAACTTAACCAACGCAAAAAGAATTTAAATTTTGTGGTAAAATCTTCTAAAAAATGTAGGGTCTGCCTATAGTTGATCCTCTTTTACTATGCAGTCAAGGTACAACCGGTTTCCCGATAACATATCCATCTTCACGTTAAAGCAACAACTACGTACGTACGAATTGCAGGCCTTTAAGTGAAAAATTTCATGGTGCTTGCTATGAACAACATAGAAAACTACAGGCAAATCTCGTCACACGTGATAGCTGCGTCCAGCGGAACTGCCAAGCATACCGAATTTGCGTAAATCGAGAGTCGTCTTATACGTTAAACATGGGGCTATGTTCTCGTTTACTCGAATAATCAGTTTAAAACAGCAGAATTCCTTAGAAATTGTATTAAAATAATCATTATCTTTCTGAAACGCATTCTAATGCAAAATGCCTACACTAAAACACTAAACACTGATACATAATAATACAATAAAACCATTTAAGCTTACATCCTAAATACCCTCTGAATCATCTACGTCGGAAGAATTTGGTGATGCTTGTTGATGCTACAGTCAGTCAGTTTCTGTGATGTGTCTTCTTACATGCAAATCCTTGACATGTTCTCGCTAGGTGCTAGACATTCATTTCAAGTGCCAAATGTTTTGCAAAACAATCTTTAACTGTCAGCTGTAACATTTAAGGGCATGCTTGATTTTTTTCTTCACTATTGCACTCCTTTCTTCTTCAGGATCACGTACTACAAATTTTCACTGCAGCGTTAATTATTCTGAATGACTCGGCAGTTTTCTTCGTTGTCAGCTTTCCAAGAGGCTGAAATTCCTCGTCTTATGAAATTCCTCGTCTTATGTTTCTTCTTTATTACTTCTGTCGCTGAAAACTATCAAATCTTCGTTACTCAGATTCTCAGAATAAGCGTTTAGGAAGTCACACAGTCCTCTTAAACGACATCAGTGAATCTAGTCTGC
Organism: Schistocerca gregaria; assembly: GCF_023897955.1. Taxonomy (NCBI): domain Eukaryota; kingdom Metazoa; phylum Arthropoda; class Insecta; order Orthoptera; family Acrididae; genus Schistocerca; species Schistocerca gregaria. The sequence goes on along the minus strand of NC_064924.1, from coordinate 306,568,241 downwards.
TGTTTCATTTCGGCAATATCTCTTTGGAACGGTGATATCAGTGATCATGTTCTGCACTGTCACAGCATCGGGCCACACTTTCCTCCATACAGTATTCACGCTTTCGGAGTGATGTCAGTCCATGCGCGTCTAATAACATCAGTTTCCACCTTAATATTAAACTGTCGCCAGAAAATCTTCATGATAGGTTCGTTGCTCCAATCACCATATTCTGTGAGATAGGACAAAATTTTATGCAGACAGTATTCCTTAAATGTAGAAATAACTTCCTGGTTCGTAGACGTAGTGTTGGAATAGCGGAAACTGAACTTGAGTGTTTTTATTTGAGTCAGTAAGGAAAAGTTGGTACCTGGAAACATTATGAAGCAGAAGAATTTTGAAATGAATTTTATCTTTCTCAGGGAAAGCCTTCAGATCTCTATTTAGCTCATTAAACATTAGTCACTGAAAACAGAAATAGTATAAACGTTTTTATTTTTCTGCAGTGAACTCCCAGCCTGTTCTTGCCCCGCAATGACTGGGCAAAGTTGAAAAATTCTAGTAATTTGAAAGTAATAGATCATAAGGAATTTTAATTTGTAATCCCTTCAAACATTTTCTGGCGCTGTTTTTTCCTGTATATAACTTGCGACTGGGAATTGGTTTCGAAGAAAAGCATTGTTTCGTTATGGTTGATACCCTAAGCGATAATACCAACCTGAGCTGGCCGAGATAGGTGCTGGACCGTCCTCGTTTTTTGTTATATCTGCATACCAGGTGCAGCTTGACTAGCAGCTCCGCGGAGAGGCATGCGCTGTCAGTTATGGTGCCCAGTCGGCTGGCTTTGTGTTTTTTTCCATTCTTTCCATCACCCTTGAGCAAGATTTTGCTAATCGAGTCAGTCTTAAGCTAGTTGAAGGTTTGACATTTCTTCAAATTGATTCCACGTTGTCACGAACAGTTTTCATCGTTGATTCAGTAACTACCAACGCACGCTGAATGTCTAACGAACTAAAAGTCTCCGTTTCTACTGAAAACGACATCCATAGATACTTCTTTACCTTGACATGGATTTTTCATTCCTATTGCCAAACATTTTAAATACAGGCCCTGTCCACTAGTCTACTGATCTGACATTATGATCGACCTGTGTACAGAAAACGACAGAAGACACGTGTTAAGTGCCGATGCGTTACTACTTCTGAGAACTGTCAACAGACTACACCTCTCAACTTGAAATTAAAACTACTTATACGCCAAAACCCTCATGATGAATCCGCATATAACGGGGTCTACGGAACATCGCTGGTTCCATTAAGCCATTAAACCAATACGATCTCCCAGCACTCTAAAGGCACATATCCTGGCATCATCAAATGTAATTGGTGTTAAAAGATGCATAAAATAATCATAGATAATTAAAGGTCATCACTGAGGGAATTCCAATTTGCACCTGAAAAATAGGGTGGATAAGCGGAAGAACCCGAAACTGTGGCATCAGGTCCCTACTGCACGGATACTAATAGGTGCCGGTAGAGGGCATGAGAGTTGCATAAGACCGGTACCTTATTTTTAAACGACTGGGAGTAGTTTCTGTAAGCAAATTGACAACCGAAGACAAATGATACAATAACAACGGTAGTTGTTTGCCGTTGATAACGTTACTAACGTTTTTAACACTATGAAAACATTTCGTGTCTGTGCCTACTTCTTTTTAGGTTGGTTAGTTTGTAGGGTTAATAACATCAACAGGACGATCCGGAAGAAAATGTTGCCTATCCTTCCACTTCCACAACAAGTAATTACTAATAAACGAAAGTGCCAGAAAATCATATTACCGTACGATGCAATATTACGGTATAGTTTTCGCCAAAATGGGAGAAAGCTTAAATGATGAAGGTATTACACCAGCATTATTTATTTCAAGAGCGATTGGCTTTCAACTTCGCTACAAGGAGCTAATAATATATAACAAATTTTATTTTCCAGGTATATATTTTATTTATTGCAATGATACGTGACTGGTACTAAATCTGCAATTTTCAACCACTTGTGTGACACCGTACATACAAATACAGAGGCTATCATCTTTAAGATCTTATGTAACGAAAGCGAGAGAAGTACTCTCAGTATTCCCCAAGAAATGCATAACATATGTTATCTAAAGCTACACCCAAGCAAACACTGAGCGGTGAGATGAGTCTGTGACATAGAGACACTCTCTCGAATTTCGATCGTTTATGCCAATCTTTACAAGTAGCGTTTTCATAATAGCAATTCAACTATCTCATATTCACTGAATTTTGACTTCTGGTTCTCAGTCACCTACTTTCACTATACATTGTTATGGAGAGAGTTTCCCTTCTCACCTTTAGCTGCTTTCCAATTTACCTTGCAATTCTAATTTCTATCTGATTCAGCCTAGTTGTTCCTGGTACAGAAAGCCGATTTGAGTAACTCACATTGTAGTCAGTTTTAATTTTTAACTAGAAGAACTTGTACAAAAACTCAAAAAGCAGGCACACAACGCAGAAGTTTTCCACATTACTAAATGCGTTAGTAATTTTAGCAACGACAAACAGCAACCATTGTTGTTATATACTTTATTTTCGGTTGTCGATTCATTTGAGAAACGACTCCAAACCTTTAAAAAAAAATAAGGTATTACGGTCTTATACAACTCTCACGTCTTCTACAGGCACCTATTAGTGCACGTGCAATAGGGACGACCCACTGCCTTTGTCAATTTCCGTTATGACTTACTATCGGCTGCGTCTGAATATCATGTATCAGTTCTTCATCGTAACTAAGGCAGCCGTTTCTCTGAGTATTGTCAGAAGTTCAACACTGGCAACTGGTAACTATTTCAGATTCTTCCGCTTGTCCACACTATTTTTGAGGTCCAAATTATCTCACTCTGGTGTCCCGTGATTATCTAAGATTACTGATGGATCTTCCAACATCCATTACATTTGAAGACCCCTGGGTATATGCGTCATAGAACGTCGGGATATCGTATTGGTTTAAAGGCTTAATGTAATCCATGCAAGTGAATACTTTTCTATCTCCTCCTCAGTAGCCACCATTAGTTTTTTCACTTAACGGCGTCTAATTTTTTATGTATGTTGTTGCAGATTTAACCTGAAAATGCGATTCGTTATCGAAAACCTGTTGTACCTTTATTCCAAAGTAAAAGAGGACTGGCAATTATAAGCAGACTCTACAATTTTTTTAGATGTCACCGCTAACATCTTTTTAAAAACGTTCAGAGAGCGTGAGTTCGTAGAAGAGTCAACAAATATATTGCTTGTTCCAACGTATGTATCGCGAAAGGACCCATAAGGTATATTAGAGAGATTCGAGTTCACACGGAAAATTACCAGCGATAGTTTATCCCGCGAACTATTCGCGGCTGGAACAAGAAAGTGGGTAAGCGATACTGGAACGCAAAGTACCCTCCACCACACAGGCAAGGTGGCTTGCGAAGTACGTATGTAGATGTAGAAGAAAAGTAGCTATATTAGACCACTTTATTGATGAGAATTTAGAATATTCATACTATAAAGGCTATAGAGATCGTAGTCTCTGTAATAAATGAACATTTCTTTTGACGAAAAAAGAATTCCGAGAAGATGCGAGTGGAAAAAATAGAAACCCTGTCATTGGAATAAAATTTCATTTTCACTGTTGCGAAAGAGTAGAAGTTCTGTTATTGTAATATTACTACAATTTCACATCAGAAAACGGTTCCCTAGAAAGAACTTAGATTTACGTTACGTGGCTTACAGTGTTATCCTGATGAGTTTGTGAAAAATAATTAAACTGCTCTTTTAATAGCTTATACGACAGAAGGAATTCTCCGTAGTTGTCATTACTATTTTCAGCGAGATACTGAATGTACATTATTATTTCATCGATAAAGTTCTCACTGGGAATTGTAAACTGAGCTTCGCAAATTATGTTAACCAGCTGGCGCCGTGACGTGAACGAATACAGAGATGGCTATTTGTCTCTGAGAGGTGGTTTACAGATAATTTTCAATATGCTGTAGCTGTTTTCGTTGCATTATTAATAAAGTACACTTGTTTGATTCATTTGTGCTGTTTAGTGGACCATGGTCTTCAAAGAATCTTGTGTGAATCTTCAGCGCCTGAGGCTTATGTGACTTCTTCCCAGAAACCAATTGCTGTGAGTTCCCGTAGCATTTCAGAGTACGTTTTGTCTACCCTTAGGAGTACTCGAAGACATATTGAGATTTTACACACTTCAGCAAATTGTGCAGAACTAAAATCTTACTTTTGTCTGTAAATATCACTTAGCATAGTCGCTGCTCAAAAAAACTATTCATTATTGAAGTAAATGTAATACTGGATTTATAACAAGAAAAAACAAATGATTGTTTATTTATTTGCTATTCTCATCCTCACAGGAACGCCCTTATAAGAAGCCTTGTTAAGAGCCGCGTGAGGGATTGCTTGTGCTAGGAATCTGGAATCAACATTGTTAAAAATATGATATTTAAGTCAGAGTGATTGGGTTTGTCGTTAAGTATCTCTTGCTAATGGATTTAGTTCACCTATTACATGAATCTAAAGTTTTCCACAGAGAATACGAACTTACTTATACCAAGTCAGTCTTTCAGACAAACGTATAGGTGTGTTTTCCTGAAAGAATAAGTAGTTTCATGACGAACAGTTTTCACTTAAAGCAAAGAGAAAGCAGTCAATAAGTGACTACTTAATCTTAAGACTAATGATTTGCTGACAAACGAATTCAATTTGCCCGTTAAACACATGAAGAAAGCAGCAAGTTGTTTCATTAACACACACGTTTTCGCGACATTTTATGCTAACAGCGGTTTTTATTGATGTACATTATAAAATACCATGTGGGTTGCATTCCATTAAGACTCACACAGCTTTATCAGTTAATATAAGGAGTACTTGATATAAGGAAATTCATCGAAATGGCATATGTGACGTATTATGTGTGACTCGTCTCTGTAGTCCTTTACTTATGTCTTGCGTCCTTAGCAACGTTTATTTTCAATAGCAAATGAAGCTTAAGATATACTTTACATTGACCTTGAGGTCATAAGAGGCAGCACAGAAGCCCACAAAGGAGGAGGACAGAGCTCGAAATACATAGGTATATTTTTGAACAAACCTCCCTGGCACTGTTTTCATCTATGCTCCACTGTTTTAACTAATCATACCATAGTTTCATAATTTTCCCCAACATGACGAAGTTCAGTAAAAGCCGCGTTATCAAATTGGGTAATTAGTTAATAAGATGAACCAAAGTGCACATACTTTGAATATTTAAATCACCTCAGCTTGTTTGTTGGTTATTTCTTTTCTATGCTCAGGAAGGGTTATACATTGGTAATTAGGAAATGCGTATTTAGGTTCATAGTGCGTCTTGATTCTAGTTTCCAGTAATTCTCTTATGCCTGCCTCAACTGCAATTTCACGTTTCAAGGATTTATACCACAGGTGGTTAGGCATACTAGAAAGAGACTATCCGTTCCGTACTTCAGGAAGAAGCATATGAGGAGATGTATTCTATTCTCCTGTTACCTCAATGTGAAAAATTCGTAGGACCCCACTGAGTGTCAGCAAAAGAGCAGAAATTTCTAGTAACTTAAACTGAATCCTTTATTAACAATGAACTGTCACTGTATTGCTTAATTGCAGTTACTGGTTATTCCAGTTAAATATAACATAGTAAATTAGGTGGAAAGTCTCTACCGCTTTCTTTTATATCTACTTATTCAGTTATATTAAATGGGTGTTTTTTACCTCCGCTGATAGCTTATTGTTTAAATAAAATGTTGAATTTCTCGGATAAAATAGGTACTTACTGTATATTTGTATCAACTGAAACGTACTACTTTACAATAAAAATTGTTGAATGATAGATAGGTAACAGGAGTTATCAATCCTTGAACGTGGACAGTGAAATAATTTGTAGGAATATTTAGGAATGTCTTCACTTTTTTGTTAGCTATATCAAATTTCTTCCTGTTTCTTACGTTGTTGCTTGCTGAATGCCTCTGTATCAGAGTATGTAAGAACACTCTCAATCCTAGAACATAAGGTGAAGTCGATATGAAAATAATGTTCAGTCTTGTATTGCTACTGTGTAAATCATAGTCAGTTAGCTTATACTGATCTTTATTATAAGAGACAACGACCTATAAGTAGTACAGGCAGTGGGAAGTAGGTGTCAGAATTTCAAAACTCTGAAAACAGCATTTGAAAGATATGCAGTTATGTTCTTTACACAACTATATTGTTACTGCTCTCTTCCTCTGAATAAATATTTTATGTTCTTCATGTGAACTATTCCAAGATTTAACTCAATAAGACAACAGGGACTTAAAATATCCAATATAAACCAACACTTTTGTCTTCAGGTCCACATTTTGAGAAATGTTATAAAATTAACATTTTCCAATCTGAGCTTCCCCATCAGTATATATGTGTGTTGACTCTGTACTAATTCTGTGTGCAGTTGGATCCCAATAAATTTTACACCCAGTGTTCCATTTAGGGCACGGCTTCGAACCGCTGCTACCAGTACTTGTGTTAGTAGCAAGTCATTTTAGGTTAGTTGCTATTGTATAATACGAGTATTAGTCGTAGTGCGAAGTCTGTCAATGCTACCCTCCACTTTCTCAAAGGAAAGCAAGTCTCCTTGCATACATGAGGAACACCATTAATGCGACAACATTTTAATTCGCCAAGTTGAATTTTGCAGTCCAGACAATAAAAGGATTTGCTGAGTACTTGCAGTGATTTATCAGTGGAGAAACATTTATGAAAATTAAACCGACGGGCAGTTAACAAATTCCGCTCATGAAAACAGTCATTATTCGATCATAGGCCACTTTATCCAAATCTTTGAAAAGAGTGAAATGTGACTGTCATTAGAAGTATTTATCTCTAGTGTTATCGATGGGCGTTACTACAGCGTATTTCAGTCTGCGAGAAAATATACCCTTTGATCATTGACTGACTATAAACGTAGTGTAAGGGTAGACTTTTGTTGGTTGGTTGGTTGTTTCGGGGAGGAGACAAGACAGCGAGTTTATCGGTCTCATCGGATTAGGGAAGGACAGGGAAGGAAGTCGGCCGTGCCCTTTCAAAGGAACCATCCCAGCATTTGCCTGGAGCGATTTAGGGAAATCACGGAAAACCTAAATCAGGATGGCCGGGTAAGGGTAGTCGTACCATATTTTAATACGGTGCTAGAAACACCACCATAGCCAGTAGATTACTGCTTTTCAGTTATCTGATGTAGTATGTAACCTCTATAACGTATTATTTACTTCTCTCTCTCTCAACTCCTAGGTTAAAGAATAAATTATTCTTCTCTGCTAACGGGAACTGTTACCTATGCTGTAACTGCAGTGAGTGGAAGAAGATATGTGTTATCATTTGTGGATGGAATCTTTTCGGTTTACGTGCTTATATGTTACAAATAATTCCTTACCACACACTGCTGCGTTCTGAATTGCTGTGTTTTCGTTGTCACGAAGCTATGTAATGGTAACCAGTGAAATGGGTATGTACCAACTCCGAAGGCAAACATTACAATGAGTTCAAGCGTTAGAATGATTGATATCAACAGACATTGTATCTCTAATGACACAGAATTTCCATTGATTCTGACAGGCCGTTTATTCGGACCCATTTATGTCACGAAGCGTCCCGTGGTCATCATTTAGCAACCCTGCGGTATCCATTACTAGGGCACCGCTGCTGCGGCGGTGTGGCGACATCCGTGGGCACTGACCGCACTCATGTGCGAATAATGTCAAGAGGCTTATGATGCAGCCACTGTGAGCAGATTGCAGTAGGAAAACTGATCAGCTGCATAAGATAATATCTGGACGGTATGACTGTGAGAAAGCTTTTCAGATAGGATTAAATGTATACGCATTAAAGTAAATATTAACTGTGTATTTCTGAAACAAAATGTGCTTACTGAACACAAAATTCTGAAATGTTGTTTTAGTAACAGAATGAACGACACAGAATCTCCTTCGATAACATGTTTGAAAACACGGTATTCGAAATTCTGAGGCGAAATGGAATTTAGGAGGGAGAGACCAGTACTGAATAATGTAAAAGATCTACCAACTCCAAATACGAGTAACGAGACTGTAATATCAAGAAAGACAACTATTTATTAAGGACGTTATAAGCCAAGAACATAGTTATCATCAATAAATTGTACTGTATGTCATAGACGCAACGGAGGAAGTTACGAAGGAAAAGTCCCAGTGCTATAGGAATAGCTGATAAAAGGCACTAAAGACAAGGTGCTGTGTCTTCTGGCGGAAAACAATACCTTTAAAACTTGCCAAACGGAACTGCTGCGCATAATATAAATGTGCAAAGCTAGCATTAAAACGACGAACAATATAAAAAGACTAGATACTTCCATCACACGAAAATTACTGAAGTCTATTTAGTAGATGTTGTTGAGTTCTCTTACGCAGGAAGATATAGGATATGAACAGATTGTGACGGAGAAATTGTCTTTTACAGATGGTGTATACCGTTGTCAAAGACTGACATAGAATATGGGGAGGACGCCATGGGAGCCTAGAACTGGAATGTGGAAAACCGGAAGTCTTTAATGATTTTAGCCTATTGTAAGACGTTCATAGTTTATATTGATATATGGTATCCCAAACCAAGCTATATTAAAAAAAAAAGAACGACGAAGAGTCTATGAAACGAAAGGAGTGAGCTTTCGCATGAACGTAACCACATAGAGAATACTTTTGGCAGAATATACAACCGCAGCTACTGGAGTGTACCAAACCGAAAATTTGGAACGAAATGGAAAAAAAGGTGAAATACATCTTCATCTGTCTTCACAAACGTCATTAGTTTACTCTATAATGTGTGATTAATTATGTGTTTCGATAAATGATTACAATGATTGTTAGAAAAATTACATTGGTTTTTAGTCTGCATGAATTTCAGCGGGATCTATTGCGTATATGCTGAATAATACAAGAAGTAATCTAACAGGTTATATTTAACTTATTGAAAAGATTATTCAGTATTACTAGGGAGTAAATCGACAGCAAATGATCATGAGGCAAGGTATTCCATCCTTTGTCAAAAATGTATGAAACAGTAGAGGTATCACTAAATTTCCTGAAAACTCATATTTTCCACTTACTACATTCTTACGATCCGATGTTTGAAAACTTCCCTGAATGCCCTGGGTGAGATGTGAGCCTATGTTTCTAAGAGTTTTCAAGCAAAGGTAGGTACTGTATTGATTCAGCTGTCATCTCTGATTTCTGTTTTTCGTGTTTTTAGTCTTTCATGTGGTTTTGCGCCATTCACATTAATTAATATTCTCTCTTATGCTTTTTATAGCTGTATGAAAACCATACATATTCCGTACTGTACTTTAATATTGTAATTGTTGTGTTCTCCGACAAATTTTCATTTCTAGATTTTACCCCGCACGGAAATAAGTAATCACGGATGATCCCGTAATCAGCCCTTTCTTTTGACAATTACCTTGCACCGACACTTGTCCTCATGTTTCGTATCATTTCGTTATTTATTTGTTCATTATGTTCATTTGCATCCCGTAAAATCCTTCGTTTCTTCAATCTCGAAATTTCGCACTATATATGACAAAGAGCATATAAATGTTTCGAAGTTAATCACTCTGACTTAACACATATATCCCATTGTGAGACAAGACGGTCAATATCTTCATGGAAAAATGTTTGTTGTTGTTTATGAAACAATGATTGTACGCAGGCGTGCACATTTTTTGACCGAATCAAATCTACATCCACAATTTTTTTCAGGGATCCAAAAATATTGAAATCACATGGGGGATATCGGGACTGTTTGGAGGATTATTTAAGTGCTGCCCAGCGAAACTTATGCAGCATACTCTAAACAGTCTTGGCAACATGTCGGCGGCCCCACATACTGCCAACGTCGTATAGAAAACGCAGCAGAATTTTCGCTGGAAAACCATCGATTTGCTTCGGAAGAGAAGTGCACACCTGGATACAATGATCGTTACGTAGGCAACCGCAAACATTTTTTCGTGACGGCACTGACCATCTTTTCTCGGAGCGGGATAAATATTTCAACAATCGTGGTGACAGTTTATTTACTCCCGTCTCCCAATGGGAAAAAGTGCGAAAATTTATTTGTCACATCTCTTGCAAAACATCGGATATCCATCACAAAGCATTCTTTTTGTGACCCGTCTGTTTTCACTGATTTCGTCATTCACTTTCTCAGCCAAACCATCATTGACAGCGTATGGCCGCAAAGTCCGTGTTCGTCAGATGCATTGGTTCGTCCATCATTCCATCATTGAATTGTCTCACCCACTTTCTCATCCTTCCGTCACTCATTACGTTTTTACTACAAATCTCTACAAATTCACGATGAATTTCAGCTGGCCTAAGATTCTTTGCGTTAAAAAACTGTATTACGTAACCCACTTCACAGTCGAAGTTCTCATAGATTCTTTTAGATATTTTGAATTATCATTGAGGAAAGTAAACACACAAAATTTGGCTGTAACGGTGTCACTGGAAACACAATGAACCAAAGAGATGAATGCGAATATACGGGACTGTGACATTAGTGCTGCCGTTGGAGTGGAACATAACCTTACTTGCTTTCTGGACATGCCTCGTATCACTCAGTGACATCTACGAGGGGACTAATTAACGTTGAGTGTGTCAGCGCTGACTGAAATGTAATGCCTATACATGTACTGAAATTTTTATGAGCAATCACTTACGACAAAAGGTCACAGAACACACTCCTCCTGCTAGCTCTCTTGTTATTACCCAACGTAAAACATGTGATGGAATACAAATAGGAAATTAGCTACGCGTTGCATTTCGGTGTCGTCTGTGTTATGACAGTTCCGTGACAACATGCTTGGGTGGCGAATCACTGTTGTCACATACATATGGCTGCCCGTTCATCCAAATCATACACCCGGATACGTGTGTGTCCACTCGGATTCTCGCGGATTCGCTCGTAACAAAAGCAGTGTAAGCAAAACGAAAAGTGTTGGTCTGTTGTCATAGTGGGTGCCGGCCGGCGCATTTCATTCCGGATTGAACGGCATAACGGCGTGTTGCGCGGTGGCGTTCTCCCCGACGGCAGGCTGAGTGCTTTGCCGTGTAGCGTGGAGCCCCTGCCGCCAGCCCGCGGCTACCTGCTCCTGCCAATGCACTGCAGCGCTGAATGGCTCGCCTAGAAAGCTAGGCTGAGCCGCTCTATGTCGACCTGGATGAGACTTTTGTCCCCAGCAGCTGCCAACTTTGCGACTAGAGAGATGCAAAGGTGCAGAAAATAACTTTTTTTTTTCAATTTTGATATCAACTCAGTAGATCTCGTACGCAAACCTTCCTTGGGCCCATTTTCCAGTCTCCTGATTCACAGCAAGGTACATTATTTATGTATGAAGTGATTTGATAAGTGCAGAATATTTTGAGTTGTCGTAGTGTAATCGCCCTGCACTCTTTCATGTTCGTGTAGTGACTGTGTTAAACGTGCCTACCTCATTTTAGGCTAAAGGCATCAATTCCAAGAAACATAAACCTAAATAATGTGGACAAGAATATAGATAAAGGATAGTATGACACTTATGTATGTTGCACTTATAAGAATCACATTCAGACATGTACAATCATATAGATTAATTTTGATAGCCACCTGAATTTGTTACTAATAATACGGAAGCCAGTCATAAGTGAACAATAGTTTTACTTCTGGTTGTATTACATCGATCCTAAACTGGCATAATATTTAATGATTTATAAATGCGTGACAATTGTCGTTAAACACATGGAAGCTCAGTTGATTATGCATGATATCACAGAATTTCGATGTCTCTTTAACATTATATTTAAAACTTTAGACGTAATAGACACAAAATGTACTGACTTACAAAATCATACGGTGCAGTAATAATTGTGACCTCGCAATCATGTTCAGTTACTGCCTTAACTAAGAACCCTTCCACTTGATTGTTAATTATCAATAAACATAACAGTTGAGTACAAACGAAGTCACAAAAAAATGGTTCAAATGGCTCTGAGCACTATGGGACTTAACATTTTAGGTCATCAGTCCCCTATAACTTAGAACTACTTAAACCTAACTAACCTAAGGACAACACACAAGACCCAGCCATCACGAGGCAGAGAAAATCCCTGACCCCGCCGGGAATCGAACCCGGGAACCCGGGCGTGGGAAGCGAGAACGCTACCGCACGACCAGGAGATGCGGGCACGAAGTCACACTAAGCACCAATGTAGTAAGGCAATTCCAAAGTACGGTAGACAAGATATATACAGAAAACCAATAATAACGTAAACTGAGTAATATAGCTGAATCAGAGAAAAAAATGAAGTATACTTTTGTCAGATTCACTGCTTGCAATAGTTAATTACCTTATGTTTCAAAATGATCATTAATGTTGTTGTAACACCAGGTTCTTAAATATACTTCACAGGTAAACTTAACAATCACATTCTCGAAGCCCCATAATTGGCTCCCATTGCGACGCGTAAGTCTGAAATTTGGCTGAAAGGTGCCAAATCGTGGCACCCTGCGATGTCACTTTCGGGCTCGGCGAAGTTTTAAACAGGAAGGTGTCGACAGAATCGGAAAAAAGGCCACATCTCATAAGTTCACGTGAACTGCAATGTGGCTTAATGATGCCACCTTAGCACTAAACGTCGCCAACGTGAACGTGTCACCGATGGTAAGATCGACACATTCCGTCTTAAACACATTTCACACCAATCTTTTGAGGCTCTGTCGGAGGTCCAGCTTTCAAACACGCCTTTTTCTAATGAGTGTCCATGGAAAAACCAAACAGAATCGATGTGAAAATGGCTCGAGGAAAAAAGGGCATCTACGAAAGCACCCCTTCCCTTGGGCGTTGATTCACACACGTTTCGTGGTCGAGAGGTACAGTTCGCAGTACTAGGAGCAACAGAACGACTTTTTTAAAACGTTCGGCACTGCTGCTACCCCCTAGACTTTTACGTGCATCTTGGGGCTGCAATCTCACTGAGCCCATTGCAATGTAATGCGAACGCAGTTTTTGCTCTGGTACATATGGCGGAACCACTAGGGACTGTTCAAAACCATTCGACGAAATCTGAACGTGATCTGAAGGAGCAAAGGGACTTTATCCTTTCTCAGCCCTCATGTTTTGCGTACTCCTGTGGCGTGACCATGTTGGCCAAGGGGGGGGGGGGGGGTGGATGGGCGGTAACATTATCTTGTGCATGAATAAAACATCACTCACCCCAATTCGACAACATCCTAGGTGCCACCACGCACCTTTTGAGGCGTAGCGCCATATAATGACACTGCCTTGGAGGCGGTTAAGTGGGAGATGTGTCTCAGAGCTGGATAGTGACGGATGGTGACGCGAAACTGGACGCGCACGTAATTTTGTATCAGCCGATAGAGGACAGTATTGGATAGGTGGCTGATTTAGCTTCGATTGTGCCCAAGAGTGCACTAAAGCAACAGAATGTGTTTCATAAACGGTTCTAGTATTTTCATAAAGTGTTATTATATCTTTTTGTGTATGTAAAATGTTATAAATGTGTTTCAGCAGTATGAATGATGCGTGAGTGTGGATTAATGTTAATATGAAGATAATTGTTTAGCGAGTTATATAGAAGGATTTAGTGTGGGAACATTTCGAAGAAGTATAGATATGAACAAAGGGGATTTTTTTAGAATATATTTGTAAAGTAAGTTTATGGAAAAGGGAAAGTTAAATCAGGTATAAATAACAATAGTAAATAACTTTATGCATAAGCAAAACTTCAGCATATAAGATAATTACGTCGGTAAAAAGTGCAGTCGTGAGGTTTACTATTTTGCGATTGGTTATGGACGAGGAGTGCGGACTGACGCGGGAGAGTGTTGTTTTGCTATTGACTCTTGAGTAAACTGACCAATGGTAAAGAAATATTCTTCGTGCACCTTTCTATGCTGGTAGAGAAGACTTAGAGTATTCTAGGGAAAAGTCGAAGCCTAGCCATGAAAGAGATCGGACGTGTGTAGTAGTAGTTCCGATAGAAATGATAAGTTGCCGGATCTACTCGTAGCAGTGTCTCATACATCAAAAGTGTTGGAAAGTGACGGCATAAATATTTCGATTTGTGTGTAGAAATTTCAGAATTTTTAAGTGAATTTCGTGATGAGAAAAGACATATATTCCGCGTTGCGTATCGAGCAGGTCGGTGGCTAAAAGCTGTGACTGCATTTTGTACCGACAGACTTAATATTTGGCTAGCATTATCAATCAAAAACAAATCGTATTTTTGTAGCTATTACGTTTTCGGGAAATGCAACACCATAAACTTGCTAACGTGAATGAAAGGGATTGTGAGTGACTGTGCTAAGACTAGCATGGGCTTGGCAGTGATACTTGTTACCCTAAGTTTCAGAATACATTAATTGAGGACAAAATTTCCAAACTTTCATTTCGGGTTCTTCCCGAAACGTAGATTAGTGACTTAATTTGCAACCTGGTTCACGTCGAAGTACAGTAGGTTTCACTCGGCTTTCCTACTGATGATCTGCTGAGACAATGTTCACAGGTAGGTGCAGGTTCGTCGTAATGGGACGGAAAGAACCTCTTCGCCGTACTTTGTTGAGCACGTTATAAAAGTACCTGTCAGAAGCTTCAACACCAGTTCATCCTCGCAGCTGCTCATCACAGAAGCGTCATAAGAAGGGAATGAAAATTGGATGAAATGGGATGTGACGAACTGCACATGGTGTGACAGGTGAACACTGGCGTTGGGCATAATTGTGGTGCCGATGTGACATTAATCCACCTTACAGCTTACATGAACCGTGGGTCTTTCATAGTTAACTTCAGACTGTTCACTCGTATACGCCACGGATGCTATTACCACTCATGGTACATCTTTGATGTCACGCAGTTTAAGATCCTCGACGGTACCAACGTATCTACTTACACTAAAAAAATGTTTTCAGTCATTAACAAGAAAGTCATTTCATAATATTACACTTAATCATCATTGACAAGGAAATAAATGATTAAAGAACAACATTAAAAAATAAAAGTGGGATAATATGCCAACGTGTGACGTAAGGTAATATCCCTAAGTGTGACATACTGTGTTGTACTATTACAGTAATTCTCATCAAAGTAAGGAAAACAAGTCAATAAAAAATTAATAAAACAATTCGCCCTACGAAAGTTCGATGCATCTAGAGTGGAAAGTTTCAAAGATCACACGCATACAGAACAAAGTATAGAAGTAATCTGCAGAAGTATAGACTCACATCTTTGACATCGTTTACAGTAGGGCTCTGGAACATTGTTCGTTGAAATAGTAAAAGATATTATTTCTATCGAAGCCGACATTGTGTTTTTCTGCGAAGTTATCTAGACGTAAGTAACAAGCTAGGTGAACTTAATGAAACCATCGTATATATTTACTGGCAGCCCAAACCCGCAGTCACGATCGTTGAAATCATTTAACTATATTCCACACTCAGTGGAGCGATAATATAGTGGTAGCTGGAGACGACTTAAGGCTTTCCAGTATAGACTGGGACGCGTATGGATTCATTGTAGTAATTCTGAACACATTTTCTAAACGCTTTCTGAGCAGCTAGGCCGACAACCCACACACTACGGAAACATTATAGACCTCGTAGCTACAAACACAATTTATCTGATTGACAGTGTCAGCTTAGAGGGAGTAATTATTCATGGTGAAGTCCTCACAGTGGCGTTGGTGGCTAAAGTTAATAAATCCATCATGAAGGCTGAAGAGGTTTCATGCTAGGAAAGAGTAGCTAAGAAGTTGTGAACATCCTACTTAGACAATGTATGGACATCATTTACTTTCAGTATGACAGACGTAGATGAATTATAGATAGATTTTAAGCTAATTTTAAATCACGTTCTGGTGAGGAATGTGCCGAGTAAATCTGTTTATGACAGAAAATGCCCACCGTTGTTTAGTTCAAATGGTTCAAATGGCTCTGAGCACTATGGGACTTAACATCTATGGACATCAGTCCCCTAGGACTTAGAACTACTTACACCTAACTAACCTAAGGACAACGTACAACACCCAGCCATCACGAGGCAGAGAAAATCCCTGACCCCGCCGGGAATCGAACCCGGGAACCCGGGCGCGGGAAGCGAGAACGTTACCGCACGACCACGAGATGCGGGCATCGTGGTTTAGTAACAACAATTGGAAAATGCTAAGGAAACAGCGATTGTTGCACTGTCAATTCTAAAAGTTTTGCAGAAATGTCGACAGAAAAAATTGTAGCTTCGTCAATCTATAAAAGGATGCGTGAAGCAAGTTCTACCGCCATACGCTAGTGAAAAGTTTTGCCTTTAACAGTAAATTCCAAATTAAATCTTCATTAACCCACAGAAATGATTAACAGGTAATTAACTTCCGACTTCGACTGGCAAATAAAACAGACAGCACATAATTAGGAAAACCGAGCAGATCGAAATAAATAAACTGATAACAAGTCTGCACAAAACACAGTAACGCAGATAAGGTGCCCGCATGGTGCCAAACCAACTTCTTCCTTTTATTTATGGACAACACTCTTCCTGGTTGGCCACCTCAGTTTTTTAACTACACAGTTTGTCGAAGCGTCACATACCGGTGAACCCGTTCCTGGCAGTTCCTGTTTCCCGTAAGAGGTTTGGCACGCTATTGATATATACGGTACCTTAATATGTACACGCAGCTCTGCCTTGATTGTTTTTTATCTGCGTCGAATAGTCTTCACGTCACAAACTTTTCTGAATGGCCGTACCTGGGCCGCAAAGTGAACAACGCCTAGAATACACGCCTCTCCACTTTAATTCCTTACTTGGTGCCCAGGGGAAAATATGCATTAACGGCTTGCTGTTGCTACATGTGTTCTAACCAATTACAACTACAGACATTTCTGCACTTATACTAGTTACAGCCTGGATACATCAATAAGGTGATGCGACCACAGATCCTGTACTTCAGTGCTGATGCTCACCAGGTCAGATCTCTCACGGGAATCAGGAAATGTGTGTGAGGGGTTGATGGGTACGTGACACTAGGTCAATAGTGTGTAACAGGATGCAGATTTTGATCGAATGGGAAACGTGATCGGATGGCAGAGGTGGCTAAGGCGATTGCTTGCTTTAAGCGAAAAATTCGAGTCCCGGTTCAGCAGAAATTTTCACCTGTGACCATTGTTTCATTTCAATTCCCAAACGCGGTTAATGTCATTGAAACAACTGTTGTTAAAGTTCAGATAATTACAATTAACATCTACACCTACATCTATATACATACTCCGCAATCCACCATACGGTGCGTGGTGGAGGGTACCTCGTACCACAACTAGCAACTTCTGTCCCTGTTCCACTCCCAAACAAAACGAGGGAAAAATGACTGCCTATATGCCTTTGTACGAGCCCCAATCTCTCTTATCTTGTCTTTGTGGTCTTACCGCGAAATGTAAGTTGGCGACAGTAAAATTGTACTGCAGTCAGCCTCAAATGCTGGTTCCCTAATTTCCTCAGTAGCGATTCTCGAAAAGAACGCTTCCTTTCCTCTAGAGACTTTCGCCCGAGTTCCTGAAGCATTTCCGTAACACTCGCGTGATGATCAAACCTGCCAGTAACAAATCTAGCAGCCCGTATCTGAATTGCTTCTATGTCCTCCCTCAATCCGACCTGATAGGGATCCCAAACGCTCGAGCAATACTCAAGAATAGGTCGTATTAATGTTTTACAAGCGGTCTTCTTTGCAGATGAGCCACATCTTCCCAAAATTCTACCAATGAACCGAAGACGACTATCCGCCTTCCCCACAACTGCCATTACATGCATGTCCCACTTCATATCGCTCTGAAATGTTATGCCCAAATATTTAATCAACGTGACTGTCTCAAGTTCTACACTACTAATGGAGTATTCAAACATTACAGGATTCTTTTCCTATTCATCTGCTTTAATTTACATTTATCTATATTTAGAGTTAGCTGCCATTCTTTACACCAATCACAAATCCTGTCCAAGTCCTCTTGTATACTCCTACAGTCACTCAACGACGACACCTTCCCGTACATCACAACATCATTCACAAGCACCCGTACTTTGCTATCGACCCTATCCAAAAGATCATTTATGTAGATAGAAAACAACAGCGGACCTACCACACTTCCCTGGGGAAGTCCAGATGATACCCTCACCTCCGATGAACACTCACCATCGAGGACAACGTACTGGGTTCTATTACTTAAGAAGCCTTTGAGCCTCTCACATACTTGGGAACCAATCCCATATGCTCGTACCTTAGTTAGGAGTCTGCAGTGGAGCACCGAGTCAAACGCTTTCCGAAAGTCAAGGAATATGGCATCAGTCTGATACCCTTCATCCATGGGTATCAGACTGGAGAACTGGGCAACTGACTGGAGGACAGTTCTACTGCCACTTACATAAATCTCGCGTAAAGTTAATGGAATCGAGATAAGAGAAACTAGGGCAGACTCATATACAGTCATTTTTTCCTCACTAGATTTGCCAGTGGAACTAGAAAGGTTACTAAACATCGCGATATCTACATGATATGCAATTCTCAGGTGGCAGCTCACTATTTAATGCATCAGATCACAATCGTTCCTTTTATGATGTTATTGTCTTCATAGCACTTCATGGAACAATCCCTATCGAATTCATATCAGCTACACACTTTAAGATGTCCGTACACCAGATGTGACCTCTGACATTGTTATTTGGAATTTATAACCTATGTCAACAAAGCTTACTTCTCAGGAATTTTTTTCTTACAATAGCCAGTCAGTATTTTACATCCTTTCTACTTCGGGCATCATGATTTATTTTTCTGCCCAAACAGTAAAACCCGTCTACTACTTTTAGTGGTTCATTTCCTAATCTAGTTTTCTCAGCATATCCTGATTTAATGCAACTGGATTCCATCACCTCTGAGTGGTTTTTGATGAAGTCCTTGGATAAAAAATTGTCTGTGGACGGTTTATTCTCAATCCATATTCTGTTCTCCTTAAACGGTTCATTCCATTCAACTTGCACTATAATCATTTTTCATATTCTCTTAGCGTATTGATGTCATCATTGAATCTTATGAGTAATATCCTTTCATAATAATATTAATAATTTTGTGTGGCTAAATAGCCAGGTGTAGATCTCCCATCTGGACGTCACCTCGGCATCATACGTGTATCCAACCTATAGTGTTTATCCACGCGGGAGAGGGAACTTACCGTTTAACGTAAAATCCAAACTATGGTTCGTTCCTGGCGACTACTCAGAAGGTGAAGATGAAGGTTAGATTTAACACTAACTGAAAACTACTGTGACCCTATCGGAACTCCATAGCATGACCTCTCGTTGTCCTGGCATGTGCTGAACTACTAGCCCACCAGGCCAAACTACTGATACCCTGTCACCCTGGCTTTTGTTTTATTTCCGTCACTGCTTCTTCAACATTATAAACTAGGAGCGTGCTGTCTTACACCCTTTTTAATACGAGCACTTCGTCTTTGACATTCCAGTCTTATTAGATCTTCTTGTTTCTTGCACATATTGTACGTTATCCGTCTTCATCCAAACGTTACTCCAATTTTTCTACGAGTTTCGGACATCTTGCATCATTTTACATTGTCGAACGCTTTTTACAGATCAATCAATTCTACGAACGTTCTTCATTTTTCTCAAGTCTTACTTCCATTATCAGACCCAACGCCAGAGCTGTCCTTTCTGTTGCCTTTTTTGTCATTAGTCTTCTGACTGGTTTGCTCTCGCCCGTCACGAATTCCTCTTCATGTCCGAGTAGCACTTGCAACCTACATCCTCAATTATTTGCTTGACGCATTCCAATCTCCGTCTTCCTCTACAGTTTTTGTCCTCTACAGCTCACTCTATTACCATGGAAGTCAACCCCTGATGTCTTAACAGATGTCCTATCATTGTTTAACACATATTCCTTTCCTCTCCGATTCTGGGCTGAAGGCCGGCCGTAGTGGCCGTGCGGTTCTAGACGCTACTGTCTGGAGCTGCGAGATCTCTAAGGTCGCAGTTTCGAGCACGGATGTGTATGATGTCCTCAGGTTAGAAAGGTTTAAGTAGTTCTAAGGTCTAGGGAACTGATGACCTCATAGGTTGAGTCCCATAGTACTCAGAGACATTTGAACCATTTTTGATATGGGCAGAACCTCCTCAGTCCTTACCTTATCAGTCCACCTAATTTTCAACAATCACCTGTGGCACCACATCTCAAATGCTTCGATTCTCTTCCATTCAGGTTTTCCCACAGTCCATGTTTCACTACCATACAATTCTGTACTCCATACTTCCTCAAATTAAGGCCAGTATTTGATATTAGTAGAATTCTCTTGGCTAGGAATGCCATTTTTTGCCATTGCTAGTCTCCTTTTGATGTCGTCCTTGCTCCGTCCGTCAATGGTTATTTTACTGCCTAGGTAGCAGAATTCCTTAACTTCATCTACTTCGTGATGTTCAAATCTGAGGGTTCTCATTTCTACTACTTCTCATTCCCTTCGTTTTTCTTCGATTTACTCTCAGTCCATACTCTGTACTCATTAGACTGTTCATTCCGTTCAGCAGATCATGTAATTCTTCTTCACTTTCTCTCATGATAGCAATGTCATTAGCGAATCGTATCATTGATACCTTGAATTTCAGTTCCACTCCTGAACCTTTCCTTTATTTCCATCATTACTTCCTCGATGTACAGATTTAGCAGCAGGGGCGAAAGGCTACATCCTTTTTAATACGAGCACTTCATTCTAGGTCGTCTACTCTTATTATTCCCTCTTGGCTGTTGTACATATTGTACGTGACCCGTCTCTCACTTTAGCTTTCGCCTACTTTTTTCATAATTTCGAACATCTGGCAGCATTTTACATTGTCGATTGCTTTTTCCAGGTCGAAAAATCCTATGAATGTGTTTTGATTTTTGTTTAGTCTTACTTCCATTATTAACCGCAACGTCAGAACTGCCTCCCTAGTGCATCTATCTTTTCTAAAGCCAAACTGATCGTAATGTAGCGCATCCTCAATTTTGTTTTTTATTCTTACGTAATTCTTGTCAGAAACTAGAATGCGAGAGCTGTTAAGCTGATTTTGCGGTAATTCTCACACTTGTCAGCTCTTGCTGTCTTCGGAATTGTGTGAATGATGCTTTTCCGAAAGTCTGGTGGTAAGTTCCAGACTCCTACATTCTACACACCAATGGACAGTTCTTTTGGTGTCATTTCCCCCAATGACTTTAGAAATTCTGATGGAATGTTATCTATCCCTTCTGCCTTATTTGATCTTAAGTCCTCCAAAGCTCATTAAATTCTAATCTGATACTGAATTCTCTATCTCTTCTAAATCGACTCCTCTTCCTTCTTCTACCACATCAGACCTATCTTCCCCCTCATAGAGGTTTTCGATGTATTCTTTCCACCTATCCGCTCTCTCCTCTGCATATAATCAGTGGAATTCCCGTTGCACTCTTAATGTTACCTCCTTGTGTTCATTGCTACCGAAGGTTGTTTTGACTTTCCTGTATGCTGAGTCTGTCGTTCCGACAATCATTTCTTTTTGGATGACTTCACATTTTTCTTGCAGCCATTTCGTCTTAGCTTCCCTGCACTTCCTATTTATTTCAATCCTCAGCGACTTGTATTGCTGTATTCCTGAGTTTCCCGGAACATTTTTGTACTTCTTCCTTACATCGATCAACTGAAATATTTCTTTTGTTACCATTGGTTTCTTCGCAGTTTCCTTCTTTGTACCAACGTTTTCCTTCCCAACTTCTGTGATGGCCCTTTTTAGAGACGTCCATTCCACTTCAACTGTGTTGCCTACTCCACTATTCCTTATTGCTGTATCTATATCGTTAGAGAACTTCAAACGTATCTCGTCATTCCTTAGAACTTCCGTATCCCACTTCTTAGCGTATTGATTCTTCCTGACTAATGTCTTGAACTTCAGCCTACTCTTCATCACTACTATATTGTGATCTGAGTCTATATCTGCTCCTGGATACGCCTTACAATCCAGTATCTGATTTCGGAATCTCTGTCTGACCATGATGTAATCTAATTGAAATCTTCCCGTATCTCGCGGCCTTTTCCAAGTATACATCCTACTCTTGTGATTCTTGAACAGGCTATTCGCTATTACTAGCTGAAACTTGTTCCAGAACTCAATTAGTCTTTCTCCTCTTTCATTCCTTGTCCCAAGCCCATATTCTCCTGTAACCTTTTCTTCTAGTTCTTTCCCTACAACTGCATTCCAGTCCCCTATGACTATTAGATTTTCATGACCCTTTACATATTGTGTTACCCTTTCAATATCATCATTCATTTTCCCTATCTCTTCGTCTTCAGCTTGCGACATCAGCACGTATACCTGAACTATCGTTGTCGCTGTTGGTTTGCTATCGATTCTCTTTAGAATAACGCTGTCACTGACCAGTTAGTTGTAAGACAATCTCTCCCTTACTTTCCTATTCATATCGAATCGTACTCTCTCTATACCATTTTCCTCTGCTTTAGATGCTAGCCTATATTCATCTGACCAGAAATCCTTATCTTTTTTTTTCCTTTTCAGTTTGTTATCCCTATTGTATCCATCTGCGCCTTTGAATTTCCCTTTCAGGTTTCCTAGCCTCCCTCCCACGTTCAAACTTCTGACATTTCACGCCCTGACTCATAGTATGTTAACCTTTACTTGGTTATTCAATCATTCCTAATGGTTTCCTCCTACTTGAGAATCCCCTCCCAGAGATCCGAATGGTTTGTTAATACTAAGTTTTTTGCCAATGCAAGTATTATCGTGACACTTTTTTCAGTTCAAGTCACACGTCCTGTGGATACACACAGTGGTTTCCATTGGCTTCTGTGTCCTCATGCTGTAACTTCATTAATGATTCTTCAACCTCTTAAGGAAAACTTCCCACACCAAAGGCAAAAGATTTCCCTGAAACACTGTCCGCTCCTCCGGACTCTGACAAGACCTCCGGCACAATGCCGATAATTCCCTATACCGGCGGCCTTGATTTCGAACCTGTGACCGAGAACGTTTTGATTGACAATCCCCGTATACAGACCATGAGTGCCTTATTTTCTCACAAAAAAAACAATCCGATTTAAATTCCGAAGACCTATACCTTAACTGTAATTTGTTTATTTTAGCAAAATATGAAACTTTACACCTTAAATCCCATAAATATCTACGATCTGAGTAAGGCGATGGAAACAGCACCTTACTGAAACATAAACTCTGTGTTTCTGTTATGAAATCGTCGCTGTCCGTATATTGTGTCGATAAATGCCGAAGGGTATGCATATTTAGTTTACGAGAGCGCCACCGAACGAATTCCTAAACCTCATTGGTTTATCGGAGACCGATGATCTTCCGAGCATATGACCGTGTTCCAGCGACTAAATATGAAGCTTCCAGTAGATCCATGGCTGTGCGGCATTCAGTCACTAAATTCTCCGAATACCTCTACGAGTTTGGACCGTGCCCTCAGATGAAATCAAATCTATAAAAAGCTACACGGATGTAAAATGAAAGCTAAAAGGGTCCACCAATTACCCAGTCTTCCAGTGACACTGGAAACATAATACGAAGCACCATCTCTGTGCTAAGGTTTTAACGTCACTTTAAATGCTCACAATACGATGTTTAGAAGTAGGGAGCCCGGCGCAAAGTTAACTTATTGCTTTTTTATTTCGTGTTTGGGACACTGGTTCAAGGAAATCGGTAAGTGAAAGCACACGAAGGGACGGTATTTTTCTTTTTGCTTGGATCTCTATCTTTTTTTATAAATAAGTAAAATGTTTTATGACTATAACAAGATACTTATACGGTCATCACTTAATAACTCGTGATTGAAATTCTGTGCTATAGCGCATTATATAAATATCTCTGTTTTCAGCCGGGTGAGCTGGCCGAAAAGGCCGCTTTTCGACAAGCTCACCCGAAAGGAAATTCTTTATATTAAGTCAACTTGCCGGTAATGATGATGATGTCTGTCTAGAGCGCCAACGATAAATTTTACAAAAAAAATTGTATACGAGAAGTAAGATTAATGTGAGCATTCACACCGCACCTTCAATTCTATCTCCTTAAAAGCATCGCCTAACTGACCTCACCATGAACTATGCTCGAACAATTTAATCGCAAATGCCGCACATTTCACTGCTGTTATTATAATTATTGTCTCTCTCTGAACGTTGATGTATGTTATGACGCTGTCATCCTATGGTCATGACTTACTGAATCAAATTCAGCAATAGTACGAGTAAAAGTCCTTTGATTTTCCAGTAATGAAGTAACTATATGTGAAATGAGAATCTTACAAAAACTGTACGCTGATAAGGCAAAACATAATGACCACCTACTTAATAGCATGTTGGTCCCGATTTGGAACACAATACAGTAGTAAAGGAGTTTTGCTATCTGGGGAGCAAAATAACTGATGATGGTCGAAGTAGAGAGGATATAAAATATAGACTGGCAATTGCAAGGAAAGCGTTTCTGAAGAAGAGAAATTTGTTAACATCGAGTATAGATTTAAGTGTCAGGAAGTCATTTCTGAAAGTATTTGTATGGAGTGTAGCTATGTATGGAAGTGAAACATGGACGATAAATAGTTTGGACAAGAAGAGAATAGAAGCTTTCGAAATATGGTGCTACAGAAGAATGCTGAAGATTAGATGGGTAGATCACATAACTAATGAGGAAGTATTGAATAGGATTGGGGAGAAGTTTGTGGCACAACTTGACCAGAAGAAGGGATCGGTTGGTATAACATGTTCTGAGGCATCAAGGGACCACAAATTTAGTATTAGAGGGCAGCGTGGAAGGTAAAAATCGTAGAGGGAGACCAAAAGATGAATACACTAAGCAGATTCAGAAGGATGTATGTTGCAGTAGGTACTGGGAGATGAAGAAATTTGCACAGTATAAAGTAGCATGGAGAGCTGCATCAAACCAGTCTCAGGACTGAAGACCACAACAACAACAACAACAGTAGTGACCAAGCGTGGTATGGATTGTGCATGTCCGTGGTAGGTTTTCGGAGGTATGTGGTCTACGTAAAAGTCATGCAGTCTCCGTAAATTACTGCCACTTTTTTGTGGACGCGCAGCCGGCTCCCTGCTACTTCGCCTACATCAATTATGTATTTTGTCAAGTTGTTCTTCCTCTCTACAATTCAGTTATTTTGTATTCATTTGATTACTTCTACTGTTATTCGAATAAAAATCCTATGGTAAATTTATTCGACAATTAGCAGTAAAGATTATGTTTTGTGTAGATAGTAATCACCCCTACATATTACGTGAAGTATTTCCAGGGAACATTTCCTCACTGTCACTATGACATTCATGCTTTGCAGTACACTGCATCTGCTTGTGTAGATAACGTGCATCTTATGAGGATTCCCAGCAGTTTTCATTACCTGTATTTTGCTATGCAGCATTGTAAACAGTTACCAACCAGCATTGGTTGAATGTAGGTACACATTGTCTCTGCCGCTAGACCTTTATGAGGCAAGCAGACGTTAACGAGGGCGCGCTATGCATCTGCACATATTTAAAAACCAGCGTTAGTAAAAAGGGTCGGGTCCCACATTCTGCAGGCTGACGACTTTAATGCTCGCTGCTAGCAACAGCGTCGAGATTATCCCCAGACGACGTTAGAAGAGTGCCATTACCACTAAGAATTAACGACAGTCTGGAAGCGTCCCACGCAATACGAGATTTAATTTTATATTTAATACGCACCAGTGCATTTGCAAGTGTTTAATTACTGCAGCTGATATCGCAGTTGGTTACTGTACCGAAATTGACAAACACTGCGTCTACCTTTACCGGTCGTTTCACGGTTCTGCACTTCTACATACAAATTTTTGTGAAATACTTTTTCCTTAATAATTACATATAATAAGTCCATGCATTCTCTAGTAATATGAAGATATTGTACTGCCCACGTTACTACCGGCTTCATTTACTCATTTGCTGGTTACCACGTGCCACTGCAACGTAATTGAACAAAATTAAGGATAAATGTTTTCGAACTAGGTGCTATGCAAACTATTTGCGAATTCCAGAATGGGATTTTCATTCTGCAGCGGAGTGTGCGCTGATATGAAACTTCCTGGCAGATTAAAACTGTGTGCCGGTCCGAGACTCGAACTCGGGCTTGTCTTCTGTGGCACCTCTGCCGGAAGAGCACAGTGTTGGAGCACGCACAAGTGTATCGAAGCATACCGTTCCTTGTTCATTGTTGAACGTGGAGTTCAACAGTAGCCCACCCCTACATGTTGCCCCTACGACATGGTCAATTACGATTGCAGTGGGCAGATGACCACTGGGATTCGACGGCCGATCAATGGAAACGTGTCGGCTCTTAGGGCGAATCACATTTTTGGTACACTAGGTCGCTGGTCATCTCCACAAACGCCGTTATTGAAGTGAAAGACAGTTAGAAACGTGCAGATCTCCAATATCGCAGGCTGGTGGGAGTAGTATTATGCTATGGGAGAAATTCGCCTGCGCTTGCTTGCGATCAGTGGTAGTAACCGAAGACACCCTGACAACTGCGAACCACATGCATCCCTTCACGCTTCGTATCTTCCCCTACGGCGATGTCGTCTTTCAGTAGCATAGTTCACTGTGTCTCCGAGTCAGTAGGGTGCTGCAATGGTTTGAGGAGCATTATAGTGAACTTACTTTGATGTCTCGGCGACCATATTCTCTTGATGTTATCCCTATGGAACCTATCTGGGTCACTGCCTGTGCGTAGACATCTAAGGCCACATACCGCGACAAACCCACCATCTAAGTGTTGGATCCCTGATGTGCTGAATCAGTGATGTATTTCGTTCCAAAGGCGAACAAACAAGCTATCGAGCAGGCGATCATAATGTTTTGGCTCATCAGTGTACATCACCAATAGGATTTTTTACGCTCACCTGCAAGACGTGTCTCTATTTGTAGTGTTACCAACTTAACCATTAGTTGTCGGTTTTGCATTACCTTAAAATGTTTTCATGAGTGCGCTACGCTGTATGTGAACTATGTCGTTTTATTTATGTTTATTTGTATTTATTTACTGGGATGAAGGAGTAGTCTGGAAGCTGAGGACCTAAATGATGAATAGTTGGAGGAAAGACAAAGCTGAGTGAAGATTGGGGAGATTGAGGAGAGGGTAGAGGAGGAAGGAGAGGGAGACAGGAAGAAAGACACCTTCTCCATCACATATACTGGAGATTTGGGCGGGGGGGGGGGGGGGGGTACAATGGTAAGGTTGTACAAGGAAGACAATTTCTCACTACTACAAGTTGATGTGGGATTCAGTAGTTAGGTACAGCTGGATAACATGGAACACGAAACACCAGAGTGGAGAGTTGCATCGAACCAGTCCTCGTACAGAAGACCACAACAACTAATACTACTATTACCACGTAGTTGCGCATCTCAATAGTTTGATACTGGCGTAAATTGAAATTTGGTTTAAATGGCTCTGAGCACTATGGAACCCTAGGACTTAGAACTACTTAAACCTAACTAACCTAAGGACATCACACACATCCATGCCCGAGGCAGGAATCGAACCTGCGACCGTAGCGGTCACGCGGTTCCAGACTGTAGCGCCTAGAACCGCTCGGCCACCCCGGCCGGCAATTGAAATTTAAAACAGTGTACATTGTATTCTCGTTATATTGGAGTAAGTTACAAATGTTATTTTAATTCATTTTCTGTTTCAGGTACGTACGATCACCAGATCTGTGACTGCATCCTGTACAGGTAACTGAGCAATTATGGTACCATTTTACTGAAATTCACTTGCTGTAATATTTTTTATGGGCACTAGAATAAATGCATTCACTTATTCGTGCATGATTCAAAAAAAAAACTTGCAGTACATTTCCAATGAACTTGTTAATTTTTACTGTTGTTTTTTATAACTGCAAACAAAGAAAATGATATCACTATGCTGGATTTCGTATTTTATCGCTAGTCGGATACTTCGCAAGTGTGTAGAAGTTCATGATGTATCGGAGAATATTTCGTGAAGTGGCCCATCATAGTTGGCAGATGAATATTTCATCAATGGCAACGTTGTTTCAAATACCAACTAAGATATTTATTCTCCACTCTGACCCAACAGTACTACCTAACACGGTCACAGGTACGATTCAAGCTCCGTCGTGACCGTACTAAACAACAGTTACGGAGACGTAATGATACCAGTAAAGTAGCCTATCAAATGTGGCAGGTGAATATTACATCAGTGCCAAAGGTGTTTCACATACCAACTACGATGTTTATTCTCCGCTCTTAACCCACACTCCTACCTAACGCAGTCACAGAAGTGACTCACCGTCTGTCGGGACCGTACTAAACAATAATCACGGAGATGCACTAAAAGCTTTGTAACCTCCACAGACTTTATAGTAAAAAATTGGACAGGTGCGAAGAGGACTCGCCTACTGAGGATTCCACACAAACTTAATTATGTATATAGACAGTTCACCCATCCTGCGAATCGAGAATCTTGACGACTTTCGTCTGTTATAAATAATAGCAGGATATTGGTCTCGGGAAATCCACTAGTTTCGAGGATGTTTCAAGTTTTAAGTTTCAAATAAGATAACAAATGACAAGAAATACTTTTTCTTATGATATTATTGCAAATCAACATTTTTCAGATTTTTTCCTCACTTGTAATGTTAAATCTTGCTTCTTGCCAAATTTTGTGATTACAGGTCAACCCAAAATACCCTATAGGCTGTGACGAATGAGGTTGCGAGTATGAAAATATGTGACATAAATGGCCGTATCCTTTGTTTCCTTTGATTTCAAAGCTTCAGTCTTTTTTACACCTCCAACAGACGGTAGATCTTAGTATGTAACATAAATTTGAGCTTGAAACTTCTATCCGTTACTGAGGAAAAGGCTTTTTAACAGTCAGACAGAAAGACAGAGACAGATGGACGACGAAACGATGCTCTAAGGATTCCACGTTTACCGACTGGGGTACGAAACCCTGAAAAAATACCTGTATTTTTTTTAATTTTTTTTTTACTACAGGCAACAGAGAAAACCAGCCACAGATATTAGATGTTTTAATTAGCATATTCATTTTATTTTATCTATCCTTTATACTATTTATTGCAGAGAATGTACTGGAGATTCTAAAGACTATTCTCTACGATGCAGAAATACCATTGATCAGAAAGATAAATATTGGAAGCAATATTTGCGAGCTAACAAGGAGAAGTCCGATAAAGAACATTCCTGCGGCATGGTTTGTTCGCTCTTATTTAGGGTGATGTAGAGTTTCCCAGAATCCGCATTGTTCCCCGCCATTCGTTTCATTTGTATTCGCTAGAAAAGTCCAACCCATGATAAATGCGACACGCTTACAAACATTCCCCTAACTCAATACGCTTTGTGTTAGTCCGAACTAAACAGGATGCTGTTTATCTCCGGAATGGGAAACACGGGAATACTGTCAATGAGGGAGTTATCGCACGGAGAAATCCACGCGGACACCGATATTTCGCCGTAATCATCAATAAATATTTCGCCGAAGATAGCACAGCATATTTATGAGTCTTCCCGTTAAGACATTACGCCAGGCTGCAGAAGGGCGGCAGAGCGCTGTGCTCGGTAACGGAAAATATTCTCCGGGCTTTTGCGCAAACACCAGGAGTGGAGATTTATGCTCGCGAAATGCAGATAGGAGGAGCCGACAAGATGTGTACTTTGGCCGCTCAAAAGAGCACCGCCCAGGCGCTCTTAATGCTGCCCTCCACAGAATAGGAGCCCTGCTTCTTGAAGGGGACCTGGCGGACGGGCGGATCTTGCCTTGCCTCACGACGGGAACGGAAGCCAGGACTGCGTCTAACGAAACACCTGTTTCGCACAGAGATTGCTACGTTCTGTATTCCGGGGTAGATTGTAACAATCTACGATATTTAATTTTTGAAGAGGCAGCGGTTTATTTCCCTTTGTATCATTCGTAAATCTCCTAATATGTATCCTTGTCTGTGTTAGTAATTTTACGTCATAGAAGCATTTGATTTTGCAGGCAATGTCCTGCAAGAGCAAGTTTTTGTGACAACGTGCTCAGACTCTTGGTTGCTTGTCAAAGATACTGTGATTGGCTGCCACAGTTTATCTTGAAGGAAAACAATAAATTGTTTATTGAAAATGTTCTATAAAGTATAAATAAAACAAACGGTACTGATAAAACACTAAGGAATATTTTAACAAACGTCATATCCCAGTCACTTTAGAGCGTTAGTTTCTTATTCCATTTTTAAGTGATGGCATGAAAGTTTTACGTGCTGCTGCTTATTTTTGAAATTACAAAAATTACTAAAAAAATAAAGGTTTTACCAACTGTGAAAACATGTTTCAAAGTGCAACGTGGTATATACCTAGGAACAAATATTCTAAAGGAATTTAGAAGCATTTCAATCGGGAAATTCCTGTTAGTATTGCATTTCGTAGGCTACCTGTTAGATTAGGACTCTGCCACTCGCCAATAATCAGAAAGGAACCTCAAAAACTAGCTACAAGTGAAATTTTGGAAGAGAACCTTCTGGAAACTAAAACAAAAATCTCTTTTCAAGACGTACAATTATTAAGACACTAAAGAAACACTGTTCATTTACAAATATCACACGTTCCATGGTGAAGGACATTCTTCTGTTTCCAGTAACAACACGGTACACGACCTACGAAATATACCTTAACTGTCCACATGTTATATATAGGCCGTTCATTGTGGCCGAGCGGTTCTAGGCGCTTATATCCGGAACCACGCAGCTGCTACGGTCGCAGGTTCGAATTCTGCCTCGGGCATGGATGTGTGTGGTGTCCCTAGTTAGTTGTAAGTAGGTCTAAGTCTAGGGGACTGATGACCTCAGATGTTGTCCCATAGTGCTTAGAGCCATATATATATATATATATTCTCGTCATTAAATTCTGTTCCTTAAGAATTAATATATTCCAAACAACGTGAAGTGTTAAAGAGCACTTAAATGTGTAGGATATGAAGTATTTAGTGTTGCACAAAAAGTACCTTCACGTCTAACGAAAACAGGAACTGTAGAAAGTGGCTGAAACTGTTTACGGCTGTGTCTAGAGTGTATTCTTTCATGAGATTCTAAAATCAGTCTCAGGACTGAACAAAAACTATCATGTGATCCACGCTACACAATCCTCTAGGTACACAACAACTGTCTTGCTCTCAATTTTGATATGCATAAAAGTCATTTGGCTGAGAGTTACAAAAGCCATGAGCGTATTTCTTAAGTTCTTTATACTTTCGTACATCCCTTGGAATGGGATGTAGGACGACAGCTAGTGAGTGTATGAGGATTGATGGTAAAACCTTCAGCCGTGTGTTTAAATTTGCTCATTCAATGCGATCGGTTTCGGTGATACTCTGCGCCGTTATCCGACCCTGGAATTCTTACCATCAATCGTTCTATACATTGGCTCCATTTTTCCTCGGTTTTACTCTTAGAAAATTGTTCATACAAACTAAACAAATAATCATCATCATCGTTTCGACTAATTGAGAATTTTCGTTCCTTATTAGTTTTAGTTCCTTCTCGTTATTTTCAGCAGAAATGCCTAGATAGACATATCACTAATTTTTTTACTAGGATTCCCAGTTAGTTAAGTTTTCTTTTAATTAGCGGATCTGTTAAGACTATTGTATCTTTCTTCAGGAATTATTACTGTGTTTTCTCTATCGTCAGATACTGAGAAAGGTCATTCTAAAACGGCCAACTTGGTCACTTGTTCTGGCCTCAGGACATGTACCGGAGTTTGCCTTTCAATGACCAAGTACCAAGGCTCTCGGTTCATTGAGCGTTAAATCTTAGTAATCACAAGCAGCTTGATGAAGAAAAAAGTTGTTTTGTGAATACAAAAATCAAACAGTGATACTGATAAAGCGCTTATGTCTATTGAAGGAAACGTCTTATACTACCCAATTAACTTTTGAGTTTTTACTCCTGTTATTTTATTCCTTCTCATTTTCAATGGAGATAAGCTTCCCTGTTTTGAAAATAGCCAAAAATTTTGGAAAGCAGAACTATCGTTTCATCGCCACTTTGATCTTGAGAAATTTTCTCATAATACCTTGTAAACGTCCGATGTATGATATGATAACTAGTAATAAACTGCGGCGTTAGGAATTATAATCCCTCCTTTTTTTGTCTTCGTGTCTTTAACAACTTCTGTTTGGTTTGCACGAATATTTTATTGTCACTTCTCTCCATTTTTACATGAAACTACTAAAAAAGATATCCGGGGTAGGTTGCCACATAAGATAACCATAACCGAAATTTTTGGAATAACCATCTCCGCACAGACATTTCAGAGTAAAAGTTTTGCAAAAACAGACCTTGATCCTGACGTTAATGTTGGCACAGAATAACATGGTGGAACTGTCATAAAACAACAGAATATTTTTCGGATATAGACTTCGTTGAGTAAAGAGTAAGTATTGCTGGTTAATACATACATTTTATGATAGTGTTCGTGCTATGTTCGTATGTTCCCCATCTCCTCTTCAGTCACTGTATCATTTTTAGCAAGTTTGGTAAACATATCACCCTCAGAGGCGCGGTTGTAGATGTGGAAAAGTAGCTTAGTTCACGACACGCAAATAGCCAGACTATATTCATTCAGTATTTGAAAATGAAGGCACTTAGTGGCTTACGACCAAGTTCATACATAATTTAAAATATTTTCGAGGCTTTTTCCCGCTGGCAGGAAAAATATTTATGGCTTACCACATTTTTGCCGTTCATGTAGTAAAACTGCCAAACGGGGCATTACTCCTTTATTGCTAACTCCATTTGCAACAAATTTTGCAGAAATTATTCACATATACTACCGAATGAACTTGCAAGAATACACGAATCAATCAGAACATTGTGACCATCGACCTACTATCGATACAAACCCGTCCACGCGATAGCAGCGTCACCTGGCGATGAATGTCTACTAATGAGTCACGCGAGCGGTACAAGCAGTTTCAGTGAGCATGCTGTCCGTGTGTAGACTAGGAGACTTTCCGTGTTTTCGAGGAGTCCTGTGGCGAGTGTCTTCAACACGTCCAGACCTTGTGGGTTTGGACAGCCACTTCTCATTACAGATGTCGAACGTTACAGGCTGGGCAGACTGGTAAAACAGGACAGGCGGCGTTGCGTGTCTGAGCATACAGTGCACCGAACATTCAAACGATGGGACTCCGCAGCCAATGACCTTCACATGTGCCAATGTTAACACCACCACATCGGCAACTATGACTGGAACGGGCACGTGACCACCGGCATTGGACGTTAGTGCAGTGACAGAGCGTTACGTGGTCTGATGAATCCCGATACCTTCGTCGTAATCCCAACTGGAGAGCGCGAATCCGTCGTCTTACAGAGGAACAGCTTAATATTTGTACTGCGGGATGGAAACAAACAAGCGGCGGCTGCACTGTGCTCTTGGGAACATTCACTTTGGCATCCATGGGTCCAGGATAGCTCGCACAAGGCACCATGACGGCCAGGCAGTATCGCACAGTGTTTCAGACCCCGTAAACGTCTTCATGACAATCGTGTTTCCAGACAGCAGTAGCCAACTACTGTAGATAACGCGCCATGCCGCAGGGCGAGAAGTGTGATGGAGTGGTTCGAACACTTCCATTTCTAACTCATGTGCTGCCCCTACCCCACCCCACCCCCCAACCCCAGTTCGCCACATCTGAGCCCGATCGGCACATCTGGGGTGTGACTGAATGTGGCGTCAGAGCTCATCACCACTTTCCCCGTAATTTACGGGAATACGGGAATTAGGTCGTTTGTGTGGGTAGGTATGGTGCCAGCTCCGTCCAGCGACGTACCAAGGCGTCATTGCTCCTATGCCACGATTCGTAGCCGCTGTTATCAATGCCAAAGGTGGACATATCGCCTATTAGTTATGTGGTCATAATGTTCTTCGTGATAGTAACACATTTATTTCAGGAACTATGATATCATAAACACCAAGATGCGTGAAAAACTGCCCCGTTATTCATTACCTTTTAATTTATTACATCTTTACTACTAGCTCCATTCGTGCCACATTTCTGAGACGGTATCCACGTATACCACTGGATGCACCTTCAAAATTATATCTTCGTGTGATACATTGAGCAGCGTGAAACTGCAGGACGAAATTTACTGGAGATA
Organism: Schistocerca gregaria; assembly: GCF_023897955.1. NCBI lineage: Eukaryota > Metazoa > Arthropoda > Insecta > Orthoptera > Acrididae > Schistocerca > Schistocerca gregaria. Next base: position 306,533,893 of record NC_064924.1, on the reverse strand, counting down.
TAAGGTAAATATGAATACAAATATATGTGAAATATATTAAATATATGTGAAACATATATTAAATGTTCATACGTAGACAAAACCATGGGTAAACAGTTCCTCCTAAACTCCTACATCGATATGAAACAAACTTGGTACACATATTATTTACTACCTGTAAAGTAGTGCTATGGAATTGAGAAACACCAATCCCCTGCAGAGGTGGGGGGGGGGGGGGTAATAATGCATAAAGAGAAGGAGAGAGGATCAGATCGACAGACAGAAAATAGAGGAAGTAGCTGATGTACACAGTTGGGGGGGGGGGGGGGAAGACGGAGAGGGAGAGGGGAAACTGGACAGAAAGGCAAGAGGAAGAAACGGACAGAGACTAGTGGAGGACAGAGATAGGGGAATGGGGAGGTAGAACAGAGTAGGTAATGGACAGAGATAGCAGGGATAAAAAATGGACAAACAGTGTGGAGGAAATAAGGAGAGGAAAATGGAGGGGGTTACACAGAGACTGGGAGGCGAGAAGAGATACAGAAGGGAAAGATGGGATGGACAGAGAGTAAGTGGACAGAGAAAGGACAAGATGAAGATGGGTAAAGAGAGGCATGAGAGGCAGAACGAAGGGTGAGGAGGAGAAAAGGGGGAAGTGGTGGTAGATTTTGAGAGGGGAGGAGGATACTGACATAGAGGAATGCAGTAGGTGGACAGAGAATGGGGAGTGGAAGAAGTCGAGAGAGGGAGTGGGAGGAAGAAGTGGACAGAGAGAAAGTGAAGGAGTGGATGGGCTAACAGAACCCTGGACTCTCAGCTACCTGTATCTGTAAACGAGTACTTAGAGGTGTAAAAACACAAAAACACGTCAAAAATGCAGAAAACTGTTACCAGGGGTTAGAAGCAGCTTACTTAGAATATTGTGACCATACTGCAGCCACTGAGAACTGAGACTTGTGAGAACCAGTGTGTAATGACCCGCCTCTGTCGCCCCTGCAGCTTTGTGGGTGTACTGATCATATTTTGATGACAGACGAAGTTACTAATTTCACAAAATATGTAATGTTTTCTGTTATTGGAGACAATGAAGAACTTAGATCGCGGCTCTCTACTAAGTTTCTGTGTTCGAATTTCCAGAGAGTGAGATACAATTCCTGTAGGAACGGAAGCTACAAGAATCCAGAACAACAATCTGCGATCAGATAGGCCAGTAACCTACCGCTGTCGAATTCCGACACGTGCTGGTAATCCTGTGTCCACCTTACAGGAGGCATAACACTATCTTTTCACAAATACATTCAGATGAGGCCTCTGAATGAGAAACCCGCTGCATTGTGATTCCTTATCGTTGCCATCACTCCCACATATCCTGTACACATACTCTTAATAGCTGATCATTTGCATAGCAAAGCATGTAGTGCAATTGATGCCAGTTTCATAAATGTTGCATGCGACTTCATGGAGCTGTAGTTTCAGTAGATGGCAGTTATCCTTTGACAACTGATAAAGTGATATCTTTCACCAGTCATGTAATGCACTCTGAAATATGTTTTCACGAGGAACTTGCTCCACAGTGAAATGAGATAATCCCTTTAACTCTCTTCTAAGTTTATGATGCTTTTGGTTTTTCATGTAACTTGTTGGATACTCATTTCCTTGTTTCAGTATTTGAATCTCCTATCTGAATTACAAAGATTATAGTATCTCTATTTTTGCCACTATATCCGCACACTGTCAGATATTACTAATTGAGCACTTTTTGAGACTGAGGGCACGTAGCAGAAAACTTTTTCTTGGGAACGACAACCGATTCCTTGCTATAAGGATAACACAATCGACATAAGTTTTTAATTCCAGCTCTCGTACTTTTTTTAAGACGTCGGTTTCCGTATGGTTAGTCAGATTCAGTTTAAGGTCGAAGCAATACAAGCGGTCGCTTGGGGTACCAAGCAAAGGCCCCCATCTCGTAAAATATGTATGTAGGGTATACCATTATCATCGAAATAAACCTATTTCAACGCCCAGAAGTTTTAGATTTATTTTTAAATTGCCAAGAGTCCAAGGAACGGCAATCAACGTATAAGGGAGTGGGAGGAGAGGGTTATCAAATGAGATGTCGCTTCTATCGAACAATGTTCTCGAAACAGCACTGTGGTTAGTTTGGTCACATAGTTAGCATATTCTCATCTGGAATGCAATCGACGCAAACGTAGATAGATTGAGCATGACCATTGGATGCCTCCAATGTCACTGGAATCGATATGTTCAGATTTTTTATTGTTAATTGTTTTGAAAGTATGTGTGGCGTCTTGTATGTCACATTTTGCGTGTGTGGCGCAGAAATAGTTTATGGCACAACAGGTGATTTTGTGCGAGTGTATCGGAATCCAAGTCTCAGATATAAGTGGTACAATCAGCACATTGGTCATATTGGGCAATTTTTGTAGATGAATACATAAAAAATTGCAATATCATTGAGAGACTTACTAACTTAGATCGATTTCCTTTTCCTTGTAACAAGGAAACGGACCGCACTTTCCATTTTTATTTTATGTAGATCTGAAGATGGAGTATAACGCCTGTTGTCACTATTGATCACTTACATTTTCTCATAGCTGTGCTTGAGTGAATGACAAGCTGTACCTCACACTTTATTTTATCACCTAGTTTTAATTTATCTGTACATCCGATCTCTGTATGTGTACAACTTTGCTGCGTTGACTGTGTGCTGGATAATAATTTTGATTAGAAAGAAGTAATGAAACGAAAAAAGCTTTTAGATTGCAGTTCGCAAGTATGTTTATTTTTATTTTGACAACTGCTTTTCCATCGCGCTCTGACCATCTTCGTACCATAGAAGATGTATTTACGTGTACATTCCTCAACTGCAACAATTAATCTTCTTTGAAATGCTAGAATTCGGTGTTGCTTGTGTTACTGTGGCTACCTGTCTTTCAGTGTAAACTAGCAATACCCCAGGAACAACACTAGTTCCTTCGAAAGTTAGGGAACACATCATGCGACACAAAGCTACGAGTATTTTTGTTCTGGTAATTGCTGTTGGTCACATCCTACATCTATATCTGTATCTACATTCATACTCCCCAAGTAGTTATACGGTGCGTGCCGGAGGGTACCCTGTACCACGACTTTTCACTACATTTTCGCAACAGATTCGTTGTATAGTCAGCCTCAAATGCTCGTTCTCTAAATTTTCTGAATAATGCTCCTCGAAAACACCGTCGCAGTCCCTCCAATGATTCCCATTTGAGTTTCCGAAACATCTCCGCAATACATGCGTGTTGTTCGAACCTGCCGGTAACAACTCTAGCAGCCTGCCTCTGAATTGCTTCGATCTCTCACCACCACCCCGACCACCCTCGGACCACAAAACACACACTTAACACAGCATTCCAGGGTACTACGCTTGTTTCAGATGTGTTGATAGTTTACATTGGAAAATGGAAGTACATAATTGTAATATCCCAAATTTTACCAAAATGGAGTATGTCAGGAATGATAAGCTAATGCCATTCTAGAATGCAGAGATAAGTACGTTTTTTATCACCTGATGTTGGTAATAAAGTGACTGAAATCGATTGCCAAAATAAAAATAAGTGCAGTTGAGTCTTGCATGATCCAGTTCATAACGCCAAAGTAATTTCATTTCACTGCTTCTTTTCGACTTGAAATTATTATCCGTTGACTCATTTACAGAGATTTCATTTGTAGATCTCGAACTGATAAATTCTCCTCCACGTCCCGGAAAGCAATGTAAGTGCCAGAACCTGACTCCAGTACATAGTCACGGTTTGTTTTGCCACTCTGCTGTGCGAGCTAGGAGCCGTGAAACTGCCGTTGATTTATAGACACTTGGTCCCTCGGGAGCCGCCAAAGGCGAGTCCGCGGTGCGAGTTCCCTGCGGTGTACGTTCCCTGGGCCCCTCCGTTATCAGCTGGCGGCGAATGGCAGCTGGCGGCGGCGACAAAGAGCGCCCCCGTCTCTCAGAACTTAGGGCCGCTGTGCCTCAGGGCCGCTCCCCGCAACTTGCCGCCTTGGGCGCAGGCAAGACTTCTGAGGCGCACAGCATGTGCCCAGACTCTGCCGGAACATCCTCTGTTGCCCTCTCGTACGCCGTACAGTATGCTGTCTCCACGGATTTGTGAGTGCGCGCATCGACTTTTACAAAGGGTACGCAGTACTTCCATGTACTTAAAAATTTGTAGTACTGTAATACGTACGAGGTTGCACTAAAATAACACTCTTTATTTTTCAAATGAAACTATGTGGTTCCAGGGACCTTCTCAAATCTCAAACATCTGTGACATACACTACTGTCGATTAAAATTGCTACACCACGGAAGATGACCTGCTACAGATGCGAAATTTAACCGACAGGAAGAAGATGCTGTGATATGCAAATGATTACATTTTTAGAGCATTCACACAAGGTTGGCGCCGGTTGCGACACCTACAACGTGCTGAAATGAGGAAACTTTCCAACCGTTTTCACATACAAAAACAGCAGTAAACCGGCGTTGCCTGGTGAAACGTTATTGTAATGCCTCGTGTAAGGAGGAGAAATGCGTACCATCACGTTTCCGACTTTGATAAAGGTCGGCTTGTAGCCTGTCGCGTTTGCGGTTTATCGTATCGCGACATTGCTGCTCGCGTTGGTCAAGATCCAATGACTGTTAGCAGAATATGGAATCGGTGGGTTCAGGGTGTAATACGGAACGCCGTGCTGGATCCAAACGGCCTCGTATCCCGAGCAGTCGAGATGACAGGCATCTTATCCGCATGGCTGTAACGGATCGTGCAGCCACTTCTCGATCCCCGAGTCAACAGATGGGGACGTTTGCAAGACAACAGCCATCTGCACGACGACGTTTGCAGCAGCATGGACTATCAGCTCGGAGAGCACGGCTGCGCTTACCCTTGACGCTCCATCACAGACAGGAGCGCCAGCGATGGTGTACCCGACGACTAACCTGGGTGAACGAATGGCAAAACGTCATTTTTTTCGGATGAATCTAGGTTCTGTTTACAGCATCATGATGGTTGCTTCCGTGTTTGGCGACATCGGGGTGAATGCACTTTAGAAGCGTGTATTCGTCATCGCTAGACTGGCGTATAACCCGGCGTGACGGTATGGAGTGCCATTGGTTACACGTCTCGGACACCTCTTGTTCGCACTGACGTTTCTTTGAACAGTGGACGTTACATCTCAGATGTGTTACGACCCGTGGCTCTATCCTTCATTCGATCCTTACGAAACCCTACATTTCAGCAGGATAATGCACGGCCGCATGTTGCAGGTCATGTACGGGCCTTTCTGGATAGAGAAAATGTTTGACTGCTGCCCTGGTCAGCACAATCTCCAGACCTCTCACCAACTGAAAACGTCTGGTCAATGGTGGCCGTACAACTGACTCGTCACAATACACCAGTCACTACTCTTGATGAACTGTGGTATAGTGTAGAAGCTGCATGGGCAGCTGTACCTGTACACGCCATCCAAGCTCTGTCTGACTGAATGCCCAGGTTTAACAGGACCGTTATTACGGCCAGAGGTAGTTGTTTTGGGTACCGATTTCTCAGGATCTATGCACCCAAATTTCGTGAAAATGTATTCACATGTCAGTTCTAGTATAACATATTTGTCCAATGAAAACCCGTTTACGTTCAGGCGCTCAGTCCGGAACCGCGCGACTGCTACGGTCGCAGGTTCGAATCCTGCATATGGCATGGATGTGTGTGATGTCCTTAGGTTAGTTAGGTTTAAATAGTTCTAAGTTCTAGGGGACTGATGACCACAGATGTTATGTCCCATAGTGCTCAGAGCCATTTGAACCAATACCCGTTTATCATCTGCATTTCTTCTTGGTGTAGCAATTTTAATGGCCAGTAGGTTATATATTCCGCCATTAGCGACGAATGAATATTGTACCACGGTCGAGGTTCGAACCCGGATCTCCTGCTCAGTGGACTCATCCCCTACTCACTACGTCACCCTGGCACAGTGTCTTTGCATAACTTCACGAACCATTCTAGCATCTGCTTCCTCAATCAAAGTTTCCATTCATGCGCAGACAACTTGGTACTCACCCACAACGCGAACTGCACTGTAGAAGCTCTGTAATTATACTGGAATAGAATCTCAACATCGAAGAAAACGGGTACTCCTGCCGGAAACCCTGGCATAGATGCTTTAATCAAATGCAACTGTCCCAGAGACCTTGTCAAGTCTAGAGCATATATATATATATATATATATATATATATATATATATATATATATATATACTCCTGGAAATTGAAATAAGAACACCGTGAATTCATTGACCCAGGAAGGGGAAACTTTATTGACACATTCCTGGGGTCAGATACATCACATGATCACACTGACAGAACCGCAGGCACATAGACACAGGCAACAGAGCATGCACAATGTCGGCACTAGTACAGTGTATATCCACCTTTCGCAGCAATGCAGGCTGCTATTCTCCCATGGAAACGATCGTAGAGATGCTGGATGTAGTCCTGTGGAACGGCTTGCCATGCCATTTCCACCTGGCACCTCAGTTGGACCAGCGTTCGTGCTGGACGTGCAGACCGCGTGAGACGACGCTTCATCCAGTCCCAAACATGCTCAATGGGGGACAGATCCGGAGATCTTGCTGGCCAGGATAGTTGACTTACACCTTCTAGAGCACGTTGGGTGGCACGGGATACATGCGGACGTGCATTGTCCTGTTGGAACAGCAAGTTCCCTTGCCGGTCTAGGAATGGTAGAACGATGGGTTCAATGACGGTTTGGATGTACCGTGCACTATTCAGTGTCCTCTCGACGATCACCAGAGGTGTACAGCCAGTGTAGGAGATCACTCACCACACCATGATGCCTGGTGTTGGCCCTGTGTGCCTCGGTCGTATGCAGTCCTGATTGTGGCGCTCACCAGCACGGCGCCAAACACGCATACGACCATCATTGGCACCAAGGCAGAAGCGACTCTCATCGCTGAAGACGACACGTCTCCATTCGTCCCTCCATTCACGCCTGTCGCGACACCACTGGAGGCGGGCTGTACGATGTTGGGGTGTGAGCGGAAGACGTCCTAACGGTGTGCGGGACCGTAGCCCAGCTTCATGGAGACGGTTGCGAATGGTCCTCGCCGATACCCCAGGAGCAACAGTGTCCCTAATTTGCTGGGAAGTGGCGGTGCGGTCCCCTACGGCACTGCGTAGGATCCTACGGTCTTGGCGTGCATCCGTGCGTCGCTGCGGTCCGGTCCCAGGTCGACGGGCACGTGCACCTTCCGCCGACCACTGGCGACAACATCGATGTACCCTGGAGACCTCACGCCCCACGTGTTGAGCAATTTGGCGGTACGTCCACCCGGCCTCCCGCATGCCCACTATACGCCCTCGCTCAAAGTCCGTCAACTGCACATACGGTTCACGTCCACGCTGTCGCGGCATGCTACCAGTGTTAAAGACTGCGATGGAGCTCCGTAGGCCACGGCAAACTGGCTGACACTGACGGCGGCGGTGCACAAATGCTGCGCAGCTAGCGCCATTCGACGGCCAACACCGCGGTTCCTGGTGTGTCCGCTGTGCCGTGCGTGTGATCATTCCTTGTACAGCCCTCTCGCAGTGTCCGGAGCAAGTATGGTGGGTCTGACACACCGGTCTCAATGTGTTCTTTTTTCCATTTCCAGGAGTATATATATATATATATATATATATATATATATATATATATATATATATATATATATACAGAATCTAAGAACGATATTCTCTACCAACGCCGGGATTCGATTACTTGATGGAGAAATATCGATGGTAGATGCAGACGACCATTCAGATTTGGTACATCTTCGAAATATAGACAGGTCTTGATCTCAGAATTCTTTATTAACCGTTACGTTTTTCAAAATGTCATCATCAGACCGATGCTGCGGAATGACGTACACAATAAAATTAACGATGGCAAATATGTACTTAATAACGTAAGTATGCATCTTATTATTCCACACGCAAAAATTTCAATTAGTGGCGTACTTACGTACTGATCATGCGCTCCACATTATGGGTACAGTTAATTTAGCTTCGCATATTGAATACAGTTATAATAGTCGTACAGTACATTGTAGTTGACCTTTTGAAAGCTGAACGTTTGGGTTGTGTTACCATTTCGAAGGACAGTTTTGTTAGATATAGTTCTGCATTTTGATAATGTCATACATATTCGCATTACATTCCGTTTAACTACACGTCAAAACGGAGTCCATTAATTCCGAAATACTATGACCACTGTTTCAGCATTACAACTAAGTAGACATCAGTTGTTGTCAACTAATGATCCTAACTCCACATCCTCATCCACAATATGCCAAGATGTTTTTTGGTTGTCGTCACGAGTCTAGTTCAAGCTTAGCTGTTAGACACTCTAATATTATACCTTTACGGTTTTTAATATAAAGTGCAGAAAAAACGAAATTGTAATATTAGGCCGGCCGGTGTGTGGCCGAGCGGTTCTAGGCCTACAGTCGGAACCACGTGACCCCTACGGTCGCAGGGTCGAATCCTGCCTCGGGAATGCATGTGTGTGATGTCCTTAGTTAGGTTTAAGTAGTTCTAGGGGACTGATGACCTCAGATGTTAAGTCCCAGCGCTCAGAGCCATTTGAACCACTTTTCGTAATATTAGCTGGTATATTATGATGAAATTTTGAAACGCATAACGCTTAATAAAGACTTGTGCGATCGAGACGTTTCTATACCTCAAAGTTGTGCCAAGCCTGGGATTCGAACCCGGCTGTTCTGCTCATTAGACAGATGCTCTAACCACTACGCCACCCTGGCACAGTGGCTTCACGCGACTGTACGTGCTACCCTAACAAGCCTCCCTCATCGATTCAAATTCTCATTCACTCCACAGTCCACTAGGTTCAAATTTTCGTTCGTCGTTCTGTCTACGTATCTATTCTTTATTTTTATAAATTCGTAGGATTCCACTGTCGGTAGCATTGCGGATAAAATAATTTTGGGTATTTAGCTGCTTCGTTGTAAACTATTAAAACAGATAAACTGTCGACATGAAGAGGACTGTAGCATGTCGGTCGAAACGTCGGCGGTTTAGCTGCTTTAGTAGTTAACTATGACACGGTATTTATTTTACTTCTTCACAACATTTACGTTAAACACTTCAAAATACTCTACGATCGTTACGCCGACCTACGCGATTTTTTCACTGCTCAAAGCTCTATTTGAAGTTCTGAAAGCTTTTTCATGGTATCCGTCGCCTTTTCTTTCACAGCTTCAGCTGGCTCAAATCTCGTTGCAGAATTCACTTTAGATTACAGAAAAGACACACGTATTAAGATCTGGTAAGTAGGGTGGCTGTTCCAACACGGCAACCCATGCTTAACTAAAAACTACAGGATAACCAAAGAAGCATGGGTCAGCGCGTTGTTCTGATGCAGACTTGGTTTTTCGCAACTCATTTCGCTTTCTTTTCACTCGTTTATCAAACATAGGCGGGAATTCAAGATAATATTCCTTATTTTGACCTTCAGTTCGACATTCAGGCAAGAAAATCAAGGACATAATCCAACATATATCGAAAAACACGATCATCGTTACCCTGAACTACGATTTTGGCATTCGATCCTCCTTCAGTTTCATGAATTAGGTCTTTTCAGCGCGTTGGTTGGCGTTTGTTTCCGGATCATATGTGAAAAACCGTGACTCAGCACACGTTGTTACAGTTTCAAAACGTTTAGGGGCGATTTTGATGGTTTGTAAGAGTGTCACCAAAAATGTTCATTAGAGAGTCTTTTGGTTCATGCGTCAGATTCTTGAGCACTGTTTTTGAACAAACTTTCCTCATGTGAAAACGTTCACGCAAAATCTACTGAACCGTTTCTTTGGCGATTCTTAATTCCACAGATACTCAATCGATGGTCTTTTAGGACTAAATGTAGTTTTTCAGTGTCCGTTGTTGGCACTGACGCTCGCCCTGCGTATGACTCATCTTCTATTTCGTCTCGTCTCTTTTTCAACCGCGTAAAACAATTAAAAACTTTAGTGCGTGAAAGACATTCATCACGATACACTCGTTTCAACAAATAATGGCCGTTTCTGGCGGACTTTCCAAACTTCACTAAAAATTCCCCATAAATCCGTCGCTGTTTCAAAACAAACAGGATTTTTTTCGACGGGCTAAGGATGCACCGTCAGAGACAAACAAAGGATACAGCCCAACTGAGAGGTCGGCAAGTGAATAGGTAGTGGAAATTGTGAGGGAAGGTGTGACCCGGCATTGCAGCGTTTCATGTTGAGGCCTGCGCTGTTTGTTACAAAAGCAGTCTGGTCATGTTTTAGCTAGAACTCGTATTTAGAACTACATTTTCATCTTCGGGCTTCTCCCGCGTACCAATATGTCACGTATATTAAATGGACTTCCGCTTCTTTAGAAACATGTTGACAACACTAACGATTGTTTCGAGAAATAAAGGACTGTTGCTGTCAACTCTGATTCTCAGTTCTTTTTCACTATATAATTCCAGAGAGGATATTAAACATGATTATGGCACTGACCTGTCCCCCAGAGATATGCTGCAAAATTATTGCCTTATTGTAGTTCTCATTCTTGCGCCCTGGCTGGTATACTGAACAACACAAATAAGACGCAAATTGGGCACATACTTTTGAAGTATTCCACCTAAAGACAGAAAGGAAATATCAACACGTCGTCATCGAATATTTCTACATCTCATGCTTTCCTATCACACTCCAAGTAAGAAAGTATCTTTTTCCCAGAGTATTTTAATACAAATAATAAGTAATTTATGTACCATGTCTGCTCTAAATTACTCCAGGTATTCCTGAGTTACGATGTTACCCCCAACCTTTGGCGTAGGGGTTCTAGGGTGTCTTACGGTGGCAGTGATCTTCTACAGATAGCAACTGATAGGTGTGTCATGTTTCATAAAAATTCCTTCTCTGTTACGAGTAAGTATATAGATTATATATTGTTATAAGGGATCTAATGAACTTATAAGCACACTGAATTGCTAATACGTATAACACTACTCCTATCTGTGATAGGGTTTTATTTGAGAAAGAATTTTCTGAGAACGTACGTTTGGAGCACAGCATTGTATGGCAGTGAAACATAGACTGTGGGAAAACCGGAACAAAGAAGAATCTAATCATTTTAAATGTGGTGAATTTTGAAAATTAGGTGGACTGATAAAATAAGAAATAAGGAGATTTTTCTGAGAATTGAGAAGCAGAGTAATATATGAAAAACACTGACCAGAAGAATGGACATGGCGATAGGTCACATGTTAATTCCACAGGAAATAACTTCCATGGTACAAGAGGAAGCTGTAGGGGGTAAAAACTGTAATGGAAGACAGAAACTAGAATACAGCCAGGTAAATAATTTACGACGTAGATCGCAAGTGCTACTGTGAGGTGGATAGGTTAGCGGGGGAGATTAATTCGTGGTAGGTCACATCAAACCAGTCACGAGACAGATAAGTTAAGAAAACGAAAAGCGTTTGTAAGGGACTCAATTCGCCAACAGAGTCCACACGTTTTTTCAGGTATTTCAAATCCTGCTGAAGTGAGTCATTCGTTAAACGCCTAATTCGTCCACATTTGAATTTGTTATATTTTTTTAAAGAAATAGATCTACCATGTGCATAGGATAGCAGAGCTAATTTCATTTCGGTTACTTTATTTCACTGTCGACGCTTCTATGAATTACGAAACTGTGGCTGGAACTGAAGCATTTCTACGTTCCTGTTTAAAACGTCAATACGGTCCCGCCAATTCCCTCCTGAACGAATTTTATACAATTGAATTTATTTATTTAACTGACATTTCGTCATAGCTACAAGGCTACCCATCGTACAATAAAATCACCCTTGAAAAATATTTTACTGTTCTGTAAATTAATATACTTATAGAGACTGAGGCTGTTCCGCTTTTCTTTGAACTGTAAATGTCATAAAGGTAATACTAAATTTTTACAGTGTTTTATGCCTGCAGGGTGTACTGTTAATAGGCTGTACAATTATAGAGGAGAGTTTCGTGGAAAAGATTAGAATTTACATACCGCTAGTAGCCAAATTAAACATTTTTTTCCAGAAAGACCCTACAAAACAATATCTTTTAAACTAAAACTATGTAGACAATATCTAGAACAACGCGACGGCATAAATGAAACATGAAAATGCGCTCCTAGAAACCAAAATTAAGATCGAGCATGAAGTCTTTCTGAAATTAAAGAAATAATTTTTGATTTCTTAAGATAAAGTCTCCTGGGACATGATTACACCTCACCAGCAATTTGTCACATAATAAAATACATCATATTCATGATTATTCCAATGAGACCCATAGAATGAGAATGGAATTCTCCTCACGATGCTTCTCTCGACAAGGCAACGTCGTATGCGTCTATCTGCAGTGTGTGTATGGAATGTGCCGGCCGTTGTGACCGAGCAGTTCTAGGCACATCAGTCCGGAACCGCGCTGCTGCGGTTCGAATCCTGCCTGAATGTGTGCGATGTCCTTAGGTTAGTTAGGTTTAAGTAGTTTTAAGTCTAGGGGACTGATGTCCTCAGATGTTAAGTCCCATAGTGCTTAGAGCAATTTGAACCACTTGTATGGAATGTTTCGGGGAGTTGGGGGTAGGAGGAAGGAGATAAACGACTTAGAGAACTTTCCGGACTTGCTCCTACTCCGGCCGCAGTGGCCGAGCGGTTCTAAGCGCTCCAGCGTCGATCCGCGAGACCGCTACGGTCGCAGGTTCGAATCCTGCCTCGCGCATGGGTGTGTGTGATGTCCTTAGGTTATTTAGTTAATATCTGACCTCAGATATTAAGTTTCATAGTGCTCAGAGCCATTTTAACCATTTTGAACTTGCTCCTTATTACGTTGCGAAAATGTGATTCTATAGAAGTACTCAGGCTTGGTTACAGAGATGAGACATTGTGCAACTTTACAAGGGCACTGTAAAAATATCATTACCGTTATGACAAGAGAGGGTATTGACATGCTCAGTGTTTTAAGTGTTAACTCACACACGAACGCTCATTACTGTCACAAAGAGACCTTGATGGACGTTTCATGATCAAGCTTACGGTTACAAAATTCAATTAAGTGGTAAGTAAAACAATGCGGAGTTATACTGTCTGTTAAAATCCATTTATGAAGTTATTGTACCAATTATCTGTAAATTTGGCTAAAATAGCTTCATATTTGGGTTTGAAAATAGTGAATGTCAAATGAATCCTAATGTTCTGTTTTCTGGCACGGAGATAGGTGTTCCCTGGGTATTGGGCGAGCACGGCATAGCTGCGCTAATTCCATAGCGAGCCGCAGCGAGGCGAGTCGCGCATGCGCAGTGCGCTGGCTGGCCACAGCACGCAGGCCCGCGATTGCTAATATCTGTCGGCACACAATTAGCAATTCTAATAACTCGGCGGGCAGCCGGTATGCACGCGCGCAGCCGGCTCGCAAAACCTGCGCCGCGCATTGTCAGCTCAGCGGCGGAGCTCACGCAAGAAACTGCTCCAGCTGGAGTTAGGAACACACGTAATACGGAATAGCGTTATTCCCAACATCAAGAATAGACTGACTCTTTCTAGGAACGACACGTATCATTTCCAACTGTTACTCGACGGGATGTCATATTAGTCCTGGAATTTTAGCAAAAATCAGTGACGCTTAAAATGAGGATACATCGTCGCGTCGGCCTCTTCATGAGGAGTTGGACAGAGCACCAAATTAAAAGCGGATTCGTCCAAGGTACCAAGTGGTTCAAATGGCTCTAAGCAATATGGACCTAACTTCTGAGGTCTTCGGTCCCCTAGACTTAGAACTACTTAAACCTAACTAACCTAAAGACATCACACACATCCATGCCCGAGGCAGGATTCGAACCTGATACCGTAGCAGCAGCGCGGTTCCGGACTGAAGCGCCTAGAACCGTTCGGTCACAGCGGGCGGCTTCAAGCTACCGAATACAGTCTTAACCTCAGACTTTGTTTTTCTAATATACCAGAACAAGTAAGTAAGAAATAAGTTCAATATAACAATTTTGTACTTTGCCTCAGTTGCGTAGTTTCACGGCTATGCCCATTTTCGACGACTGAGGCAGCGTCAGATACTGTGACGCCGCTTTCTATAAACTTTCGCAGGTAAACATATATCTCCTGGTCAATCTGCAACTAACAAAGAATCCCTTAAGCGAGAAGTCGCCAGTTCATCTTTACTAAGGCTCATTTGAATGTGTTGCGTTTACAATTACAACAGGAAAAATATTAGTGATTCAGGATGTGCATCAGGAAGGCAACAGAAAAATGTTGCCCGGGAGGTGCAGACATCAACCTTCACAACATGGACATCGTCTATATTCAAGATACGCTCACAACAACCCAATAACTTGCACCATGAAATCGAATGAAAAATGGCGCACCTCAGTGATCACAAAGGTTCGCACCATCAAGATTGAAGGCGAACTGCTAGGGAGTTACAAGCCGTGTACGACGTCCAGCTAGGTCTCTATTCTTATAGAAATCATATTGGTGTAGAAGTCTTGGAAGTGATAGAAGGTGATGCATGCAACCGAATGCGGAAATGTCTGTCGTGGAGTTTATTGTGAAACTGACTATCCTTTAAGGCGTACTTGCAGACAGTATCATAATATATTTTATACGCATCGAAAAAGACATCCATAGGCCGAATTTGTACAGTGCTTCCAGGTGGTCTGAATTGCAATGTCCGACGCCTATCAGGAGGGAAAGTTCGCTCTAAATGAGTATGATTTTTATACGCAGACCAGGGATCAAGTAAGAGCTAAATATTCCGTACTGCGTTTGCAAGATCACCAACACGAAAAACGTGTCGCAGAACAATAAGTAACTTCCCAGCAAATTTACCACCCACATTAACAATCTGTCTAATTGTATATGAATGGGTTAAACCACTGATGGTAGTAGAACTTGATACAACTGTCTTGGTACCTCTGATTTCCAGGGCTCTTTCTATATGCATTTCCCTTCATATCTCAATTCATCGGAGTTAAAAACAAATTCCTTTCTGAACGACGAGATAAGTTTGTTTATCTCCTCCACAAATTTTCAGTCCGATTCCGCAGCCGTTGTACAACGTCAAGTGGACGCTCTGTTTGAAATTTCGTCATCTTACATCATTCAGTTCTGTACCACTGTTTGAAGTTATGCAACTATCCACTGCTTCTCTTGAAATCGCTGTAATCTATGACGCGTGCAGTTTGATGTGCATAACGTAGTACGTCATTATCATGCCAATCCTGTTAATTGTATCAGCATCCCTGAAATGCTTAAACAAAAGGGTTTGTAATCCAATTCTGTAGCACTGTTTGAAGTTATGCAACCATCATCTGCTTCCCTAGATATCGCTGTAATCTATGACGGGCGCAGTTTGATGCGCATAACGTAGGAGGTAACATTTCACTGGAGAGGGGATTTGTGGCTTCCTGTCTGACGAGGACGATGGACTGCATGAATCTACATCTTATTCAGTATCGCTTTCACATGTTAAGCTCATAACGTCGTCATTGCACTCCTCAAGTACATTGTCCTCACACTCGGGCCTATACGACACCAGACGTTCCACTGACTCATCTTGCAGAAACGCTAATATTTCATCTGCAACTTCTTTCCCACCAGGTGAAATTTCTTGTGTCCCTTCCTCACGAAATTTCAACTTCTGTAGCTGTTGTTGTAGATATAATGCAATATTTGCTTTGTTTATCGT
Organism: Schistocerca gregaria; assembly: GCF_023897955.1. NCBI lineage: Eukaryota > Metazoa > Arthropoda > Insecta > Orthoptera > Acrididae > Schistocerca > Schistocerca gregaria. Next base: position 306,518,090 of record NC_064924.1, on the reverse strand, counting down.
TGCCACTGCTGTGATTTGTATCAACACCGCTGACACTGCAGCCCTGCTGTGAATTTCTCATCGACTTCGCAGTTCAACTGTGCTCCATAACCTGGTGCTGTGCTCACCACTGGATGTCTGCAGTCCCGTCCCCCTGCTGACAGTAGCAGCCAACATTGTAGTTTCATGTTAAACAATACGTGAGGGGTCGAATGCCATAGACATCGATGGTCTTTTCCGACCTCACACTCGCGGGATTCCTTGTAGGGTAATAATAATCAGCCGTGTATTCAGGTGCAGCAGATTAGTGCAGACGTTATATCAGTTTAATTATGGAATTACAAGTTTGCACCAGAAGGATCAACATCAGCATTAGTAATTCTTTATTTTTTCACCACCGCTGCACTCACATTTGGCGATACAGGCCACGTCCAAAACTAGTTATCGGCAACCCAGGCTGTCAGTGCAGCTGAGACGGAAAAATAACCCAATAATAAAACTGAATATAGATGAGGATACTGTTGCCAACGCTACTATGGAATTCCAGAAATATGTGCCCTGTTAGGCGTTAGAGGATGTCCGTGCCCGTGGAGAAGAAGATACATCGAAGACCTGTGCCAGGAATAAATTCAGTCGTAATGGTTCGATACTGACCGGAAATGTTAGAAAATAATAACTAATAACCCAGATTATCAGTAAACTAAATAAATAATAAGGTTTAATCTATTTAGAAATCCTCCCACAGTACTGATGTCACATTTACTGTCCATGTGACGGTCACAGTTGGATCTGCAGTTTCCAACTCGAAATGAATCATCATCATTATCACTGTTCTGCCTAAAGGCAGGTTTTCACATGGTAGTTCTCCAGGCTGTTCGGTCTTCTGTCATCCTCTTCAGGTCTCCATAATTTCCCCTTCCATTTATGTTTTCTATCATCTTATATCTTCTTCTTCTTCTCACTCTTCTCCCACAAACCACAACCAATCCTTCCAAAGCATCTACTAGCAAGCACTCCCTTCTCAATGAATGTCCCAACCAGTTCTTTTTCCTTTCTCTTTCAACCTTCAGCAGACATCTTCTCTCACCAACCCTTTCCAATTCTCTTTCATTACTGTCTCTTTCCATCCAGCTTATTCTCTCCATTCTCCTCCACATCTCAAATGCTTCTAACCTGTTTTCATCCTCTCGTCTGAATGTACATGTTTCTGCCACACGCCAGACAAAACATTTGCCAAGCCTTTTCCTTTGTCCTTTATCTAATTTGCCACATAAGAGTCTCCTCTTTCTGTTGAATGCCTCCTTCGCTATGGCAATTCGAGTTTTCACCTCCAGGTGACACCTCAAGTCTTCAGTTATTGTGCTTCCGAGATATTTAAATTCTCTTACTTGGCTAATGGTATATTGTCCTATTTTAATATTGGACAGTCTGCGTCTTGTACTGATGACCATACACTTTGTTTTTGCTGTGTTTATTTGCATCCCATATTCCACACAAGCTTCATTCAGATCTTTTAGCATGTTATTGACTGTCCGCTCACTTTCTGCCACTAATACCATGTCATCAGCAAATCTTATACATTCTATTCTCTTTCCACCAATACATATTCCTCTTTTCCCATCTAAACTTTTCACAATAATCTCTTCAAGGTATACGTTAAACAACAGTGGGGAAAGGCAACAACCTTGTCTAACACATCGTCCATTGCTGCTTCCTTCTGACATTTCATTTCCAGTCCTTATCCTTACTTTCTGGTGTAAATATAGATTCTGTATCAGTCGTCTCTCTTTACTCTTCAAGATACTCATCAGCTTGTTCCACTGAACTCTGTCAAAAGCATTTTCTAAATCTATAAAAACAGTATAGATTTCTCTACCCTTTTCCATATATCTTTCCCCTATAGTTCTTAGCAGGCCAATAGCATCTCTTGTTCCTTTTTCTCTTCTAAATCCGAACTGCTCCTCTGCAATCCCTCTATCTAGCTTTCCATATAACCTTCTGTTCAACACTCTCAGCAAGACTTTAACTGCATGAGAAATTAGACTGATGGTCTGGTGCTCTTCACATTTTTTAGTATTTCTCTTTTTCTCTATTGGTATCATAATTGTTGCAGTGAAGTCCTCAGGCCATTCCCCTTTGTCATATATCTCGTTACAGAGGTAGATTATTTCATTTCTTGCCTTGTTTCCCAGGCTCTTCAACAGTTCTGCTGGCAAATTATTTATTCCACATGCCTTCCTATTCTTCATCTCCTTCAGTGCCTTTTCTACTTCTGCTTCCAACATGGTAAATCCCTTTCGATCTTCCAGCACATATTGCTCCTCTGCAACCTTAATTTCGCTTTGCATTTCATCCCCCTTATACAGACATCCAATATATTCTTGCCATCTGTTCAAAACCTCCAGTGGTTGTTTTGCTAGAGTACCATCCGCTCTTTCTATTTCCATGTTATTCCTCTTTCTTTTACGTTCAAAAACTATCCCACTAGCCAGTCTATACGTTATTTAATACTTTCCCTCTCTCTCCATTTTCTCTATTTCGTCGCATGTCTGTTTCATCCATTTTTCTCTTGCTTCTTCAGTTTCTCTCCTTAATTCATTATTCAGTTTCCTTTACCTCTTTTTGCCTTCTTCAGTTTCTACACTTTTCCACTTTCTGCGCTCTTTCATCTTTTTCAAAATGTTTTCTGTTATCCATACTTTCCTGGTGCTTTGGGATACTCTAATTCCTAGTACTTCTTTGGCACAGTCCATGAGTCCTTCCGTCGTTTTTATCCACTTGTCATTAACACTTTCATCAATACTACCTCTTTGCCATTTTTCCATAAATCTGTTCTCCAAATCTGATGCCTTTCCTACTTCTATGAGTCTTTCTATGTTTCGTCTTTCCTTTGCTTTACCTCTCCAGACTTTTTTTCAACTTCACTTGTATTTCTCCCATCACTAGGTTGTGATCTGAATTTATATCAACTTCTGGATATGCTTTAGCATTCTTCAAACAGTTCCTAAACCTTTTTTGTATCAGGATTTAGTGCAGCTGATATCTTTCCCTATTAAAATTTGATATCCATGTGTAACGTCTCCTTTTGTGGTGTTCAAATAATGTGTTACCCACTGCTAATGAATTTTCTTTACAGAAACTAATTAGTCGTTCACCTCTCTCATTTATTATTCCTAATCCAAATTTTCCTACTGTATCTTTTTCTCTTCCTTCACACACCACTGAATTCCAGTCCCCCATAATGCAGGCATTTCTATTTTCTTTCTAGATGAGTTCTTGTATTTTCTCATAATATTCTTCCACTTCCTCATTTCTATGTTGGCTGGTTGGCATATACCAAATCTTTTGAACTACCCTTCAGTCGTATTATCATCAGTCTTCCATCAATATATTGATGGAAACTGAAGTATTTTATAATAACTGACCATTGTTGATTCTACACTTTCATCTCCTTGATTTAAACAGTAAAATCTGATGGATACGGAGACCATGAGCAGTGCATCAGTTCCTCGTTGCATATTTGCACTGAACACAATATCACCTTCCAAGATCCAAGATGTAGTATTCAACCAGGAAAAACTCCTCTCCATGTAAGTGAGGACAGCCATCTAAAGTAATTTAACACATTTCTTTACGTTTTACTTTTAGATTAAGTAGAGCATACTGCGAATGTTAAAACTTTCAAATATGCTGTTACGCTATTAGCAGGCATTAGATGGCATTAGTGGTTCAACACTTTTCTTTCTATCAACTGTAAGTAAACACATTATCCAACAGTGCGGCAGTGATTACCCACATCTACTTGTATCCATCGCTATCCATTTATAATCTCACTTCATGGACACCTCCCACGCGCAAGGTGTCGAGGGGTCACGTGAACGACGACGGAGTGATTGTTCTGGGATTGGGAGTAGTGTCTAGTTGGAAAGAGAAATAAGAATCAGAAGTCCATGTCATAGTTTTAGATCATAAGGGAATGTGTACCAACCGCATATAAACAAATACGTAATCAGTGCCGTTTGTTGCTGTTCCAGTCTCTTCTGTACCTAAGGTCCATCACCGTTTCCTTTGGATCCCTACGTAATTCGGTGCTCTCCGATACACACGATCGAACAGCGAAAGAGTGGTACTCAAGCGTCAAATTTAGGTTACAATATCTCCGGATGTAATTAACATTTTACAATGCAGCAGTAATATTAGACGACTCGCCCTGTATATATAGGGTGTCCCAGCTATCTTGTCCACCCAAAATATCTCTGGAACAATAACAGCTATTGGAAAACGACTTTCACCCGTATCAATGTAGGGCTGTGGCCCATGAATGTACACATTTGGAAACATTCTAAAACGAAAGCATGTGTGTTTTTTAACACAAACTTATGTTTTTTAAATGGACCTCCTATATTTTTTCTTCAGCAATCCATAGCATGACAAAGCACATACACAATGGCGTTGATTGCATTGCAATATTCCCATTACATCCCGAGATATTATGACGCGAAGTTGACGCTTGAAACACTCGACATGCGCTGCTAGCGCACGTCCTGAGGCTCAGGCGTGAACCCCATGCTGCCCGTAATCGCGATGTGATTGACATGCGTAATCACACTTCCATACGTATCAAGAGGTCCGAAACGAATAATACGGTCTGCTGCCATCCTGCATTAACGTCGTACATTCCAGCAGGTATTTATCCCATAGGCTAGAGGTGATGTGGTTCTGTAACATATCTGTGTACCGCAACGTTAGTCAGAAAGTTAACTTCGCTTATGGTTAATCTGTTACTAAAAAGGTAATGCTGTTCAACGTTAAAACTTTACTTTACTGTAGATCTAGCGAAAGTGACAGTTAATCATTCACTCTTAATAGTAAAATTCATGTTGATGGTTTTAGTGAAACGAGCGAGTGGACTAAAAGTTTTACCGTTGTTTCGGTAAAAATGTTTTGAGTTGAGAAGTTCAGGTAGGACACAGAAGATGAATGTAAACATGTTTAACCAATTAGTTTTATTATCACACAATTATCAATGTTATGTTTATCTAATGCGTTAAATGACAAAATGTTGCAAAGAAATGTTTCTTAACATCACTGGGTAAAATTGCCATTTGTAGAAACTTCCACTGTGATACCAGCACTACATACTAAACATACCGTTCACATCTCATGCTCAAAGTGATGCCCATTGGCTTGCATACATAGGGTCACTCTGCGGATGAAGGATGCCCTACTTCGTGCTATTGTTTCCTCTTTGATGGCTGTACAAGCACCAATAATGCGTTGCTCCATGTCCTCTGGTGTTGTTGGTTCATGTAGGACAACAGAATCCTTCACTGCTCCTCAAAGAAAATAATCCAGCGGTGTAAGGTCCGGAGATTGGGCAGGCCACCTAACTGGGCCACCTCGTCCAGTCCACCTACCAGGGAACTTGCGGTTCAAAAGTCGTCCTGCTCGTAAGGCGTTATGTGCAGGGCATCCGTCATGCTCATACCACATGACCATTCTCTGGTTCAGAGGTACGGTGTCCAAAAGAACAGGAAGATTATGTCGTATAAATCTGGAGTATTGTCTGCCAAATTGGATGCCATTTATAAAGAAAGGTCCGATAATGATATCTTCAATAATCCCACACCAAACATTAACTTTCAACGGACGTTGATGCTCTACCTGACGGAGCCATTTTGGATTGCCTGCGGACCAATAATGCATATTCCTCATATTGACAATTCCTTTGTTGGAGAGTGATCCCTCGTCGGCAAGAGAACATCTGCAAAAAAATTGGTTTAGTCAGAAGTTTTTGCTGAGCCCACCGACAAAATGTTACCCTATTGCGGAAGTCATTTCCATGAAGATCCTGGTGTAAATGAACATGGTAAGGATGAAATTTATGACGTTTAAGAATACGCTGTGCACTTGATTTCGACACACCAACTTCACGTTCAATTTGACGAGTGCTGATTTGAGGATTCACAGCTATGGTAGCGAGCACAGCAACTTCAGCACGTTCATCTGTGCGTGTTCTACGACGATGTCAAGGTCTTGGATTTAAGCTTCCCGTTTCACTTAGACGAGATGTGAGACGACCAAACATCCGGCGCGAAGGCGGTGGCTTGTCAGGGAATCGTCTTCTGTACAGTCGTTCTGCCTGAACAGCATTTCGTCCACCTACAACAGGGTACAGTACAGGTATGTAGAGCAGACAGAAAACAGACATATTAACTTAATAATCATAATGTTAGCTAACAGTACTATCAACAAACAAGCAATCTCATATTTCCCGTCAAAGTGCACTCTCCATAGATCAGCAGCATTTCTACGATATCTTCATGTGTGTACATTATACTGTACAGTATAAGTTCCACAACACAACGTTTATTCACAATGTGTACTACCTCCGTGCCGTCACTAGATTACTCTGATCCACGACTCCACTGGCAAGCGGTGTACTGCATGCCAAAGCTACAACAAATGGGATGCTCGGAGGGTGGTGGAGTACAGGAGTTTGCATGAGTCGCAAATCATAAACAAGGCTAAGTGGTAACTGTGGCAGTAGTGGGAACTACGTTGGACACTTGACTAGGTAGAACCAGGCCCTGCGCGACAGGCACAATGGGTCATATAACGCATTAGATAAACCTTATTTTGGGGGTGCAGGATAAATAACACAACCTGACGGGTGTACACCGATCGGTACTGGTTCATATTGTGTACGTAGATACGTAAAACGTGCAAGAGGGGAACCATTATGAGCTTATGAGAGTTGATGGCAGCAGACCGTATTATTCGTGCCGTACCTCTTGATAAGTATGGAGGTGTGATTACACAGCGCTTGTCGGGTGTTTCAAGCGTCAACTTCCCGTTTCAATATCTCGGGATGTCATGGGAATATTGCAATGCAATCAACGCCATTGTGTATGTGCTTTGTAATGCTATGGATTGCTGAAAAAAATATAGGAGGTCCATTTAAAAAAACATAAGTTTGTGTTAAAAAACACACATGCTTTCGCTTTAGAATGTTTCCAAATATGTACATTCATGGGCCCCAGCCTTACATTGATACCGGGAAAGTCATTTTCCAATACTGAGAAATGATTAAAACTCAGTCAAATCTTTCTGTAGCGTCAGTCTTTTCTACTCATGCGCTGCAGGTTACAGATTACTTTGAGCACAGAAATCACATTAAACTTGTGAGAGATGTGGCCTACAACCTACAGGAATCGAAAGTTCCAGTTAATACGATATTAAGATACATAAACCACGTGAAACTAAGCATAAGACATACAAGTGCTGCTCTAATAAGCAGAAGAAAGAGGGCATACAGAGAGGAATGTAGCAGGGGTCTGTTCTCTCAGAACTCTGTATGATTAACCTAGATTTGTGGCAGGCTCCGTCAGTGGTCAAACGGCCTGTGTTTCACTGCCGCAACAAAGAATACATTTCGACAGCAGAATTTAACAGCGAAAGTGCGTCAATATAACGCGAAGCAGTTGTCTTCATTCCTTCAACAGCGAGTGAAACTGCCTATATAATGAACCAAACAGACAGTGCTTGTCTCCGAAGGGAAATAAGTAGTCAGAGGGTTATTACAGGCATCTAGCAGGAAGTTTATGCCTTGCATGAGTTTTTGAAGCAAATTGAAACTTCAGAAGACTTCATCATATTGTATATATCATTATCAACACAGTAAGACCGTTTTCAAACAGTTCATTAATGCAGCCACCATGCCCGTTTACACCAAAGTATGTTTGCTTCATACGCCACTCCTCTTGCGACACTAGCAGAAAAAATTCTGCATTATACATTAAATTTACTGAAGGTGCTGCAACTGACAAATGTCTGAAAATGTCAGATTCGTATACAGTAATGTGTTCAACACTACAAATTCAACAACTTATGAGATCAATTTTCGCTAGTCCTGCAGTACGGCATATACAATAATGTTTTTTTTTTCTAAATTAATAACAAAGAAAATCATCTTATTCAAGTGTGCACCATAACTGTGATTCACTGAATACTTTGAAACAGGCTGTGTAACTCACTTTAATTGAATTTTAATGTTAAATTTAAAAAACGGAATAAAATCACTACAAAATCAGCGGCTGAATAAAATGACACATCCGCTAATCTCATACACGCCACGGAAAAACATTTTCAGTTCGTTTGCACGATCGGTTGATTTTAAAAAAAATGTGTTCACTTTATAGTTGCAGTGAGAGGACTAAAGCAAGGCCTTTTGCGCTTAATAATTTTAAAAATTTTAAAATCTGTTTAGTTTCCACTAGCTAAAGGAGTGTTTGGGCGTATGGGAATCTGGCACACCGTTGCAGTAGAAGGGCGCGGCGAGTTCCGAGGGACTTTCTGTTCAATTCCAGTAGCGACAATTCTGGAGACTAGAAATCTACTCTGTAGGAATCAGCATGGGTTTCGAAAAAGACGGTCGTGTGAAAACCAGCTCGCGCTATTAGTCCACGAGACTCAGAGGGCCTTAGACACGGGTTCACAGGTAGATGCCGTGTTTCTTGACTTCCGCAAGGCGTTTGACACAGTTCCCCACAGTCGTTTAATGAACAAAGTAAGAGCATACGGACTATCAGATCAATTGTGTGATTGGATTGAGGAGTTCCTAGATAACAGAACGCAGCATGTCATTCTCAATGGAGAGAAGTCTTCCGAAGTAAGAGTGATATCAGGTGTGCCGCAGGGGAGTGTCATAGGACCGTTGCTATTCACAATATACATAAATGACCTGGTGGATGACATCGGAAGTTCACTGAGGCTTTTTGCAGATGATGCTGTGGTGTATCGAGAGGTTGCAACAATGGAAAATTGTACTGAAATGCAGGAGGATTTGCAGCGAATTGACGCATGGTGCACGGAATGGCAATTGAATCTCAATGTAAACAAGTGTAATGTGATGCGAATACATAGAAAGATAGGTCCCTTATCATTTAGCTACAAAATAGCAGGTCAGCAACTGGAAGCAGTTAATTCCATAAATTATCTGGGAGTACTCATTAGGAGTGATTTAAAATGGAATGATCATATAAAGTTGATCGTCGGTAAAGCAGATGCCAGACTGAGATTCATTGGAAGAATCCTAAGGAAATGCAATCCGACAACAAAGGAAGTAGGTTACAGTACGCTTGTTCGCCCAATGCTTGAATACTGCTCAGCAGTGTGGGATCCGCACCAGGTAGGGTTGATAGAAGAGATAGAGAAGATCCAACGGAGAGCAGCGCGCTTCGTTACAGGATCATTTAGTAATTGCGAAAGCGTTACGGAGATGATAGATAAACTCCAGTGGAAGACTCTGCAGGAGAGACGCTCAGTAGCTCGGTACGGGCTTTTGTTAAAGTTTCGAGAACATACCTTCACCGAAGAGTCAAGCAGTATATTGCTCCCTCCTACGTATATCTCGCGAAGAGACCATGAGGATAAAATCAGAGAGATTAGAGTCCACACAGAAGCATACCGACAATCCTTCTTTCCACGTACAATACGAGACTGGAATAGAAGGGAGAACCGATAGAGGTACTCAGGGTACCCTCCGCCACACACCGTCAGGTGGCTTGCGGAGTATGGATGTAGATGTAGATGTAGATGTCATATATGTCTTGGTTTGTGCTCTAACCTCTCTTAACTTATTCTCAAGATCTTTACACTAGGTACGTGGTGAAGGGAGCGGAATTGTTTCACAAAGTTTCTCGAATACTTGTGCTCTGACTTTGCCCGCATGAGGCTGGAAGAGCAACGTCACGTCTCTTCCAATTACTCTTTGGGCGTCTCCATTCCTGTCTCACATGTGCGGTAGTTAGTTCTCACGACCCCGTTAGCGAGTCTCTGGATATGACAGATGTCTGCAACCACGTCCACTTGAATAGTTTAAGAACGTAGCAGTACTGAGATAAATTGTCCCAGTCGATATATCAACTTCTTTAAGTGTTCTTGTGTCATAGGCCTTCGTAGTATTATGCCTTTCACACCATCTGGCAAACTCCAAAAGTTTAGGGCTAATCTTGTAATCCTATGCTGTCTCTTTCTCTTTGTTACTGGAATTATCTTCCATTTATCCATATTTAAATGAAGATGCCGTTTAGTGCACTAGGAGGCAGTATTCTCTAAATCGTTCTGTATTTCCTTACTATCATCCAGAGATGATTTCATTTTGCACACCACAGCATTGTCATGAATAATTTGCAGGTCCTGTCGATTCTATACGACTTTGAAATGATCGACGGAATTTATATCTAACTGATCGTTTATGTGCACAGAGAACAATAACAGGTCTAAAGCTTCTCTGTGGCACATCTAATTTTACTTCTACATCCCACTGTACTATCAGTTTGAAATTTACTCAATTATTCGCACATTTGTTCATTTGCCCCATCACAACGAAGTTTTGGTATCAGTCGACCATGGGGTATAGTGCCGAACACCTTTCAGATATCTAGTCAATTTCCTGATCAAGGCAACCTCCGTTGGGGAGGTACCGCGGATCGAAAAAGCATACTTTCACATGAATTGTTTCGGAGTCTACGTGCTCTCAGTGGACACAACGTCTACACGCATACAGAGTGTTCGGAAATTCCCGCTATAAACTTACAGGACTTGTAGGGGGGGAGCAAGTTTTGCTGCAGCCCTTTGAAAACATGTTTGCTCGGTAGGTAGGCAGCAGGGTAGTCTTGTAGTCGTGGTGGGGGTTGATTGCTTCTGATCGGCTGACGTCATTTGCTGTCTGTCCTACATCTCGGGCCTGGTTTTCATTCGCCTGTGAGTGTCATAGGAACGCGGCTGAGTACACGTTTGCAGAATACACTGACATGATCCTTTAGAACAGGGAAGTTGCAGGCAATGGAAGTGCTGCTCGTCGCCTTTATCAACATCGTTCTCTAATCTTCCGATTCGATCGAATACCTTTTTCGCCACAATTACGCAACGCCTTCATTAAGGGGTACCTGCATTGTCAGCAGGCGCAACTGTGGTGCTCCAAGGAGACGTTGCACACACGAATTGGGGGAGGCCATATTGCATCGCGTCGAAGAGAACGCATCGACTAGTACACGAGTAATTTATTTGGCTATTAATAAGTGGAATTGTGAAATAAGTGATGTACTGGGTCTTGTCTTATTTTCAAATGGTTGTACCCGGAAATGGTACTTTTCAGTTATGGGTACCAGTTTAAAATATTATCTACTCACCCTCCTCTACGATTCCTAGAAGGTATTAGCGGGAATTTCCGAACGCCCTATACATGCTGCCTTATGCAATTCAAAACGAAAATAGTTTAGAGAGCACACGTATCTTTCTTCAGGTTCAGACATCTAATTTACACATAACCATATAAGTTGTACACATAACCATATAAGTTGATGTTATGAACATTCACATGTTAGTACATGTAAACATCAGATTCCGAACTGATGTTGCCCTCATTCATTTCAGGGACTAAGCAGTCGACAGAAAGTAATTATATCTTATACACGACTTCTTTCCCTGGCTTCTAGGTTCTTTAGGGGGAGCGGTCTCATTAGACAAAGTTTTGATAAGAAAGTCATGTCCGAAAATGCATCGTTCGATTATACAATAAGTTTGAATATCGGATCCCTTGCAAATCTTCTGCTTCAAGTTCTCTGCTACTTGACGAAGGTCCTACTCGTGTAAGTACAAAAATATTGTGTCTACTGAGGTCGAAGTAGAGTGTGATTGTGAAGTTATCTGGACACGTTTAAAACTAGGAGAAATAAAGTTAATTGTGGGGTGTTATCACCGGCCACCAGGTTCCATTTTGACAGTTCTAGAATCATTCAAAGGGAGTCTACACTATGTATCGCAGAAGTACCCGGATCATGCTATATTAGTCGGAGGCGACTTCAACCTACCTAGTATAGACCAATAATGTCTATGGATTCATTACAGGTGGTACAGACAAGCCGCCGTGTGAATTACTTTTGAACACATTATGCGAAAATTGTCTTGAGCAGCTAAGTCGACAGCCAACGCGTAATGGAAATATTTTAGATCTGGTTCCCACGAACCGACCAGACCTCATCGACGGTGTCAGTGCTGGGACAGGGATTAGTGATCATGATGTTGTCATTAACACTATAGTCACGAAAGGTAAAAAGTCGGTCAAGAAGGCTAGAAGAGTATTCTTACTGTAAAGAGCAGATAAGCTGTTGTTGGCAACCTTCTTAGTAAATGAATCGATTTTATTTAGTTCCGGTACGATGGATGTGGAAGAATTATGGGCAAATTTTAAACACATTGTAAATCACGCATTGGACACGTATGTGCCGAAAAAGTGGGTTACGGACGAAAAAGACCCACCGTGGTTTAACAGCGCAAATCGTAGAATGCTGAGGAAGGAAAGACAGTTGCACTCGCGGTACAAGAATGATCGGGAGAATAAGGACCGGCAAAAGTTAGTAGAGGTTCGTGCTGCTGTAAAAAGAGCGATGCGCGAAGCATACAACCACTACCACCGTCATACCTTAGCAAAAGATCTTACTGAAAACCCAAGGAAATTCTGGTCTTACGTAAAATCGGTAAGCGGGTCGATGGCTTCCATCCAGTCACTCACTGATCAGTCTGGCCTGGCAACGGAAGACAGCAAACCGAAAGCTAAAATTTTAAATTTAGCATTTGAGAAATCTTTCAAACAAGAGGATCGTACAAACATACCGCCGTTTGAGTTTTGTACAGATTCCCGTCTGGAGGACATAGTGATAGAAATCCCTGGGGTTGTGAAGCAGCTGAATGGGTTGACAGTAAATAAATCGCCAGGTCCTTATGGGATTCCAGTTCGGTTTCACAGAGACTGCATTGGCTCCTTACTTGCATCTATTGCGAATCTCTTGCCCAACGTAACGTCCCGAGCGACCTGAAAAAAGCGCAGGTGACGCCTGTATATAAGAAGAGTAGAAGGACGGATCCTCAAAATTACAGACCAATATCCTTAACATCGGTTTCTTGCAGGATTCTCAAACATATTCTCAGTTCGAAAATAATTAATTTCCTTGAGACAGAGAAGTTCTTGTACATGCATCAGCGCGGCTTTAGAAAAGGATCGCTCCTGTGAAACGCAACTCGCAGATCAGGCTATTACAGAGGCATATAGGTTGTCATTTTTCCCTCGTTTTTTTGGGAGTGGAACAGCGAGAGAAGATGCTAGTTGTGGTAGGGGGTACCCTCCACCACGCACCATATGGTGGATTGAGGAGTATGTATGTAGATGTAGATTAAGTCGAGAGCGCGAGGGCTACAGTCTGCCCTTCTAATTGCGTATCCGTTGTTGTAGACCGTCGAAAATAGTACGTGACGTCATAATTACAACATGGACAGATTACGACGCTGTATTCTCAGTTTGTGTCCGTTTCATGAGGCGAGTGATTTGAAAGTGGTCCGGTCTTCGAACTTATTGTACAGCTAGAACAACTACTAATAAGTTACGTTTTCTCACGCTTCGCACAAACATCAGGAGATACAACAACTGCTATCGGGTTTGCAACCATTGTAACCGTGGTACAGCCTTTAAGTAGGAGCTTATGTTTTAACCGACTATAACATAAAACCTAAAGTGCGCAGAGTTGGTGTGGGCACAGAAAACGTCCTGAAACGTTATCGTATAAGTGGTAAAATGTCGAAGTCCATGCGACAGATTCATATTAGCCTTCCTCAGCTTTATAATTAGTATGAAAAGGCGAAAGAAAGGTTGGACGAGGATCTGAAGTATACTGGTAAGCCAAACATTAGGGCCTCCATCTTAATAATTTGTAGGTACACCGACATGATCCCTTTGAATGGCGAAGCTCACGGTAATGGAAGAGCTGCTCGTCAGCTTTATCAAGATCGTTCTACTAATCTTCCGATTCGATCGCATACCTTTTTCACCACCATTCTGCGAGGCATGAATTCGACAAATACTTGCTAGTCAAACAGTTAGTTACTTACATGTTTCGTATATCAGTTGAATAAAGCTTTTAGAGGATTTCTCTGGGTATGTGGTATCAGGTGGCTATGCTTAGATCATTCATTTCCCGTAAATTATGGGCGAGTGGCTTGTGGCGCGATTCTGGCAAGCAATATCGCCCCACATTTTTCCATCGGGTTCAGACTAGGCGTGGTCAAGACGCTGACGTGAGTTCACTATTATCCTCGTCAAACCACAGGATATCAGTTCTAGTCTTGACAAACGTGCGGTTATCCTGCTGGATGATGGTTTAGACTACAAGGAAGACAACATGCGTAAAGAGACGTAATTGGTCAGCCATAATGTTAACGTATCCATAGCCATCGACAGCCATCCATTGCCAGAATAATTCGCATGGAATCCCTCGTAGCATAATACTCCCTCTCAAAGACCTGTATGCGTGGGCGGTGCATGTTTAAACGACCATCGACCTGTCCAACCAGGCGACAGGTTACCTTTGATCCATATCCAATCTCTCTTTTCCAGTATCCACTGTACCCGCAAGTGACGATGTGCGAACACTCTGGGATCGCCTGCTGTAGACCCCGACGTTCGGCAGAGTGAGCTGTCGTCAGACTTACCGCAGACCGCAGCCTATCCCGCTTTGCAGAACGGGCAAGCCTCGTCACATTCTATGACAAGGCGTGGGCGTCCGGCATCTTGTCTTCTGCTCGTGTTTCCACTGTTCTTCAATCAGTTTACGCAGGCGCTCATGATAGCAGCAAGCATGAAGCTCCAACTTCGCCGTTCCTTAGATGCTTCTTCACAATCGCTAGGTCACAATAGTAAATTTTAAAGGACGACACAGGCGTATTTCATGCAGACTACATTCGATACACCACAATCAGTTAAATTCTAAATCAACTTATCCAGACGACGCCTAAAATTCAACAACAGTTTTCGTGACTGATCCTCACAGAGTGCCAGAAATGTGCTGATGTCATGGCTAAAAAACTCTATGCACCTTATATAACTTTTAGGCTTTCTTGAGTCATAACATTGACACATTTCTGACAACTTGTGACAAGTATTTATAGTAAATGTACTGTAAATTTTCAGTTTCACAAAGATGCTCATTTAGAATGAAACTGGTTGTGACATAATAAACATACCAGAGATACAGTTGTGGTGACATTTTCATTATGATGAGTATTAACGTGCTCTTTGCCAGACTCGATTTTGTAAGTGGATTCCACCCATGGTGGCCCATACTGCCGCCAGATTTATCCCATGGTCGTCTTTGCTTTTCTTTTACACATCCGTTATCATTTCGTATTGTTTCATGTCATCACTATATGAATCAGTAGAGAGTGTTATTGCAGTGCCTGTATTGGCCTGAATTAAGATGAAATGTTGCTTCCGACATCCATGGAAGTCGCTAGTAAAAGGCACTGCGGTAACTACAGCCGTTATGAATTTATTAAATGTAATCGCAGTTGCGAACATGGACAACCATCAGCTGTCGAATGGAATGCGACAGTGAAAATTTGTGCCCGACCGGGATTCGAAGGGAGACATTCTACTTGAAAGTCGCTTGCCCCGTGTCGGCGGATAAATACTATACTGCACGCATGCGTGTCCGAAAGGACATTGCATCGAATTTGGAAACACAGGCACTGCAATATCGTATTTATCTGCCGATACCGGGCAAACGACTTTCAAGTAAAATTCCTCCCCTGTACGGGAATATACGTAATGGATGCAAGCAAAATGGTAACGCGAACGCTAGTGATTAGCGGGAAATCCGGACTATTGTCCCGGCCCGACACGAATTTTCATTGACGTCATTCCTTTCTGCAGCTGATCATTGTCCATATCACTGTAATTGCATTTGCGATCACATTTAATTTAATTACTAGACAAATTACTCGAAGGCACCCCGCCTCCTTAGCCAAGGTCACTAACGCACGTCTATGCAGTTGCGCCAGAATCGGAGGTAAGCCGGTTCGTATCCTGCTCGTGAATGGAATTCTCACTGCCTGCATTTGGTAGGCAAGGAGGCGGGAGGTGATGGCATTAAGTTTATGGTCGGCAGTATTCGCGCCAAGGTCCTAGGTTACAATGGAAACGTCTCAGCAGCGTCTCATGAAGTGATGGCATGTGATACTGTTGACGCTGACCCGTCCGTCGATTAGGCACTTTAAGGTTGGCGACCTCTTTGTAGCAATTGGAGAGGAGTATGCTGCGTGCCTGCACTGGGACTCATCCCCTGCCTTCTCACATCATCATCGTCATCGTCGTACTACGCAAACACTGTACTACACTACTGGCCATTAGAATTGCTAAACCACGAAGATGACATGCTACAGATGCGAAATTTAACCGACAGGAAGAAGATGCTGTGATGTGCAAATGATTAGCTTTTCAGAGCATTCACAGAAGGTTTGCGCCGGTGGCGACACCTACAACTTGCTGGCATGAGGAAAGTTTCGAGCCGATATCTCATACACAAACAGCAGTTGACCGGCGTTGCCTGGCGAAACGTTGTTTTGATGCCGCGTGTAAGGAGGAGAAATGCGTACCATCACGTTTCCGACTTTGATAAAGGTCGGATTGTAGCCTACCGCGATTGCGCTTTATCGTTGGTCGAGATCCAATGACTGTTAACAGAATATGGAATCGGTGGGTTCAGGAAGGTAATACGGAACGACGTGCTGGATCCCAACGGCCTCGTATCTCTAGCAGTTGAGATGACAGGCATCTTATCTGCATGCCTGCAACGGATCGTGCAGCCACGTCTCGATCCCTGAGTCCACAGATCGGGACGTTTGCAGAACAACAACCAACACTTCGACGACGTTTGCAGCAGCATGGACTATCAGCTATGGTCGCATCCGTGTTTGGCGACATCGCGGTGAACGCACTTTGGAAGCGTGTATTCATTATCGCTATACTGGCGTATCACCCGGCGTGGTGGTATGGGGTGCCATTGGTTACACGTCATGGTCACCTCTTGTTCGCTTTGACGGCACTTTGAACAGTGGACGTTACATTTCAGATGTGTTACGACCCGTGGCTCTACCCTTCATTCGATCCCTGCGAAACCCTACAGTTCAGCAGGATAATGCACGACCGCATGTTGCAGGTCCTCTACGGGCCTTTGTAGATACAGAAAATGTTCGACTGCTGCCATGACCGACACATTCTGCAAATCTCTCATCAATTGAAAACGCCTGGTCAATGGTGGACGAGTAACTGGCTTGTCACAACACGCCAGTCGCTACTTGTGATGAACTGTGATATCGCGTTGAAGCTGCATGGGCAGCTGTACCTGTACACGCCATCCAAGCTCTGTTTGACTCAATGCCCAGGCGTATCAAGGCCCTTATTACGGCCAGAGGTGGTTGTACTGGGTACTGATTTCTCAGGATCTATGCACCCAAATTGCGTGGAAGTGTAATCACGTGTCAGATTTAGTATAATATATTTGTCCAATGATCTGCATTTCTTGTTGGTATAGCAAGTTTAATGGCCAGCAGTGTATATACGAATTCATTACACTCACTGTAACTCAAGAACTCTCAAATCTACTAGGGACACATGCGTGTGGAGGCAGAGCACACAGGTGCCTGAACGCACCCTCTGGGACATCCCAGCCAACAATGCCTTACGTCATTTACATTTTACTACACAATACAAAATGACGAGGAAGAGAAATATCGCGAAGAAAAGAGAATATTTGTGCTGTAGCAGAATGTAAGGAATCGTCCCTGTGACGAAATGCAGCAGAAAGCGAGGCGAATGAAAGCGGCCGCGCCTTGCCAGTAGCTTCTTGCCGGCGAACCGCTGGCTACGGATGCAGACGGTGGCTGCGCCATTGTGTCGCAGAGAAAAGCGTCGTAGGGAGAATACTGCGGCCGGAATGGGCGGCGCGGCGCGGCGGCCCGGACATCTGTTGCGGCGCGCGACGCCCTGCCCGTAATTCACGGCTGGCTGGGGAGGACGGCGCCCGGCGCCCGGCGCCCGGCGCCCGGCGCCAGGCGCGCGAGAAATCGGAAATCGACTGAGGGCGGCGGCGTGGGCGGCGCGCGAGAGAGCGGGCCCACCTGCCGGACACCCCGCCACGCCCACGCGCGCTGCCTGCGAGGGCGGCACTCGCCAAGAGGGCGGCAGGTGCTCCTCTAGCTACCGTGCGCTGTTGCGACTTGCATCCGACAGGCAACAGTCATTTCTCATACTCCAATCTAGGCTTCCCCTACAGGTTTTACCTTATGTACCTCACTAAGTACCATGGACGTAACTGTTTGATGTGTTACCACATGTAGTATCATCCTGTCCAATCATATGCGCGGAATTAGCCGGGCGGTCTAGGGCGCTGTAGTCATGGACTGTGCCGCTGGTCCCGGTGGAGGTTCGAGTCCTTAGATCAGATTAGTGTGGTGTGCGTACTGTAAGACCTTCGGTACACACACCATTAGATTATTCGACTTGTCGCTCTAACGAAGTAGGCGAGTGTCAGCAATATGGTTCAAATGGTTCAAATGGCTCTGAGCACTATGGGACCAAACTGCTGTGGTCATTGGTCCCCTAGAACTTAGAACTACTTAAACCTAACTAACCTTAGGACATCACACACATCCATGCCCGAGGCAGGATTCGAACCTGCGACCGTAGCAGTCGCACGGTTCCAGACTGCGCGCCTAAAACCGCGAGACCACTGCGGCCGGCCGTCAGCAATATGTCTCGTGGTCTTATAGTGGCGTGTTTATCTTCTGCCGTTAGGTCAGACGATAGAAATGCCACTTGCACGGTTAGAGTAGCAGATTGACGGTGATCAACTTTTAACAGATCTTGATTAATTTTCACACACATTTATTAAAATAATAAAAAGCATAGACACTATGTAACTTCATTCTGGATGCTGTTTACATTTGACAATCGGAAGTTCCTTTGGTCTTCGTACATTAATCTTATTCTCACATATCTGTTATACTTGACAAACTGTCTCTTCATTTATCTTAATGGCTATGTACAGGAACGTGGTAATCTCATTAGGTGCAGACTGAAACTTAACTATAGACTGGTACAGACTAATGTAGACTGGTACAGACAGATGCAGATAAATGCTGAGTAATGCAGACTAATTGGAGGTCTGTACACTCGTTATAATACCTCGAGCATTCAGGTATCGCTGCGCGAGTGTGATCCGCAAGGAGAAAAGGTTCTACGTTAGCAGCAATCTCATTGGCTGCGAGACATATTAATACGCGGATCGCCGGAAGCAGAATTTGGTCCGTCTCTAAGACAGCGCCATCTTGTAGTGCGGGGACGGACGAGCGCTGCGCCTGCACTGTTGTGCTTAGCGGGGCGCGCTCTAGTGTGAAAGTTGTGTACGCGCTGACTACAAGGAACTATGTACACAACAATTACATTATTTTCTCGTTCCATAGATCCATGCTGAGGAGATCCTCGTGGATGTGGAACATGTCCCTTGGGCATGGGTGTGTGTGTTTGTCCTTAGGATAATTTAGGTTAAGTAGTGTGTAAGCTCAGGGACTGATGACCTTAGCAGTTCAGTCCTATAAGGTTTCACATACATTTGGACATTTGTCCCACCATACGCACAAGGCTCACTCTTCCCGAAGGAATATTTGACTTTTGAATGACACATACAGGTAGGGTACAAGCATCTGGGTGTGGGAATCCTCGGGCCGGACTCATCAAATAACATTAAACAATTTCATTTACTATTACATGATTTTATTGATAACGCAGTACCGAACACTGTCAACTTGTATTTTATAACTAAGACTCGAGTCAGCAACAGCCACTGGTCTTTAAAATTTCACCGCAAATAAAAACCCAGCTATAAAGGTACAATCTCAACAACAACTGACAGCTTTTACAGGCTCACTAAGATGTAAAACAAACGGCTCTGAAGAACAGCGAAAGGCACCTAAAATCTCATTTGTTCAAAAGAAAACAAATACTTGTTACTTAAGCAACTTGGTGGCAGCCATAGTTGCTTACATGGAAGGATAGTGCATTTAATTAAACAACTTAAATACAGCAAAGGTCCATGAAAATTTGTGGTAAACAAGATATTGTCACGTATTACCGACTGATTTGAATCTACTTAAGCAACAGTTGATATGCCTGCTACAAAATATTGAAGAACAATAGTGTACGGCCAATGACCTAAGGTACTTTAGCTAAACCCGGCCAGCTTTTCTTAAACACTACAACAGTTGACAGTTTAAATGCAACCAAGCCGTTAAAAAAATTCTCTCAGCAGTCTGTTTCCGGTATATTACAATCAAAACATAACTTGAACACAAAATGTTTAGTTTAAAGTAATATTTTATACTATGAAACTTTTAAGAACTACCGAAGGCAAATTGTTTCATGGAAAGTTGTTTACGGTACCCAGCATCTGCCTAGTGATCCCTGAAGGATACAATATAATCAAGAACAATAGTTGGAATAAAATCCATTGTTCCTTTGCCAGCTTAACTTAGTACGCACAAATAATGGCTCGGAGCTCTACAACAAAAGAAACATATGTAAATACATACACCGTCGCATGGGAAACCAATCACCAAAATGCACACAACTTTCTGAGGAATGATAAACCCTTAAGAGAACGTGTTGCCTTCTGCTCACAATGAAACCCATACATTATACAGTGTATTATTCACAGTACATATATTCATACCTCACCTTGGTACATTAGCAGGCAGACATTGAAATGTAAACCCGCAAGGCAATATCACGCCTCAAACAGTACAATCAGTTAAGAATAACCTTCGAGGAATAGTCACGATCAGCATAATATAGCTCCAATTAAAATCATTAGAAACGGACGCTCACCATTTATCCGATCAGACTGAAAGAGTGAAGACAGCTGGCGGACGACGGTTCTCCGGTTACCTTTATGTGGGTTCCTGGCCACGTCGGTATCCCTGGGAACGAAGCTGCAGATGCCGCGGCCAAGGCTGCGGTCCTCCAGCCTCGGACAGCTTCTTGTTGCGTCCCTTCATCAGATTGTAGCAGGGTCATTTGTCGACACATTTCATCTCTGTGGGATGCCGATTGGACTACACTTACGGACAACAAGCTTCGGGCCTTGAAACCGCTTCCCACGGCTTGGACGACCTCTTCACGCCCTTCTCTGCGGGAGGAGGTCGTTTTGGCCCGGTTACGAATTGGACACTGCCGGTTCATCCATCGCCATCTGCTGATGGCTGCGCAAGCGCCGTTCTGCCCATGTGGGCAATTGCTCACGGTACGCCACATTTTAACGTCCCGTCCAAATTTTAATACACTGCCCGTTGATCTTGGCCTGCCATGTACTCTGGATGCCATTTTAGCGGATGACCCAGGAGCAGCTGCTTTCGTTCTTCGTTTTATCCACTTGACAAACCTGTCTAAGGACATTTGATTATGCTGTTTTTTAATCCTATGCCCGTTAATATGTCTTTTATACACTCCTGGAAATTGAAATAAGAACACCATGAATTCATTGTCCCAGGAAGGGGAAACTTTATTGACACATTCCTGGAGTCAGATACATCACATGATCACACTGACAGAACCACAGGCACATAGATACAGGCAACAGAGCATGCACAATGTCGGCACTAGTACAGTGTATATCCACCTTTCGCAGCAATGCAGGCTGCTATTCTCCCATGGAGACGATCGTAGAGATGCTGGATGTAGTCCTGTGGAACGGCTTGCCATGTCATTTCCACCTGGCGCCTCAGTTGGACCAGCGTTCGTGCTGGACGTGCAGACCGCGTGAGACGACGCTTCATCCAGTCCCAAACATGCTCAATGGGGGACAGATCCGGAGATCTTGCTGGCCAGGGTAGTTGACTTACACCTTCTAGAGCACGTTGGGTGGCACGGGATACATGCGGATGTGCATTGTCCTGTTGGAACAGCAAGTTCCCTTGCCGGTCTAGGTATGGTAGAACGATGGGTTCGATGACGGTTTGGATGTACCGTGCACTATTCAGTGTCCCCTCGACGATCACCACAGGTGTACGGCCAGTGTAGGAGATCGCTCTCCACCCCATGATGCCGGGTGTTGGCCCTGTGTGCCTAGGTCGTATGCAGTTCTGATTGTGGCGCTCACCTGCACGGCGCCAAACACGCATACGACCATCATTCGCACCAAGCCAGAAGCGACTCTCATCGCTGAAGACGACACGTCTCCATTCGTCCCTCCATTCACGCCTGTCGCGACACCACTGGAGGCGGGCTGCACGATGTTGGGACGTGAGCGGAAGACGGCCTATCGTTGTGCGGGACCGTACCCCAGCTTCATGGAGACGGTTGCGAATGGTCCTCGCCGATACCCCAGGAGCAACAGTGTCCGTAATTTGCTGGGAAGTGGCGGTGCGGTCCCCTACGGCACTGCGTAGGAGCCTACGGTCTTGGCGTGCATCCGTGCGTCGCTGCGGTCCGGTCCCAGGTCGACGGGCATGTGCACCTTCCGCCGACCACTGGCGACAACATCGATGTACTGTGGAGACCTCACGCCCCACGTGTTGAGCAATTCGGCGGTACGTCCACCCGGCCTCCCGCATGCTCACTATACGCCCTCGCTCAAAGTCCGTCAACTGCACATACGGTTCACGTCCACGCTGTCGCGGCATGCTACCAATGTTAAAGGCAGCGATGGAGCTCCGTATGCCACGGCAAACTGGCTGACACTGACGGCGGCGGTGCACAAATGCTGCCTAGCTAGCGCCATTCGACGGCCAACACCGCGGTTCCTGGTGTGTCCGCTGTGCCGTGCGTGTGATCATTGCTTGTACAGCCGTCTCGCAGTGTCCGGAGCAAGTATGGTGGGTCTGACACATCGGTGTTAATGTGTTCTTTTTTCCATTTCCAGGAGTGTAGTATTGTCCCTTTTAGTTGCTGTTTTAGCCTCGTGGCTCGCAGTGCATTCCTAACTTAGTCTGGGCGCTAATGACCATTGTAGTTGTGCGCCCTAAAACCACAGAATTAATTAAGTACCAGGTGGTGGCACTTACTGTCTGGTACGAGATCTTCCACGCCAGAAACAATACGCCGCGTTCTACTGTGCCGCTCGGATCCACCTGTAGCCGGATGCAAATTGTTGTCTGTTCATACCGGTCAACGTAAAAATTGGTGTGGCAGCGTTCACGTGGCCACGGCTGCTCTCAGATTTCACTGTCTGAGGTCTTCCACAAGCCAACTGTTTGCCTCCCATTCGCAATCACCCACCGAATTCAAACCAACTCTTGCCGTGGCGCGCTCCCTCTGACTACACCAAACAGAAGCGCACTGCCGTGCCACCGATATGGGTTGGTGCCGTATGGTTACGAACGTATCACTGCCTACAGGTGCGAAGGATAGAAGACACCTTTCCAATTAAGGATACTGAACTTTACCTTCCCGGTATCTGTCAGTCACAATAATAAGCATCCCGGGCTTAGAGAAACAACTGAAGGAGTGGAAAAACACGTAAGTCACCAGATCTGGATGGAATCGCAGTTCGCTTTTTCAAAGAGTGCTCTATAGCACTCGCCCCTCACTTAGTTTGCAGTTATCGTGAATCTCTCGCCCAACAAAAAGTCCCAAGCGAGTGGAAAATAACGCAAGTGACTCTTCTGTGTAAGAGGAGCAAAAGAACGGACCCTCAGAATTAGACAAATTTCCCTTACATCGGTTTGCTGCATATTCACAGTTTGAATATAATAAATTTTCTTAAGACGAGAAGAAAATCACGAATCTGCATGGTTTTAGAAAACATCGCTCGTGCGAAACTCTTATTCCCTTTTCTCACGTGATTTACTGCGAACTATGGATGAAGGGTAATAGAGAGATACCATATTAATAGATTTCCAGAAAGTGTTTTACACGGTGGCTCATTGCAGGGTGTTAAAGAAGGTACGAGGATATGGAAAGGGTTCACAGATACGTGAGTGCCTCGAAGACATCTTAAGTTGTTGAACCCAGTACGTTGTCCTCGACGGCCAGTGTTCGGGACAAGGGTATCGTTAGGAGTGCCTCAGGGAAGTGCGGTAGGACCGCTATTGTTGTCTATATGCATTAATGATTTGGCGGACATGGTGGGTAGCAATGCTGCGGTGTACGATAAGTACGGTAAGTTGAGTGACTCAAGAGGATAATGATGAGTTAGAGAAACTATTTAGTCGATGTGATGAATGGCTGCCTGCTATAAATGTAGAAACATGTACGTAAATGCGGGTGAGTAGGAAAAACAAACCCATAATGTTTGAATGCAGCATTAGTAGTGTACTGCTTCACGTAATAGCTTCGATTAAATATCTCACCGATGAACAGCAACGAGCGTGAGAGGACTGCAGTAGGAAAGGCAGGTTTATTGGGAGAATTCAAGTAAAGTATGGTCCATCTGTAAAAGAGACCGCATGTAGGGCGCTAATGTGACCTACGCTTGAGTACTGCTCGGGTGTTTGGGATTCGCATCAGGTCGGATTGAAGGAAGATATCGAAGCAATACAGGGATTTGTTACTGGTAGGTTGAAACAACACGAAAGTGAATGATGCTTCGGGAAGTCAAATCAAAATCCTTGGACGGAAGACGACGTTCTTTTCGATGAACACCATTGAGAAAATTTAAAGACTTCAAAAGAGTTCTGTGGCCTCCAACACACATTGCGCTTAAGGATCACGAAGATAAGATCTTAGAAATCAGGCTTCATGTGGAAGTGTATAGATAATAGTTTTTCCCTCGACCTGTCTGCGAGTGGAACAGGGAAGGAAATTACTACTAGTGGTACGGGATACTCACTGCCACACGCCGTAAGGTGGATCGCGGAGTATTGATGTAGATTTATATGTAAATCATGTCCTACAGCTATACTTTCTCAATATTTCCCCTTGTTTCTCATCCCGCCGATTTTGCCAAACACCTTATTTTTGCATCAGCGGGCCTAATTTTCGTCTTTGTCCTGTTGCAAGACAGTTCAAAGGATTCAACTGTCTGTGGTGTTGCAACAGTCCATTAATCGCTGTACAATGCTGTGCTCCAGTTGCAGAGTCTCAGTAATTTCTTCCTCAAGGGCGTCGTTTGATACGAGAAGTGTTCGTGTGTGCAGGAAAACCCAGCATCGTCTGTGCTACACTGCTTTTCACGCTCTCCTTGATTCGTTCGTCATATGTTAGTTTGCTTCCAAGGTAGCAGAATTCCTTCATTTATCCCAATTTTAGTGTTAAGTTTATCAATAATAGTACTCCTGACACTTATTATTTCTTGCGTCTTTCTCACATATTGTACGTTAGACGGTTCATTCCATTCAAAATTTCCTACAGATCTTCGATAATTTCACTGGTGAGAGCAATATCATCAACAAACTTGCCATTGCCCTTTTTTCACATTGAATTTTAATTCCCACTTCTGAGCTTTGTTTTTTATTTCCGCCATCGCTTCTTCCATTTATAGATTGAACATTAGGAGCGAAAGACTCCATTGCTGTTTTATATCCTTTCTAATCCGAGCCCTTCGTTCTTGGTCTTTCATTTTCCTTGTTCCTCTTCCTTCTGGTACATATTGTATATTACCCGTTTTTCTTTATACCATACACCTCTTTTCCTGAACCTTTAGAACATCTTTCACTGTTTTACATGCTCGAACGATTTTCTAGGCTGACAAATGCTATGTTTTAATTGCGACATCAGATTTCTGCTGCGACAATGAAACTTGGTATTAGAACTTCTCTAACATATAATGCGACACAAGTTTTCTAGCAGTGGGTGATTTTCCAAGAACTTGGTTGTAGAAGTCTGCGTTTTAGGTGTTCAGCATGCGTTTCACCTTAAAATTCATGACAACAGCATTTAGGAAACTCTTCCCGCTCAATGATTTCTTTCATCCGAAGAAAGAGGAAGAAGTCGCTGTGTGTCGTTTCGGCTTTTGCTTCGTAGCGTTGTTTTCCAATCAGAATTTGCCGTGTAACGTCGTTCGTGTTTTGAGGTCAGCGTTTTATTGATTGACAGTCGGCAGAGCTGAATGTTTCTTTTATTTATATTTTTAATGGAAAACATGTCATTCCGTGTATTACCTGGTTGCTGGGCCCAGCGACGGCGCAACTGCAAAAAAGCTGCGGGTGGGATGCAACCAGATGCCACAAAAAGTTGACTCTGAAACAGAGAACTTCATATATAATATGGCCTTATTTAACTGACACACTCCTTAACGCAACGCTGAAGATTTGACAGGTGGAAATACATGCTGTTCAGAAGTTCTCATTACAAGCTTTTAGGACATGAAGCGGAGGGAGATTATATAACACTTTCAATACGAAGCTGTGCCCAGAATCAACATCCAACGACGTTACAGAACGTCAAAGTTATAGGCGTCGGTGCCTGAAAATATGTGAGTACATGAAGACTCCGTGGTGATATTACAAAAACTTTTAACTACACACTTTCCCACACACACGCATTTAACGAATCGGTTATCTCACCCAAGCAACGTTCCAGTTGTCCCCGGTGAGGCAGTATCTTCTTCCGAACTCCTTCCTCCCCGCCCCTCGTCGCCAATGTTGACGATGTCCTTCATCAATTTTGATAGTTAGCTTTTAACCTTCGCTGTTGAGCGATTGCCGGCAGTTGTGGTCGAGCGCTTCTGGGCCCTTCAGTCCAGAACCGCACTTTTGCTGCGGTCGCAGGTTCGAATCCTGCCTCGGGCATTGATATGTGTGATGTCCTTAAGACAGTTAGTTTTAAGTAGCTCCACGTCTAGGGGACTGATGACCTCAGATGTTAAGTCCCGTAGTACTGAGGGCCATATGAATCTTTTTTTGCTGAGCTTTTGGCAGGGATACTCCATCCCATACAGGCCGCTTGGACTGGCTCCTGTGCCTCACTCACCGTTGTGAGGACCCCATTAGCAAACCAGCACCTGTACTTCCATCAGTTGTCTTAAAAGTCTCTGTTCAGATATGATACTGTGATCACTGTCTCCCCTGATGGGTCGGACGCAACTCAGCTCCTCTTTCCTGAGTAATTGATGGTTAAGCACTGGCCGAATACCCATTCTGAAACATAAAGCTTCACCGAAGTATTCCAGACACGTTCAACAAAGCTGTCCAGCCACGACCTACACAGGCTGTCTTGAAAGCTTCTACTTTCTCAATACATCTTACCCACTTCACAGACTTCACACACGCTCTCCTGTATGTCTCGAAGGGCCATCACTTCAAAAGGGAACTACACAGCGGAATACATGCTTAGCGACAGCCTAGGAGAACTGTTTGTTTGGCAGCGGTGTGTTCTCAATTTTCAGATTTCATACCAGATTAAATGTGTGTATCGGGCCAATAATCGAGCCGAGAACCGTGACTTTTGCGAAAAATGATCGACAAAGATACCCAAATTAGACTGAAATTTACTGTCTGACAAAAGAATTGAAGCACACAGAAGTTCAGGAGGAAACAAAATGAAATATAGCGGGTTGAAAAAGTATCTCACGCGAGACACAGCTGGCCCTCTTTGATGATATACAACAGGCTCTAGATACCGGCTCCCTGGTTGATGCCATATTTCTCGACTTTCGAAAGGCTTTCGATTCAGGTCCGCACTGTCGTTTGCTCCAAAAATTGCGGTCTTACGGGCTATCCGATAACATATGTGGTCGGATAAATAGTTTTCTGAACGCGGGGACCTCAATAGAAACAAGCGTAACTTCAGCTGTGCTCCAGGACAGCGTAATAGGTCCGCTGCTTTTTACGATTTACGTAAACGATCTGGTTGATGGTATTGACTTCGGCATTAGACTATTTGCCGATGATACTGTAGTGTACAGGAAAGTAGTATCACACAAAATTTGTGAACAAATCAATGAGGATTTCCAAAAGTTAATGCGTGGTATAGTGACTGTCAGTTATCTCTCAATGCTAGTAAGTGTAACCTACTGCGGATAACAAGGCGAAAATTCCCATTAATGTAGGAGTACAACGTAAATGCCGAGTCTTTGGAAGCGGTAACATCCGTCAAGTATCTCGGTGTGACTATCCGAAATGATCTCAAATGGAATGACCAGACTACACAAGTAACGGGAAAGGCGAACTCTAGATTGCGGTTTATTGGTAGAATCCTGAATCGATGCAGTCCTTCAAGAAAGGAAACAGCTTAGTTCGTCCAGGCTTATTGTTCGTCTGTGTGGGACTCTTATCAGTTGGGTCAGATTCAAGTTATTGAGAAGGTCCAAAGGAGAGCGGCAGGATTCGTGACTGGTACATTTAACCATCGCGAGAGCGTTACAAATCTCATAGAAAGTTTGAAGTGAGACACACTGGCAGACAGACGGAAGGAGCCGCTCACTAAATTCCGAAATCCGGTCTTCACCGAGGATGTAGAGCATATATTACTACCACCAACTTTCAAAGCACGCAATGATCACCATTCAAAGACAAGGAAAATTAGAGGTCGTACTGACGCGTTCAGACAGCCGTTTTTCCCTCGCATGATCAGCGAGTGGAACAGAGGAGGGGAGGGGGGGAGGGGGAATGGAGGAATGTGAATATGGCGCAAATTGTGCCCTCCGCCACACATCGCTTGGTGGCTAACGGAGTCTATATGTAGATGGATTTCAGTGATAACAGAACCGAGTGAAATTTACAGAGAACTAGGCAGTAAAGCTGTGGCCTGGGGGGCGTTAGTCGTGCTTGGGTAGCTCAGTTGGTAGAGCAGTTGCCGCCAAAGGCAATGGTCCCGAGTTCGAGTCTCGGTCCGGCACACAGTTTCAATCTGCCAGGAAGCTTCATGTCAGCGGAAACTCCGCTGAAGAGTGAAAATCTCATTCTGGAAACTTGGCAGTAGTTACCCTTTGTATGATGTTGCATCACTTGGGTTCTGGATGAATACACTGAACCGGTTGAGAAGGGTGTCACAAATCGATCGCATTCTTTCCTGACGCAGGCTGGCGTAAGACTGTTGTACTTGAAATTCTCGATACCCTCAGTGAGAGAGAGAGAGTTGGCTTCCGAGCAGGTCATACACAAGTTTTATCGCCGACAGATCTGTACCTCTTGCTGGCAGACTCGTTATAGAGAAACGTGCCATGCGTGGTCGAGCGTGATTCTGTTTAAAAATGACACCACAAAACTGTCACATGAGAAGAAACACATGAGGACGTAGAATATCCATGACGTACCCTTGTGGTGTTAGAGACTCTCAATCACTACCTTCCGTGACCTCACTTCACTACCATGGGTCAATACAAATAAAGTGGTTTAAGGACAGATGATTTATCGGCGGGCGTTATACAGAATTTATAGGACAGAGGACAGACATATACACTCTATAAACTGAAACGTTTTGTGTAATAGCAGAGCGAAAGGTAAGAATCACTCATCCGATAAGAAATTTATCATTGATGACTACTGAGAATGTGTAATAAATGATGTTTGTACGTCAACTGTTCAGTATATGTAATTCGATGCTAGTTAAACACGTGTCCAATGTAATGCACTACAAATTGGCGTTGAAAGCAAGAGTTAAAGAACGCTTTGTACTCAACCATTAATCGAGCTCCATAGCATGGGGTAGTTTTCGAGATAGCTAGTGAGCAGATGTGCGCGATTTAAAATTGATTTACTGGTATGACACTGGTCGTAGTTGTACTTCAATTCGTAACCTACATGTTGCAGACATAAAAAAGATTTAAACTGAAATTGTAAGCTACATGTTATAATAATATAATGTACTGAAATTGGAAATAAGGTATAAGATGTATAAAAAATGCAAACTTTTTTAAGTTTCCCATGCTGATAGATGAGAAGGAGCGATCGGTTTTACTTGGGGAAAAAAAACTTTCTACAGCCAAGATCGCATAAATACTTACTTTTTTTTCGACGGACCTTACGTTCATCTTCAAAAACGTTTGTTCTAAAAAGAGTTCATTGTGTGTTGGAGCCTCACGTGTAGTTGTCTTATTAGCTGGTAAAATGTAGCATATCATGCAAAGATTTGTCTCAAATACAAGGCTATTCAGAAAAGGAGGAAAAACGTTTACAATCAAAGAGCACCTTGTGTGCTATCGCGTGTCCCTATGTGACTTTAACAGTCATCCGTGAGAGCTACATGTATGGACATGGCAATGTGCAGAAGCTGCTTTTGGATTGTAAACATTTTACGTCTGCAAAACCTTTGCGTAATGTCCTACATTTTACCAGTTAATAAGACAAATTGGCTTATGGTTCCAACTCATAATTAACGCATTTTGCTGCAAACGTATTTGAAGACCAGAAGATGACAGCAACGTCTGTCGAAAGCTGTTGTCAAAAATAAATAATTATTTATGCAACCTTGGATATAGAACGCTTTTTACCAAAAATGCAAATATAACGACCTCAAAATGTAACATACTGACTATCGATGTGTTATGAAAATTTAATTGTGGCCTATTGGTTGTAGATACCACGTGATGTTCTGTAATATATTGGCACCATATTTCCGTGCTTTTCGTGTGAGCAATGGCCACACGGCAGTCAGAATATTCCAACTGCTTCACATATGGGCACAAGTAGGTAATTTTGTTGTGTGGCGTATTTCTTGAAGGACACCTTTACAACAGACTGCTTTGTGCACTGTACAAGGTCTTGTCTGTGTGAATATAAGCAAACTATATACCATCAAATGTACATGGTGGACAATTAAGTATCTTTCATTACCACTGGACGTGAACGATGTATGTCCTCTCGCCCATTCTTGCAATAAATCTTTGATTGTCATGAAGAAGTTATGTAACTTATGGAGGAGTTAAGATGTGATAAGATGAGCCGATACAGCAGTACAATATTAAGCTGTTGTTAGGACAGCTAAATATGTCGAACACAGTTGGCTTAGAAAGTATTTGATTGGCTTGTTTCCTAGAAATGGATGGTGTTTAGGAAACGTGCGGAGGGAGGGCAGAGTGAGAGAGGGACGAGAAGGAGGAAGGGGAAGCGAGGGGTGGAAGAAAGGACGGAGGTAGGGCGTTGTGTAATGTGTTATCCCTACTCCTGCCAGTAGGCAACCACACTCTAACCACAAGTTGGAATAGGAATACACGAAAGTGATTTTGATTCACCATATTAACTTGCAAAGTACAACTGTAGAGACAGATACAGAATGTAATATGGTTTACTCCTGTGAACAGTGCATTTGACTAATTCTCGTACTTTCTTTTATAATGTTCCACGTTGTCAATCATTATAATAGAAAATTTATTTTTACAGTCATTATATTTTAAAGTTAATATGTTTGAAAATCATTATCCCCAAAGACACATATGCACTTTGTGTGGTACAGATATCTTAAAATCATTGAAAACAGTTATCGATAGACCTTATTAAATTCAGTGGTGTTAGTTGCCCTTTAATGATGGAGTGATCAGAATGCAAAACTGGAATTTTACGCCATATTGTACCCTGTTCATGTATCTCTTCTCCCACAAAAATTCATTTGTGCTGTCTGAAAACTGAGGAAATTTATCCTTCACACCAGCGCACATTTCACGAGAAACTACTAGCTAGTTCAAATATTGTTTTAATCAAATAAATTTTCACACTCAGATCCTAGAGATCGTAGAAATTTAAATCCCCTTCAGAAAGTTTACTCCTGCTGCCTGCAATCACAATTAATTGACAACAAGTCAATTAGTCATAACGAGACACTTGAAGATTATTAGTGTGAAAAATGAGTCTCATTAAATCTTGTGGCGCTAGCGACTTGTTAGTTACGTTTCCACATTTCTGTATTTAATTGGTCAGTTATGTGCGAATTATCGTTGTATACAATGAGAACGACATAATTTATTGTAAATCAGTAATCGTCTTTTTTATATAAGTGAACGTTTGAAATTTTATGAAACACCGTCCCGTCATTAGAGTTAAATATCTGACGAAACTAGAGAGAAAATGTTTGTAGATGGCACGTGAAGAGACAGATTGAGAACAGGGACGCATTTCTCAAAACCTCATCCAATGACGCCACACATCAACAAAAATATAATACTCTTCACCACTGGATACCAATCGAGATCTGCAACAACAAACGCTTCAACAATTCGACAAGTTTACATAATTTAAAGGGGAGTAACATAAATGCAAATTAAATAGAGTCAATATCAAATGCTTCCTACGCCAGGCAAATGTGTACTAGAGAAGATTAAACAAGCATTAACATCAGGAAAACAAACAACACTACATGAAATGTCTTGTTTCTATTATACTTTTCTCTAGGTACCATAGACGCATTTCCCTGGGTATAGAGGGAGCATCTTCACGTGCTACATTTATCTCTGTAGCAAGTGTTTACCAACAGGCATGGTTAAAGACACTTGACACATACGCTTTACAGATGTATGCGTATAGTGCAGGCCAGTATATTCAGCCCAGGCGATGGCTGAGTTGGCAGGCAGATACTCAGACTTCGGAAATATCTTTGGGAGAGGTTTCCAGACAAGGTCAGGAGAATGTACGTTGATTATGCTCCCAAAACCAGTTTATCGCATTTTGTGAGTACATTTTAGCAGATTATTCGTTGTCTTTCTTCTGCTTTTCTGTTACACTTCCCCCTCCACGTAAACGACCTTCCTTGTAATTGCGAAGAGTTGCTTTGAACGTGTTCACTATGCACCGTGAGTTCGACTTGACAAGAATTCGTTAGAATGGAACAGTATTCTGAAAGTCATCCAAGTATTTTATAAACCATTTAATTTCCAAACAAACTACAGTTCCCAAGTGTCCCCTTTACTTTGGCCACCATCACTCATTTTTCTACTGAAATATCAAAATTCATCTACCATTTTTTTATTTCCTAATCAAATTCTCTTTTATTTAATTTGATTACGTTTCACTACCCTTGTTTAAGTTTTTCTGATGTTCTCACTATTACCTCTTTTCGAGGCTCTATCCATTCTGCTCTTCAAAAAATGGTTCAAATGGCTCTGAGCTCTATGGGACTTAACTTCTGAGGTTATCAGTCCCCTAAAACTTAGAACTACATAAATCTAACTGACCTAAGGACGTCACACACATCCACGCCAGAGACAGGATTCGAACCTGCGACCGTAGCTGTCGCGCGGTTCCAGACTGTAGCGC
The DNA here is from genome assembly GCF_023897955.1 of Schistocerca gregaria. NCBI lineage: Eukaryota > Metazoa > Arthropoda > Insecta > Orthoptera > Acrididae > Schistocerca > Schistocerca gregaria. The sequence continues at coordinate 306,485,099 of NC_064924.1, read as the reverse complement.
CTAGAACCGCTCGGCCACACCGGCCGGCTTCTGCTCTTCCAAGTCCTTTGCCGTCTACGACAGAATTACAGTGTCAGTGACAAACCTGAGCGTTACATTCCTTGTTTCTGATCTTTAATTCACATTCCAAATTTCTGTTTTGTTTCCTTTACTATTTGTTCTGTCTACAAGTCGAGTAACATTGGAAAGAGGATACAATCCTGTCTCACACCCTTTTCAACCATTGCTTCGTTGTCGCGCCCTGCGACTCTTTTCAACTGTAGTCTGATTTCGGTACAAGTAGTAAATAAATTTCGAGCCTTGTACTTCTTCCTGTTACTTACATAAGTGACAAGAAATAAGTATTTCTATTTTCAGAATAAATATTTTCTTTTCTGTTTTAATTAGTTTATCAGATACCCCAGTAAAAACCTTTACCATGCTTCTTTGATTCATCACATCCTGTATTTCTCAAAAAAGTATATTTCCTCCGTCTTTTCTCTGGTTTTGCATATTTTCTTCAATTACATAATTTCTGGAACGAGATGGCTGAAATTCAACAAGATATACGAGCATTGTGAAATGCGCTCCCTCTCGAATATAAACTAAGAAATAAATAATTATTGAAGGTAGAAGAGGGGTATTGGGCAATACCTTCTGTTGTTAGCCAATTTATAATGGATCGGTAACGAAATTGGCAGATCAGGACAGTATAAATGTTTGTCAGATATTACTGTCATGATGGATAGGTTGCATCTGGATATTACCTTGCAAGGCAAATAGGTTACCTGATGAGGAAGGCAGCATTGTCTTATTTATGCCCTAGGAGAAGGGATGGGATATACGAGTCATTCTAACTTGCGTCAGGCCATTCTCCACTACTCCTGGAAGTGGTGTGCTAACACACACTGCATGTTTGTGCAGTTTGTCAATGGAATAAACAGGAGAAGGCTAGGGTTCCTTAATTAATGCGAAAAATGGCTCTGAGCACTATGGGACTTAACATCTATGGTCATCAGTCCCCTAGAACTTAGAACTGCTTAAACCTAACTAACCTAAGGACATCAGACAACACCCAGTCATCACGAATTAATGCGAAAAGTTCGGTTTCCTTATCACTAAGTATTTATCTTTATTTCTACATGAGACACAGCTGTACTTCAGTTAAAGCCATAGATAAGAAGCGAACGCAACAACGCAACGTTGAGCAGTGGTATTGTTTGACAATACTCTTGGGACACGGTCACTGTGCAACATTTGTTCACACTGTAGTGTGCATAAATCTACGGTTCGTCTAACCGCTTTAATTCCGACGCTTACTTTTTACAAAAGAATCTAATGTACGAGTAGTATGCTGGTTTTATAAGTATTTCGTCCGACCCATAATGACTCGTTCATTGTGGCACCTTTTAAAGTCAAATCCCGTCGATGGAACAGTTGTTTCTCAGAGTTTCTATGCTAGTCAGGAAGTCCAGTACTGTGTGACAAAAACTGTGAAGCCTGTTCATTATATTTCAAAAATTGTTGTCTATTAACACAGACTATATCAAAGAAATATTCATCCTGTGAATTTTACCTATTATCGTTTAGGGCACATATTTGATTTCTCACCCGTTCGGCATCGCCTCGCCCCCCTCCCATAATCTGCGCATCATTGGCTTAGTTTGCACCCACCCAAAGATATGAACACATACTTACGTGGTGGCGCTGGAGGGGCAGGCACGCCGCTTCGAAGATTGGTGGTGGAAAATTGTTGTTGCCAGTATTTGACCAGAAAGGGAGGCATAGGTTATGGCGCTCCTGATCAAAGGTCTTAAACTCTTTGTACCAACGGCCTAGATTAAATTTCGAATCTCTCCACATTGTCTATGAAGTGAGGGTATGTACCGTTGTTGATGGTGATCCATCTGTCGAATGGGGACGTTGAGGTCAGCGGCCCCTATGGTGCTCTTCAAGAGAAGGAGACAACGTGCCGGCAACCTATAAAAAGACAAACACAACACTACACTGTACAAGCAATCATGACAGTCTTTCTCACAACTAAGTCACACACATTTGACACGCCATTACTGAACCGAGGAAGACAACGACAAACCACCTCCATTAGGACGTTGCCGAGAAGAGCGATACAGGATTCATATATCGGCTGCCCAACGCACATTCCCTGAGTATGGAACAACTTTCATTTATTTAACATTTGCTTACATCTTCGGCCACTACCTCCGTGAGCACTATCACACCTCTGTCGTTCTCATTGACAGTAAAATTAATGTTAAGCTAAGTTTTAGCCGAAGGTCCTGCCGCAATGATAATATCTGTTCCCGCCAGATCATCGAAGCTAAGCGCTGTCGGTCTCGGCTAGCACTTGGATGAGTGACTGTCCGGTCTGCCGATCGCTGTTAGAAAGCGGGTAGCACTCAGTCGTTGCGAGGCAAACTGCGGAGCTACTTGACTGTGAAGCAGCGGTTCCGGTCTCGTAAACCGACGAAGGATCTAGAGAGTGATGTTCTGACCACATGCCCCTCCTTGCTTACATCCAGAAACGCCTGTGGGCTGAGGATGACACGGCCGCCTGTCGGTACCTTTGGGCCTTCATGGCCGGAGTTAATTTTTTTTTTCGTAAGTTGTTGCAGCTTCCGTGATGACCTTTCGCTCCTGCTGTGCAAAGTAAGAGCTCGCGGTACTTACACCTGGGACCACTTCACCTTGCCAAGTAAGAGCTGTTTGTATTCCTCGCGCACGGTGGCGTCGTATTTACTTCGTTGATGGCGGAACGGCACAAATCTGGAAGGTTATAATCATCACCTCTATTGAAACTACATTCGCTCTTAAACATCCTGAGCCGTGGTAAAAATTGCTCTTTTAAGGAGCGCTCCACAGCGCGTATTGTGAAGCAGACGCCCTCCGTTTCTGGCGGTGGCGCCGCTGTGGCAATCGCTGTTTTGGTGTCTCCCTCTGGTGGGAAAGGTTGCGTTTCACGTGCATTTAAAGGGCGCGATGAGTTCGCCAGGAAGTCAGTCTGGGTCAGTGAGTCAGTCTTGGGCTGTCACTCGGTCAGTCTGGGTCAGTCACTCGTCACCAGTTCCTGGTTTGTCTCTCACCCGCATTTGTGCGGCAGTTAGTGTCCGTCTGTCGTCCGGAGTGCTGGTATGTCTGTTGTTCGGATCAACCTTTAAGGCCGACAAAATGAGAGTCTTTCCACTCCGCCAGTAAGAGAACTCTGCCAGTGGTTGCCCGGTCGGGGCTTAGTTCCTGCATCTGAGTCTGCGCGTTAGGCCGCCAGTCTGCTCGAGTTTGCTCAGGCAATGGTTATTGGCGGTTGGATCGATCGGTTGGTCGGTCGCGCACTGACACACAAGATGACTTGTCCGTTTTGAGCGTCGGCGCATGTGAGGTCGCCACGTGAGTCCAGTGGGCCGCTCCGTATAGCGAGGGGTAGTGGCTTTGCGACTCTGAAATTTGACAGTTTTCAAATAACTGGGAATAACAAAAATTTCTGAAGAAGTTTCCAGAGGAAGCGTCGAAACGGCATTTGTCCAAGATGAAACTGAAGAGGAAGACGATGTGGTCTAACAGTCCACAACATTTTATCCTCAACGACACGACCATGAAAGCCTGTAGACATACACAAAAACTTTACTGTCGGGCTATCGTTCATACCTCCGATTCTGAAAGTAGGTGTCGACATTGAAACTGTTTGTCTGAGGACGAGAAGGTGACACAAACAGCGCAGTGCGGGACAGGAGGTCAGCCGCTACAGTGTTTGAGAGACCAGACGCGGCTGTTGGGTGACCTCTGCAGCGCGACGCTGTGCCCTAATCTCGTTACCGGATCGTTGCCGGGCGAACTAGAGCCGCGCGGAATCAGGGGGTCGGAGAGGAGAGGCAGAGGGGTTTGTAGCGAATGCGATAAGGACTCGTGCCCTCTACCGATCGCCGATGATTAACTAAATCTGACGTCGCGGAAAGCCAGGACGACGTGCGACACAGGCAGATGGTTCCCCATCCCTGTGCTTACAAAGCTGACTATTCCTAGAGCGAAAAGTCAGTGTAACGGCATTCATCTTTCTGAAGCTTTCCGTCATACCTGTATAAACCGAGAGTGGATGTTTTAAGACTGATAACTTTATTATGATTTCACTCCTCCTCTTGGGTCGATGCTGTTGAATCTACATTTTACAATATGGATGTACGAGGCGTGTTTTTTTTAAGTATGTACCGTTTTGAAATTTAAAAAAAGACGTGCTAATATATTTCAATAATTTTATTTTTACATGAAAGCTTGTACTTTTCTATATAATTTCCGTTAATATCGAGGCACTTGTCATAACGTAGTACCAGTTTTTGAATACTCTCCTCATAGAAGTCTGCCCCCTTACTTGTTAACCACTGCATCACCACCATTTTGTCATCGTCTTGAAGACGCTGACCGTCCAGATGTTTCTTCAAGTTCAGGAAGAGGTGGTAGTCACTGGGCGCAAGATCGGGGCTGTACGGAGGATGATCTAGAGTTTCCCATCGAAAATATATGATGAGATCTTTGGTCTGATTTGCCACATGCGGACGGGCAATGTCTTGCAGAAAACGAGGCCCTTGCTCAACTTCCATGGACTGTTGCTTTGATTCTGGTGTGACGTAGGCCACCAATGTTTCATCACCCGTAACAGTTTGGCTTAAGCAATCATCACCGTCGTTGTGGTACCGCTCAAGGAAAGTCAATGCACTGTCCAAACCCGTGCATACCCGTCAACATTTTCGGTACCAATGTGCTCACAATTTTCGGTAATTCAAAAGTTCGGTCACAATGCAATACAAAACACTACGAGAAACGTTAGGAAAGTCATCCCGCAAGGAGGAAATCGCAAAGCGCTTGTTTTCTCTCGCCTTATTGTCCACTTCCTGCACCAAACTTTCATTGACGGCCGAAGGACTCCCACTCCGTTGTTCATCATGCACATTTGTGCGGCCATCTTTAAATGCTCTCACTCGCTTCCTTACCATTCCATCAATCATAATGTTTTCTCCGTAAACTGCACAGATCTCACGATGAATATCAATCGCTTTTAGGCCTTTAGCACTGAGAAATCTTGTAACAGCCCGTACTTCACAGTCGGCGGTACTCACGATTATCAAAGGCATCTTAAACATTCAGTACAAAACGTAAACAAGAATGAATCAGACTGTAATGGCGCCAGTGGGTAGACTAAGGTACAGGCTTCCAGGTAAAAATAAAATTATCGAGATGCCTTAGCACGTCTTTTTTAAATTTCAAAACGGTACTTACTTAAAAAACACTCCTCGTAGTTTGTAATATGTAGTGTTCCACATCACAATACCTCCGGTCGCTTTAGCACCTTGACTTGAACTACATACTACGATTTTTCGAACCTGGCGTACCAGTATTTCATCTCTTGCTCCTACGCAAAGCTATAATTTTCGAATGTTGTTATGTGTATGAATGCACGATAAAGTCAGTTTCACTGTCTTATGCTGTACAAAAAGATACTCCTTTGAGTGATGTTTCCTTTTTATCATATCTGTTTTGCTTGATAATTCCCAATTAACAATTTTCTTCAGTATTTTGAGTGAAGGCCTTCTTTACTATTCGGCAACATTAAAAACAATCGGAAAACAATAATTTTTGTAGATCAGGAGTTTAAAAGTCACGCAAGGGTAAGAATAATTACCAAGTGTGTCTTCGAGTATCTACGGTGTCAGTCCCCTTGTCCTCTGTGTGGGCATGACACCGTCAATAGATAGATCGCCGCTGGCACCTTGTAACTGTGTGCCCCATTGTGACGTATTGTGCTTCGGCCTCACGACAATAATCACAAACACAATGGGGCGGGGATCCTATAATATTAGAACCAACACATGAACCCAGTTAAATAGTTGACACGTAACTATTTACAGTGACTGCTAGAAAACCAGGTAAATGATTGCAGCCTAAATTAATCTGTAATAGTAAATACAATAACTTTAAAATCCTCCAAGTAAACATGTTTTAAGTTCAAAATGTTTAAATGTGTGAGAAATCTTATGGGACTTAACTGCTAAGGTCATCAGTCCCTAAGCTTACACACTACTTAACCTAAATTATCCTAAGGACAAACACACACACCCATGCCCGAGGATTCGAACCTCCACTGGGACCAGCCGCACGGTCCATGACTGCAGCGCCTTAGACCGCTCGCATGTTTTAAGTCACCGAAGTGTGAAATTAATACACTGTTTCAGATGCAGGGACGCAATTACATTAGAAAATCAGAAATAATGACTATCAATTTTTATACGCGAACTACTGAGAATTAAAAAGAGTAATGGAAACAGATTTCCCCAGAGAAATTCTGTTTCCCGTATTGGAACCGTTAAAATGATCTGAGAAAGTGATGATGACGAGCTACCAATAGCTCCGATGTACGTGTGCATTGGGCCCTAATACACTAACTCAAAAGCAGAGAGTCGTTGAAGTGTACTCCTATAAGTTTCACAAATCATCAGCATCTAGCTCCAATCTAGTTCAAATGAAACCTTTCTTATTTTCCTTCCTCATTAATGTTCTCCCATATATCTTTATTTCAGTGGCACATATGAATTTTTCACGCATATTCACAACACTGTACATTTTTTGTTATTATTATCTGGCCTTTAGCGTGAGTACAATACTTAACCATCAACAATTACCCTATTAAACCTTCAACAACAGTACTATTTACCACCAACAATTAAAAAAACTGATTTTTAAAATATACTAATTAACATATTGCTTTAAAATAACCAAACCATGTCTCATCACAACTAACAAAACAGAAAAAGCTTCTCAGTTCTTAAAGATAGAAAAAATATATAATTTCTCTTTACAAACATATTTACAAACAATTTTGTACAGCCAACGCTCTTTTATACACAAAGAGCTTTCTTAATCAACCAGTTAAATTGTTGATTAGTTATACTCTATGGATCTGTCTTCATCTCTGGAAACTACTAGCTAAAATAAATTTTGCAGATATCTAAGACCTGCTTTATCGTACATCAGTGACAGACCAATAATGCTTGTAGGGAATTGTAACCTACATTTTATCAACTCTGGAATGAATTGTTCTGTTTTGCTACATCTTGGAGGAAGTGAAAATTAAATTATTACTCTCTCCAACGTAGGAGGTATTGCAATTGCAAGTATCTGAATTTCTTAGTTGTAGGCAAGGCAAATCAGAAGCGAAGTTGCTGCGCTGAAATCTCATCCGAGTTATTGTAGATATAAGTTGATAGTGCACTAACACTAACACTAACTATAAAATTAAGGTAAAAAAGGTATGTGGTTTTGAACGCAATCATATTCTTCCCCTCTGTTTACGTTGATGTTTGCTATTCTTCTTCCCACCGTGATATGATATCCATTTTCATTTTACGTAAGAAGGTGGTGGATGGTAACAAGATATCAAGGTAAGCTCCGGATGTGTCACCATCCATTTCCAACTGTTTCGTTACACAAAATGCCAACTTGAGCACTTATCCAGAACATGCAAATATATTTATTTGTTCGAGAGCATTCCGTTTCTTCATTTAGTATGACGGAGCAATTTGTATACTGGGTTTTTCCATTTCCTACTCTCTGTGACACTGAGAATGCTTTTTTAGCCAGAAATAAAATGTTTTCCTCGTATGAGTTAAAGATTACTAGATGGTCTTCATGACTGCCACTGTTGCCGCTGCATAAGAATAGACTCTTGATGGAAGCTCAAATCGTTCAAAATAACTCGTTCTTGCACACAATAAATGTGCCAAGCGTTATGTTATGACTCGATTCTTCAACCACCAACGTATATATGAAAAAATTCTCTTCATTTTTCATGAAGATACCTGTTGGCTGTCAAGCTGAGGTTTCTGCCACTATTTACACTAACTCCAAGCAGCTTACTGGAGCGCTAGACGTGCAGAGGCGTAAACTCCATTTACACATAGAAATTTTCCACGTATTTATGGTACTTTTAGATACATATTAAAATCTGAAAACTTTCTACAGAAATCTAGAGATAGATATAAATTTCTGTTATCCAGGAGAGTTTGTAGCATTTCACATAACTAGTGATTGGATGAATCGTTACTTCTATCCCTTCTAGTGCATAGTCGCTGACATTCCACTTGCTCTTAAAAACTGTCCATTGTTTCTATTAACAGCGTGTTTTATGTGTCGAATTCATCTCCCCAAGACAAGTACAGACACACACGTATTTTAATCTAATTTATGGGTATACTCTGCATTAGACTACTGTACACAACACAACCATATTCAATCCTGGACGTAATTAATCGTCCCACTACCAACGTATATTCAGTAACGTGCATTGCCAAAGTGGTGGTGGTGGGGGGGGCGGGGGGAGAATGGAGGGGGGATACCTTACGTCCATCCCAAAAAAAATTAATACTTCACTTTTTAAACAGGTACTGATGTGTAAGTAGGTATCTGTTAACATACTCTTAGAAATACGAAGGTAATTTCAGTAACACTTACTACCAAGTAGTCGGGGAGGACGCTTTGTAAAAACCACATAAATATTTTAAAAAGTATTAAATTTGTAAGTGGGGTCCTGTATACAAGATAATTAATACGACATTGTGAAATGTTACATAAACTACCGAGACCTCATTTATGGGTTACATTTGACTGAAAAATATAAACCATTTATGAAATCTGGTATAAGACTTCATAAAAAACAACTAATATATTTTTAATTTTGAAATATAAAGTACCTGACTAGATTGCAATACCTTCAAAAGTTGGGAAAGAGCTCACCCACCCCGCTGGTATTTCAGCTTTTAATGCTCCATAAATGGTCAATAAAACGTTGAAGTTGGCACTCCATTAGACTCTTGGTTAATAAACTAGTCAAGCATTAACAGAGGACTTGAAGGGTATTTAGCCGAGCCTGGAATCGAACAGTATTTCTAAGTATTTGGTTGACGTTTTACCATGGAATAAATAATTTATTATGTACTGCATTCTGGGACACACGATGTATTGAATACAACAACTGAATACCTCTCAAAACATGTCTCGAGGCCGTTAATGTGCAACGAGACGTCCAACACTATCACTGCCTCTTTCAAATTCACTATTCTGGATTCTGGAATACTCTGTAAAACGGGACGACTGTAGGCATGCAGCACCAGCATGCTGTAGTAGCCACACGGAATGGCCGCTCGGTTAGAGGCGCCATGTTACGGATTGTGCAACCCCTCCCGCTAGAGGTTCGAGTCCTGGCTAGGGCATGGGAGTGTGTGTTGTTCTTAGCATAAGTTACTTTAAGTTAGAGTAGTGTGCAAGTCTGGGGACCGATGACCTCTGTAGTTTGGTCCCTTAGGAATACACCCACCCACATACATGCTGTAGTATTTGATTATTGGAGGGAAAAATTACTTCAAGATACTGCGTCGAAAGTATATTCCGTTGTATACAGGCCTAAGGATCTCTCTCTGAGGTAAAGTTGTGGACAGGAACAAACGTCCTATAAATTTCTTTTACTATCTTACAAATATCGTTCTCTTCGCGGGGAAAGTAGTAATATCATGTACACAGCCGACTTAAATTGGGAATTTCAAGTTCTCATTATAAAGAACGATCAAAACATCTGCACGGCAATACATTTTATATTTCGAGTGTCGTCATCAGTAATACTGATGGTACACCTCCCAAAGTTGGCAGATAATTAACAAGGTACCAAGCACAGGTTTATAGTCGTATGGATCAAAACAATACATAAACGTTTTGTACATATGATCCCTAAAATACATACCTAAAATCTACGAATGCTCTTTCGTCTTTGATACTGTGGAAGATACTTATTCTATTAAATGTTTTTTCCCAATACGAACGACCTACAGACTGCATTAAACCAACGAGGACTCATTCCTCTATTCAATTCCAATCACTCTACTTGTCTATACTGCTTGAGGAGGTACCATTCCAACAACGGCTGGAGATATCGTTCGTGCTTGATGCAGCACTGGCCCACTTTCTCCGAAAAGTTCGGTAAACTGCAGACATTTAATGGGTCACAGACTGAAACGGAAAAGGAAACTGAGGACGTCATAGATAATAATTAGTTTGGCATTGAGAAAGATAAAGGCACCAGAGAGGCAGTTCCGACTTTGCGGTTGATAATGGAAGCAAGATAAAGAAAAATCAAGATACTTTCAAAGGATTTGTCGACCTTGAAAAAGCGTTTGGCAATGTAAAATTGTATGTGGTGTTCGAAATTACAAGAAAAATATGGGTTAGCTATAGGAAAAGAAGGGTAGTAAGTACAAGAACCAACAGGTAAGACTTGAAGTCCAAGAACGAAATGCTCGCATTTTAAAAAAGGGGTAGGACAGAGATGTCGTCTTTTGCCCTTACTGTTCAATCTACACATCGAAGAAGCAATGATAGAAATAAAAGAAAACTGCAAGAGCGGAGTTAAAATTCAAGGAGAAAAAATGACATGTCGTGTGGCTAGGGCCTCCCCTTCGGGTGGACCGGTAGTGTGGTGCAAGTGTTTTGAGTTGACGCCACTTCGGCGACTTGAGCGTCGATGGTGATGAGGTGATGATGAGGATAACACAACACCCAGTCCCTGAGCGGAGAAAATCTCCGACCCAGCCACGAATCGAAGCCGGGTCCCTTTGCATGGCACTCCGTCGCGCTGAACACTTTTTTGTTGTTGTTGATCTCATTTTGTTCTATACTGTTCGTTGAATTTGTTCGAGGCGGACGTCCAATGACACACGTTTAGGTTCTTCGTTGATCCATTTTCTCAGTCTTTTTTTTTTTTTTTTTTTTTTTTTTGTCCTCAGCTATCGGACCGGGCAAAATTCAAGATGAAAGGTGAAAGGATATCAATGATACGATTCGCTGACGACATTGCGAGTCAATGAAAGTGAAGCAGGATTACGGGATATGTTGAATGGAATGAACGGAATATAGGCTGAGAGTAAAGTGAAGAGAAACGAAGGTAATGGGAAGTAGGAAAAATGAGAACACTGAAAAACATAAGAATTGGTGATAACGAAGTGGACGAACTTAAGGTCTACTACTACCTAGACACCATAATGAGCCTTGATGGACGAGACAAGTATATAAGCAGACGAGCACTGGCTAAAAGGGCGTTATTGGACAAGTGATGTCTACTAGTATGAAAGATTTTAATTTGAGAAAGAAGTTTCCCAGAATGTACGTTTGGGGCACAGCATTGTGTGGTAATGAAACATGGACCGTAGTACAACCAGAACAGAAGACAATCGAAGCATTTAAGACGTTTTGATATAGAAAAATATGAAAATTTGGTGGACAGATAAGGTACGCAATGAAGGGGTTCTCAACAGTCTCGACGAAGGAAAGAATATATGGAAAACACTGATAAAGACGAAGGGACAGGATGGTAGAACATCGGTTAGGCGTCATGGAATAATTTCCATGGTATTATAGGGAGCTGTAGAGAGTAAAAACTGTAGGCAGAGATTAGAATGCACCAGCAAATAATTGAGGACGTAGGCTGCAATGGCTACTCTGAGATGAAGAGGTTGGCACAGGAGAGGAATTAGTGGTGGGTCGCATCAGGGCAGTGAGAGGTCCATTCCGTCGGACATCTCTTTCCCCCGGCCTTAATCCATTGAATTTTTGGTTGTTGGAATACTTGAAATCTTTAGCCTATCCAAGTGCATTAATGATGAACATGCGCTACATAAACGCGTCATCAATGCCTGCCTGTGCGTTCGTCACCAACCCTTAGGTTTTCAGAGAGTACGTGATTCGCTACAACGTTGGACAAAAGCAACACTAACTATGAATGGACACTGTACATAGCACCTCTCTTAGGGATGGCTCACAGGTGTAGCTCGGATGTAATAGCAAGCAGATTACATTTGAAACTCCGCTGTTTAAATGTAACAGAATAATGTTTTCTCCTTTGATTTACAGTAGCTTAGAAGTACATGTTATCATAGGTCTTACAGCGTAGTATTTTAGAGCTCACGTTTACTGAACACTTTTTCTTGTTTAATCCATACTACAATTTCTAAAAATATGAGACACTTTTTAAACACCCTTTCCTATGAATTGCAAAGTTTCAAGTTTTAAGAAAAGCGTCGTAACAAGATATTGGTGAATCATTTGCCAGAACGGGATCGCCAAAATATTTTTCTTTTCGTGGTGTGGAGATAACATCAAAAAAAGTATTCAGATTTGTATCTGAACGACACACGCAAACAGCAGATATTCTGAAGACACCCTTCTTTGAGTACATGTCCAAATACCTAGTGTGCTGCGTTGTTACAGACACTCGCTGATCCAAAAAGGGCGAACCCTATGGAAGGCAAAGGCTGGCCGTTATTGAGGAAAGTGGAGATTGCCTGGCAGTGTGCTGCATTTATACGGACGGAGATACCGATCAAATAACGAAGCACCTCCTTGTGGCCAGAGACAGTGCTCAAGCGCTTTTGCACAGGTCGCCGCTGACTCACAATAGAGCAGCGTGCCGGTGCAACGGCGGCTAAGGAAGGTAGCCGAACGTGGCTCTGAGCGTGTTTCACATACAGGGGAAAATCTATCCTCGTAGGCGATAGTGGAATACGTCCACCGTTCAAAAGATGCAACGCGCTCCTGTGTCATAAACGCTCGACGTTACTAACAAAGTACAGTATGCATATATGCCAAATTTACTGTGTAAGGGACGTGTTTTATTAAATGAAACAACAAGTTTACTGTTACCATTCACCATTTCATTTATTTCCACGACGCGTTTCAAAGGTTTAAAACTCCATCATGTAAAATGGAATACCTCAAAGGTACTCTATTTTACTTACACTCCTGGAAATTGAAATAAGAACATCGTGAATTCATTGTCCCAGGAAGGGGAAACTTTATTGACACATTCCTGGGGTCAGATACGTCACATGATCACACTGACAGAACCACAGGCACATAGACACAGGCAACAGAGCAAGCACAATGTCGGCACTAGTACAGTGTATATCCACCTTTCGCAGCAATGAAGGCTGCTATTCTCCCATGGAGACGATCGTAGAGATGCTGGATGTAGTCCTGTGGAACGGCTTGCCATGCCATTTCCACCTGGCGCCTCAGTTGGACCAGCGATCGTGCTGGACGTGCAGACCGCGTGAGACGACGCTTCATCCAGTCCCAAACATGCTCAATGGGGGACAGATCCGGAGATCTTGCTGGCCAGGGTAGTTGACTTACAGCTTCTAGAGCACGTTGGGTGGCACGGGATACATGCGGACGTGCATTGTCCTGTTGGAACAGCAAGTTCCCTTGCCGGTCTAGGAATGGTAGAACGATGGGTTCGATGACGGTTTGGATGTACCGTGCACTATTCAGTGTCCCCTCGACGATCACCAGAGGTGTACGGCCAGTGTAGGAGATCGCTCCCCACACCATGATGCCGGGTGTTGGCCCTGTGTGCCTCGGTCGTATGCAGTCCTGATTGTGGCGCTCACCTGCACGGCGCCAAACACGCATACGACCATCATTGGCACCAAGGCAGAAGCGACTCTCATCGCTGAAGACGACACGTCTCCATTCGTCCCTCCATTCACGCCTGTCGCGACACCACTGGAGGCGGGCTGCACGATGTTGGGGCGTGAGCGGAAGACGGCCTAACGTTGTGCGGGACCGTAGCCCAGCTTCATGGAGACGGTTGCGAATGGTCCTCGCCGATACCCCAGGAGTAACAGTGTCCCTAATTTGCTTCGAAGTGGCGGTGCGGTCCCCTACGGCACTGTGTAGGATCCTACGGTCTTGGCGTGCATCCGTGCGTCGCTGCGGTCCGGTCCCAGGTCGACGGGCACGTGCACCTTCCGCCGACCACTGGCGACAACATCGATGTACTGTGGAGACCTCACGCCCCACGTGTTGAGCAATTCGGCGGTACGTCCACCCGGCCTCCCGCATGCCCACTATACGCCCTCGCTCAAAGTCCGTGAACTGCATATACGGTTCACGTCCACGCTGTCGCGGCATGCTACCAGTGTTAAAGACTGCGATGGAGCTCCGTATGCCACGGCAAACTGGCTGACACTGACGGCGGCGGTGCACAAATGCTGCGCAGCTAGCGCCATTCGACGGCCAACACCGCGGTTCCTGGTGTATCCGCTGTGCCGTGCGTGTGGTCATTGCTTGTACAGCCCTCTCGCAGTGTCCGGAGCAAGTATGGTGGGTCTGACACACCAGTGTCAATGTGTTCTTTTTTCCATTTCCAGGAGTGTATTTTATGTTTACCATTAGATATCAGTTTAATTTTTTGTCAGAAGAAATCCAAAACCATGTTCTGAAATAGTAATAACTGGCAGTAAAACACCGTATGGTGGCGTCCGGAGTGTGAATGTAGATGTTGAGGCAGCGAATTCGTCGGTCTTTCTGGGTAGCGGGGATGTCAGGCTCTACCAATCTTTTTGACTCACACACCCACCCCTAATGGACAGACCGACTAGAAAGCGAGTTAATATTGCCTTTTTATTCAGTTCTGAGCTAGCTCATCGGGAAGTTAGTTCAAAATAAATTGGAAGCTTTTACAGAACAGACAGACAAGAAAGAAACGTAGTTAAAAGAAAGCGACCCAACAAAACATGGGGAAATGAAAGGTTGTCAGTTCGAAAATGCCCCTCATTGAGTATCTGTGAAATAGTAATGTGGAACATCATTGATACCTGTTGACTTGGTTTTTCTATTTTCCTCGGCGTACTGTGTATTCATACCTGAAGCCGGAAGTCATTTACTTCCGATCTCATCTTCCTGCTGACTTGCATGAGAACAACCGATTCAGTGCTCTTATAAAGTTTGATCCCATTATTCCTTCTGCTGCTTTTACGCGTTAAACTCGTTCCGACGTTTCCACACAACTTGGCAGCTCTCTTTGGTTGAGCGTGAAGCAGCCATCTATCTATGCCTCCTAATGGACAGCATATTCTCGCTCCTCGTCTGTTAATAGTTTCACCTTCCACTTTTCTGAAATAGTTTCTATTGTTTCGGTTCGTTGCATCTACGTTTCCCACAACAATTCATAGAAGTTTCTTTTGCGCTGCCGCTCTCGTGCATTCTGATAAAACCCTTTCGCAATATCTGTTAATTTTTTCTACCCAATTAATCCTGCTATTACAGAAAAAAGATAAGGTGTCAGCAAAAATCCCCCTAAGTAAAGGCAAAGGCCACGAGGGCTACTAGTGCCAGGATATCGCCAATGATTTCCATGCATTACAGTAAATCGACAAGGCTCATCAGGACTTAAATGAAGAGCTAAGCATTTTCATTAATGGCAAACTACATGTAACAGGTTGTTAAATCACAAGACACACATAATATTGAATTTTTTTCAAAATTTTCTCTAATGCGTATGTTTGTTTCATTAGTATTAAACAGACTTAGTTAACAATACGCTGCATACCCCATTTCATACAAATAATACTGTATAGCATGTGCCATGACAAGAATGTGTTTATACATAAACGTCCGTAGTCTTACTGTGTGTATTATCTTAGTAACGCAATAAATGCTATCTTAGCACTTAAAAATCTTTGCGATGTGAACTGTGTGTCAAACAAGGACATATTCAAGAAAATGGAAGTAAAAACATCAGGGAGATTATTTAAACATATAACACACTACTTAATGGTGCACACTAAAATAAACAAATGTCTCTGGACAGGGACAAATTTCGGTACATAATTTCACGGACGGGTCATTAAACCTCATCAATTCCATAGTAATCAACAGTTAATAATTAAAGTACATGAAGCAGAAAAGCACTTGGCGATGGCAGTATGCTCACGAAATGCGTCGCGCCAATAAAATATGGTAAGTAAAAGTGAGCGACAAATTCCTACAGTTTGCTTTAGAATATTTATACCGCGGTACAGCCATCGTCTGTCATGGCAAGTGTCAATTATAAAACTCCGCACGAGTGCGATTTCCCCGTTGGTCGCTTCTCTCTTGTTTCCTTCGCCCGCACGACCCCGTGGACGGGTGGTGGTTCCGCGCCATGTGTTACGGGGTCACAGGACCGTAATGTGGCTGGAGAGCGTTGATTTGACACAGGCTGCGCTCAATATTTCAGCAGGAGGCAGTAAAACTTGCACGCCGCGAGTGGGCCGCAGAATTATTCAGCTCTGTGGGGCGACTTTGTTCCCTTCCACCAGGTGTGGTGACGGCACTGGACAGCGCCCCCCCTTCTGGAGGCCAGCAATCGCATTAAACTCTCAGGTCGCTGGAGGAACAGCATTGGCGTGCTCTTCGATATGCAGTTACAATAGCGTTATGGAATATTATTAACCCCTACATCTTGCTTTGAATATGGTACTTTTAAATAATGAGTTCCGCCAAGTAAATCATTTAATCACTATTGCCTGTTTCAACAGGTCTACGATGACATCATCGGATCTGTCGAAACCGGTAATAGTAATAAAAAGAATTACTAGCGAATTTGGCAAAATTTTTCTTCGAGAATAATGTAACTTTCAGATCGCCCCCCATGATTCATGATATTTTTGGTAAAATCATTCGTGAAAGAGCAAATGGAGACAGTTGTTTTTCGATGTTGAAAGTATTATATTAGAAGCCAAAGAAAGGTTTGGGGATATACTGTAGTTAACTTAGCCCTCTGTAATAAGTATCACCGGCTCAGCTCATTGGGATGTCTTTTTATTTTTCTTGTTGTTCTCTTGTTTTTGTGCATTTACCGCACATCAAACTACGGACGTAATACCGACAACAATTTGCATTGAGAATCATTAAATAAAATTCAGCCAACAAACATTCACGGATCCTGGTACGGTGTCACTTAGCGTGTTAAATTGAGCTGTACTGCAGAATATTTCGTCCACTAGGGTCTCCATTATGAGGGATGCAACTGTTGAGCAATAGAAGTAAAAAAAATTTAAAAAAATAAAAAAAGTTCTGCGTCAGTCACGTTTAGTTTGACACTACGACTTTCGCTGGTTCACACCACCACCTTAAAGTGGAGAATTGTTTACTGTCATGGCTGGTATTGACAAAGAGTACAGACGTCTTATCATAGTCGCAGACTAAGGGTAGTGTAGGTTATTTTGCGTCTTTTGTTAATGATATTGTTTATTTGGAAAAGGAACTTTATAGGTTAAAAAACATGAATGTTTTTCTACATCTAAACTGCCTTTTCTAAATAAACAATTTTTATCATTAGCAAAAGACGCAAAATAACCTGCGCTGCACATGGTCTGCTACTGTGGGAGGAAAAAAAATAAAGAAACGTAGTACGCATTGGCCTGCAACTGTGAAAAAACCTGTACTCTTCACCGACACCAGCCATGTAAATAAACAATTCTCCACCTGAAGGTGATGATTTGAACCATGGAAAGCATGATGGCAAAATAAACAAGTGACTGACGCAGAAACTCTTTATATTTGAGCTGTACAGTACTATAATCCCCCGTTTGTTCCCTGTGTAAAATGATGGTAAACAGAAACAAGTTCTCACTAATAATTGACAAAAAGTTACACGAATGGCTAAAGAACAACTTTGCAAGGATTCCACGATGCTCAGGCGCAGGTGTTAATAACATAATGCATGCTGAATGATAATGATGCTTGCTACGGTATGACGAAATTATCGTAGTTTGTTCGCTTGACAATATTGACAATGAATTAGCTGAACAAGGCGCGCAATCTGAAGACATTGTGAAACATTCAGAGGCAACAACGCTGTTAGCAGAATTATGATTTAGCTTGAACTACAAGCAGAATGAACTTCACTCGAAGTACGGCTGGTGAAACGCCTACGTGATTGTGTTGCACATAAGCAACATACAAATCTGGCCAAAACCAAAGTACTGATTTCTATCCGCATTGATAGCTGCGCTGCCAGTTTGACAGACTGCTAATCGGAAAGGCTCGGGTTCGATACCCGGTCGGGCCGGAGATTTTTCCCCGCTTGGGGACTGGGTGTTGTATTTACATTCATGTAGTCGTAACAGACAAAAACGTCGTCTCGAGTACGCTATTGTATAGCCTTCCATTACTGAGTTAGCTGAATAAGCACGATTAGAAAGCCAATGAAAAACTTTAACAAAATACTGATTCTTGCAGTGTATAAAACTAGATATTTTTCATTTCTGACCATCATACATACGAAAATAATGTATGTATTTCTACGTGGAAATAAATCTAACATGTATGTTTAGGACATTAACTCATATCACTCTAATGCTTCCGAATTTTCAAATTTTCAGTTATCTGGATCACCTAAAATCCCCGGATAAACAAGGTTCCTTTGAACTATCTGATGCTATAGACAGAATGCTTAGCACAGTCTACTCTTGTCGTTCATCAGCGTTAGCAATACAACCATTCTGGTTGCAGGAGCAGTAGCCGGCAGGTGTGGCCGAGCGGTTCTAGGCGCTACAGTTTGGAACCGCGCGACTGCTACGGTCGCAGGTTCGAATCTTGCCTCGGGCATGGATGTGTGTGATGACCTTAGGTTGGTTAGGTTTAAGTAGTTCTAAGTTCTAGGGGATTGATGACCTGAGAAGTCCCATAGTGCTCAGATCCATTTCAACCATTTGCAGGAGTAGTACATTAAGTTATGTTTAGTAACTGCAACCAGTTATGCAACCATTTTGAACTACTAGTCCTAAGATACATGACTCAGTCTTCAGTAACAACTGTGAGCTCTGTGAGCTCCGCTTATGGTAGTGGCTGACGTTTGTGAGTGAATCAGGACAATCCGTGGTCCAGATCACACGATAAACAGTAAGTCCTCAGGTAACAACGTTTATTTCCATAGCCACTTTCCGCAGCAGCTGTTAACATTAGTTACTACGGGTTATCCGTCTGGAGCTTACGGGAACATAATTGAAATGAGTAAACCAGACGAGTTGTAAATAAATGCAAACGCGTCTGGTGTAATTCTCTTTAATTAAATTTCAGTAAGCTCAAGACGAATAAGCAATAGTAACCTCAGATAAGTATATGAGTAAACCATTACTCAGGTTATAGTAAATTTAAAGAAGATGAAAGGCATAAGGAGCAACAGGAATGAGAATTCAGACTTGCTAAATATTAACATTAGTGAGGAACTGAAGCATAACATAAGATGAAACTGTCAGCAGTTAAAAACAGTGCCGCAGAAGGATGCTAAGACATATTGTTGAAATCTCTTACCAAATTAATCACACTGCCAGTATTCTTAGGAATAGCACCAGAAGGTATAAACTAAAGGACATTAATTGTATATAAACGTTAGATAATGTGACATGGAAAATAGTGAATTTCAGGCACAGCAGTTGTGTCAACAGGCTGATTGTAGTAGCATCAGTCAAAGACAGACAACTAGAAATAGCACAAAATCAGCCTAAAGACGTATTTATTAAAATGTCAAGTCACTACTGTTCTTATTTCCCTTAGTCATAGAAGTGTAATGCTTTGAGAATGGTAGGCAGCCCGCAAATGAAAGCTATGATTCGTTGTGTGGTGAGCTCTTGCGTTTATCCATGTCAGATGGAAGTTTGCAGAGACTGAATCGAGTTAATATCTTGATGAAACAGGAGGGTATAAAACAGCGTAGCGCGTCAAGAAGGCAACGCGTTTTACATAATATCTAAGAAAGGCGATAGTTTATTCAACTTTCAAGATAGATACACAAAAAATAACAAAAATGTTAGTAGTGTAATTTTCTAGATGTAATGAAAAGAAAGTATTTCGTTGTAACGTTCAGTCGAGCACAAAATCAATGCATGCCTATCGACGTATATTCAGAGCTCTATTTAGGAATTTAGACTGAATTTCTAAATACAGAGTGTCCTAGGAGAAAAGGTCAGCGTTAATGGATATGACAGGAACCATCATTCGAAGCAAAAACGTCAAGAAAACATGGAGCTCTGAAATGCATAGCTTCAGATCTGAGAGCACTTGTTCATCTTCGCTGTTGTGAAACGTATGTCTTCTACTGAACAAGTGTTCATAGCTCTTAAGGCACTCATTTCAGAGCCGAAGTTTATAGGATTTTTTTTCTTATTAGGTCTATTCCACTTCCTCCCGCAATATCGAAAGCAAAGGGCTTGTTTCATAGAATTGCTCATAGCTCTCCAGGTATTTACCATTGTTACTAGACTTGTTTTGCTTCGAATGAGCGTTCCTGTCATATCCCCGAACACTGACAATTAACCCTGAGACTCTCTGTGGTAGGAACCCCGCAGTCTCCTCTTTCTCATTATGAAGCGTAAAAATATTGCATTACTTTGCTTAACAACAGTGGTATTTCAATCGGATAACTATCAACTTACCTTTCTGGGAAACCGAGATCGCTATGCATGCTATTCCTAATTATGAAAGTAATGTTACAGTAAGTGTTCACAAGCAATGGGCGAATAAGAAGCGTTGAATAACCAGCGTGTGATTAGTATTCTTAACTGTGTTCTCTCCACAATATGTAGCTGAGTGATGGCGTGTCATCGTTGGCAATATACGAGGACGCCAAGTCAGCCACCGTGTTTGGTGCTATCCAAATGAAGCTGTTTATGCGTAGGCACCACATTTCACACTTTCTTTTTTATTCGTTTCCACGCTCATACAGTAATCCCAACAAATCACCTAGTTACTAACACCAGACATCCACGCCATTAGGATACACAGATGTCACGCTGAGGGTAGGGATAGTTCTTACATCCTCCTCACTTCAGTGCATCCAGCTGTTGTTGTTGTTGCTAATGTTGTCTTAACTCCGAAGAGTGGTTTCGTGCCTCTCACCAAGTTAGTGAACCATGTTCAAGTCTCATCATCTCTGCATAACGACTGCTACCTACATCCTTTTGCACCTGCATACGGTGTTCAAGCTTTGGTTTACCTCCCCAATTTGTATCGCCAACATTTACCACCATAACCAAATAGACGATTTCTTAACAACTCGTGCCATATCAACCGATCTCTTCTTTTAGCCGATCTCTTCTTTTGATCGAGAGGTGCCAGTTAGCGGAGCTAACCATCTAATCTTCAGTGATCTTCTGTAGTACTGTTTATCGTCCACGTATCGCATTCGTACAAGGCTATAGTCTAGACAAATACCTTAAAATAGTCTAACTCTAAATTTTTTTTGTTCATGACTCGATGTTAAACAATTGCTCTATTTCAGAAAAGCTTTCCTTGCTATTCCCCGTTTGCATTTTACTCGTATATTCTCTTCTTGATGCAACGAGATACAGGAAATGTATTCGCAATTGTGAAATGGACAACCATCAGCAGTAGAGCGGAATGGTGACAGTGATGGTTTGTGTTGGACCAGCACTCGATCCCGAATTACCTGCTTATCGTTAGCGGTTGCCTTACCTTTGTCTTCAGATTCCTTTACTCAGGTTTTTAGTACAGATGGCCATTAGACTATCCGAGTACGAGTCGCAGTCCGAACCAATGTCCCATATGTTCTCAACTATGTATCTACAACCGGTACTCGTACACGCATTATGTACACTACTGGTCATTAAAACTGCTACACCAAGTCGAAATGCAAATGATAAATTGGTATTCGTTGGACAAATACATTATACTAGAACTGACATGTGATTACATTTTCACTCAATTTGGGTGCATAGATCCTGAGAAATCAGTATCCAGAACAACCACCTCTGGCCGTAATAACGGAGTTGATACGACTGGGCATTGAGTCAAACAGAGCTTGGAGAGCGTGTACAGGTACAGCTGTCCATGCAACTTCAACACGATACCACAGTTCATAAGAGTAGCGACTGGCATATTGTGACGAACCAGTTGCTCGGCCACCATTGACCATACGTTTTCAATTGGTGAGAGATCTGGAGAATGTCCTGGACAGGGCAGCAGTAGAACATTTTCTGTATCCAGAAAGCCCCGTACAGGAACTTCAACATTCGGTCGTGCATTATCCTGCTGAAATGTAGGGTTTCGCAGGGATCGAATGAAGAGTAGAGCCACGGGTCGTAACACATCTGAAATATAACGTCCATTGTTCAAAGTGCCGTCAGTGCGAACAAGAGGTGACCGAGAGTGTAACCAATGCCACCTCATACCATCCCGCCAGGTGATACGCCAGTATGGCGATGACGAATAAACGCTTCCAATGTGCGTTCACCGCGATGTCGCCAAACACGGGTGCGACCATCATGATGCTGTAAACAGAACCTGGATTCATCCGAAAAAATGACGTTTTGCCATTCGTGCACCCAGGCTCGTCGTTGAGTATACCATCGCAGGCGTCTGTGATGCAGTATCAGGGGTAACAGCAGTCATGGTCTCTGAGCTGATAGTCCATGCTGCTACAAACGCCGTCGAACTGTTCGTGCAGATGGTTGTTGTCTTGCAAACGTCCCCATCTGTTGACTCAGGGATGAGACGTGGCTGCACAATCAGTTACAACCATGCGGATAGGATGGTACTCATTTCTCCTCCTCACACGAGCCATCACAACAACGTTTCACCAGGCAACGCCGGTCATATGCTGTTTGTGTATGAGAAATCGTTTGGAAACTTTCCTCATGTCAGCACGTTGAAGGTGTCGCCACCGGTGCCAACCTTGTATGAATGCTCTGAAAAACTAAAAAACTAATCATTTGTATATCACAGCATCTTCTTCCTGTCGGTTAAATTTCGCGTCTGTAACACGCCATCTTCGTGGTGTAGCAATTTTAATGGCCTGTAGCATATATTCCAGTACAGACGAGACACAGTGCCACTGCATGCATGTCCGAAGGATGTACGCATCGTCATTGGGAATGACACAGGCGCTGCCACATCGTATTTATTTGCAGACACAGGGCAAATGAGTTTCAAGTAAAATCTCCCCTGCACGTGAATTTACATAATGAATGTATGAGTACAGGTTGTAGGCACATAGTTAACGATATATGGGAGTTTGGGTTAGGCTCTCATTTGTGCTTTAATGGTAAAGCAACCTTTCGCAATAGGCCGGAAGTCCAGGTTCGTGTCCTAGTCCCGCACTGATTTTCACTGTCGTCATTCCATCATACAGCTGATGGTAGTGCATGTTCGCAACTGCGAATACCGTTCATGTATTTCATGATGGCTGTAGTCGCCCTTGTGTCTGTTCTTTCGACCGCGCAAGCATGTTGGAAGGAACTTTGGCCGGCCGGTGTGGCAGAGATGTTCTAGGCGCTTCAGTCTGTAACCGAGCGACCGCTACGGTCGCAGGTTCGAATCCAGCCTCGGGCATGGATGTGTGTGATGTCCTTAGGTTAGTTAGTTTTAAGTAGTTGTAAGTTCTAGAGGACTGATGACTTCAGGTGTTAAGTCCCATAGTGCTAAGAGCCATTTGAACCATTTTTTAAGGAACCTTGCCCTGTTATTCAGAATAATACAGATAACACAATATCCCAATGTCTTAACGACTATGATTAGATATTTTGCCGCCCAAAAAGATAACCTCAACTTCCACATTCACTGTTTCATTTGCTAATCCAACCCCCTCAGAATGTCTTAATTCTACTTCACTCCATTAATATTGTTTTACCTTTGTTGAAGTTCGTCTTGTAGACTTTTTTCAAGACATTGTCCATTCCGTTCAACTGCACTTCCTAATCTCCTTCCTTCTCTGACAGAATTGTAATGCCGTCGGCACAGCTCAAGTATTTTTTCCTTCTCCCTGAACTTCAATTTGCCTTCCAGATATATCTGTTGCCTTTACAGCTTTTACAACCTACATGCAACAACCCTGTCTCTCTCACACACTTTTCAATTAGTTTCCTTCAATGATTCTTTACTTTTAAAACTGTAGTCAGATTTTTGTGCACGTCATATATATCGTTACGCACCAAGTGTAATATCCCTCCTACCTGCTAAAGTCCAAACCTGATAATTGCCACAGCGCTGAAAGCTGGTGTATATAAATTTACTCGTCAATATTAGTTCTGAAATCGTAGGTCACTTGTAAGCAAACTTTTTATCACATTTACCTGATCTATATAAAGTGTTTTTGCTGGGGGGGGGGGGGGGGGGGGGAGGGGACGGTTAGATTCTTCTCAACGAAACTAGAAAAAGAAAAACATAAAATCATATTTCTGAAACTCTTTCGTTTGTTAATAATTGATCCATATTTTGATGATTTCTCAAGCCAGATAGAATCAACATTCAAAGTCTACTTCATTTGTTTCTCCTCATGCATCCACAGCCACAACATACGCGAAATTGCTCATACTGGAGTTCAAGATTAATTTGTGAGAAGGAAGTTGGAGACTCTTCTGCATATAAAAGAAAGAAGTTCTTTTGTACGCGGTAGGACTCCAGCACACTTACGCTGCTTTGCACGAGATGCCCTGTACCTACCATGAACCATTTCCATATACCGAACATAGCTACCACCTCAGTCCTTTCAGAATGTGTGGAGCCATCAGAAACACCTGGACTGTGCGGAAGACTTTACACATGCCGAGGCGTAAAAAGAGCGAGTCACGAAAATCCTCGAAAACTGTCGTCACTGCCTGGATGTATCTTAAAAGACATGACGTCTAAGAGTCAATCATAGTATGTGTATAAGTAAGTGCAAGACATTTATTGTAAATTTCTGATTTGAGAAATTACAAGATTTTTCTTTCGTGAGAAACACAAAAGTATTAAATTTTAGGACACTTATATGTATATACTAATTTTCTTGTTCTGATCTGAGGACACCGCTCTCAAACCTTAAGAACTTATATCCTGCGTACCAGAGCTCTTTTCGTTGAATATTTTGTACTCTTGATTATGATGTAGTTTTTGTTCACTCCGTATTGGTGTTTTTTAGATTTTTCATATTTTCACGTACGCCTTTGTCCTTTGTGAAGTTATTTAAGCCCTCGCACTTACTTCGAATTAAGTGGGAAACTGTACATTTTACACAGTTGTAGGTGAACTTGTAATGCATCGTACCCACATTCTACGTTTGCGTCGGGAGCAAACAATGGACTAGCGTATCTAAACAGTCTTAATGTGGTATAGTAATCTAATAAAAATGTGTCAATGAGATTCGACTTGTCACACAGAGTACACAGTGACAAGAATATTTCTTAAGATTAGCAAATGATACTTGCTAGCGTGGCGTCAGAGGATCGGCTTATACGTTGGCGGCTAGCTAAGTTTCTGACCGATACCATGCATGTGCTATCCTAGTTCACTCGGAACTCAGTACTGCCTTGAAAGCACTAACTATGACCTGCTGCCTCTCCCAGCGTGGTAGTAAAACATTGTGCGACTATGAGCGTTAGCCTCCTTGCATCAGTTACTAACAACGACGTAACTAGACCCCCTGTCAGTATGTTACAGCCGGGCAATTGCCCCTAGACGCAGAAACATGGAAGTCTTGAGCCCGCTCTGTAACTGAATACCTCAAGCCGTGCTGCAGACAATGCAGATCTCCGGATACTCAGTTCTTGACTCGCTAATGAGCGAAGTTATAGAAGTGAGGAGTCGGGGAAGGAAGTTAGCTTGTTAATACATACCTCTAAGGTATGGAACACGATCTCGCTACAGGGTGACGCGAAACGAAACCAGAGCCTCTGCATCACAATAAGGGATGAAAAGGTATGCAGCCACGTAAGGATCGCAACCAACATGCTTAGTGCAAGTAAATATGAATGTGCGAACTTCAGTTGCTAATGTTTTATGGCCCAATTTTGTTAAATTTCACTAGATTGAGGTTTGTACATTCTCTTACACGAACTACCGCGTGTGAAAAGCGAGATTTCTAAATATATTCCATTGAACATATTATGTATAATAATTATCTTAACAAACTGCATTTGTACTGAGAGCTTTCCCTTATTTGGAAACAAATATTTTTGCCAAAAAGGTCTGTCGTACGAAAACACAGGTTTCTGATGCCTTCACACGTTTCAGTACTGCTGCATCCTCGTCCATGTGTGTTCGATTGATTATACTGTTTAGAATTTACGAACTCCTTTTACTGTTTACACTAATGTGTTAGGGGTCTCAGACATTAAAAAATTCAGCCTTCAGTTGCAAGGTAAAATTTTATTAATTTACCTAGGTTTCGATGTCAATAATGATTTCTTCTTCAGAACAAAATTAAATTAATTTGAGGGTCAAACGTTGGCCATGTCACACAGTAAAATTAAAACAGAATAAAGACGCATAGTCATAAGATTATGTCAGTAAAAACTAGAAACATTAAGACGAACGTAGACGGAGCTACACTGGCCAGTAGCAAGAGTCACACGTAAGCAACAACGAAATACAAATGTGCTAACTTCAGTTGCTAATGTTTTACGGCCTGATTTTTTAAAATTTCAGTAGAATGAAATTTGTGCATTCTCTTAAATGAACTTGTTGCTTACGTGTGACTCTTATTCCTGGCCGGTGTAGTTCCGTCTACGTTTGTTTTAATGTTTTTAGTTTTGTCGGACATAGTCCTATGACTATGCGTCTTTATTCTGTTTTAATTTTATTCTGAAACATGACCAACGTTTTTCTCTCAAAATTATTTAATTCTGTTCTGAAGAAGATACCGTTATTTGCATCGACACCTAGTAAACTAATAAAATTTTACCTTGCAACTTAAGGCTGAATTACTTAATTTCCGAACAATTCACGGTTGCCGAAGAGCTACACTATGTTAAAGATTCGTTAGAGATCTGTAACTTACACTATATAATCTGCAAAACAACTTTGTGTTTGATGTACAATTTTTTTTTAATATTCACTTATACTTCCGTCCTCAAAGTCATTATTAATTTGGATACACGCTGTTTAAATCTTGCGATTATTTCTGTTTCCTAATTTATAAGTTTCTGAGGCACGTTGGGAACAAGAGATGCAGGTCTCCTGTGGACCGAAGTTGTATTCAGTAAGAGCATAAAGTATGCAATGACAGATGTGCTTAGTTTGCAGTGCGTTGATACAGAATAACTCAAAATTTGCCTCGATGAAATTTTCTTTCATATGATGCCGGTAACTCACTTGCTCAGAAACTTTCTCATGTGAAATTACCATACTCAATACAAATACTATCAGTATCAACACAACTAAGGACGGAATACTTACATCAAAATAGCTGCGCCATTGTAAACCGCTTCTAATGTTTAGCTAAATTCCGTCTCGAACTCTGCAGTCCTGTATTCATTCGTAAGTTTCGGTGTCTTACTGGTCTCTTTGCGATGGAATAATTCATTCTTGGACACGTCTCTGCCAGGCAAATCTCTGCTATTTCCAAGAATGGAAAAAATTTGGTTGTCACCTTCAAATCAAGATTCAATGAAGTCAACATGATGTAAATCATAAGTGAAGACACGTATCTGAAACAAAATGGTCGCAGTGCATTATATGCAGAGAACAGCAGATTATCGGTTGAAGACGAAACAATATAAGTGGAGGTAGAAATATTGACACATTAAAGCTGTCAGCAAACTGCCCGTCCAAGCTATATGTGTCAACATGATGACATATGACAATGACCATAATTAAAAGACAATTGTTGATATAGAAGCTTGAGGTGGTTTGAAGACTCCCTTCCTGAGTTATGTGTTTTGAGTTTACATATTTCATCACATACATTTTTAAGAAGGTCATCACCGGCTGAAACCTATAAAAATTCCTAGAAAATTGGGATGGAAAACTGAAACAGAGAATCTTTTAAAAGCTGACATCTGTTCCTCCATGTAATAGTACCAACATTTAATATTTCTTCTCCTATGCCGCGTTCTTTTCACTGAAAAGTACCACTGTGTCGTTAATATCCTGAATAGTTAACTAAAAGACAATATTTTTGTCGCATAACTTTACCTTACGCCGTCTCCCTAAATCTTATGAGGACTACGTAGTCTGCACTTGGGATTCGCATTAGCTAATAAATCAGTACTACGAAGGGGGGAGGCATAAACTGTTTAATTATCGGTACTGCTATATCTAGTAAATATGATGATGATGTAATGGTAAAGCAGTTACCCATCCAGGAAACCTGAACCTAGATATAACAAGAGTCTTTTAACTATTACACGCAGAAAATGTTTGTTATTATCCATAGCATGAGACCATACAATTTCTTTATGAATACCACAACAACTCCGGCTCTGATTTAGCTAAAGCCTGAATACTGAACACTACACGACTCACTTTGAAATACGATCTTTCAGATAAACAACAATAAAATCCTGTTTAGCACTCATAATTACTATGAAAAAAATAGTTAAGTTCATTCAACATATTTATTGTTAATAAATAGCTGACTGTCTTCAACTAAGTTTCTAAACGTTATTTATCAAAGTCAATTTCTATCGATCACTAGGAAGATTATTCCTATTTGCTACTGAAATGACATTACGTAAAATAGTTTAACATATATTTTTATTCAACTCAAGTTACACATCTTTGAAAATTCTTTTCTATCGGGTAGCCCATCATTCATATAAAATAAGCAGATCTAATATTAAGCTCACTAATACCGTAGCGTCAGAAACTTAATCAGTACTGTCATTCATTATTCCTGACAGTCTGAATATTGACTCGAATAACGTTTCGAACAACAAAGCAGGAGAGGAAACGAAACAAACAAAGCAACGAAAATCAATGCATTATAACAGTTCATTACGAGTACATACTAAACAAACTATTGTCATTATGCTAACATTTATGTCATGACATGTCTCCCAGTGGTGGCACTTTACTAAATTGTTTACATACATTTACTGACTCTTGTCACATAAGAAAGCAGTTGTTATTTCGGTATTTATATTATTCATGCACTTTTTATAATATAAGATATGCTACAACCTGTTGATTCCAGACAGTGTTTTATGATTTTAGGTAAAATTACTTACGGAAATATCTGGATTCGCCGCTGATGTTCGTGATTCAAGGGTAGTATGATGATGTAGATTCTTTCTTGGACGAGGAAGAGGAGGGGAACAGCGTTTCGTTAATGTTCTGACAGATTAATTACGGCCCACTACGACTCCTCCCTCCCCCCCTCCCCCTGTGCCAACCTGCCCATCTCTCAATCACAGTAACATATTCCACGTCAATTATCTGTTTGGATTATTCCAATCTCTGTCTTACCCTTTCTTTACAGATCACTCAAGTAATGTGGAATTTATTCGCTAATGTCTTAGCGCAGTTCCTTCCAACCCATTCCTTCTGATAATCTGTATTCCTTGAGGAGAAATCTTCACTTCTTATCTTATTCACTAGTTTTCATCATCCTTCTGTAACAACATACGATGCTTATTCCAAAAGTAAGGTCTGATCGGTAGCGAATGAAAACCACAGAAAAAATCCGATAAAGCTTTGCATAGGTGTGTTGCACATTGTCTCTACTACGCCTGCTGATCGCGTCAAGTCTGTCTTTTTCAGTTCTGAGTGGAGAGTGAGCACGTAAAGATGCCTAGAAAACAGTGTCTCCCACCAAGTATGAGTTACCGTGAAAGACTTCGCCTGATTTTATGCAGCCCACACTACTTAAATGTCACGCATTTTCTCCTTCATGACAGTTCTCGGCTGCCCTCTGCAGCGGCAATGAGGACGCCCCTGCAGCGTTTTCGATGAGAAGTGTTTGATTGCCCTCCATACAGCCCGGACTTTGCTCCCTCTGATTGTCGTCCCTGCTGATGTGTACCACTGGCTATGAAATCAACGTTTTGGCACAGACAACGAACTGCATATCAGCTTAGAGAATCGGCGAAAAGTGCAGGCTGCTGTCTCTTATGATGAGGGTATTGGGAAGTTGGTACAACGCTACGACATATGTCTGCGATGCAGCGGAGACTATGTCGAAATGTTGCTGGAAGGTGTGGCTAACTGTTGCAAATAAATTGCTTTTGCTTTTCACTGTGGTTTCCATTTCCCAACCGACGTTTGTTCCCTGTTGCTTAAACATATATTTTAGAAAATTTCTAACATATTTCAGTTATCAAGCACGATATCACAAATGCCTCTCTGCTGCCATTACCTTACCTAAAACCTAAGTGATCATTATCTAAGACATTTTTTCTTTTTCCCTATTTCTTCATTTTTCTTTTTAGTAACTTGGATGATTGAGCTGTTAAGCTGATTGCATCACATTTATCAGTCCCTGATATCTTCAAAATTGTGTCAATGATATTCAAGTGAAATGCAGGCAGTATGTCCGGCATCTGAGAGATTCAAGTCTCTAACGTGAATAATCATTTGGTTCTCTCTTCGCCCAATGGTTTTACATATTCCGAGGGAATGTTGTCCATCCCCTCTGCTATATTTGTTCGTAATACTTCCAAAGCATTATCAAGCAATGACTTTAATACTGTATATATCTTCCAAAAGGATGTGAATTTCCACTTCCAACACGCCAGGAGCCAGTTATTCCGCTATGTATAGGCATTCTCTTTCCACCTACCCACTCTCTGCTCCCCGTTTAACATATTTTGACTTTACTAAGTGCTAAATCTGTCCTCCACACGACCATTTTTCTTTCATTTTCACTACATTTTCCTGCAACTATTTCACTTGAGCTTCCCTGAATTTTTTTAATTATTTATAAACACCAACTACGAAGTACCAAAAAACCTGTAAACAAGCGATAAATTACATACATCGATTCTCGTCCAAAACGCAGAAACTGTGTAAAAATAAAAGCTGCATGATACAGTAATGCCAAAATGAATACAGAAAACGTAACGCTTCATCTTGACTGGCTTTTTCCTTTGGTTTTTTTATTTATTCGAATGGCACTTTTATAGAGCACGTCAAATCAATACATCATTTCTTGCTTCCATCTTTCTTCTTCCTTTCTGCCTACATTAACTTCAAGTGTTCTGATCTCTGTATTAGAACCTCGATGTTAAGAGGCTGCATTCTTTTTGTCTCTTGTGTTCTCTGAAGATCAATTTCTGTCTGAATTTTATTCCATTATAAGTTTCTGTTTGTCCTTTAACCTTCAATATTTTGTTAAATATTTGTGTTGTCAGCCTGTCGGTTTCCATTCTCGGCAAATGTCCGAAGAATGACATTCTTCCTTTAAGTACATAGGTTACTTTTTTGGCTCGTTGTTTGCTGTATTACTATCCTGTTGTGTTTTGGCCGATAAGCTTCTCACCAGTTTCCTTTCGGTTTTCATTACTTTGCTTATCCCACCGTTTTGTACTAGGTTTAGTGTTCAGGCACCATACAGAGCCTCTGTTCTCATCACTATACTGTAGTGTTTAATTTTGGTTGTCCCATAATAATGCCTTCTTCTTCTTGTATATGTATCTGGTGGCCTAACATGCGATGTTCACCTTTTATGCTCCTATTTCGAGACTTTCTCTCTCATTATTGTTTATGATTAGCTACTTGCCTAAATATTTGAATGAATTGAATTTCTTGATTCTGTTTTGATTGATGAGTAGTTTCTCTGAGAAATTTTTTATATTTGTTATAATCTCTGTCTCTGTGAAATAAATTTGTAAATCGAATTTTCTTGGTTGCTCAGTTAGGTTTTCTACTTGAATTTTCACATTGTACTTTGTGTCTGTGATCAGGAAAATGTCATCCGCGATACCTTCCGTATCTGATTTTCTTCACTCTTCTAATCGATTTTTCCAGGGGAAAATTGAAAAGTATAGGTGCAAACTCCTCCCTACCTGATTCCCGTTTTTATTTCAAAGCTTTTGGAGAATTCTCTACGAATCTTTACTGTAGATGAGGTGTTTATCAGTGTGTCTTTGATAATGTTATTAGCTCTTTGATGTACGCCGAATTTATTTATAATAATGATCACGGATTTCCTATCAGTGGAATCATACGCTTTCACGAAACCTGCAAAGATAACAGTTGTGTCTTTGTTTCTCAGTTTTCTCATTTCAAGGATATTTTTAGATTCCAGATATTTTCAATGCACAATTCTCTATCAGTGGAGTCATATGCTACCATGAAATCACAAAGGTAACAGTTATGTCTTTATTTCACAGTTTTCTCATTTCAAGGACAATTTGTTTGTTCCAGATGTGTTCAATACAGCAATCCACCTAGGTAGTCCCCTGTTTGTGAGCCTACTAGGTGTTCCACCCTAATGAAGAGTGCTTCAGACAGGATTTTATATATTACTGGCAGAAGTGATATCCTCCTACAATTCTTGAGACCTGTTTCAGGGCCTTCCTTGTGCAGAGGGTTTATGATGGCAGGTTTTCATTCTTCTGGAATTCCTTCTTTCTCTCAGATTTTATCTATGGTATTTTTAAGTTAAAGAGTGATATCATTGCCTGGAGACTTCCATAGCTCCGCCTTAATTCTATCCTCACCGGCTGCCTTATTCTTTTTAAGGCGCATGTGATTTCTTTAAGTTTTTCTAAATCTGGGGCTATTATATTGCTATTTTGAGTATAATTTTCAATAAAAGTTAATTTGGTTTCAGGTTTATGACAACTGTGTAAACCTTTAAAATGTTTTGCCACAGTTATACTGCTTAGAATTGCCTATTTGGTTAGCTTTTTGGCCCATTAGTTGTAATGTTGGTTGTGTAAATTTGGTTAGCTGATTATTAAACAGTTGGTAATAATTTCTCTTCTTATGTATTTCGAAATCTTCATTGATCTGATATAGCTCATTCATGATGAACAGCTTACTCTTTCTCTTCAAAATTCTAATGGCTTCTCTTCTCTTTTGTAGGAATTTTCTCTGTTTTTCTGACTTTTATTTGCATTCAACTTTTCCTTTGATTTCTGCCTTTCCTGTAGAGTCTTGTCACATTGATTGTTCAGCCAACGTTTGGTATGTTGTGCCGTTCTGATCGCTGATTCGATGATGCCATTTCTATGATCATTCCATGCTTGAAAGTCCTGGTTCTGCAGTTCTACCTTTAATTTTCCCAGCTGCAGACTATCATGGTCGTATTTTGGGATCTCCATTTGTCTCTTGTGTTTCCTGCGTGCTTCAGACTGAATCCTAAACTTAGCTACAGAGATGTATTGATCCGATTCAATTCTTGCGGATTTTATAACTATGACATTCGTTATTTCCTTAGATGACTTTTTGCTTATTACTATGTGGTATAGCTGTTTTTTCCCCGTACTGGATTTCATGCCAGCCTTGTCGTTAGCTTCTATGGTTTTCTCTCAAAGGATGTGGACTTTACTGCTACTTTGTGGTCACTACATAGTTCCATCAGTCTTTGACCGTTTCTGTTGGTAATCTTGTGAGCAGAATGTTTACCAACAATTTTCCTGTATTTTCTTCTCGTTATCAATTTCAGCGTTGAACTCGCCCAGTACAATAATAACGTGTTTTGATGGTACTTTACGCATGTAGTTATCAATTTTCTCGCAATATTGATGTACATTATGTCTGCTTTTCTTCTGGTTTTTGTCATTTGTTGTTGTATGGGCATTTACAAATGTGTATACTTTGTTCTTGGATTTAAATACTACAGAGGATGTTCTTTAGTCAACTGAGTCAAAACTTACTATTGAGTCAATACTTTCATTAAAGGTAATGGCTTTCTATTGTATAAATTTCACAGTTTTCCGCTTTTGTGTTTTTAGGCAACTTGAGAATCATATTAAGCAGACATCGATGAACATTACCTCTCCAGAATTCCATTGAGCTATTATCTGTCGAGATAATGTGTCTTGAAATCTTTTTACTATTATTCTGAAGATGACATAGGCTGAAACGAGCAAAATTTTAAGAATTTTGCAATTAAAAAGTAGTAAAGGTGGAGTATTAAACTGTCCAACGCAATTATGACCGCAGACTTTGTCATTTATTGATAAAATGATAGTGACGATGAGTATTGATAAATTAAGTTTACAGTTATGAGTGCTTTATTTTGCAATACAGTGAGGTAACAAAAGTCACAGGATATTTCCTCATACCATAGAGAGCCTCCTTTTACCCGACACAGAGAAGCATCTCTACGTATCATGGGATAGACAAATCGTTTGAAGTCCCCTGCATAAATACTGAGCCATGCCGCTTCTACAGCCGTTCATAACTGTGAAAGGTTATATTCCGACATTACTGTCGCAAAGGAGTGTGTTTATTTGATACTACAATTGTGAAGCGATAGTCACAGAAAATAAAATTTTATTTTGAATGAAAAAGCTTATATTACCGATTTCAACGAACTACGTCGTCATTTTCAAATGTATGGTCATAATTCACATTATATACTCCCAAACATTTTATGTTCTGCGACTATGGCTTCCCTATTATAATGTCAAATAAACATTTATCTGCGTAAATGTAGGACTTAGTGCACGTACTGACGTCTCGATTATGTTCAATAGCTGATCAATGGAATTCATGACTGGCGATATGGGTGGCCAAATCATTCGCTAGAGAATGTTCTTCAAAGCAATCGCGATCAACCTTGGCCCAATAAGATGGAGCATCGTTGTTTGAGAACATGACGTCCATGAACGGCTGCATATGATTTCTAAATAGTCGAATACAACCATTGCCATTCAATGATCGGTTCAGTTGGACCATAGGACCCACTCCCTTCCACCTGAACACAACCCACATCATTATGGCGCCACCACCAGCTTGTACTGTGCCTTGTTGACAATTTGGGTCCGTGGCTTCGTGGGTCTGCGCTATACCCGAACCACAGCGTTAGCTCTTACCAAATGGATTCATCTGACCAGGCCACCGTTTTCCAGTCGTCTAGGGTCCAATCGTTATTATCACGACGACAGCAGAGGCGCTGCAGGGGATGTCGTGGTGCTCGCAAAGTCACTCGTGTCGGTATTCTATTGCCATAGCCCATTAACGCCAAATTTCACCGTACTGTCGTAACGCATACGTCCGCCGTACGCCCCACACTATTTCTGCGATAATTTCATGCGAAGTTGCTTGTGTGTTAGCACTGACAACACGACGCAAACGCCGCTGCTTTTGGTCGTTAAGTGAAGGCCGTCTTCCATTTCTCTGTGCGTGGTGAAATGTAATGCCCGAAACTTGGTATTCTCGGCATCCTCTCGACACTGTTGATCATGGAACGTCTCACGCGCTTAGCTGCAGCTACCACTTCGCGTTGACAGTCTGTTAATTTCCGTCGTGGAGCCATAATCGGCCGTAATCACGTGACAAACCTCTTCACATGAATCGCCTGAGTACAAATCACAGCTCCGCCAATGCACTGCCTTTTTATATCTGGTGTGTGAGATCCTACCGCCATCTGTATACGTGTATATTGCCACGCGCTATCCACGACTACAACAGAAGGTAAATAAATTGTTAACGGTTGTTAAGTACTTTCGACCACCCATCGCATGGCGAATTTCGGATTGTTGAAAGAAGCCGGCCGGAGTGGCCGAGCGGTTCTAGGCGCTACAGTCTGCAACTGCGCGGCCGCTACGAGTGCTGGTTCGAATCCTGCCTCGGGCATGGATGCGTGTGATGTCCTTAGGTTAGTTAGGTTTAAGTAGTTCTAAGTTCTAGGGGACTGAGCTCAGAAGTTACGTCCCATAGTGCTCAGAGCCATTTGAACCATCTTGTTGAAAGAAGCCGTTCATTTTGAACATAAATTGTCAGAAATTAATGTCACCGAGAAATGCCGCCTCAGCTGTAAGACAATCTCCCCTCGCTGCTTTGCCGCAATGGACATTTTACGATATGGCTATATGAAGCCAGCTATTAATTCTGCTTTCGATTGCGCTGAAAAACGGCTCCTTAATTGCGACCAGGCCGAAAGTACGAAGAGTCGGAGCCTGGCTCGGCCCGGTACGCAGACAAAGGATTATGGCGCGTGACGGAAAACCGCAATAAGGGGTCGTCCGCAGCAGACTCGGAGATGAAACCCGCAGCGAGGAGCAGAGAGCGTGGCGCTGCGCTGCTCAGAGGCGGAAGGTAGTTTTTAATCACGTCGACCCCGGGAGGGAACTTGCCGCCGGCGCGCCTTTGCCGGCAACCGCGAAACAATATGGAGCCGGGGGCGAGGCTGCGGTGTCTTTCAAACAGGCGCCTCTCCTCTCCTCGCCTTAGACTAGACTACACTGCGAGGCAGGGCCGGGCGCCGAGCGACGGCAGACAGCCCAGCGCTGTGAACTACACTGCCGGACATTAAAGTTGCAACCTAGAGAAGGAGGGCACATAGCGTTATATTACGTAATGTAGTAGGGAGCACACGTGAATAAATTTGCAGTTCTCTGAAAACTGGGTGTGTACAACGTTCCATGTAACTATGGCATCTCTTACTTGGGGCAGACTGTTAGAGCAGTCGAGGGACGGTACGAGAAATACTCTCAACAAAAGTAATCTGCATTTACACCTACACCTACATATACAAGTACTACGTGAACAAAAATACCGAAACACCAAAAAATAACACACATTATCGCAGCTAATACGTTTTAGCAAAACTGTCGGCATTCAAAAAATATATGTGTGAAATCTTATGGGTCTCAACTGCTAAGGTCATCAGTTGCTAAACTTACACACAACATAACCTAAATTATCCTAAGGACAAACACACACACCCATGCCCGAGGGAGGACTCGAGCCTCCGCCTCCGCCGGGGCCAGCCGCAAACTCCACGACTGCAGCGCCTCACACCGCGTGGCTGTCGGCATTCAAACAACTTCATGTCGTCACTATATGGATAAATATAAGTTTTCTATTTTTTTGAGAGAATCTGTTACCGTTCTTCCCGATGTAACCTTGAAGCAGGATGAGTAGCGATTAAGGATCCTTTTCTCCAAGTTGCACCGCGAAGGCCGAATAGTATCGAGACTGGGGACCGTGGTGGACAGGGAAGACGCGACAATTCAGTTTGCTCCCCACAAAATCAGTCCTGGACGGTGCGACTTACGGGAACTTCGGGCCTTTAGTCTTGGAACAAGGTATTAGCAATGGAGAACAAATTTCTGATCATAGGATGGCTCCGATTACCCAAAATGGTCACATAATTCTTGCGGTAATGCGACCTTGAGGAGTCCCATGTGGTACATGGATTACCATGACAAGGCTTCCATCGCTCCACAGTACACGTTTTATGACTTCGGCACCACTTAACCATTTCAGATATTAGCTTCACTGTCGGTTGGTTTCGAAATTCCAGCTCACCCTGCAATTACTTCAGTCTTGATGTTTTGGAGCTAACAGGACTCGCAAGTGCAACATTCAGTTATGCACTAACTTTTGCAGCTGTCCTTCACTTAATTTTCGTCACAAATCATCTTCAATGACTGTCTGGCACGATCACTCAACACACACTGTGCGCAGAATAAATCTTCAATGCGGCGTCTCTTGGAATGCCAAACAATTCAACTACTATGGTTACCGAAGTACCCACCAAAAGAGCATCAACAATTAGCTCACGTTCTATTCCATTTATCTCCAACAAACTGACAATTACATAGATACTGATGTGACCGCGTCTGACACTTACAACGTATTGAGGACATTGCGCAGGTGCCGTTCTTGATCCAATAGAACAGCACAATTTGCATGCTTCGCTAGAACTGCATTTTTGTTCAACCATGGATTTCTGGCGCTGTTTCCGTACTTTTGTCCAGCCCAAGTAAACTCCGCAGGCCACCATACGGTGTGTAGCGGAGGGTACTTTGTATACAACTATTGTGTCCCCGTTTCCCTATTCCAGTCGCCAATGGATAGTGGGAAGACCGATTTCTAGTAAGCCTCTGTGTTAGCTCGAATGTAACTTCTCCTTCATGACATTTTCACGAGATATACGTAAGAGGAAACAATACATTGGCTGACTCTTCTACAAACGTACGCTCTCTGAACTTTAACACAAAGCACAGCTCTCTTCCAGCGTCTGTCACTGAAGTTGGCTGAGCACACCATGATTCTCTCTAAGTGAACCTGTAACGAAATGTGGATCTTCTCATTTCTCTGTCAATCCTGGTGCGGACAGAAGACGAGCAGTATTGAAGTATTGGTCAAACTAGGCCCCTGTAAGACACTTCCTTTCCTGAAGAATCTTCCAGTTATGCAATCAAACTGAAACGTCCCCTTAGAACAATTTATACAAGACTGTGCTTAAACTGACACACAATATATTTTTGGCGCAACGCAATCTGACTTCCAACAATCCCTACGAAAGAATGGCCCTGACTAACATTAACCTATATGTTTCACAAATCACTTACCTCACAAAAATCTTCGTTACTCAAGCTACTGCAATACAACGAGCACCACTACTGCCAGCTAAATAAAAGATTCAAACTACGGAAGGCACTAACTACTGATAGGTATAGTTAGCAAATGAAAGATTTTAATAGGGAACAAACAGTGTATTTACCTTAATAGTCAAAATATATATGATAGTTCATGACATCCAGTCTTACAAATTACAAAACACCGCCATCTCTCTCCCCACGTCCACCACTGCTGGCGGCTCACCTCCAACTGCGCAACGCTACGCGCTGTTAGCATCCAGCTGCCGGTGCCCAACACTACAATGGCAGAAAACAATGCAAACTAAACACAGACTGCACACGGCACAGCCAGTGATTTTTATACAGAGCGCTACGTGGCGGCGGCGTTACCAATAAAAAAACCTAAACAGCCTACTTACAAAACGTAAAATTATAAAAAATTTAAAAACTTTCTGAAAAACATTTTACATCTTTAAAAAATTCTATACGTATGCTGCCTCAGTAACAAAGTCGTGTAAAATTATTATTGGGATTAGGAGAGGGATTAGGAGACCTAACTTCTACAAATTCACCTTGACGAGAGGGCCCTGCTCTGTTTGAATCCCGCCAGTTCTGCTGCAATTTAGATCTGTCGTTACGATCATATCGTGTGTCGTCATGTCGGTAGATTCCATAGTTTCTTTCTTGTCGGTCACGTGGTGGAGAATTTCTCCCTGAATCGTAACTGCGCGCTGGACCGTTGCGTCTTAAGTTATTCCGTCTCCCTTGATAATAATTATTTTGGTTTCCATATTGTCTGTTTCTCTGATTGTCTCTGTGATAGTCATTACCGCGGAGAGGTGATCTTTCCCTGTAATAATTACTACTCTGCCAACGGTTGTCATACGGGTGGTGTCCGTTTTGGTCACGATTGACGTTGTACGAATAGCCTTGTCGTGTATTATTTCTGTAATCGCGGAATTGTGACAGGTGTGGCCTGTAATTGTTGTGTTCCCGTTTTCGCGTTCCGCGATTGTCACTGTCAATTTCCAGTTCTTGAAACAGTCCCTGAAAAGCTTCAATGTCGTCTTTGCATCGTCCTGCTAAAATAATCTGTCGTAAATGTTCAGGTAATTTGATTAAGCAAATGCGGATGAGTTCTGAGGGGCTGTATGGGTTTGAAAGATACTGATTCTTATGTAACATGTCTTCAAAATATTTGACAAGACTGGAAAATTCAGATTGTTCGAAATGTTTCATCATCATGATGCCATGTTTTACTCGGTCTTGTGTGGCTTGGGACCAATATGCTGAGAGGAAGGCATGGTGAAATTCTCCTTCACTGTGGCAATCGTGAATGACCGATCGCATTCTTACAGCTGGTTCATTCTCTAAGTAGCCACACATAAATTCTAATCTGTGCTCTAGTGACCAGTTGGGAGGAAAACAATGAGAGAATTGATGGAGCCACGCTTGTGGATGAATGTCGTTGCCAGAATTCTTAAATGTTTTGAATTTACGTGTAGTAATGAACAGCTTATAGTCAAAATCATCGTGTCGGCGGGTCGCATATCGGTCATTGTTACGTCGTTTCGGCGGTTCCATCTCAAAATTCGGTGTACTTTGCCAATTACTTTCATGATTTCCGAAATGCCCTGTGTTATTATTTTGTGGTTGTTCTGTATTGCTATGTCCCTCTTCCCATACTGGGGCGCGAGTGTCCTCTGAAATATATAATTTTTGTATTACTTGAGCCAACTGGTCTTGTACTTCCCGCATTTCTCTTTTGTACTATGTGTTGATTTGATTTTAATTCTGTTTGAATTTCCTAATTTGTTCATACTCTTCAGTGTCAGTGAAGGCTACAGGTTTTGTGTCATTCAGATCATCAACTACCTTCGTAGATAAGTTAGTGAAATGATCTGAAAGTTCGGCTACTTTATCCGACAGTGAAATTATTTCCTCTGTGTGTCTTTCTGAACCAATTTTCAGAGTATCTACTGTGTCCTTTAAGTTCGCTTGAGTTTTTGCAAGTTGCGTAACCGAATCGGTAGATGCAACTGAGTCAATTTTAGCTTGCAAGGTCTCATGATTTTCATGAACAGTAGTTTGCAGTTCGTTTATGGCTGCTTCGTGATTCTGTAATGCATTTTCATGCCGCGAAAAAATAGGTTGGAAATGCTCACAAATTTGTGTTTTTACGTCATTACAGACTTTTTGACATTTCGATTCAATGTTATGTAACTCATTAGTTAAATCTTCACGTGTTTCTTCAAGCGTGGTGTCTAACTTTTGAAGCTTTTGTTCCATTGTGTCTAACTTTTGAAGCTTTTGCTGTGTTTGTGTCTGATTTTGTTCCATTGTGTCTAACTTTTGAAGATTTTGTTCCATTGTGTCTAACTTTTGAAGCTTTTGTCCCATTTGTTGCATTAATTGTAATAACAATGCACTGGTGTCTGAAACATGTTCCTTAGTGCTATTCGGCAATGCATTTGAACCGGCAATATTCGCCGTTTGAAAAACAGAAAGTGTGTCTTGACTTATTTGAGAAAACGGTGAGGACGCTAAATCTGAATCTACAGTATTTGCAAGATTGTGTCCTGTCATTTCGGAATCCTGAGGCGAGCTGTTGCCGACCGATCGATCGATAATGCTTCCCTGTTCACTAATTGTTTCACTGCCTACACCATTATTTGCAACTCGCTCCATTTCCCTATGCGCTATTACCAAATTACTACTTTGAACATTAGTGAATTCATTACATGGTGACGTTAACACACTGCTTTCGTCTTCACTGTCATTTCTCAGTTTACTTTGGAGCCTAGTGTTACGTTTTTCACACGCCATTATTCTCACAATTTTTCATACGACAACACAGAAAAACACAATTTGAAGAACAAAAATAAGAGAACACATTAACATAGCACTGAAAATAATATCTAGTTAATTGCAAGCGCAGCTGCGAAATACTTGGTGCAAATCTACATGCATGCCACAACTGTTGTACTGTACAACAATGAAAGACTACAACTACAAAGGAAATTCTCTCTATGATTACGCCATAGCAATAAACAAAGGCTACACTAACTACACAAACTACAAGAAAAAAACCAGAAGATTCCAGTGAGATATCCTTGGCTAAGGGTCGACATATGAAACGTCCCCTTAGAACAATTGTGCAAGACTGTGCTTAAACTGACACACAATATATTTTTGGCGCAACGCAATCTGACTTCCAACAATCCCTACGAAAGAATGGCCCTGACTAACATTAACCTATATGTTTCACAAATCACTTACCTCACAAAAATCTTCGTTACTCAAGCTACTGCAATACAACGAGCACCACTACTGCCAGCTAAATAAAAGATTCAAACTACGGAAGGCACTAACTACTGATAGGTATAGATAGCAAATGAAAGATTTTAATAGAGAATAAACAGTGTATTTACCTTAATAGTCAAAATATATATGATAGTTCATGACATCCAGTCTTACAAATTACAAAACTCCGCCATCTCTCTCCCCACGTCCACCACTGCTGGCGGCTCACCTCCAACTGCGCAACGCTACGCGCTGTTAGCATCCAGCTGCCGCTGCCCAACACTACAATGGCAGAAAACAATGCAAACTAAACACAGACTGCACACGGCACAGCCAGTGATTTTTATACAGAGCGCTACGTGGCGGCGGCGTTACCAATAAAAAAACTTAAACAGCCTACTTACAAAACGTAAAATTATAAAAAATTTAAAAACTTTCTGAAAAACATTTTACATCTTTAAAAAATTCTATACGTATGCTGCCTCAGTAACAAAGTCGTGTAAAATTGCTATTGAGTTACTTTTAAAGATATTCAGGGAATTAGCATACCAGATGTAGTACTATAAATGCCCTAGGTAGTATAAAAGACCTTTGTGTCATCCATAACATTCTTATTTTTAATCTTCAGGTAAAATGTGGTATGTACAGCCTAAACCGACGGGAAAATGTACTATGTACGGACAAACAAATAAGAAAGAGAAATAATAATTTAGAGGAAAGACTTGTTCGTTGAACGTACCAATTGGAACAAAAAGCGTGTATAGCGTTATAAAAATGATTTATACGTTGAAGCGCTCATGTAACTATTTTGATTACAGTCAGTAGATGCAAGCATAGATTTACCTAAGAAAAGGAAGAAGCAAGTCAGAAATGTTTTCTTTAGTTAACAGCGCATGACAATAACATGATTATTGGAAATAGTAAAATATTCGTAGGGAAACATACAATGTAAACCGTAACTGAAATCAATAGTAAAACACAAAGCATATATACAACATCGTCACACTGGGTAACTTGTTCAAGAAGTAACGATACACGTATACTGGTTAACACATGATCTCCACATACTAATAGAGCAATACTGACGGTTGTGCTCACATGCAAGAGGCAAGTTTTTCTTTTCCTTATTTTCCTTTTTTTAAAACAAAAAGTAATGAAATAAAAAAATATGTTCATGCGTATTTCAAAGGATAAAAGAACTACAATACCAAGTTCGCGATTTAAGTATATTACAAATGCTGTGTGACATCCAGTAAAACTCAGTTTTTAATCTAGCTTACTTATGATTAGTTGAACATGGTCGTTCCACTCTAAATCGTTCCGTGCATTTTATGGATGCGACTTCTTCCAGTCACAGTCTTACACTCCCATAAACATACAATAATTGGTTTTTCTGCTTATTTAAACGCAGTACGCCACATTTCTTTATGTTCACGGCATGTCTTCCCGCATTTTGCTACAAATCTCTAGAGCGCGGCTCTTCTTTGCAAACAACTGTATCATTCGTGAAGATCCTCACCGAGGTTTCTACTTTATGCACTAGCTCATTTAAAGATATAGTGTTAAATTATAGTCCCATTATATTCCGTTGGAGTACATTCTTATACCTAAAGATCTGCCTCCATTGAAACTAACATGCTGTGTTTTCTTTGATAGAAACTCTTCAGTCCAATCACTAGGCTGATATATTCCATACGGCCGTATTTTTGTCACTAGACGGCAGTGCCAAACTATCGATGGCCTTCCCTCAATAAGGGATAATGGCATCAACCTTGAGCACCAATAACTACTACGAAGCAAATCAGCTTTCACCGAACACTAGTGCGAGTACAACCATCAAATGAAATACAACTTCAGTTTTGTCGGACGGCACGAATAAGTCATTTTTAGAATGAAGGTGTCGGAAACTCCTAATACCCGGAGCGGTAAATTCAATTTAAAACAGCTTACGATCCGGCGCTCACTTTGTGAAAATATCACCGGCCATCTCATACAGCAGAACTAGAGAATGCCAGGAAAATGTACGTTTCACCGAATATCAGAGCAGGATCTGCGAAACAAAACAAGCATTAGCAGTGTAATGGCCGCCGGCACTAGAATTCGGCTGTAAATAACGGCGAGACACCAGCAAAACTACACAGCTTCGTTGGAGTTCTTGCTGCGAGCACTCGGAAAATCACTGCACGTGGCATCTGAAAAACAGTAATAGGTCCACCGAAATGTTTTGCGTAAAATGAAAACAGCACCTCTGCTTAATCCTCGAACTCACACTGTTAATTTAAACCGCTAATCCCTTCCTGACGGTATTATAAGAATCTGCACTTCAAAGTTTAGGCACTCTTCACTTTTCTTTGCCATCGCCTTCACGGCTGTCCTCTTGGCTAGAAAAGCATGACACAGGATTCTCTCTATCTTCATTTCTTTTCCCTGGTAATACTTCTAATATTCTTGAGGAATCTGACTTCTGCTGTAGGTAGTTTTATCATGTTTCTTTGGAATCCATGACTCAGTTCGAAACAGGAACACAGATGTAGCCATGGTTTTACAGTATTTTAATTTTATTTCCTTGCATATTTTCTTTTGAACGGTTTTGTTTATCATTCAGTACGTTGAATGATATTTGTTAACCTTATTTTCTGTATCCTTACACATATCTTACTTCATATCCTAAATAATTTAAACTGGAGGCCTGCTCTGGTTCTGGTGGCATGTTACCTATTCCTTCAGGCGGGGGTGGAGGTGGAGGCATATTTCCCATGATGAGCCAATATTTTAGTTTTATTTATTGATACACTGTTTACTCATCTTCGTATGTAAGGCCACTAACATATTTGGACAGGTAGGTGAGCCGGTACTGGATTCAGTCTGCTTAGAGGATTAACGACAGGGGTCTGTATGCCGGCCTGCCTAGATCTGGTTTTCAGCGATTTTCCACATAGACCCAGATGAATACTGGCCTGATATCCAATTCGCACATTTAGAAAACTTTATCTCATTTTCACGTGAATAGCACTATGTGCAGACTGTTGGGATACACATATTGTGTCCCTGTGAGTGACGAGGTAGAGACAGGAAGGTCAACCATGCACCCCTTTTTTATTAGCCATGCGAATCCGTTGACGAACATGCCAACCCTGCGCCAGTGAGGAATAGATGCCAAGAAAAAGAAGAAAAACTAAATACTGGATTTACTTCGCCTCCTATTATTAGTCATATTATTTATTTGTTTTTATATCAATATTTTATATTTTTTTATTAGTCACACTATAATTGTTCGTGAAACAAGGCTGCCAGGCTTGTTTAAGTCCTTATTAGTAGTGATTTCTTCAGTTATTACTGTTTTCGACTTTCATTATTATTTTTGTCCTCCTACAAAATTTTCACAGGATCAGAAATAAGAAGCATACGAAATCAATAT
Organism: Schistocerca gregaria; assembly: GCF_023897955.1. Lineage (NCBI taxonomy): Eukaryota > Metazoa > Arthropoda > Insecta > Orthoptera > Acrididae > Schistocerca > Schistocerca gregaria. The sequence goes on along the minus strand of NC_064924.1, from coordinate 306,440,330 downwards.
TTACTCAATACGTCACGTAGTTTGTCTCTACTCACAGTGTCGAAATGTCTAAAGAAGTCAATAATATCCGTATCGGGAGCACTTTTTAGTAATAGGAAAATCTCCGTTATTGTTTTAAGATGAGGATTTATTATTTTTATAAATAATTTATAGGCTGAGATTAGCATGCTAAGTCCTCTACAACTTTTACAGTTGTTTCGCTGACCTTTTTTAAACACTGATATCACTCTTGAAATTTCAGTATTGCACTAAACAAATGTAAAACTCAAAAATACAAAAGTGGCAGGCATGTTTTTAAAGTTTCATATTAATATCATCTGGTCAATACGCTTTGCAGTTTCTCACATTTTTAACAAATATTAGCAGATATTACATCGTTCAAGTGGTTCAAATGGCTATGAGCACTATGGGACTTAACATCTGAGGTCATCAGCCCCCTAGAACGTGGAACTACTTCAACCTAAGTAACCTAAGGACATCACACATACAGGATTCGAACCTGCGACCGTAGCGGTTTCTCGGTTCCTGACTGTAGCGCCTTGAACCGCTCGGCCACCTTGGCCGGCCTATTCCATCGTGATTGAGACCAGATTACTCATATCTACTGTGACCATCTCTCCCCTCAATTCTGAATATTCAGTTAGCCACGGTTATTTAAAAATTCCTTCCACCTCGCATCGATATTTATATTTAGTTCTGCAGATATCTTTCAGTTTTTACTGAAGTGTTTCAGTCAGTTTATAGGCATAATAAACTGTCTGGTTTAAGTTTTCCTTTCGCTGACTCCTCTATCTGCTTTTATATTGAGACACATAATTTACAAAAATGTTCAAATGTGTTTGAAATCTTATGGGAGTTAACTGCTAAGGTCATCAGTCCCTAATCTTACACACTACTTAACCTAAATTATCCTAATGGCAAACACACACACCCATGCCCGAGGGAGGACTCGAACCTCCACCGGGTTTAGCCGCACAGTCCATGACTGCATCGCCCTGGACCGCTCGGCTAATCCCGCGCTGCAGAACCTACACCTAAATCTATGTTTCATAGTCCGGTTGGAATATGAGTAGGCATAACAACTCTGCTCGCAGCACCTGAAGAAGGGCACAAGGCCATTCACCGAAATATAGTGCCTAAAAAGGAATCAACAGCTAGACTGACCGCCTGAAAACAGCCCGCTAATCAGTCATGCCGAGATAAACAGCGAGATCGGCCGGACCGTAGGGGCGAAGAGAGCGCGCCAGGGGCTACCTGTTCGGCCCAGGGGACCGCGGGCACGCATTGTGCGCCGTAATTAGCCGCCTTCTTCCGCCGCCTGCGCTAATTAAATTGGCAGCGGCTGCAGCGGCGCCGCCACCGAGCGCCAGGCGGCGGCCGGTGCGCCGCGAGTTATCGACGCCCCTGCCACGCACGCCGCTCAGCCGTGCTCTCGATTAACGCGCGCGGAAACTTGGCGCGGGCGATAGCGGCGCGCGCGGCCGCTATAGATTGCGAGCCCGGTGACAGCCACTGACAGCCGCCCAACTTCGCGATGAAGCCTGCCGCGGCCGAGCGCACTGCCCCGCAGCCCAGCTCCGCCACTTGTTATACTTCAAATGCTCACTCAGACTCCCGTAGCTTTAACTGCCAAGACTGAAATGTACCAACACTTTCGTGTAGTTCCATACTACAGGATTTAGGTGGCTTTATACTACAGTCCGCCTGAGAAGTCCCTCTGCCCCCTACACTGCGATGCTTGAACGTCTCTGTTTCGTCTGTCAAAGACGGCCCCTGCAAGGCAGACTACACCCCAGACACCCCTGTGTACCATATAACATACACAAGCACGTGCAGGCGCAACCAAGAGGAAAACAATTCTTCGAAACAAACAGAACTTGCTAGACTAATGACAACCTTTTTCTACAGAGGTCGCCTCAAAGACACAGGGAAAGTGGAGTACTCCGCAGGCCGCCGCCGGCTTTATAAGGCCAGCGCAGTAGCACTACAGCCAGTTCCTCGCCGAGCTAGGACGAGCTCCGACGGTCGTCACCAATGCTCTTCATTAATGATCGTCTGCAAGTTATTTGTTTGTGTGTATATAGTGATTGTTCGAGAAGTGTAGTTCAGTTTCAATAAATGACGTTAAATTGTTCTACAATACTGAGTATTGTTCAATCCCTGTAGAGAGAAGATTCTACCATTTTTTTGGGTGTGTATCTCACACTAACACGACATCATAATCTGGTACTATGACTGAAACATAGAGTCATTTTCAAAGACGAATCAGAGATATAATACACTACTGGCCATTAAGATTGTTACAACAAGAAGAAATGCAGATGATAAACGGGTATTCATTGGACAAATATATTATACAAGAACTGACATGTGATTACATTTTCACGTAATTTGGGTGCATAGATCCTGAGAAATCAGTGCCCAGAACAACCACCTTTGGCCGTAATAACGCCCTTGATACGCCTGGACATTGAGGCAAACAGAGCTTGGATGGTGTGTACAGGTACAGCTGCCCATGCAGCTTCAACACGATACCACAGTTCATCAAGAGTAGTGACTGGCGTATGGAGATGAGCCAGTTGCTTGACGAGACGTTTTGAGTTGGTGAGAGATATGGAGAATGTGCTGGCCACTGCAGTAGACGAACATTTTCTCTATCCAGAAAGGCCCGTACAGGACTTGCAACATGCGGTCGTGCATTATCCTGCAGAAATGTAGGGTTTCGTAGGGATCGAATGAAGGGTAGAGCCACGGGTCGTAACACATCTGAAATGTAACGTCCACTGTTCAATGTGTCGCCAATACGAACAAGAGGTGACCGAGACGTGTAACCAATGGCATCCCATACCATCACGCCGGGTTATACGCCAGTATGGCGATGACAAATACACGCTTCCAATGTGCGTTCACCGCGACATCGCTAAACACGGATGCTGGTACCATCATGATGCTGTAAACAGAACCTGGATTCATCCGAAAAAATGACGTTTCGCCATTCGTGCACCCAGGTTCGTCGTTGAGTACACCATCGCAGACGCTCCTGTCTGTGATGCAGCGTCAAGGGTAACCGCAGCCATGGTCTCCTAGCTGATAGTCCATGCTGCTGCAAACGTCGTCGAACTGTTCGTGCAGACGGTTGTTGTCTTGCAAACGTCCTCATCTGTTGACTCAGAGATCGAGACGTGGCTGCATGATCCGTTACAACCGTGCGGATAAGATGCCTGTCATCTTGACTGCTAGTGATACGAGGTTGTTGGGATCCAGCACGGCGTTCCGTATTACCATCCTGAACCCATCGATTCCATATTCTGCTAATAATTCGTGGATCTCGACCAACCCGAGCAACAATGTCGCGGTACAATAAAGTGCAATCGAGGTAGGCTACAATCTGACCATTATCTGACGTATTTCTCCTCCTTACACGAGGCATCACAACAACGTTTCACCAGGCAACGCCGGTCAACTACTGTTTGTGTCTGAGAAATCGGTTGGAAACTTTCCTCATGTCAGCACGTTGTAGGTTGTCGCTACCGGCGCCTACCTTGAGTGAATGCTCTGAAAAGCTAATCATTTGAATATCACAGCATCTTCTTCCTGTCGTTAAATTTCGTGTCTGTAGCACGTCATCCTCGTGGTGTAGCAATTTTAATGGTCATTAGTGTACTTAATTCTGAGTATATGCCACGCTTGGCCTTGATCACAGCTTCCCCTCTTGCAGGCATACCTTCAGTCAGGTGCTGTAAGGTTTCTTGCGAAATGGAAGCTCATTCTTCACGGAATGCTGCACTGAGGAAAGGTATCAATGTCGGTAGGTGAGGCCTGGCACGAAGTAAGCGTTCCAAAACATCCTAAAGATTCAGGTCAGGACTCTGTGCAGGCCAGTCCATTACAGGGACTGTCGTATAACCATTCCGTCACAGACCGTTCATTATGAACAGGTGCTCGATCATGTTGAAAGAAGCAATCGCCATCCCCGAATTGCTCTTCAACAGTGGGAAGCAAGAAGGTGCTTAAAGCACCAATAGAGACTTGTACTGTGATAGTGCTACGTAAAATAACGAGGGGTGAAAGCCCCTTCCACGAAAAACTCAGCCACAATACAACAACTGGCTCCCAATTTTACTGTTGGCACTACACACGCTGGCAGATGACGTTTACCGGCAATTCGCCATACCCACATCCTGCTATCGGATCGCCACATTGTGTACCGTGATTCGTCAGCCCACACAACTTTTTTCCACTGCCCAATGTTTTCGATCCTTACACCAAGCGAGGCGTCGTTATGGCATTTACCGGTGTGATGTGATGAAATCTAACTTTTCTCGCCTTCCCCCTAAATGTCTTAGTACTTGCAGTGGGTTCTGATGCGTCATATTGGAAATAACTATCAATGATGGTTTCATCGGTGACAGTTACGTGCACTGCGAAGCGGAGCCATCCTCATAAAAATTTGTGTTAACTAATATGAACACTGAGAAGCAGAATAAATGGGCAAGGAATGCCTTTGTCCTCCCCATCATAGAATACGTCGCGCCAGTAAAGATGGCAAACAAATCCAGCACACAAAAAGCAGTGTCAACAGAAAGAAGAATATAAGAAGAGAACCGAAAATGACCCCTGGACCACCAACGAAACGCAGAAACGAAACCAGTTAGGACAAGATCAACGAACAGAGAAAATAGGAGCCAACAGACGTCATAAAAGACAGCCACAACTATAATGTTCGAAGAAAGATATGCAGAATTTAGATTTCCTAAAACGAAATGCTCTTATCCGCCGAAAAAAATTAAAATCTGCATTAAAACAACGAATACACGGACAAAAGCCACGTTATATGCCATACAGAAACGTTAAACGTCACAAACGTAGAAGGGGAAAAAAAAATAAAAAAAACTACTAGAAAACCGAAGATAAGTTGTAGGAAACACCTAAAAGTAAAAAATACAAAACCAAATAAAAAAAGATGAAAAATAACAAAAATAAGGAAAAAAACCAGACCGCAACTAACACATCCATGCTGACGTTTTGAGGAAGTGTCCCTCAGCACTGGTCCATGGGCCAGGCGCACCCAGGGAGAAGAAGAATAACTGAAGAGTTGGTACCCAAAACAGTAACGGGAAAAACCTATTGTGCCTCTATAGTACAAAATAATTAGACTCCATCATAGAGCAATAGGCTCTTCATGTGCCTGTCTCCCCCTGTGCATGGGAGAAGCAGAAATTAATAAATAACTAACTCGTGAACACGGGTGACACTAGCTGCGAGTTCTTTGAAACCAGTACCCTTTCGCCTGCAGCGTGTGAAGTAATCAGTCGCGATACGATAAACCGATAAACATTTTGAACCGTCCGATACCCAGGGTTAACGATAATTGCAGTTCGAAGTGAAAAAGTTCATATAAAATTATGTTCACAAAATGCATTATTTCGTGCTTAACTGTTTGTATTCTGTGCAATTAAGATTATTTTTACGTGTTAAGACAAAATTACGTAAATTCATTTTCATCCCGTTTTGTTAAATATATCATTTTATTTAAATAAGATCTTTATTAGAGGCACAAATAATTAAATTCTTTGGATATATGTGTAACCTTTCAGCTCTCTCGTACATGGCGGGAAAGTGGGGGAAGTCAGTTATGTATGGGTTATTGTAAGAAACAGCTGTGAAAAACAGTGAATAGGAGTTTAGACGTTTTTGTGCAAACGTAACAAACAGTTAGAACTTCGTTGCTCATATTTTATGAATCAATCATCTGAGCAATTGTGAATACAGAAGACGTAATACAGAAATTGTTTCATATCGGATTTAGTGAATCCTCGAACTTCACTACACTTGAAATAGTATAATTTCTACGTAAAGCAAGACCTGTGAACATTATTATACCACTGAGAGGAGACAACAAAGTCAACACCAAAAGAATCACCAAAGTACCGTTAAGTGCTTTAAGCAAGTCTTACAGCGTCGTTCAAAAATAACTAACCGCCTCCGACTGTGGAAAATGTTTTATATGAAAAAACTGCCAGCAGCATTTTCGTCACCACGTAATAGGGACGGGAGCTTAGCTGTAGCCATCTTGCCATCGTCCTAATTTTTAAGTCCAGCTCCACCATATCCACAGCTTGATGGATTGCTCCTATGGGCTCCCATGGAGGAGCTCGAAAAACCCATCGAAGTACCTCGTTTTGCAGTTGTCTGAGTTGGCCTACTGTCACTTTGCAGTGTCGGAGTTTACCTGTTCTTGCAAGATTGCGCTAAGAAATAATGGTGATAGCGCTATGGCCACCTGCAAGAATTCCTGCCTTTCTCTATCATTTTATGTAGGTCTGCAGTGATACTAATTAAATTTAACAGATGCCGACCACGAGATGGTTTTGTAATGGAAGTTAGCTTCCTAAGCAACATAAGTCTGAGGTGTTTCAAAATAAACACACCGGTTTTAAGGCGTTGTAGCATTTATTACTTTCGACGTACAGTTGTCAATAATATACCAAATGAAAGAGCAACTCAGACAGTTTTGTTTGTATACCTGCGCGCATTGGGAAGTGTATGAAATGGCAAAGAGTGACTGAACAACGTGTTGAACAAGTGCAAGTCTTTCACGCTTATACCAAGAAATATCTCCCCGGAAATTTTATTGGCCTTTCAAATGGCTCTGAGTACTATGGGATTTAACATCTGAGGTCATCAGTCCCCTAGAACGTAGAACTACTTAAACCTAACTAACCTAAGGACATCACACACGTCCATGCCCAAGGCAGGATTAGAACCTGCGGCCGTCTCGGTCGCGCGGTTCCAGAGTGAAGCACCTAGAACCGCTCGGTCACATCAGCAGGCTCTTATGGGCCTTTCTTTGTCGATGAATCAACTGTAACTAATGTTTCTTATCTCGATGTGCTGCAGCTATGGCCTGTGCCCCAATGGGAAGAAGCTGAACGAGACATCTTTACTTGGGAGCAAGGTGGTGCTCCACTTCACTGGCATAACTCACTACGCGCCTCACGCCCGGGTTTCCGGGTTCGATTCCCGGCGGGGTCAGGGATTTTCTCTGCCTCGTGATGGCTGGGTGTTGTGTGATGTCCTTAGGTTAGTTACGTTTAAGTAGTTCTAAGTTCTAGGGGACTGATGACCTCAGAAGATAAGACACATATTGCTCAGAGCCATTTTTAGAAACAGTGTTACTGCAACAGTTACTCCTGACACATTGACCAGGTTTCGGAATAACTTGTAACCTCCGCGACACATTACTCGTTAAAGTCTGTGCTATAGTAAGTGAGCGGTATTCACCTTATGAGAAAGGATTTTCGTATAGTTATCGACCGCGTGTGCCTAAATGGTGCCAAATCAGACTTACACCCACTCTGTATTAAGAATGATCCGTCAAGCCGGTTCGAAATGCAATTACACGTCAGGATGGACCAAAAGCAACATTGAAGATGCTACCAATTTGATAATAATACGGTCGCCAGACTAATTAGGCACTAAGTGAGTTTCTTCCCTGTACAAGTTGGTAGACATTCATGCAAAACAACAAGTAGTAACACTGCATAATATAGTAGAATTTTAGAACCAGAAAATCTATTGAACTGATAGTTTCACATTCTGTACTGATATGGGAAAACCATGAATACATAACACTACACTATAATGTATACTACACAACTTTACACTGTTTATTAATCTGGTTGAAATCGGGCATAAGTTACCCTAGAAATATCACTTTCGTGCCGCACACAAAATTTCAATTTTGATAAAGATAAATCACTGATAAATTTTGACTTTTATATTGACTTTAACTATTGCTGGTCAAACCAATTTAGGACACTCCAGAATTCAAATAAAAAAAGGGAGGACCCTGAAAGTGTTATGATCATTGTATTCGAAAAATGATTACTGAATTTATTATGCGTTCAAAATTTCCAGTATATAAGTTACTACTCGTTTCATCTTATTTACTGCTCATTTAAATGCCTTGAAATCTGTCTCGAAATAGTAAACTTCATTACTATATCAATATTAATGTTATCTTTCAACATCGTTAGACCTTCGTTATTCGTTTACTGGTTCATTAATAAAACATTTCTTTAAACACCATTCTAACATAGCTAAAGCTACAAATAATTATTATTAACACAAATTTTAATTTTCATTTCGGGACACTCGGATTGCACAACACTTGGAAATGACCCTGTCTAGGTTAGTTCTGAGGATAATAAAATGATGGGATAGTTCTGGTAAAATTTAGGTTATTATTGCGCAGTTCACTCTCCGATCCATACGAATGCAGTACTAAAAGTTTAAACCTGCTAGTATCGAAGCGGCGGTTGGCGGGCGGCGAGATGGCGAGGCACAGAGCATACATACAACCACAGCTATGGCTCTTGATGTATCGGCACTTTAATTCTTCTTACCGTCGCAGTACTTTTCCATTTAGTGCCTACGGAATTTTGCCATGCTGTGTGGGCGTTGGAACGGCATACCCGAGGCGCAGTGAAGTTACGTCTTCCAGGAGAGCCTCCTCGCTCCAGAACGTGTTGCTCAAACCAATGCCAAACTCCAACTACTACTGTGCCTGTTGTGCCGTGCAGTGCCCGCGTGCATTTTCCCGCGCTCGCCTGCCGTCCAGCTTTTACCGCTCCCTGACAGACCGGGTATTCATCCGAGATTTTGCATTCTACATATCCTAACACATTGCCTACGTATGGACCAGACGCACAGTTACAATTTTAAACATCTTACAATAGTTTCAACATTTGTTACATTTTAATTATTTTACAATATTGCTTCACATTTGACATAAGCATTAATATTCACATTGAAACTTATTTACAGTTTTCTTAACATAATGTCATGAAACAAAAAAGAGATGAAATCAGAGCATCAATTACACAAGTTTATCGAAAAATCAGAAGAAAAAATATTATTTATATGTGCAATAGTACAGCGTCGTTGTTGTTACAAACTCACCTATCGACTCGATGTGTTATCGGTGTTCACATTGAATCATTGTAAAAGAAACTGCCTGCGTTTCTCTTTCATTTGGTGTATTATTTATAATTGTAAGGTGAATGTAATATGTGCTACAAAGCCTTAAAACACGTATTTTCATTTTCAAACACTCTGTATTATGACAGATCTACAGCCATATATAGTGAGAAGAGCGTGGACGAGAGTGCCGATCTTGTAGTTTGCTTGCTTCTTTACTGTTCACCTCCGAGAAATTTCGTTCTTTGTAGACAGTAGTCAGCCTGTTTTTCAGGAAGTCATCGATAATTTTCACAAAACAGTCATAGGCGGAGGTTTGTGTGATAAGTTTACATAATAAAAATTAGGACCAGAGTTTTTCTTAAGGTCTTTCCCAATCAGTATTTCTTGATAAATTAAAATTATTGGTTATTTGTTCGGCATGGCGCAGTACCTGTATTTCACATGATGTACAAGCAAATCTTTTTATACACTGAAATTCTGAAACGGCGTGGCACAAGGACATGCGTCTCAAAAAGGACAGTCGTCATGACAACACCAGTTACCGATAAAACTTATGCAAGTAACTACACTTAGAAAAACGGTCTAGCACGAACAAATCGTATTTCTTTGTGACCAGATTCAGTCCATCTTCACACCATACTACAAAGTCGATGTGTGGAGACGGATCCAAGAAGTAGGAACTGCGGAAGTCTATAATAGTTTGTTTTTTGCGATCTACATTTTTGTTCTAAGTGCAGTTGTGAAATTAATCGCAGGTTTCCAAAAATGTTTTCGAACGTGCGAGGCGTATTCGGAAAGTAAGGTCCGATTAGGCGCAAAATGGAAACCACTGCGAAAATCCGATGGAGCTTTGCACAGATGTGTTGGCCAGTATCTTTAGTGTGGCTGTCGATCAGTTCACGCCGCTCTATTCAGTTCAGATCGTAAAGTGATCACGTAGAAATGCCTAAAACAACAGTGTCTTCCGCCACGTATATGGACCTGGTGAGAGATTTCGCCTGAAGCTATGCAGCCCCACGCAGTGTTTCGTTCTTCAAGTAAAGTTTCAGCCGCATTCTGTAGAGGCAATGAAGACGCTCCTGCAGCGTTAACGATGGGAAGTGTTTGATCACCCACAATACAGCCCTTAATTGGCTCCCTCCGATGATCATCTCCGCTCACATGAACCGCTGGCTACGAATAGAACATTTTGGCACAAACAACGGAAGGCAGACCAGCGTAGAGAATTGGCGGAAAGCACAGGCAGCTGCTTTCTGTGAGAATGGTACTGAAAAGTGTGGACAACGCCACGACCATTTAGAGAGGTATCTGGAAGGTGTGGCTAACTGTTGCGAATAAAAAAGTTTTGATTGTCACTGTGGTTTTCATATCGCGACCGATCGGACCTTACTTTCCGTACAGTCCTCGTATTTACGCAAGTGAAATTAGAATACATCAAATACCAAGTGATGTAAACTCGAAGTTAACTGACATTAACTATAACGTTTAAGATAGTACAGTTGCGAAAAAGTATGTGCATCTTGAGTTGAGTAAGTAGTTCTTAGATAAAGGAAAGCCGGCGAATTTCAAATCTGCAAGAGCTGAAGACAGTGATAGCGACTTTAATGTTTTCTTTACCACAACCACACGTAAATGCTGCTTCCATCGTACCACCAGCTACCTATTTGTGTCTTTTCCATTGACAGGGGGCGATTGGTTATCAACAGATGTCACAAAATAACACGAAGGTAGACTTAGGAGACTCCATTAAATGCAGTCTTCGTTTCTTGGTCTGGCACTTGTCTGTGTATCACAAAAGTCGTGTTCGAAATGAAATGTCATACTAACAACATTTTCTCACTTAACATTATTTGTAAGGACGGAAGTGCATCACTTGTTACATTGAGAAGTTTACCACGTTAACAAGAAGAAATGTACATTTGATAAAAGAACTAACTGGCCGCGCGGGATTAGCCGAGCGATCTAAAGTTCTGCAGTCATGGACTGTGCGGCTGGTCCCGGCGGAGGTTCGAGTCCTCCCTCGCGCATGTGTGTGTGTGTATGTCCTTAGGATAATTTAGGTTAAGTAGTGTGTAAGCTTAGGGACTGATGACCTTAGCAGTTAAGCTCCATAAGATTTCACACACATTTCAACATTTTTTTAACTAAATGGTTAATATTTAACAGTATACAAGATGTGACGACAACCTGCAACTCCGTTTGTTTTATGAACGTTAAGAAAATATTCTGCGGGAAATTTGACTAAATTCCTTTAAGTAATTATGACAGGAAGTTATAACTAAAGGAACATTACAAAGGGTATGTCAGACTATCTTGCATTAATATATATCTAGAATTGGCCTCCACGTTCTTAGTCTATGAAAAATGAATCACAAGGCTCGACTTCATCAGACAAAAATTCAGACGAGGGGCAAGCGAGCGGCAAGAGAGAACCCAGTGTACTGAACGGATAAAAGTGATTTACAGTATTTTAGAGTCCACAGATGCGAATGAAGTTCCGGAAGCAGTGGCCGAGCGGTTCTAGGCGTTTCAGTCTGTAACCGCGCGACCGCTACGGTCGCAGGTTCGAATCCTTCCTCGGACATGGATGTATGTGATGTCCTTAGGTTAGTTAGGTTTAAGTAGTTCTAAGTTCTAGGGGATTGACGACCACAGATGTTAAGTCCCATAGTGCTCAGAGGCATTTTTTTGCGAATGAAGTATTTGCCGAAGTGGGCGCGGGGATAACTGTTATGAAAAAGGTGTGTACACATGCCATGTCAATATACGACGAAAAATTACGGAAGTTTCTGAGCTGGAAAGAAAAAATGTATGGCAAAGAGTGGTTTAGAAATGGTTTTCCGAGCTCCTCTACTATGGCCAAAACGACTGCTGCACAGAAGTCATGAAACAATTATCTGTGGAGTAGAAATGCGAAGTCGCACATAGAGTCGAGCGATGAAGACCGCACGCGGCTCTTGAGTCCGCCGTCGGCGCCGTCGATGGGTGAGCGGGTCGCGCTCCAGTTGGCGTGCACCGACGGAACTAGCCGCAGCCGAAGCGGAACTTGGAAATTGTTTGTCTTCGCTGTGATTGTGAAACAGAGTGTACTTTAGGGGGCGGGGGTGGGGGCCCTGGCGACAACAACGGTAGATTGGACCACCGCTTTGCCTCGGCCACGCCTCCGGCGGCGCCGACAAAGAACATTTCTCAGAAAGGCCCGGATGCCGTCCATTAAGGCAGGGGCCGCCGCTCCAGCTCTTCGTTAAGAATTAATTTCGCCCGGGCGACGGCCAATCGACGGACAATCGACAATAGCTCCCAACGTCTCGCACACAGTGGCGCCGTCTTAACACAGTTATAGGGATGTGGGTGACAATCTGGTTAGCGGAGCTACGACGCTCCTTCAATAAACAACATCACACTTTTTTTTTTAGAGCTGTTAGCACTGGGCCGGACGACGGCACGTTTTTGTCCCATAGCAAAATTTTAAACCCCCTCCCTCTTTTCATTGTTTTGAGAGTTGCATGAGGGCTGGTGGCAAGTGATGGCGGCTATCGCTGTTTTCGATTATAACGGACATTTCAACGACAGTTCAACCAGAATGTCAAGACAGCTCAAAGTAATCTATTTCCAAAATAACCGAATTTTGGTTTTTTATTCCGTTTATTTTATCAATAAACGTATAAATCAAACTAAGCTTGAGAAATTTTGTCTCCTTCATTTGTTTTCCTAGTGATTACAATTTTTTTTAAACTCTGCTCAAAAATCAGGTTGTAGTCGACGATAATACCGTCATTTGGGCGTTACGAATAGTCAGTCATAGGGGGTGAAGACTGAGGTTGAAGAACTTCGAATTTCGTGTTAATTTGTCCCTTTTCAAGGGCTACAAGTGGATGAAGGCATATATGTGGACACATACAAGATGTCACCTACTTTCTGCTTCTGTTGTAAGCTATGAATGAGTGGTAAAGGTTTAAGGCTCAAATGGCTCTGAGCACTATGGGACTTAACATCTGAGGTCATCAGTCCCCTAGAACTTGGACTACTTAAACCTAACTAACCTAAGGACATCGCACACATCCATGCCCGAGGCAGGATTCGAACCTCCGACCGTAGCGGTTGCACGGTTCCAGACTGAAGTGCCTAGAACCGCTCGGCCACAACGACCAGCTAAAGTTTTTTTTCTCTTTATATTATGTCCGAAGCTTGAAACGTCCCCTTAGAAAAATTATAAATGACTGTGCTTAAACTGACACACAATATTTTTAACGCAACACAATCTGATTTTTAATAATCCCTACAAAAGAATGGCCCTAACTAACAATAACCTATACCTTTCATGAATCACTTACGTCATAAAAATCTTCATTACTCGAACTGCTGCAATACAGCGAGCGCCAATACTGCCAGCTAAAAAAAAGATTCTAACTACTAAAATCACTAACTACTGATAGGCATAGTTACCAAATGAAAGATTTTGATATATATATATATATATATATATATATATATATATATATATATATATATATATATATATATCAGTTCATGACATCCGGTCCTACAAATTTACTGTCTCTGATGGACACACGTCCAGATCATCCGCTCTCAAAACTCCACCATCTCTCTCCCCACATCCACCACTGCTGGCGGCTCACCTCCAACTGCGCAACGCTACATGCTGTTAACAGCCAACTGCCCAACACTACAATAGCGACTATTTCAACAATGCCCACCAGACACAGACTGCACACAGCACTGCCAGTGATTTTCATACAGAGCGCTAGGTGACGTTACCGCCTTAAAAACCTTAACAGCCTACTTGCAAGCTTAACTCCACTATGTAAAATACTTCTACAATATACACGCATTGTTACAAATATGTTAGTAAAGGCCACAATCAGAATTGCGGTATTGGGCGAGGGAAGACTTGAGTCTTGGTGCTCAGTTTCTATTTGAGCTAGGAACATTGCGTAAAAAATTTTTCGTTTATCCTCGACAAGCGGCCATTTGCATAGCTACTCAAACATCAATCAACTGTACCTGTGTTGCAGTACATTTGAACGACGAAGTGGACCCGGCGCAACGACAAATTGTATAATTCGATTAATTTCTTTTGCAAAAGATTTAAATTTGGCTGAAATTAATGCTCCGCTGATGGCATCATTTCTACTGCACCGTTCGGATTATACGTGGAATAAGCACGTTTTCTGGGAGGTTTCTGAACAGCGCGACTTCTATATTTACACTTGTACGAATCAGTTCAAACTTTGCAGCAAGGTAGATACTCGAATACACTCAAAATGACAATTTTTATATGGTAATCTTTATCCGTTGTCGCGATACGATGGTTTAAAGTCGTAAACGTAGCACGTAAAAATAAATCTTACGTGAACTGAACGCGTAAATCGAAAATTCCTTCTTACGATAAAACTGGATAAGTGCCTTCAAAAATCTAGCTTCATTCGGACTTTATGCGCAAATAAAACGTTTTCCTGACTGTTTTTTAGTGCGCCACTTCCATATTTCAGACTTGCGAGAGTCGGAACAAATTTTGTAAGAAGGTAAATAAATACATACAATTAATGACAATCCTGCTGTTTTGTGAAAGCTATATGTGTTGCCATGATGCAAGCAATAATGTTCAAACATCAATAAAAACCTATATCAGATAAGTCGTCGCCAGAGCTAACAAAAATCTACATCGGTCTCCAAGCTATGTCGGTCTGATGTCAGTATTAAAATTTGGAAACCAGAAAGAAAATTTTTCTTGTCCTAGCACTGAAACAGAGGAATAGATTCGTGGCAGAGTATATAAGAGGATATAAGAAAAGGGAACTAGCTTTTCGACGTATCTGGCAGATTATAGACCAGTGGTCTAGGGGTGCCGGCACGGTAGCTCAGCGTGTTCGATCAGAGAGGCGCTGGCCCTCTGTTAATAAAAAAAAACTGAGTAAAGGAATCAACGATCAACTTGAATGGATATGCTATGACGTCTGCCCTGACCACAGGCAACGAACATTACCGAAAAGAAAACAAAAAATAAAGCAAAAGAAAGGGTGGTGTCTTTGATTTATAATCAAAACGTCTTCGGTCCCGGGTTCGAATCCCGCCGCTGTTTAAATTTTGATAAATAATCAGCACTGACGGCCGAAGACTTGCGGCGTACGAAGTCACCCTTATTCTGCCAACGGCCTTGTCGAAGAGGGAGGAAGAGCGGACAGAGGTTCAGGGCACTCTCTTGTCCTTGAGGTGAGAAACTGCCCCTAAAGGCGGAACAATCAGCAATGATCAACGGCATGAGGATGCAGAAGGCAATGAAAACCACTGCATTAAAGACACGTAATGAGTATTCACAGGACATGTGGCATGTAATTGAAGAAGTGTCATGATGATGTCTCCGTTGGCAGAAAACTCCGGAATAGTCCCCCATTCGGATCTCCGGGAGGGGACCGCAAAGGCGGAGGTTACCACGAGAAAAAGACTGAATAATCAAGGTATTAATAACGTTCTACGAGTTGGATCGTGGAATGTCAGAAGCTTGAACGTGGTAGGGAAACTATAAAATCTGAAAAGGGAAATGCAAAGGCTCAATCTAGATATAGTAGGGGTCAGTGAAGTAAAGTGGAAAGAAGACAAGGATTTCTGGTCAGGTGGGTATAGGGTAACATCAACAGCACCAGAAAATGGTATAAAGGGGGTAGGATTCATTATGAATAGGAAGGTAGGGCAGACAGTGTGTTACTGTTAACAGTTCAGTAACAGGTCCGTTCTTATCAGAGTCGACAGCAAACCAACACCGATACTGGTAGTTCAGGTTTATATGCCGACGTCGCAGTCCGAAGACGAAGAGATAGAGAAAGTGTATTAGGATACCTCAGCACCTATTTTACTTCAACTTCTAGTATATGTTCTGCCGTATCTAATGTACTCCTTTTGTTGTAACTTCCATAATGTTGTTTCTTCTTTTTTCTAACACACGTTCTTCAAAATGCGTTTTCCACTGTCAGGTAGATACAGGTTGCACTATGGGTGCGGGATTACTATGCATTTTCGTCTACCTTATAATCCTCCATGCCTCCTGTATCGAAGGGATTACGCATTCCCACTCCTCTTCCTTACATTTTCTTTTTAATTTAGTAACCGTCTTTTATATACCTTGTACCTAATCCAGTCCTCTTCACTCCCAAAGCTTAACCGTGTGTGATATAGTGTCTTCATTTCCTCAGACACCTCTAACAATTCCGTGGTCATCCATTCACTTCTTACTCTTTTCTGCCTTTCCCTTCCTGAAGCCTCCTCCGCTGTTTCCTTAATTGTTTCAGGAGACCTTACAGCTCCTTAGCACTCCAGCCCTGCTCCACTACATCCAGTCTCGGATTTAATCATTGCTGATAAAAATTCTTCACCGTTCTTCTTGTAGCAGATGATCCTATATTTTGGATCCTTTATAGTTTAACTACGAGAATTCTCCTCTTTCTTCTCCTGTTTTACCTTGGTCTTAACTGGAAAAGTAATTTTCAGAGTAAATGTAAAATGATCGCAACCAAACTCTGTTCCTCTTTATGCGCTTACATCTTGCACCTAAATTACTCGCTGCCTGCGCGCTGTTACACAGTCTATAATGTACCGGGTGATCAAAAAGTCAGTATAAATTTGAAAACTTAATAAACCACGGAATAATGTAGATAGAGAGGTAAAAATTGACACACATGCTTGGAATGAGATAGGGTTTTATTATAACCAAAAAACAAAGTTCACAAAATGTCCGAAAGATGACGCTGGACAGCAAAACATCAGTGACTGGGCATGACAATCGTGTATAAAGGAGGTGTAATCAGAGAGAGAATCAAAAAAAGTCTGTAGGCTGTAGAGCAGCGTACTAAGCTGCTGCCAGCCCCCCCCCCCCCCTTTTTCATGGGAACTGTAAATCAATAAAAAAAAAAGAGAATCAAATGCGCCAGCAGTCGCAGCATGTTGACGTTACCTGAAAAGGCGCTTTGAATGAAGCTGCATTATCAGAATAGGGAATATGCTAGTTCAGCATTACGATCCTACCGCCATAGGAAGGGGATTCGAACGATTAAAGGTCAGTTGACAAATGC
This sequence comes from Schistocerca gregaria, assembly GCF_023897955.1. Lineage (NCBI taxonomy): Eukaryota > Metazoa > Arthropoda > Insecta > Orthoptera > Acrididae > Schistocerca > Schistocerca gregaria. Next base: position 306,423,258 of record NC_064924.1, on the reverse strand, counting down.
AGCTCTGGCGAGAATGATTTCGAAGCTCCAAGCCACGTGTTGTTTAGACGATAGACCCCGTAGTGGCCCACGGAGCACAAGGCGTAATGCTGCTGAGTTAGTTTAGGTATAAATGGAGACGGTAGCGGGTTCGTCTATGCGCGGGGAAGTCAGCTCTCGTGCACTCTCACGTCACACCGGCATTCCATACACTACTGTTTGGTTGGCACTGAGGCGTACCCTCCGATACTATCCGTACAAAATCCATGGGCATCATGAACTGTTTGCTACCTGGAGACTTAAGCGAAGGGCACTTATTGTGTGGGCGTTTCAAAGGATGGCGGAAGATGACGATTGGTTGAGTAACGTGTTGTGGACCGACGAAGCTCATTTCACGCTCCGAGGGTCTGTCAACGCCCACAACTGCAGTATTTGTGCTACCGAAAATCCTAGATGTGTCGTGGAAACTCCATTGCACGACGGGAAAGTCACGGTACGGACTTACCACCTCTACCGTTATTGGGCCTTTTTTCTTCGAGGAAATGCGTGATTTTGGTTTTATAACTGCTACCGTGACGGGTGAGAGGTACACCACCGATATGTTACAGAATCGTATCATCCCCAGCCTGGCTGATAAACACCTGCTGGAACGTACGATGTTTATGCAGGATGGCGCTCCACCCCATATTGCTAGACGCGTGAAAGATCTTTTGGGCGCGTCGTTTGGTGATGATCGTGTGCTCAGCCGCCACTTTCGTCATGCTTGGCCTCCCACGTCCCAAGACATCAGGCCCTACGGTTATTGGCTTTGGGGTTACCTGAAGTCGAAAGTGTATCGCGATCGACCGACATCTCTAGGGATGCTGAAAGACAACATCTGACGCCAATGCCTCACCGTAACTCCGGACATGCTTTACAGTGCTGTTCACAACATTATTCCTCGACTACAGCTATTGTTGAGGAATGATGGTGGACATATTGAGCATTTCCTGTAAATAACATCATCTTTGCTTTGTCTTACTGTGTTATACTAATTATTGCTATTCTGATCAGAGGAAGCGCCATCTGTCGGACATTTTTTTGAACTTTTGTGTTTTACGGTGCTAATAAAACCCCACGTCATTTCAAGCATGTCTGTCAATTTGTACCTCTCTATCAACATTATTCCGTGATTTATTCAGTTTTCAAGTTTATACTGACTTTTTGATCACCCGGTGTTTTAGGTTCCTTGACGCATTGGCCCAGGCATACTTACACTGTTGAGCCTATAAATCATGATCACCTGCTTAATAGCTTGTTTGTTCGTCTTTGGAACGAAATACATAATTGATTCTGCCTACCAGTGGTCCGACAGCTTGTTGGTAGGTTTGTGGAGGCATGTGGCATTAGATGTCTAAGCATATGTCATGTAATTATATTACATATAAATAACGGGCCGCTGATCTGCGTACGCGGTTATGGTATCCGATAGCTGCCAGATGCGTTTCACAGGATTTCATTCAGACGAATTTGGTCTGCGGGTCATTAACGGGAGTTTACTGTAATGCTAATCAACTGTAGCACATTTCCGGCTCCGAGACATGGAGTACTATATTCCTGAAATATGAGAACACTGTCGAGACATCAGGAAAGAAGGACTGCAGATGGTTCGCAGCTGTGAGCTGTCAGTCCCATGCTCGCACCAGCCAGCGTTCGTGGCGCGCTGCACGTTTCGAGCCGCCGTCCACCTCAATGACGTTTGTACATACGACCATCGCCCCAGTGCATCAAAAATGTGATTTACGCGAAGTGCAGACACGTTTACACTGATCGACGGTCGAATCGCGCCTGCCCTGTACCCAATGCAATTGAAAGTAACGTTGTCGTTGGGTCAACATGCGAACATGTAGGGGCCGTCTGCTGCGGACCTCCATGTACAACAATGTACGATGAACAGAGTACTCGGAAACACTTGCCCGTGCACCAGTATTGCGCTCTCTCGCCAGCGGTGCCACAGATCATCATCTATCCCACCTTACTGAACAGAAAAGCCTCCGAACTCCACGTTCTGTGAAGAGTCGATGATTTTCAACCATTTACCGCCTAGTGGTAGTTTCACTGCCTCCCCTCCCCCTATTTTTGTAGATACTCAAGACAGTAGCACGTGAAAATCCTACCAGCTTTGCCGTTTTCCAGTTCCTCATTCATTCACAAGCTGTGCGTAATAATAATCTTCCCCGTGTCAAAGTCGCTTATCTCAGTGGATTTTCCCATTTGCAGCCCATTTCTTCGCTAGTGTCTGTTTCGCTTACATATTTTTGTTATAGCGTCATATCCCTGCAACGGCACCAGCCGGCATCCAATATCGCGTTGTACAGTGGTCGTAATGTTTTATTATCAGTGTACGTATTTCTTCGTGCTGGAATCATAACTGCACACTTCTGAACCTTACGGAAGTTAATCAACCTACAACTGTTACCGTTTCCTACATCCTCTCCCCGCGATCCTACAACGTCATACTTTAATCTTTTCCAATTCTTCCATTTAAGTCCTCCATTATTAAAAATTAACGTTCATCTGAACATTCGTCAACCACTTCTCGTAAATCATTGAAGAAATCACTCTTCTTCTCGTTCAAATGATTCAAATGGCTTTGATCACTATGGGACTTAATACCTGAGGTCATCAGTCCCCTAGAACTTAGAACTACTTAAACCTAACTAACCTAAGGACATCACAGACATCCATGCCCGAGGCAGGGTTCGAACCTGCGACCGTAGCGGCTCCAGACTGTAGCGCCCACAACGGCTGGCTCTTCTTCTCGTCAGGCGCATCGTCGTTAGGGCCATACAACCCAGTTAATTCCAGTTTTATTCCATGAATTTTTGTTGATACACTGGTTACCTTTCCATTCGCTTCCTTACAGTTAATTGCTCCTTATTTCCATTTCCTTTTTATAAGAACTACTCCTCCTGATTTTGTTCTTTCAGTTTTTTCCGCTCCAAAACAGAACATACTATCCAATTCTTTCTTGTCTGCTAAGGGTCCCCCCCCCCTCACGCCACCCCCTACCCTGCGTTACTATTTCAAGAAAAGGAAACTCACGATCAGATAAAGGAAAAGATCGGACGTTGTGAGACACTCTTTGTCTGGCTCCCGTGCAGGAGACCCTGCCAGTGACTACACTACCGCCGGTATAGCTGTCTGATGTAGCCTCTCGCCCACACGGGCAATGCTATTTTAAGGCGGTGTGTCTTTAAGAGGAGATAATATCCAGACGCGTGCGCTAGCTTTTCCAAAAGTGACATGACATGTTTAGGAAACATTTACAGTTTTACTTTGTAAATTTTCGCAATTCCCGCTGTTGGACTATTTTACGGTACTGTTGTTTCATTAGGTCATACATGTATGAGCTCAGGAAAGGATACAGCACGCTTCACACTTTTTTTACTCTTAAATAAAATTTTGTCAAAAAAAATAACGATCACTAATCCAGTCTTGTATTCACTTTCTTAATTTTGTTGATTAATGTACAGGGTGGGGCAAATAAAAGTGACCCAGAGAACAGAGTTCCATGATACAAAGAAACACTGCAGAGTGAAGAAAACACAGTACTAACCTGACTATAGAGATGTAGGAAGTTACCGTTATTCATCTCTTGGCACTTTTGGGCCCTGGTCTGCAAGTTGCTGAAGGCGGATGGAAACTGGACTACTGGAATTGCTCCAGTCTCGTCCGAAATGTTCTACTGCTGTTCTTGTAGACTATGAGGGTTGTTGCGATACACCGTAGACTTGAGAGCTCCTCACAGAAAGTAATCGCACACTAACAGATCAAGTGACTTTCGTGGCCATATTGCAGTTTGGGAGCTCCGATTCTTAACTGTGCGGCTCGAAATACTCTTACTTTACATGTGTCAAGAGTTATTTAAATCATTCTATTGAAGTTCGTAAGCACAAGGCAGTCCATAGTAATTCGTTGTCGCACATCTAAGCGAAAGTGAATATTAGGTCCGAATTTGAACATCGTTTATGTACGTAGGGTATTGTGGTTTGTGGCGAAACAAGCTTATTAAGCGGCCGCCCCACAGGTTGTCTTTTCGGGTTATGGATTAAGTTCTGATTTTGTTTAATGCAATGGCTGTGTAACGGTTTCTCATTGGAAGTGTAAGCACTGAGTTTACTGACAAAATTTACAGAGCAATATGGTTACCACATGTAGTCGGTCATATGCGTATTGTTCATAGGACTGCATACAGTGTACAGAATAGGTACTTTGAAAATTGAAGTTTTGTATGCGGTACAATTAATAGTTACATACAGCCGCTAGTGGGCATAAAGTTAAATTACGCACACAGTCAGAATAAAAAGGTTTTACTGAAATGCAAAAGTAAAAACCCTCTTTTGAAAAATTACACTTAAATATCTAAATTGAATATTATTCTCAGGATAAAACTTACAAGCTTCTCACGGCGCCTCTCCCTACAGCCCATTGTAAGCGCAATAGGAAAGTTCGGTGGTATGGCGAAGATTTCGGTAGCATGCTCCAATGCCGCAATGCCCCATACTTATATAATCAGTTAGCATCAAAACATGAGTGGCCGATGGTGCCTGGGCATTCGCCTTCGTCGCTAGGGGGAAACATACGTTTCCATTGCTCGCTTTGCTCCATTGTCTCAGGGGAACAGCGATGTGCCCAGCACACGCCCATAGTAATTAGACGTCTAACTAAGGCATCTGTACTGACGTGATACACCTGTAACATTTTCACTGGTGCCTCAGTTCGGCGCGGTTTTTAATATATATATATATATATATATATATATATATATATATATATATATATATATATGTGTGTGTGTGTGTGTGTGTGTGTATGTGTGTGTCTGTCTGTGTGTGTATTCTGTCTGTGTGAGCAAGCGCAGAACACGGGCGCCGATCTTTGTCAACTGCGAAATGACGAACCAAATGTTGCTTGAGCTATTCATTTTGTTTTCTATAGTATCTACTGATCTTACATAAACTGCTATAAGTTTATGACCGCATGGTTATCAGTTGTCAAACCATTTTCAATAAATGGTACACTTGTTACATTGTATGGAGAGAGAGGTTTCATAGGACCATTTTCGTTCCCCAGGTGCTTTCCCATTTATTTAAATTTTCACGTTCTACTAAGTGTGCTTGTCCACATGTGTACACGAGGTAAATTAATACGTGTAACGATACACACATCCCTTCACAATAGATGCTAGATTTTATTTTCAACGAAATCGATACAGTTTTCTCCCATTTCTGTATTCGACTGTCACTCAATACCGACTGCATTAGCTTACTACATACGTAACGCCAACGTTTCAACTGTCTGATTGGAAGCTATACTGGCAAGGTAGCATTTCAGTCAAGAGAAAGTTATTCGAGTTATTATTCTGGACAGAAAAATTGATAAATAAATTGGTACTAAATAATGTAACGTTTTATATGCTTTGCCTTCCAGAGTAATGCAAAATGTGTGTTACTTCTCATATATTTCTACCACTGCTCTTAATATTTTTAGTTTTCCTTGCTCATAAATTTCAGTTTGTTACAATATAAGCGAGCTTTGATACCATGGCTTACACCCGCATCTCCTGTGATGTGTGAATGCCCCTCTAATTCCCTGTAATTAATTTGCTTCATCAGCGCAACTGTTTCTATTTTCATGAATAAAGATGATGAAATTGGCGGATAATCTGCTGAAACATGGGCCACTGGTCTAATTACCGTCCATTTTCCGCACTCATTGTTGCCTTAAATTTGCTGTTGATCGATGTGTATCCAGTGCCTCTAGCCTCGGCGAGATTAACACAATAGTACAGTGACAATAGCCCGGTCAAACCTACTTACATACACCACGCAGGACGTGATACTGTTAATCATTTGGCAACAGCACTTTTTTGGGATTTTATTATATAGTCAACCGGTATGGTACATTCCATTGCTAATATGCTCGGTCAAACTGTGTTTTTGTGTCCGGAAAATGCAAAATGAGAAACTCGACGAGCCAACAGAACATGAAGCAAAGAAACAATCTATAGATACATCTGTTTTCTGCAAACCACTGTGAGGTGTATGACAGAGGGTACTTCCCATTTTTCTGTATTAACGCTCCTCCCAGGTTTAGTCGCGTATGGAATGATTGACGCTGAACATGTATTGAGCCACCGAAACTGGTTGCCACATAACAAATAAATTCGAAAGGAAAGCTGTAGGTGTTTCATTTTATTACATGAGAGGACGGCCAAAGTCCCAAAAGCCTGCAATCAGAAGGATAGATACCCAAAATCTAGTCATGTTTTGTCTTACCGGTGTCTTCGGAAGCCATAAGAAAGAAGTTTTAGTATATTCCTGCATTCCATGCTGTTTCTGGAAACTTGGTAATTACGCTCTCCCGGATTATTTGCCGTCTACAACATGATCAGCATCCTCACTTAACATAAGATTATAATGCAGAGTTCTGCTAAGATGTGTCTCAATTATTTGCGATGCTGTTTGACATTTATAATCTTGAGATTATGGATACTGGCAATGGGACGGAACTAATGTTAGAGTTAGAATAAAATTTTCACTCTACAGCGGAGTGTCCGCTGATATGAAACTTCCTGCAGATTAAAACTGTGTGCCGGACCGAGACTACAACTTGGGACCTTTACTTTTTGCGGGCAAGTGCTCTACCAACTGAGCTACCCAAACACGACTCAAGTCCCGTCCCTTTCATGTCTTCGCTATATCCATTCTTTCAGGAGTGCTAGTTCTGCAAGGTTCGCAGGAGAGCTTCTGTGAAGTTTGGAAGGTAGGAGACGAGGTACTGGTAGAAGTAAAGCTGTGAGGACGGAGCGTGAGTCGTGCTTGGGTAGCTCAGTTGCTAGAGCACTTGCCTGAAAAAGGCAAAGGTCCCGAATTCGAGTCTCGGTCCGGCACACAGTTTTAATCTGCCAGGAAGTTTGATGTTAGAGTTGCTTTCACACATATGCAATCGGAGATTACATCTGGAGATCTTGCACAGGCTATGGGGGACCTCAACATAACGCGGAGGTAGATATCATATGAAGACGAGCATTGTCTTGGTGAAAAACGGAACCGCACGACTGTCGCATGAAAGATAAAACTCGAGGATGCATCGTGACGTCAATTCTCTCACCAGGCGTAACATGAAGTCATTCCCCAGACCATCACGTCACCGTTGTGCCTCTCCAAAACATTAGAAGAATGGACTTTTCCCCAGGTCGTCGCCATAACACCAAAAATGGTCATCCGGGGTAATGTAGAACCGCGATTCATCACTGAACACTCTGAGACGCGTCTAGTAGTAGACGTTACTGAGGGTGGAGGGAGGGAGGGGGTGGTCCACTGGCGGCCGAACCGCACAGTGACCCTGGGTGCGATGTGGGGCAGCGGTGGGGTGGGTGGACTGCTGTTGTCTGTTGTGCGGTTGTGAACCACTGAGGGCTATAGCGGAACGAAGCCTCTCTGTCGTTTCTAGGTCCCCGGTTTAATACCCAATATTGAATACAATGCACTAGGATACACATCATTTCACACTACTATAGCGACTGTGCTCGAAAAGATGAATCACAGATAAAGAAAAAGTTACAGGTTCTACAAACTTGTAGGAAAATTTTTCTCTGTCATTGCTCTAGGCGATTTAGTGTGTTAATACGATCTAATGTTGAGAGATCCACATACGTTATTGTTTACTTGAGCCGAGGAAGGAATTAAAACTCCCCCTTCATTAAGAGTTGTATTTCCACTACGTTAATCTTGAGACTGGCAGTCTGGGCTCAATTAAAGGCCACGAGTTCTCTCATGCCCAGCGCTGTCTTTTTCCATTTCCTCATTTCCAGAAGAAATCTGGAGAAACTAGATGCACCCTCTGTGGCAGCAACCAGAAGACGAAAAACTGTTTACTTCTCGGCTTTCGTGGCCACCGCAGCGTGACAGCGTCTTATACTTTTCAGAGCTTTTGATATAGAAACTTCCTTTCGAATTATCGCCCGGTATAGAGTAGTAAATGTGCCCTGTCGACTTAAATTTTTGAACGAGTGCTGAGGTAGCTCCAAACACTATTTACTAAATTCAGGTGTTATTGTACTTTGATAGTTTTCCCTCAGAGATTGATAATGCGACATTAAGAGAACACCGACTGAGCCAGATGAGCTTCATGAAGAGATAAAAAATGCTAACTCTCCTTTCTCGGCTAGGATCAGAAGGAAACAGAAAAATCCTGCCTTCATGTTAGTCGTTCATAGAACACATTGTAGCAATTGCATAGCTTTTCTTTGAAGCAATTGCATTCCATATCGTGTAAGGCACTAAAGAAATTGTAAGCTTCTGTATGCGTATTGAGCGTTGCCATCGTGTAGCTAGAATCTCTCATGAAATGTATGGATAGCAGATGGTCAAAACCAGACGATTCTGTGAGAATTCAAATGTAAGAGCCACAGCGAACGGTGGCTGAGACGGACCGGTCGAGTTCCCATCCTTCCATCACAGATTTTGAGACTGTTAGTACTCAGGCTCAATGCCACTGCCCCACCTAACAATACAGTACATACTCCCATGTGCTGCGCCTCTGCTGACACACTTTAATAGCGCTATAGAACGTAAAGCAATTATTTTCTTTTGAATCATCAATATTACGAGATAGATGATACTGGGCACTAACATGCCACGTCTGTTAAAATCCATTGTGGTCCAGCATGGCTTAGGACTAAATAATCGTCTGTTTTGCTGGTTTAAAAGCTTTTGTAATGCAAAGGTAAAAATTGTAATTTACAAAAAATAAGTATCTAACCCTATTGTTCTATTCATGTCTAAATGAAATGGTTATAAATTTCATTGCTCATTATTCAGGTAACAAGATAACTTTATGAAATTTGGTGACTTTGTCTGAAAATTTATAAGCAATACTTGTATCAAAATATTTTGAAATATGTTAAGTAGTTTAGTAGTAAATCATAAGAATTACACTGTAACTTTCGGGTCATAAACACTGTTATTGTTTCTCTTTTCTTATTTTTTCCAAGAAACTGTATAGCACTTCTCAGATATTTGAATTATTATTGTTTCAGCTTAGCTTCAACTGTGACATCATGGCAGTTATGTCATTGACTGATGCTGAGTTGGAAGTATTAGAAAATTCCTGAACAGCTGACTAAAGATTATGGAAGTAACGCATCTGAAAGAAAGTGTTCTGATGACAGTGACAACAGTCCACCGCTTTACGAAAGTGCACTGTCTTTTCTTTCTAAACATAAGAATAAGAATAAATAATAGCAATATTCGAGGAGAAACTTTGAAAGTTACTGACAGCAGAACACATTGCATCAAGGAAGAACGGAAGAATCGCTGAGAATGGTCAGGTGCATCCAAATGCCTGATGATGAGGCAAGTGTGTCAGAATCTATGATACCAAGGAAACCTACTGAACGTGCGCGCTGCAAGGTGTGACCAGAAAGCTATGACAATAAATACTCAAACATATTGTGTGGAAAATGTAATAAGCTTTTTTGCAAAACGTATGCCACTTACTTTTGTCTTAAATGCAATGAACGCTGAACTCCGTCCGAACCGGCCACGGAAGGCACAACGGTACAGACCAACTACCGCGTCATTCTCTAGCGATATGAGTCACTGGATGTGGACATAGATGGACACGTTGTCAGCAAGCCGCTCTGATGGCCGTTGTCAGTTTTCGTGAGCCGAGCCGCCACTTCTCAAGAATTTAGCTCCTCAATTGGCCTCACAAGGGCTTAGTGCACCCTGCTTTCCAGCAGCGATCGGTAGACCCTGTCGGTCACCCATCCAAGAGCTAGCCACGCTTAAATTCGGTGATCTGACGGGAAGCGGTGTTGCCGTTGAGTCTTAACTGCAGTTACAGAAAACATATGTTAATGCTTTCAAAATTAATTTCCTTTATTGAAAACTTATGTTTCACATTTATGATATTGTCGATATTTATGTAACTACTTCCGGCCAAACTGCAGTCAGTAAAGTAACAAACAAATGAAAAGAAAAATAATGTAATATTTCCTAAGAAGGCTACAGTATTGAAAATTGCCTGTTGTTCCAATTAACAATAGGTGAATATTAAAATAAGAATTTGTAATAATAATATTAATTATTATTATACGACATTTTTAATAAAGTTCTAAGTGTTATTATCATTATTATTAATGTTGTAATTATTATTTTCAACAAGGTATTGGTATATAACAATGTCAACAACTGTACGAAAAAATGTGTGTCAGCAGAATTATTTTGTAATAGTTTAATGACGAGTTATGTAGACACGTACAGTACATTTATATAATAAAAGTGAACAGAACAGTAGAGTTAAACAAACAGTTTTGTAGGTTTCATTGATATTTGCTGTCCGCCCCAATAGCTGAGTGGTCAGTGTGGCGGGCTATTGCCGTCCTACGGGCCCGGGTTCGATTCCCGGCTGGGTCGGTGATTTTCTCCGCTCAGGGACTGGGTGTTTTGTTGTCTTCATCATCATTTCATTGCCATCGCCCAATGTGGCGTTGAATGTAATAAGACCTGCACCAAGGCGGCGGGTCCCGCAAGGGACCTCCCGGCCAATGACGCCAAACGCTCATTTCCATTTTCCATTGATATTCGCTGACATTTCTAAGTTTAATTAGGAATCACACGTGACTCGACGATTCTCGATCAACTGTAGCCCACAGTATGCGTTCGTCTTTCCACTGGTATTTCTGCTTCCCATAATGAGAGGACCTCATGCCACTGGATGCTTCGTTTACGAACGACGATACTAAAGATTCCTGCTCTTCAGCTTCCAGTGCCAGCGACAGATGCACGTCGGGGACGAGTCATATTCCTTCGCTCACACTGGTCATCGTTGGATGTTAAATCGCTTTGTTATCCTTCCAGATACCGCAATTGTTGCTTTGAATAGGTCACACCATCTGCGAAAAAGAACAGGACCAATACGGTACCGTGGCACCATTTCTTTCACGGGGCTCCAATATTTCCAACGGCTCATCATTGCATTTCGTTCTGCAGACGACGCTATCCGATCACTGGACCTCTCCATCCTTATCCCTCCTCTGTACCACGCCCTCCCGCTTTTCTTCTCTCACTAACACCAATTACCGCCTTAGTGCAAATTTAAGTTGGAAGCTATGTACAGATGACTCAAGCACAGATGCCTCGCTGCTAGTTTGTCTGTTATTGGGCACTACTACTGTGGTAACAATATATAGTATGCAGCCTTTTGTCTGGTGCTCGACGTTATGAAGAGTTTCTGTTGCCTTTGTGACTTTCATTACTGATTTACAGAATTTACTGTGGTAGCCTAAGATAACAATTTATTGCATCCCTAGCGGTAGTCAGTTACTTTTTATATTTTCGCATCGTTGTTATTGTAAATGTCAGTAGTAACATGGATTATCATTGGTTTGTAGCTAGAGTACGACAGACGCACAGATAATGCCAATGATCCGTCGGAAATGGAGCATCACGCATGGCATTCAGACTCGCAGGAAAACACACAACAAAATATTTTTACAAAATAATTTTGATGCTTTGATATCATCGCAGCTAGTAGCTGGTATACGAGTAGGTTCTCATTCGGTATGCTTGAATCTTAATTACATGCAACATTTCGTTCCAAAAAAAAAGGAGAAAGATTCGAGTTTAATATCCTGTCGATGACGAGATCATTGAGTCGGAGCGCGAGTTCAGGTTAGCAAAGGATGAGGAAGGAAATCGGCCGTGCCCTTATCAAAGGAATCAGCCTGATATTTGCCTTAAACGATTTAGGGAAATAACAAGAAACCTACATCTCGGCGGCCGGACGGCGATTTGAACTGTCGTCCTTCCAACTGTGAGTCCAGCGTGCTGACCACTGCGCCACCTTGCTCCGTATTTCCCGTTTCAAAGAACGCTCAACTGATAAATACAAGATTACTCCTGCACAACTATTTGCAGTAAATCGATTTGGTCTACAACGTATCGCACTGTAACCTATCTAGTTCACCCATCCTCAATTTTAACTTTGGAAGTCTCCGCCTCGCTGCGTTCAGTTTAATTTGATTGCTTTGGAGACCGTTGGATACTCTACTCATATAAAAGTTAGGAAATACCTTGCTCTTGCTCATAAGAAGGAAGGTAGATGGACTGAGATTACCAAAAGCAATTTGTGAGCGTGGATCAGTGTACAAGGAGACCCGTCGTTGATAGACAACCGCCACATGCAAACACCATCAGATGAACACAGGTTCACATTCGGACTCTGTCATATTTTATTAAACACCATAATCGAAATTTAATTTTAGCTAGAGAATGAGCTTGAAAAGAATAAAATGAGACCAATCAAAAGACGACTTAACACCAAAGCGTATGTTTTTCGGTTCAGTATCAAGACTTTAGTGAAACAAAATGACATACCTGATGAGTGTAAAACACGATATTATATTACGTAGATGTCATGCCTTTCATTCAAACATCAAAAACATTTATTAAGATGCTGACGTTTTATGTGCCTTTTGAGTTCCATCATTGCAAATACATTCCATTTTCAATAAAATCCATTACTCATTTTTATAGACACGGCTTTCTCGGAAACCGATCGTCTTAGTTTACATCTTTGTACTGTGTATATTGCAGAGCAGGTGACTGTGTCTTCATTCAGCAAAGCATGACTCATATTCTGCGTATAGAAACTATTCTCTTATGAAGCAGTGAATCATTCCACATACAGGATGTTTGAAACTCATAAAAGCAAAGCGCATACTCTAATGGTTTCTTTAGATGAACGGCTTCCATACTGCTGGAAGAAACACCTGAAACAACGTGTTCCTATGTAGTATTTTATCCGTCTTCAGCAACTGTAGCTGTATACATCGAAATAGTCAGCAACCAATTGTATAAACAAAAATTTTATTTCTTAATCGTTTTCAAGCACTTGGTACTCTTCTTCAGAAGATTGTAACTGTCGCAGTGTTTGTGAGTAACAACAATAAAATGCACGCAGCATATTGCTGTCCTCCGGCTGTGTTCCTACTTAATCCCCCGAATTCACCAGTTAAAAGATCATACATCGAGTACAATGAGTGTCGGAACTTATGCTTGTAGCCACTTACAAGAAGCAAGAAGCACGTGTCGCGTCGTACACTGGATATCTATTCATCCACTGCTAGCACTGAGGTTTTGCGTTGGTGCTGCTACCATATTAGTTACAAATGTAGTAACCAATGTAGACACTGTAAATTAATCATTCAGAAGCTCCAGAAACCAGTAGAGTGTTTTTAGTTTTTGCAGTAAAATAAAAAACTCCACACTTTCTCTTAGCTTGATATGGTTATCTACTCTGTGATCTCTACACATTCCAAAAACTTGTACGGAGTATTAGTAAAAACCGTGAACCTTAAAATTTTGAGAAGGAGACACTGTCTTGCGGAACAAGTTCCCGGGAAAGAAAACAAATAGAGCTAAAGACAAAAAAATTACACGTGCTTTAAAACAGTGAAAATAAACCGCGTGAAGAGACTAATTTTTTATGGTTTTTACGAAACATTAGCTTTTGACTTACGGACTGAAAACGTGTTTATGCGTCCGTCCATGGAGGAAACTTCACAGAAGCTATTGGTCAGATAAGTACTAATCAAATGAAACACTTTTTTTCATGTACGCAGAAATAGGAAATAGTTCTGACAACTTTTTACGTACGACGATTTTCGTTTATTGTTGCTCACAATGGTGACTAATAGCACTTATCTCTTGTATGGACTTCCTTGTTTCATTGTATCTGGGAGTGTTAATAGGGACCCAAAAGTAAATTGAAGAAAATGTTAGGAACACGCCTGTCACCAATCAAGAAGTACCGTTGCAACGAAATACTTCTTCGGCTCTGTACCACTCTCTCCTTCACCTCGCAACATCTGTCACACGATCTAACGGTACGACAAAAGTAATAAAGGAACATTCTTACTCTCTTCATAGTTTTGTCGTCGTTGTCTGCAGTCCAGAAGTTTTGAAATATTTCATTAAATTTTCTAAGGACTTTTCGTAATCAATCGAAGATGTAGGTGCTATATATTATGTATTAATTCTTCTCACAAACCATTTTGGCAAGGACGCTTCATATAGTATTAAAATTAATTGATCAACTCTGATGTAAGATTGTTCAATGTTATTTCGTTAAATTATCGAACCACTCAAAAATGAAGCCCTAGCAAAAGTTCACTGATTTATAGGTACATTTAGAATTACCTGGTGTGTTTTATAAGGTTATGAAGCTAAATTACGAGAAGTACATATTTAAACGAAAGGACGATTCATCCTCGGTAGAGTTCAATTGCCTTGATTTTAAGGTAAGTTTATAGTTACGCGGCGTAAGTTTTCCCCTGAAGTAATGGAGCTAAATTACGAAAAGTACCTGTTTAAACCGAAGGAATTCCCTCCCCCACAAGAGAAGCGCGGTAGGCTTCCATAGTCTTGTGCTCGTGTGGAACCCACCCATCTCATGATTTCCCAAGACAGGTAGCTCCCGCTGGAAAATCTGCGTGCTGCACCCTTTTCTCATCGATCCGGGCTTGCATAGACTGGTCATTTCAAGAGGAACATCGATGTGTTTCGTGTTCATCCGATACTCAGGAAGATGCTGTCAGGAGTCAAATAGTCAGTATAAATAACTTAAATTATGGCACTACATTCTCATTGTTTAAGAACGGTCTCCTCCCTCAAAGCATGTTTTTCATATCACTTTATACCCGTTTTTCACTTCTCATACCTACTAGCTTTCCTTGTTGTAGTACCAGAAATTTCAGGCATCTGTGTTGCTCAGGAGAGATTTCTGCAGCAGTGGCATCGTATGTACCGTAACAGAAATGAGCCGTATGCAGCAATGCAAAGCACATTATGCTCCTGAGTGGTGCAAAAATAAGTCCCATAAGTCAACGTTAGTGCAGACAAAGTAGACCTTGCTAAGCCTAACACTTATCTTAGACGGTGCTTCTAGATGGATGGAGGTGTCTCGCATGATGCCTTCGAAGTAGCAGAAGACACCAAAAAACTTTATACGTGAAAACAATAGTCTATATATTAAGCTGCCGTAATGCAGTTTTACATGTTTCGTTCAAACGGCTGGATTGGAATATCGTACCATCATGAAATTCTTTGTACTGGCTGGTTTATTACCAGCTGGAATTTATCAAAAAGGGTTAATGCACTCTTTCAGTAGCAAAAGTCATTAACAAATGAGCGGCTGTATTCGACCTTGACCACGTTTATACTCACGGTGTGTAATAGAGGGTACTTCATCATTATTTCCTCCTCTGTTCTATTCACGAATGGTGTGGGAAGAACGCCAGTCTATAAACTTTGATAGGAATTCTAATTTCTCTGATTTTCTGGTCGCGGCTATTTCACGACACATGTGCGGGACGCAATAATATGTAACTTACGGTGTGTAATGGAGGGTACTTCATCATTATTTCCTCCTCTGTTATATTCACGAATGGTGTGGGAAGAACGCCAGTCTATAAACTTTGATAGGAATTCTAATTTCTCTGATTTTCTGCTCGCGGCTATTTCACGACACATGTGCGGGACGCAATTATATGTAACTCGACCTACCTTCAATTATCCTACAATCTCGGAAACTCAGTAACATCCCGGTTTTTATAGTCAACCACCTGGCGTCGGACAGCTGTACCTATAAATACTACTCGAAATTGCAATTAGACCGAACACACTTTGAAAAAAACTAAATAATTTATTTGGATTGAATCACGACATGTATCGACAAAATACATGCTTATCACGCTGTTTTACATTTAACTATATTCTCAAACAGTTTACCATCGACTGCAAGGCACATTTGCAATCGCCGTTCGAGAGATGGATGCACAGATGAAAGAGCATTGGATGAAAGACCGCTCCATACTGCGGCGATTAGACGAGACATATTACCTGGAGTAATTGCAACGATAGAGTGCATCTTTCAGTGCTCCCCACAGAGGTAAATCAAAAGCAGTCGAATGACACTCCTCTGGGTCATTCCACATTCCTTGGCAGTACGTGTCGTGCCACCATTCGCCGTATATAAATAGCCTCTATAGCTACACCTCGTTGGTGTGCAAGTTTCTATGAAAGGAGTGTTGAAGCAGCAATGACCTGCCGACAAACGACACATATCCTGCTAGGTCTGGAGTGCAGACCAGTAAACGGTCGAAAGTCTTGTAACAATGACGCAGCCGATTCCGGCAATAGCCGATTCCGGCCGACTTGCCTTTCAGTTTTAAAAGATTTCTCGGATTCTTTTGGCAACAATTTAAACCAAAACATTAACAAGCATTGTATGACTGCACTCGTCTTTTTTAGCGCTTTTGCATGCTGTTAAAAAAGCGTATGATTCTATTTCAAAAATAATAAGTGCTTCAATACCTCGATCGATACATGCCGAAGTACGTCATCCTCACCGTACTATCATTTGCCAGAAAACGCGTTTCGATATAGGAACCGTTCACGAAATAAAATGGGTATTACGTCTATCGTGGCTCAAACTGTAGCCTCCCTCGTAGCATCTGCATTTGTTTAGCATCTCCGTAACACTCTCGCGCCGACTAAACTTTCTATTGAGGAAACGCACCACCGTTCCTTGAATCTTGTTCATCCCTACGTTACTTCTGCTTGGTAAGGGTCACAGGCTGATGAACAATGCTCACAAATCGGTCGAACAAGTATTCCGCTCGTGATAAGCGGGAAATCTGGGTTCGCCTCCCGGTCCAACACAAATTTATACTGTCGTCATTCCATTCTACAGCTGAAGGTATATTCGTAAGTGCAAATTCATTTACTGTGTTTCGTAACGGCTGTGATCGCCGCAGTGCCTCTTCCTTTGGGCACGCACTCATGTTCAAAGGAACTTTGCACTGTAATCAGGGTAACACAGGCATTGCAATATCGTAATTATCCTGTAAGCTGCTACTTTCGAGATGAATTGTATCCCCTTGACATTTTTTAACAAATCCTAACCTGGCATTCTTTTCTACAATTAGTTTATGTAGTCATCTAACTTTATGAAGCTCCGTTCAGCTGTTACTTGCTATTTTACGCTAGTTACGGTTTCCAACGAGTTTTCGCCAATAGCGTACACGAACAGTAATGCATCTGTTCGCCTACTTATGCGCAATATGTTACATTTAGCTATATTCAGGATGAACTGCAAATTCAGCCACTAATTATCATCCACTGTTGGGCTTCCAGCATTTCACGGCAGTCTTCTAGTGTTACTGTATTCCTGTAGACAACATATTCGTCGACAATACACTTCATGGAATCTCCTATCCGCTAGATCATTTATACAGCGTCCAGTGACATTAATGTGACCACCCTGTCGAAAGCCTGAATAACGACCTTTTGCACCTTGTACCATAGCGAGACGTACAGGAAGAGAATCAGTGAGATTGCTGAAGGTACTGAAAAGAATGTGGAGCCATACCACCTCCAGTGACAGCTTTGCTTGGTTTCTCGGACGAGAATCCATAGTTCAAATGGCTCTGAGCACTATGGGACTTAACAGCTGAGGTCATCAGTCCCCTAGAACTTATAACAACTTAAACCTAACTAACCTAAGGACATCACACACATCCATGCCCGAGGCAGGATTCGAACCTGCGACCGTAGCGGTCGTGCGGTTCCAGACTGTAGCGGCTAGAACCGCTCAGCCCCTCCGGCCGGCCAACCTCAACAAAGAGGGCGGCCTGCGGCTAAGCACAGCTCCATGGTGTAAGAAGCCCGGTCGAGATGGTCCCACAGATTTTCGATTGGATTACGCCGTGGAAACATTCCCCAGAAAATAATGCTCCCTCCCCCCTCCTTCCTCCTGGACCCTTTTGACTATTGTCGTACATGCCAACGGTCGTCTGCCCAGTGTAGCATAAAACTTGATTCTTGTGAATGAACACCCGGTTCGTTCAACGATCGTCGAAGTGACACAACTGGTAGGCCCTTGGTTCATCGGGACGGTCGACTGCCCTACAGCTGTACGTCTATTCGCGCGTATATGTCACCGCAGCCGTTGCTTACCCTGTCGTGTATGGCCTGTGGTTATTTCGGCGCTGGTTTTGGATAGCGCCATTTTGCCATGCACTTTATGCTTCAACCAAGGCGCCACGCGAACAGTTTACAAACTTAGCCGTTTCGGAAATGCTACCATCCTTGTTCCGAAAGCCAATGATCATGACTTTCTTGACGTCAGATAAATCTCTCCGTTTCCACATTTTTACAACGACTGCAGTGATTACTGCAATCCCCAGACACGCTTTAGGTACGGTCCACTACTACTGCTGTCATTTGCATGTCTACGTCGAAAATAGGCAGTGGTCACATAAATGTGACTAGACAATGTATTTACTGTAAACAGTAAAAATAATAATGGCCAAAATCAGTCCATTTAGGGTACCCCAGAAATACCCTTTACCTCTGTTGATGTTGTCCTGTCTCTTAGAAAGTCCTCAATCTAGCGTCTTTTTTATTCTTTTTATTTTTTATTGGGATATGTTCTGTCTTGATCAAACACATCGTTTTCCTTTACCCAGCTACGTGTCAGTGAAGCTACAGTAGCATAAATATTTTATTTTCTGCTTTCTTTCTTGTTGCCACAGCATGTCGTGAAACCTTCTGATTATTCTGTAATTTCAGAGAAACATGTGTGGGTAAAAGGAAGAAAAATTTTGTTCGCTCAAGGCAGAACCTGTCCAAAAATAAATGACAGTCACAAATCTGGTCAGAATCACCGAATAACGGTAAGGAATTCAGGAACACGGCACAAATCCGCCTGCCTGCGTCTACGGTGCCCTGGGTTCCACGGAGGCACACAGCGTCTGTTGTTCTCTACAGCGTCATAATGCGTGAGCATAGAACATTTTTCGTAATTCTACAACATACTGATGCCAGCGATATAGGTATACAATTATGTACTTCCGTTCGATGACCGTTCTTCACAGCAAATGACTTGTGCTTTTTTCTCATCCCTCTTGCGAATATTGAAAGGAGGAACTGTTTTGCCGTCCTCTGTGGTGCCCTTTGTTGTTCCTGCGACCTGCGATAATCTACTGTTACAAGAGGAGCAAGGTACAATCCATGAGAATCTTACGGATATTTCATCCTGTGCAGACGCCTTTCGGCTACAGATTTTGAGACGTCTATATATAATGAAAAATGGCAATTTGTTTGGAATGTCTGTTATTATGAGCGTCTTTGGATACCTGAACGCATGAGTGGTATGTTACTCTTTGGTTGCCAAAGGTTGTCTTGTTAGGAGCGGTTGATGTGAACGTCATTCTACTGAGTAGGAGAGTGTCAGTTGGTCGATGAATGGTGGAGGTGCTGAATAGAGGATGATTTTTATTTGTGATGCTCTCCGCTGACACTCGAGATAGATTATGGTTTTTGAGATGCTTTCATGGAGTGAATGCGCTTTTGGAAAGATGTAACATAACGGACTTCTCATTTTCTGCAGGGGCAAACAGCGAGTTATTGTATAAAAATTGCGCTTTGTTCAACAATATCTACATTTTTATATGCAGGCGAACTTATCGGTCATGTATTCAGGCCGCGCGGGATTAGCCTAGCGGTCTAATCCGCTGCAGTCATGGACTCTGTGGCTGGTCCGAGCGGAGGTTCGAGTCCTCCCTTGAGCATGGGTGTGTGTCTTTGCCGTTAGGATAATTTAGGTTAAATAGTGTGTAAGCTTAGAGACTGATGACCTTAGCAGTTAAGTCCCATACGATTTCACACACATTTGAACATGTATTCAGACTTTAATAATTGTTATTTGCGAAACATAAAAAAAAAAAGTTTCAAAATGGCTCTCAGCGCAGTGCGACTTAACTTCTGATGTCATCAGTCCCCTAGAACTTAGAACAACATAAACCTAACTGACCTAAGGACGTCACACACATCCATGCCCGAGGCAGGATTCGAACCTGCGACCGCAGCGGTCGCGCGGCTCCACTCTGTAGCACCTAGAACAACTCGTCCACTCTGTCCGGGCGAAGCGTAAACTTCGTAACTTAAGTAGTCTTTGTCTGTATTTTGACAACGCTAAATGAAGATCATAGTCTCATGTTAATACGATTCACTTCCGTGTCATTAATAAGATTTTAATACAATTACAATTTAAAGCAACTTTTTCATTCATCTCTTAACATCTCACTAAGTTTATCCTTACAGTTTGAGTGCAAATATTAACACAACTGTGCTGCCAAGCCATGTGCTATTGCGTGAACAACTAGCTGCTTTTTGATAACAAACTGATTACTTTTGCTAATTGTCTTAAAGTAAAGAATAAGGCAGTTAGCTGTGCAGGGATCCCTTTCAAAAACATACAATGCAGTACTTCACATTATGCAATAAAGCAGAATCGAACACAGTTGAGTTGTCCACTGTGGAGGTACAAATCAATGGCAGGGCCAAACGAACATTGTGAGGTGATTTTACGAAACTATGCTTGTTGGTAAATTTTTGTTATAATTCAAGAGTGACATTTTTCTAACAAGACAAAATTTTCAATACGTGACATTTAGCCAGTGCGTTGTCATTGTTTAAGGAGGAAACCATTCTGTGTATTATTCATAGCCATTTTGCATTTCATTTCATGTACATATCGTCAGATTTTAGAATACTTGGAGTTACGTACATCGAATGTAATTTACACAGTTACATTCGTATTCAAATGTATTATAGCAATGGCTATTCCAAATCGGAATACATGGGGCGTCACTGTAATCTGAATTTGCAGCACTCTCTTTCACATTGCTAGTAAAAGGCTGAGACACTGTATTCTTGTAAAAACATAAAAATAAAAGTTCATACTACTGCTAAAGTGTAAAAGCTATATAGTACTGGCAATAATTACCACTCCTGAGTAAGAGTTTTGTGACACAAAGATTCTGCCTTCAGAGTAAAAATTTCAATTTTGGTTTCATCTCTGTTCCGCGACGACTTATCTGAATATCTGTCATTTCGAAGCTCATGCGATGATTGACAGAATCAACCACATTGCCATCCTCCACGGTGAAACAATAATTTCGGAACACTAAATTCCGCATTTTGGCTTTATAATACACTGAGGATATGCAATAAATTGTGCGACTGGTAAATATCGGTACAGGCATATCAGTTGCAACGTTCAGTATATTTAACATGAAGAATTAATTATGAAAGATCCTTGTGCAAGATGAGTGCTGTATGATTTAAATGCTGATAATAAGCAAATGCCAAATCGTGTTTCTCACTAACGTTACGCAGCTTTCAGTATGATCCAACTTAAATTGTGTGTCATGCTGAATGAGAGATGAGGCCACCATTCCAAGCCAGAAACGGAAAAAAAGCTGCTAAAGCCGTGGGTGATTGCTGGTGAGCCAGTGTTAAAGCAACTGCCTTAAAACTAACACCACACTTGTCTGGATTAAGAGAGAAAGTTTTGGTGTTACCTTCAAAAGGACAACACAACAAATGGAAAATGCTACGGAATTCTGTGGACGCAATGGATAAAAAAAGTCTACAGAGACTCGTGTTTCAAAGGGAAAACAATTTTCATCTGGACTATGAATCTCCCCACAAAAATTGCTTTATAAATAGGAATACCTCAGAATCTGAAGTTCGCTTTGTCGGACTATCAACGCCCTCCACTATGTTTACCATCCTCTAACATCTATTTACTCCCATTTGGAAAGATATCTGTGGCTGGGAAATGTTTTTTAATCCAACTCACAGATTACACCACTCACAGGTTGAGCAGATCTTCCAGAATCGCCCGTCAGGGATGAATTTTTACTGACGGGAAAAATGTGAAGAACGTGCACAGTTCTAATGTTGGATTACTTCGAAATATGAAGCACATTTTCTCACTTCCAGTCGGAAATCGTTTTATCTTGCGCTTGTAAATCAGAGAAAGGAGTAGCTTTTTCTCATAGTGTTCCGGAAAATTATTAAATTTTTTTCTGCTGATATGAAATATCTTGGTGATAGTAGTTCTCCAAATAGAGAGAAATGTTTTATGTTATGTTTTTAAGCGTTCCTTCACAAATGGAATACGAGGGACCGTTACCATCATATAACTCACGTTCCACTGGAAATCGGCTGAAATCAGGAAAATTTGGCAAGAAGCCAGTAATCGTCTACTCAACTCCCGCGGGTACTGTCGGGGCGTCTATTTTCAAGAGACACATTGTAATATTAGGTAAAAGATACGTTTTGTAAACTTGCAATCTGAAACAGAAATAATAACCCTCTGCTCAAAAATCATTAAATCCTACACAGGTTGGCTTCTGTGGACGAGTGGTTCTAGGCGCTTCAGTCCGGAACCGCGTTGCTGCTACGGTCGCAGGTTGGAATTCTGCCTCGGGCATAAATTTGTGTGATGTCCTTAGGTTAGTTAGGTTTAAGCAGTTCTAAGTCTAGGGTATTGATGACCTCAGATGTTAAGTCCCATAGTCCTTGGAGCCATTTGAACTCCTACACAACCATAGAAACTCATGATGTCATGTTACCTCTGCATTCAGCAGCCGTCAAATCGACAATCAGATAGACTATGAAGCACTCAGACCCTACCATTGCACTTTTACCAATCGTAATCGATTATCACGTTCCGAATACATTACTGTGGCAAGTATCTAAAAAGGCACTAGTTTATCTTATCAGGGAAGGTAATAGTATTTCGCAAAGATGCACATGTGATATTACGTCGACTATGATCCATAGCTGAAACACAGTCTCCACAGTTTCCATCAGCTTAAGTCCCAAAGTGCTCAGAGCCATTTTGGTTCGTAGTTAAATCATTCCTAGATAGTCGATACCACGGTTCGATCGCGTCCGCGTTGTTACTTTGTGCCAGGAAGGTCTCCCAACAAGGGAAGTTTCCAGGCATCTCAGAGTGACACAAAGCGATGTTGGTCCGACATGGAGGAAATACAGGGAGATAGGGTCGATGACATGCCTCGCTCAGGCCACCCAAGAGCTACTACTGCAGTGGATGACCGCTACCGAAGGATTATGGCTCGGAGGATTCCTGACAGCAACGTCACCATGTTGATTAATGCTTTTCGTGCAGCCACAGGGCGTCGTGTTACGACTCAAACTGTGCGCTATAGGCTGCATGATGCCCCAAATCACTCCCGGCGTCCACGGCGAGGTCCATCTTTGTAACCACGACACCATGCATCGCGGTACAGATGGGTCCATCAACATGCCGAATCGACCGTTCAGAATTGGCATCACGTTCTCGTCTCCGATGAGTGTCGCATGTGCCTTCAACCAGACAATCCTCTAGTAAACAAGGGTTCTTCAAGAGCTATGAGCACTTGTTCATCTTCGTTACTGTGAAACAACTCGTATATTGCAGAAGTGCTCGTAGCTTAGAGCCCACGTTTACTATGTATTTTTACTTCAAACAATCGTTCCTGTTATATCTCTGAATACTGACCATTTCTCCTGGTACACTACGTGTACGGATTTATTGGTAAGAACGACGCCTTTTGCATTAGTATTTGCTGACTGCAGTCTGTAAACAGAATTCTAGACTTACCAGTTTTCGAGATTTTCTGATGCTTTTCTCCACTGATGCTGGATCACATCTACACTTGAGGCTGTGTTTGGTGCTCATAGTACTCTCTTTCTCCAAATAAGCACTTTCTTCAGTTTACCTCAACTCGTGGTTGCAGAGTCCTTCAAGCACTTTCCATTAATGCTCACGACTATAGCGCGCCAAAGGGCGCCCAGCTTCAACATTTCCTATGTGCGAGTTCCCAGGCGCCGCGCCGCTATAATGTACTACTTTCTCAAAGTCGCTTAGCTTAGTGCATTGCACCATTTTCGGCCCATATCATCCCCAGAATGAGCATATGGGATTGGTTCACAAATACGTGAGTGGCTCGAAGACTTCTTAATTAATGGAACACAGTACGTTGTCCTCGATGGTGAGCGTTCATCGGAGGTGAGGGTATCATCTGGAGTGCCCCAGGGAAGTGTGGTAGGTCCGCTGCTGTTTTCTATCTACATAAATGATGTTTTGTGTAGGGTGGATAGCAATGTGCGGCTGTTTGCTGATGATGCTGTGGCGTACGGGAAGGTGTCGTCTTTGAGTGGGTGTAGGAGGATACAAGATGACTTGGACAGGATTTGTGATTGGTGTAAAGAATGGCAGATAAATGTAAATTAATGCAGATGAATAGGAAAAATAATCCCGTAATGTTTGAATACTCCATTAGTAGTGTAGCGCTTGACACAGTCACGACGATTAAATATTTGGGCGTAACATTGCACAGCGATATGAAGTGGGACAAGCATGTAATGGCATTTGTGGTGAAGGCGGATAGCCATCTTCGGTTCATTGGTAGAATTTTGGGAAGATGTGGTTCATCTGTAAAGGAGGCAGCTTATAACACACTAATACGACCTATTCTTGAGTACTGCTCGAGCATTTGGGATCCCTATCAGGTCAGATTGAGGGAGGACATAGGAGCAATTCAAAGGCGGGTTGCGAGATTTGTTACTGGTAGGTTTGATCATCACGCGAGTGTTACGGAAATGCTTCAGGAACTCGAGTGGAAGTTTCTGGAGGTAAGGAGGCGTTCTTCTCGTGAATCGCTAGTGAGGAAATTTAGGGAACCAGCATTTGAGGCTGACTGAAGTAAAATTTTACTGCCGCCAACTTACATTTCGCGGAAAGACCACAAAGATAAGAGAGATTAGGGCTCGTACAGAGGCATATAGGCAGTCATTTTTACGTCGTTCTGTTTGAGAGTGGAACAGGGAGAGAAGATGCTAGTTGTGGTACGAGGTACCCTCCGACACGCACCGTATGGTCTACCAATCTCTACTCCTCTTACGTACTTCACTTACGGCACCACGTGCCGGCAACGATACCAAGCAGTATTCAGTGCGGCAACGACCAGTGATCGTGATGCTCCGCCTCATCAGCGTATATGCTGGAGCCAGGGCAACATGCAAGCAGCAGGGATTGTGACAGTTTTCCAAAAGAGACCCACAGGGAGCTCCTGACAGAGGGGAAGGGCACGACACTTTACGTAGTTGGCAGGTAGGCATCCGCTGGGCTACGCAACAGCACTCCCCGGTATTGCAGGCGACCCGCCGCGTCGCTCAGAGAGCGTGGGACACCCCGGCCCGGCGCCGCACTGCGACACGACACGACAGCCGCCGGCTTAAATATACAGCAGCTACTCTGGCCAGCCCTGCGAGGCGTCCGGCGAGCGCACCGGCTCTTCCGGTCCCCAGGCCGGCAGTGACGCTCCCAGCGTCCGTCTCCCCAGTCAGGGCACGCTTGTCTACAAGCACAGTTCCGGCGTACAATATACAGCTGTTGTACCTAGTAGCTGAACGTTTGTTTGTTTTTTTGTTTCTGGTAGAGGGGGGGGGGGGGGTTGGAGGGCGGAGGAAGACTCCTGTTGTTGTTGTGATCTTCAGTCCTGAGACTGGTTTGATGGAGCTCTCCATGCTAATCTATGCTGTGCAAGCTCCTTCATCTCCCACTACCTACTGCAACCTACATCCTTCTGAATCTGCTTAGTGTATTCATCTCTTGGTCTCCCTCTACGATTTTTACCCTCCACGCTACCCTCCAATGCTAAATTTGTGATCCCTTCTTCTGGTCAAGTTGTGCCACAAACACCTCTTCTCCCCAATCCTATTCAATACCTCCTTATTAGTTACGTGACCTACCCACCTAATCTTGAACATTCTTCTGTAGCACCACATTTCGAAAGCTTCTATTCTCTTCTTGTGTAAACTATTTATTGTCCATGTTTCACTTCCATACATGGCTACGCTCCATACAAATACTTTCAGAAACGACTTCCTGACACTTAAATCTATACTCGATGTTAACAAATTTCTCTTCTTCAGAAACGCTTTCCTTGCTATTGCCAGTCTACATTTTATATCCTCTCTACTTCGACCGTCATCAGTTATTTTGCTCCCCAAACAGCAAAACTCCTTTACTACTTTAAGTGTCTCACTTCCTAATCTAACTCCCTCAGCATCACCCGACTTAATTCGACTACATTCCATTATCCTCGTTTTGCTCTTGTTGATGTTCATCTTATATCCTACTTTCAAGACACTGTCCATTCCATTCAACTGCTCTTCCAAGTCTTTTGCTGTCTCTGACAGAATTACAATGTCATCGGCAACCCTCGAAGTTTTTATTTCTTCTTCCTGGATTTTAATACCTACTCCAAATTTTTCTTTTGTTTCCTTTACTGCTTGCTCAATATACAGATTGAATAACATCGTGGAGAGGCTACAACCCTGTCTCACTCCCTTCACAACCACTGCTTCCCTTTCATGCCCCTCGACTCTTATAACTGCCATCTGGTTTCTGTACAAATTCTAAATAGCCTTTCGCTCCCTGTATTTTACCCGAGCCACCTTTAGAATTGGAAACGAGTATTCCAGTGAACTACTTCGACTATCATCAGTTATTTTGCTCCCCAAATAGCAAAACTCCTTTACTGCTTTAAGTGTCTCATTTCCTAGTCTAATTCGCTCAGCATCACCCGACTTAATTCGACTACATTCCATTATCCTCGTTTTTCTTTTGTTGATGTACATCTTATATCCTCCTTTTAAGACAGTGCCCATTCCGTTCAACTGCTCTTCCAAGTCCTTTGCTGTCTCTGATAGGATTACAATATCTTCGGCGAACCTCAAAGTTTTTATTTCTTCTCCGTGGATTTTAATACCTACTCCGAATACCCCCAGTTATTTGATTGGAACACAGGGCGAGGCAGGAGGCAGCTAAGAAATTAGGAGTAAATAAGCTTACTGGGCAAATTATTTGTCACCTCCTAAGAGGATCACACATGGTCGTGGTCGCTCCAGAGCGCTGACGATGTAAAAGAACTGGGACAGGCAGCCACTCCTGTTAACTCTTCCCCGCCCCCGCCTCCCACCCTCACTCACACACACACACACACACACACACACACACACACACACACACACACACACAGAACTGGCCAAACTTAGGCTATTATGTATCATCCTGTGCAAATGGCGTCATGTAGATCACTACGGGGGAAAGCTGAGTCAGCGCAATACACTGAGGGGCCGCTGTCGACTGTCCTCACCTATGAGAAGCTACTTCTTATTCAAGTAGCTGCTCAGCTGTCGTCACGAGGCACTATGCATTCCGATCCACTCCTCTTCCCAAAGAAAAACCTCTGGCTGTTCCGGAGTCGAATCCGGGCTCTCCAAGTAGCAGCCGTACAGAGTTTCGATGATGGAACCCGGCAGTGCAGTATGGACGGGAGATTACGTCTGGGTTAGCCCGTCCGCCTAGAGCAAGTTTTTCTGTTTCGCTTGCACGTCGATGATTATGAACTGATGGTGGGTGCAACACAAATACCCAGTCCCCATGCGTAGAAAAATCTCCGACACGGTCAGTAATCAATCCCGGTACCTCACTATGGAGAGTCAGCAACAGTAAGAACTAGACCACTAGTAGCGGACGATAGTGAAGCGCTGTGTTCATACCTGTCAGTTGTATGTAGTCAGGGAAGTAGGACGGGTTGACCTGGAAACAGAATTTCTGAAACTACCTAATGCGTTTGAGCATGTTCATAATATTGTCGCTAATGGAATAGCCCAGTTTGTTCACCCTGTCAGTCTCCTTGTAATAAATTTTTGCCTGGTTCAAATGGTTCAAATGGCTCTGAGCACTATGGGACTTAACATCTATGGTCATCAGTCCCCTAGAACTTAGAACTACTTAAACCTAACTAACCTAACCCACAACACCCAGCCATCACGAGGTAGAGAAAATCCCTGACCCCGCCGGGAATCGAACCCGGGAACCCGGGCGCGGAAAGCGAGAACGCTACCGCACGACCACGAGATGCGGGCATGTTTGCCTGCTCTTCCAGTTATTTCATTTCAAAATTTCGCTTATTCCTTTCCCAGCCGATTCTCCTGACAACCTCCTAATTTCAGCATACTTCTGCAACACCACATCTCAGCCACTTGGATTCTCTTATTTTCTGGTCCGACAACAGCCCATGACTCTGTTCCATTCAACATTGTGATCTAGACGAATATTCTCAGAGATGTATTTCTTATATTAAAGCCTAGATACCAAACAACAGCCCAGTTCTAAGCAAAGAAGGGAAGGCAGAAAGGTGGAAGGAGTATATAGAAGGTTTATACAAGGGCGATGTACTTGAGGACAATATTATGGAAATAGAAGTGGATGTAGATGAAGACGAAATGGGAGATACGATACTGCGTGAAGAGTTTGACAGAGCACTGAAAGACCTGAGTCGAAACAAGGCCCCCGGAGTAGACAACATTCCATTAGAACTACTGACGGCCTTGGGAGAGCCAGTCATGACAAAACTCTACCAGCTGGTGAGCAAGATGTATGAGACAGGCGAAATACCCTCAGACTTCAAGAAGAATATAATAATTCCAATCCCAAAGAAAGCAGGTGCTGACAGATGTGAAAATTACCGAACTATCAGTTTAATAAGCCACGGCTGCAAAATACTAACGCGAATTCTTTACAGACGAATGGAAAAACTGGTAGATGCAGACCTCGGGGAAGATCAGTTTGGATTCCGTCGAAATGTTGGAACACGTGAGGCAATACTGACCTTACGACTTATCTTAGAAGAAAGATTAAGAAAAGGCAAACCTACGTTTCTAGCATTTGTAGACTTACAGAAAGCTTTTGACAATGTTGAGTGGAATACTCTTTTTCAAATTCTAAAGGTGGCAGGGGTAAAATACAGGGAGCGAAAGGCTATTTATAATTTGTACAGAAACCAGATGGCAGTAATAAGAGTCGAGGGGCATGAAAGGGAAGCAGTGGTTGTGAAGGGAGTGAGACAGGGTTGTAGCCTCTCCACGATGTTATTCAATCTGTATATTGAGCAAGCAGTAAAGGAAACAAAAGAAAAATTTGGAGTAGGTATTAAAATTCATGGAGACGAAGTAAAAACTTTGAGGTTCGCCGATGACATTGTAATTCTGTCAGAGACGGCAAAGGACTTGGAAGAGCAGTTGAACGGAATGGACAGTGTCTTGAAAGGAGGATATAAGATGAACATTAACAAAAGCAAAACGAGGATAATGGAATGTAGTCAAATTAAATCGGGTGATGCTGAGGGAATTAGATTAGGAAATGAGACACTTAAAGTAGTAAAGGAGTTTTGCTATTTAGGAAGTAAAATAACTGATGATGGTCGAAGTAGAGAGGATATAAAATGTAGACTGGCAATGGCAAGGAAAGCGTTTCTGAAGAAGAGAAATTTGTTAACATCGAATATAGATTTATGTATCAGGAAGTCGTTTCTGAAAGTATTTGTTTGGAGTGTAGCCATGTATGGAAGTGAAACATGGACGATAACTAGTTTGGACAAGAAGAGAATAGAAGCTTTCGAAATGTGGTGCTACAGAAGAATACTGAAGATAAGGTGGATAGATCACGTAACTAATGAGGAGGTATTGAATAGGATTGGGGAGAAGAGAAGTTTGTGGCACAACTTGACTAGAAGAAGGGATCGGTTGGTAGGACATGTTTTGAGGCATCAAGGGATCACAAATTTAGCATTGTAGGGCAGCGTGGAGGGTAAAAATCGTAGAGGGAGACCGAGAGATGAGTACACTAAGCAGATTCAGAAGGATGTAGGTTGCAGTAGGTACTGGGAGATGAAGCAGCTTGCACAGGATAGAGTAGCATGGAGAGCTGCATCAAACCAGTCTCAGGACTGAAGACAACAACAACAACAACAACAACCAAACAACAATTTTCTGTCGAGGACTGTGCTCTTTGCTTGCGATCGTCTATTTGTTGTGTACTCTCTGCTTATTTCGTCAAGCATTATTTTGTTTCCACGGAAACAGAATTCCTACGTTTCGGCCATTAAATGGTCCCGAATTTTTGCTGCTTCTTAATACTGCCGCCTGATTTTGTTTACTCTCGGTCCACATTCACTGTTCAGCAGGCCGTTCATTCTATTCAACATGCCTGATAATTCATCCTCACTTTCAGTGAGTACAGCAATGATATCAGTGATCAGTGACGTCCCTTCACCTTTAATTTTTAATCTACTTCTGAACTTTCTCTTAACACTTTAAGTATATTCAGAACATTATATGTCCTATCACGGTTCCTTGGGGCCTACGTGACGTTACATTCATTTCCGTAGAGTATTTGGCGTCGAGTATAATGTCCTGGGTTCTAGTAGCCAAATACCCATTAAGTACGTTAAATATTTGTATAGAAACTCCATGACCACATTTTAGTTAGACTACGACGTGGCACAGGGCCTAACAAGTTTTATGGATTTAGAAAGACGAATCTACATCGTCATCCGCATGTATTGTTTGCAAGATGTTGCAAGCGAGAGATTCTACCCGAAATGGCGTGGCGTGGAAAACTATAAAAAGGTGAGCGTTCTCTTTTCCCTTTCGGCTGCCCCTTGATTCCTTCTGGGACTCCCGTTCCGTTCCGGATAATACGATAATGCGAAGTTCCGAATCCTCCCGAGCCTACCTCCAGTAACGGTGGCAGCGCGGGGGGCAGTCTGTGAAGAAGGCGTATCTGTACGTGCCAGCTACATGCCACGCCTGCCGCGTATAATGCATTGCTCACTTTCTACAGCATCATTAATCAAAGGCCTCTGTAGCCCTCCGCTCGAATAATTGTGTTGAAAGACACGAAAGTGGCTTAACACTCTCTTCTTCGAGCCCTGCTAGACACTTGCCCCTAGAACTAGCTCTAGTTTTATTCTTTTACAACAATATGTCTCTTACGAACACTGCAGCGTGGCAAGGGGCTTTAATTTTAAAGGACCACGATATTTGACTCAATTATAGGGGCACTACAGTGCGTGTGGGTGTCGCAGCTGGATCGCAACGCGTCGGAAAACATCACAAGATCTGTAATTTATACTGGCCTTGTGTTTTCGTTCCAAACTGTGTTCACAAGACAGTGAAAAATGAGCCGTCGGATGATCGTCACGCACTGCTGGCTGAAACTGCTGACTGAAACAGATTGCTACTAAATGTGACTGGGATATTTAGCATCAAGCAAATTATTAAATAAAGTAGCCGAGATTTCAGAAGGGAAGACAGTTATTTAATTCTGGAAGTTGACGTTGTTACAATAAAAAAAGTAAAGCAATTGTGAAGACAGGTACTTCATCGACTGGTGATCTACAAAGTCACACGTAAAATAATTCATATACATAATAAGATACATCTGCATCTACAGTGGTGATCCAAAACATAATGACTACCAACTTAATAACTTGTCTGACCGTATTTGGAACGAAATGCAGCACTGATTCTGCGTCTCAAGGATCCGACAGTGGCATTAGATATTTACACCTATATCAAGTAATTCGCGTAAATAACAGGTCGCTGATATTCGTACGAGGTGATGATGTCCGATGGCGATCCTCATGGGTTACACAGAATTTACATCAGGCGAATCTGGCCGCCCAGAAAGCAACGTGAGTTCACTATAACGCTTCACAAGTCACTGCCTCACGGTTCCGGCTCCCACACACGGACAATTACACCGCTGAAAGAAGACATAGCCGTCGAGGAGGACATAGAGAATGAAGGAACGCAGGTGGTCCGCAACTGTCAGCATGCCTTCGATTCCTACCACAGGTCCGATGCAAGTGCAAGAGAATCTCTCACGTGTCATAATAATCCTCCCAACAGTATGCGTTCGTGGCGTACTGCAGGTTTCGAGCAGGCGCTCACCTCGATGATGGCGCTTGTGAAGACGGCCATCTACCTAGTGCACCAAAAACGTGATTCACCGGAGAACTGACACGTTTCTATTGGTCAACGAGTGAATCCCGATGATCCCGTGCCCACTGCAATCGTGAATGACGATGTCGTTGGGTCAATATGTGAACCTGTAGGGGTGGCGTGCTGCGGAGCTCCATTTTCAACAATGTACGTTGATCGGCGTGCTCTGAAACACTTGCACCGGCACCGGAATTGTGTTCTTTAGGCAGAGATGCAACAGGTCACCATGTATCCAACTTTACTGGGCAGGCAAGCCTCCGCGCCCCACGTTTTGTGAATCTGCGTAATAATAATCTACCCTTTGTCAAAGTGGATTTTCTCAATGGGTTTCGCCATTTTCAGGATCATCCCCCGTCCGTGTGTGCCTCGCTTGCATATTTTTTGCTACCGCGTCACGTACCCGTAACGACGCTATGCGGCATCCAACGTCGCGATGGGCAGTCGTCATATCGTTTTGGCTGGCCAGTGTACACCACTAATCAATGTACATCTACACATATGCTCCAGAAGCCTACATACCACGCGTGGTGTAGAGTGTCCTGCACCACTATTACCCATTCCTTTTCCTATTCTACACGCATATACAGCGGAGGGAGAACGACTGTCTATATGTTTCCTTTCGAGCCCTGATTTCTCTCATGTTACCTTCAAGGTACTTAATAATGAACAATAGATGGTTCAAATGGCTCTGAGCACTATGGGACTTAACATCTGTGGTCATCAGTCCCCTATAACTTAGAACTAATTAAACCTAACTAACCTAAGGACATCACACACATCCATTCCCGAGGCAGGATTCGAACCTGCGACCGTAGCAGTCGCGCGGTTCCTGACTGAGCGCCTAGAACCGCTAGACCACCGCGGCCGGCATTAACAATAGATAAATGAACTAATGAATACTAGATGAAAACGCTTCTTCACCTTATATGGAATAAAACAACCAACCGTTATTGGCTATGGTACTGGAGTATGTTCCTTATAAAGTGAGACGTGGATAATAAATCTGCGTTGGGTGCTGCATTCTCACCCTAGCATCCACAGCAACGAGGAAATTGATAACGTAGCAAGCCGCATCTACAGGAACTGTTCTCGATTTTAAATTACCGTACATCTACATCTACATCTACATGGATACTCTGCAAATCACATTTAAGTGCCTGGCAGAGGTTTCATAGAATTACCTCCAAAAATCTTTATTATTCCAATCTCGTATAGCGCGCGGAAAGAATGAACACCTGTATCTTTCCTTACGAGCTCTCATTTCCTTTACTTTATCTCGGTCATCGTTCCTCCCTATGTAGGTCGGAGGAGGAAGTTGGTGATCGGAATTTCGTGAGAAGATTCTGTCGCAACGAAAAACGCCTTTCTTTTAATGAGGTCCAGTCCAAAGTCTGTATCATTTCTGTGACACTCTCTCCCATATTTCGCTATAATACAAAACGTGCTGCCTTTCTTTGAACTTTTTCGATGTACTCCGTCAGTCCTATCTGGTAAGGACCCCACACAGCGCAGCAGAATTCTGAAAGAGGACGGACAAGCGTAGTGTAGGCAGTCTCCTTAGTAGGTCTCTTACATTTTCTAAGTGTCCTGCCAAGAACACGGAGTCTTTGGTTAGCCTTCCCCATAACGTTTTCTATGTATTCCTTCCAATCTAAGTTGTTCGTTATTGCAATACTTAGTTATTTAGTTGACTTTACGGCTCTTAGATTAGACTGATTTATCGTGTAACCGAAGTTTAATGAGTTCCTTTTAGCACTCATGTGGTTGACCTCACACTTTTCGTTATTTAGGGTCAACTGCCACTTTTCTCAGCATTCAGATATCTTTTCTAAATCGTTTCGCAGTATTTTTTTTATCTTTTGATGACTTTATTCGTCAACAAACGACAGCCTCATATGCAAACAACCGAAGACGGCTGCTCAGATTGTCTCCAAAATCGTTCATATAGATAAGGAACGGCAAAGGGCCTATAATACTACCCTGGGGAACGCCAGAAATCACTTCTGTTTTACTCAATGACTTTCCGTCAATTTCTACTAACTGTGACCTCTCTGACAGGAAATCATCAATCCAGTCACATAACTGAGACGATATTCCATACGCACGCCATTTCACTATGAGCCGCTTGTGTGGTGAAGTGTCAAAAGCCTTCTGGAAATCCAGAAATACCGAATCGATCGGAAATCCCTTGTCAATAGCACTCAACACTTAATGTGAATAAATAAATTGTTGTGTTTCACAGCAACAATGTTTTCTAAACTCATGTTGACTGTGTGTCAATAGACTGTTTTCGTCGAGGTAATTCATAATGTTCGAATACAATATATGTTCCAAAATCCCGCTGCATATCGATGTTAACAATATGGGCCTGTAATTTATTGGATTACTCCTACTGCCTTTCTTGAATATTAGTGTGACCTGAGCAACTGTCCAGTCTTTGGGTACGGATCTTTCGTCGAGAGTACGGTTGTATACGATTGTTAAGCATGGAGCTAATGCATCAGCATACTCCGAAAGGAACCTAACTGGTATACAGTCTGGACCACAAGACTTGCTTTTGTTAAGTGATTTAAGTTGCTTCACTACTCCGAGGATATTTACTTCTACGTTGCTCCTGTTGGGAGCTGTTCTCGATTCGAATTCTGGAATATTTACGTAGTCTTCTTTTATGAGGGCATTGATAGTACATAGATCACTTACGTGAAGTAAAGAGCCAAGGAAAATAGCATTGATAAGAGATGTGGAATGTGTCTCAATAAAGGAGCGGTGGACATTATGCGACATTACAACCACAAATTCCTACAAGGTATGGTTTACGAGGAATCATTTGGAGCGATCTACGATAGCCAATATCATCCGACTCCACTTTATCCATGCCTCGTTTCCTACACATCTGTATACAATCAACATTTACGATTACCCTGCATGTGAGTGTGATTCTGAGTCCGAGGCAGATGGAAACCACGTCTTGTTTTCGTGTTCCAAATTTGACAACGAGCCATAGGAATTCCTGAAGACTTTGATGAGTATGGTTACTTCCTCTATCAGCGTCTTCTCTTTTCGTTTCTAAAGACATTCACATGACAGAGTGATTGACAGTTTTCTTAATAGTATAGGCAAAAATATCTAGTACTCATATTTTCATTCACATGTAAATTTAAGAATTAGTGTGAACTCATAACACAAATATGTTTGGTTTACTTAACTCTCCATTCGTTAAACTTTTGTTGTGAAAAAAATTAACAACTTGAGTTAATTCTGTAATACCTGTTTATGCATTTTCTCTGTGCCATTATTTTATGTAAACATGTGTCTTGATGGCTAGTTATAGTACAAACACTTGAGGCCAGATCAGACACACAAACATTGTACCTAGTAGGCACTGCTCGCAGGCTGTTAGGAAGAAACATGTTTCTAGAGAGTGGAGACCTAATCTGAAATCTGCCTAGCCTGCCAACATTCAGCTTAACAGCTTGAACTTCACTCACTGTCAACGCGAATGCCTCCCTTGGAGCATCGTTTGTAACAACACAACAATGGGTGAGCTGATCCGGGCTCTTCATAACTTTTCTTATTTTTAAATGTTACCGTCATATTATCATTAGTATTTTCTAATGACTTCATTGACGAAAGATCCTTTATAGTTACCCTGATTTCTGTTTTACGTTCTGTTAAACAAACAACAAATAATGAAGTTATAAATTTTGGCTCGCATACAGCAACACCAGCATCCAACCAGAACATAAAGTCGCCCCGTAGACGTCACGTCAGCTCAATAAAGGTGCACAGCAAGCATTGGTGCAAACGACACTTTCTGCACTCCTCGGTAGTACACACGGGTCAGTACTTTCTTATGACACCTGTCTGCTACTGAGCGTAGAGTGGTTTGATTGACATCAAAATAATGACAGTTGAAAGAGCCAGAAATGTTACGCCAATTATTGGATTCATTTTCGGAAATAATCTTGCTTCACTTTAAGGTAGATCTAAATCTCGTCACAATTCTAATTATGTCTCTCTCTCTCTCTCTCTCTCTCTCTCTCTCTCTCTCTCTCTCTCTCTCTCTCCCTCTCTGCCTGAAAGGCTTGCACTAAGTAAGTCCTTCGTCTTGCTTGATATTGTCCCTATCTTTTACTATCGCGTGTTAATCTACTTATCTTCATCCTTCATAACATATTCTTCATATTCTAGTTTTAACGTTGACCTCTTGTTTCTAAAACCTACCGTTCCTTCCAGAGATAGGCAAACTTTTTTTTTCTGGATGCCATACATGATGTCGCAGTAACCTGTCAGTGCTTCCGGAAAGGTTCTATGACAAATTTCTTTCCTCGAATGTCCTTTTTGGTAGTTCTTCTTTTCCTCTTTGATCCGTGAGGTTAATTTTTACCATTTTTCGATACCACCAAATTTCAAATGCTTCCTGTTTTCGCCAGATTTCCAATAGTCTTCCTATGACTGTCACATAATGTTGCATCCCAGGAACTTCTTCCTTATTTCCATATCTGATATCATTATTTCATTACTAAAGAAAGCTCTTAGCGTCTGGTCTCTTCTTCATTCCAGTGTTTGATAAACAGAAGAATTCTTTCAATCCTTTCCTGTGTTGATACCAATTTTTATGTTAAGCAAGTCGTTGTTCTCCAATCTGCTAATCTTTATCCCCCTCGTCTTCGTTTATCCACAAGTCATACCCTGTGTTAAGTTTGCGCTCACATTTTTTCAACAGGTCTTCTATGTACTGATTACATCAGACCACATATTATGTCATCTGAAAACCTTATCTCTGGTATCTCTTCCCTTTCCACTTTTATCCCTCTTCCAAAATTTTCAATCATTTTCATGAATGTACAAAATTTTCATGGCTGAAACTAACGTTCCCACTAAGGAAAACATTTATCCTGAATTTGTTATCATATGCCTTCTGAAACAACTTAATCTGCCACGAAGTTTATAATCAGCGCACACTCCGCTCACGAGTGAATATTCATGCTGTGACTTTCACATATCTCCGCAGTATCTATTCTCCAGGGAGTGCGAGTCTGATAAGGTATGCACAAGAACTCCTGTGAAGCTTGCAAAGCAGCAAGGAAGGAACTAGAGGAAACTAGAGCTGCGAGGGCGGATCGTGAGCCGTGTTTGGATTACTCAGACGTAGAGAAGTTGCCTGTGAAAGGCTAACGTCTCAGTTTCGAGCCCCACTCACGCACACAGCTTTAGTTGCCATGAAGATTCCATCATAAAGTATTTAATGTAATTACTACTCACACACGGCAGTAGAATGACAACGTAACACATTAATTCTTACCTTTACATGGTGCACTACCCTCATACGGCCAAAGCTTAATCAAACACACCTGCATATCAATATTCAATCGTGAAGATACTCAATAGATGAGACAAAACCCAACGGTAAGCCAGATCAGACAAATACGGGAAGGCTCCACGACATACAACATGCCAATGAAACATCACCATAAGTATGCCACAAGAAAGCAATGAATAATTTGATTTTTACGAATATGGCACCTGTTCATTGAAACAATCTCTTGAATGCAGATTTATTGTTGTTACCAACCCACGTTTTTGAATAAAAGTTTACATACGAGGTTTAAGAAAACTGAAAATCAAAAAATTGATTTTTTTCAGGCGCCAAATATTTTCAGTGTACTCATTTGATGGGTCTTTGACCTAGAAAGAGGATCTTATCCCAGGTAACATCAGTCGAGCTATCATACCATTCTGCCGGCCGCGGTGGTCTCGCGGTTCTAGGCGCGCAGTCCGGAACCGTGCTACTGCTACGGTCGCAGGTTCGAATCCTGCCTCGGGCATGGATGTGTGTGGTGTCCTTAGGTTAGTTAGGTTTAAGTAGTTCTAAGTTCTAGGGGACTGATGACTACAGCAGTTGAGTCCCATAGTGCTCAGAGCCATTTGAACCATCATACCATTCTACAGGCTCTTTCAGTAGTTGTCCTTACGTAGACAATGCTGAAGAGGATGTGGATGATCTTCCCGGTGGAGTCGTTTTTCTGAAGATGGCAAAGTTCCATCTAGCCTTCCCCGTACAATGGTACTTTTGGCTCAGCGCAGTAGCGTACAGTGATTTATTAGGAACCTTTATACAGCAAAATCTGATTGTGAAAATAATATGTTTTTCGGCAGAGTCTCACTAATTTCAAACGAAGTGATCAGCAATTATCATATCATAATTTAGATTCTGTGGTGCGCTTCCACCACTGCCGAAACCACTTTTCCACGGTGACGGCGTAAACCAGTGTTCTGTTTATGAAAACAGTGTGACTGTGCTAGACAATAAATTACTTCTAAAATAGCCAGTCATTATGCGTCTCCAGTTCGAATGAAAAGTCGTCCTTTAAAAAAATATTATTCGTTGCAGCTCACAGAGTGTCGAGATAGCATCCGTTGTTTTTGTGGTCCTCAGTCACAAGACCTGTTTGACTCAGCTCTCCATTCTACTCTATCCTGTGCACACCACTTCACGGCCAAATAATTACTTCAACCTACATACTTCTGAATCTGCTTACTGTATCCATCTATTGCCCTCCCTCTATGACTCTTACACCCTATGACTCTTACACCCTACACTTCCCTCCAGTACTAAATTAATGATTCCTTAATGTCTCAGAATGTGTCTAATCAACTACCACAAAATTTATTTTCTCCCCAAATTTGTTAAGTACTTCCACAGTAGCCACATAACCTACCCGACTAACTACTCATATAATATTCTTCTGTAGCACCACATTTCAAAAGCTTCTATTCTCTTCTTGTCTAAACCATTTATCGTCCACGTTTCACTTCCACACATGGCTAAGAAAAGACTTCCTAACACTTCAATTTATGTCCGGTGCTAACAAATTTCTCTTCTTCAGAACGCATCCTACTTCACTAAAACACTGCTCGTATCCACTTACCAATATTTCAGCCATTCTCTCACAATCACTGTCAATAGCAGAGAGACTGTTGCTTTAGAGGCAACCGTATTCCTGATATTACTGTATGTGACTCACCTGGCTTGGCATAGTGACGCAAATCATAGAGCCAATGTGGATTGGCTTTATGATCTATGATATTTTTCCATGATATTTTATTTTAACATGAGGACAGTTTGTATCTAAATGGCTCTGAGCACTATGGGATTAAAACTTCTGAGGTCATTAGTCCCATAGAACTTAGAACGAGTTAAACCTAACTAACCTAAGGACATCACACACATCCATGCCCGATGCAGGATTCGAACCTGCGACCGTAGCAGTCTCGCGGTTCCAGACTGCAGCGCCTACAACTGCACTGCCACTTCGGCCGGCAGTTAGTATCTATAATCGGTTTAAAATGCAGGCTCAACCACCCTTCACAAAGAATAAACACTAAAACTGACTCGTTTCGAAAGAGGAAGCCTCCATCAAAAATGTTACTCTACAAGAATCTTATACAAGTGATAAAAATAAAAATATGTAAAGAAATATGAACAATTCCTGCTCGCTAACCCTATTACAGTGTCTTCCTAGGGAAATGTCTGAATGTTAATATTTCTATTTTAATATTGTGTGTTCACCCCCCCCCCCCTCCATGAACCATGGATCTTGCCGTTGGTGGGGAGGCTTGCGTGCCTCAGCGATACAGATAGCCGTACCGTAGGTTCAACCACAGCGGAGGGGTATTTGCTGAGAGGCCAGACAAATGTGTGGTTCCTGAAGAGGGGCAGCAGCCTTTTCAGCAGTTGCAGGGGCAACAGTCTGGATGATTGACTGATCTGGCCTTGTAACAATAACCAAAACGGCCTTGCTGTGCTGGTACTGCGAACGGCTGAAAGCAAGGGAAAACTACAGCCGTAATTTTGCCCGAGGGCATGATTAAATGATGATGGCGTCCTCTTGGGTAAAATATTCCGCAGGTAAAATAGCCCCCATTCAGATCTCCGGGCGGGGACTACTCAAGAGGATGTCGTTATCAGGAGAAAGAAAACTGGCATTCTACGGATCGGAGTGTGGAATGTCAGATCCCTTAATCGGGCAGGTATATTAGAAAATTTAAAAAGGGAAATGGATAGGTTAAAGTTAAATATACTGGGAATTAGTGAAGTTCGGTGGCAGGAGGAACAAGACTTCTGGTCAGGTGACTACAGGGATATAAACACAAAATCAAATAGGGGTAATGGAGGAGTAGGTTTAATAATGAATAGGAAAATAGGAATGCGGGTAAGTTACTACAAACACCATAGTGAACGCATTATTGTGGCCAAGATAGATACGAAGCCCACACCTACTACAGTAGTACAAGTTTATATGCCAACTAGCTCTGCAGATGACGAAGAAATTGAAGAAATGTATGATCAAATAAAAGAAATTATTCAGATAGTGAAGGGAGATGAAAATTTAATAGTCATGGGTGACTGGAATTCGGTAGTAGGAAAACGGAGAGAAGGAAACATAGTAGGTGAATATGGACTGGGGCAAAGAAATGAAAGAGGAAGCCGCCTGGTAGAATTTTTCACAGAGCACAATATAATCATAGGTAACACTTGGTTCAAAAATCATAAAAGAAGGCTGTATACATGGAAGAAGACTGGAGATACTGACAGGTTTCAGATAGATTATATTATGGTAAGACAGAGATTTAGGAACCAGGTTTTAAATTGTAAGACATTTCCAGGGGCAGATGTAGACTCTGACCACAATCTATTGGTTATGACCTGTAGATTAAAACTGAAGAAACTGCAAAAAGGTGGGAATTTAAGGAGATGGGACATGGATAAACAAAAAGAACCAGAGGTTGTACAGAGTTTCAGGGAGAGCATAA
This sequence comes from Schistocerca gregaria, assembly GCF_023897955.1. Classification (NCBI taxonomy): domain Eukaryota; kingdom Metazoa; phylum Arthropoda; class Insecta; order Orthoptera; family Acrididae; genus Schistocerca; species Schistocerca gregaria. The sequence goes on along the minus strand of NC_064924.1, from coordinate 306,382,630 downwards.
GAGAGCAATTGACAGGAATGGGGGAAAGAAATACAGTAGCGGAAGAATGGGTAGCTTTGAGGGATCAAGTAGTGAAGGCAGCAGAGAATCAAGTAGGTAAAAAAACGAGGGCTGCTAGAAATCCTTGGGTAACAGAAGAAATATTGAATTTAATTGATGAAAGGAGAAAATATAAAAATGCAGTAAATGAAGCAGGCAAGAAGGAATATAAACGTCTCAAAAATAAGATCGACACGAAGTGCAAAATGGCTAAGCAGGCATGGCTATAGGACAAATGTAAGGATGTAGAGGCTTATCTCACTAGGGGTAAGATAGATACTGCCTACAGGAAAATTAAGAGACCTTTGGAGATAAGAGAACCACCTGTATGAACATCAAGAGCTCAGATGGAAACCCAGTTGTAAGCAAAGAAGGGAAAGCAGAAAGATGGAAGGAGTGAATAGAGGATCTATACAAGGGCGATGTACTTGAGGACAATGTTATGGAAATGGAAGAGGATGTAGATGAAGATGAAATGGAAGATACGACACTGCGTGAAGAGTTTGACAGAGCACTGAAAGACCTGAGTCGAAACAAGGCCCCCGGAGTAGACAACATTCCATTGGAACTACTGACAGCCTTGGGAGAGACAGTCCTGACAAAACTCTACCATCTGGTGAACAAGATGTATGACACAGGTGAAATACCCTCAGACTTCAAGAAGAATATAATAATTCCAATCCCAAAGAAAACAGGTGGGGACAGATGTGAAAATTACCGAACTATCAGTTTAATAAATCACAGGTGCAAAATACTAATGCGAATTCTTTACAGACGAATGGAAAAACTAGTAGAAGCCGACCTCGGGGAAGATCAGTTTGGATTCCGTAGAAATGTTGGAACATGTGAGGCAATACTGACCCTACGACTTATCGTAGAAGCTAGATTAAGGAAGGGCAAACCTACGTTTCTAGCATTTGTAGACTTAGAGAAAGCTTTTGACAATATTGACTGGAATACTCTCTTTCAAATTTTGAATTGGCAGGGATAAAATACAGGGAGCGAAAGGCTATTTACAATTTGAACAGAAACCAGATGGCAGTTATAGGAGTCGAGGGACATGAAAGGGAAGCAGTGGTTGGGAAGGGAGTGAGACAGGGTTGTAGCCTCTCCCCGATGTTATTCAATCTGTATATTGAGCAAGCAGTAAAGGGAACAAAAGAAAAATTTGGAGTAGGTATTAAATTCCATGGAGAAGAAATAAAAACTCTAAGGTTCGCCGATGACATCGTAATTCTGTCAGAGACAGCAAAGGACTTGGAAGAGCAGTTGAACGGAATGGATAGTGTCTTGAAAGGAGGATATAAGACGAACATCAACAAAAGCAAAACGAGGATAATGGAATGTAGTCGAATTAAGTCGGATGATGCTGAGGGAATTAGTTTAGGAAATGAGACACTTAAAGTCGTAAAGGAGTTTTGCCATTTGGGGAGCAAAATAACTGATGACGGTCGAAGTAGAGAGGATATAAAATTTAGACTGGCCATGGCAAGGAAAACGTTTCTGAAGAAGAAAAATTTGTTAACATCGAGTATTGATTTAAATGTCAGGAAGACATTTCTGAAAGTATTTGTATGGAGTGTAGCCTTGTATTGAAGCGAAACATGGACGATAAATAGTTTGAACAAGAAGAGAACAGAAGCTTTAGAAATGTGGTGCTACAGAAGAATGCTGAAGATTAGATGGGTAGATCACATAACTAATGAGGAAGTGTTGAATAGGATTGGGGAGAACAGATGTTTGTGGCACAACTTGACCATAAGAAAGTATCGGTTGGTAGGACATATTCTGAGGCATCAAGGGATCACCAATTTAGTATTGGAGGGCAGCGTGGAGGGTAAAAATCGCAGAGGGAGACCAAGAGATGACTACACTAATCAGATTCAGAAGGATGTAGGTTGCAGTGGGTACTGGGAGATGAAGAAGCTTGCAAACGATAGAGTAGCATGGAGAGCTGCATCAAACCAGTATCAGGACTGAAGACCACAACAACAACATTGTGTGTTCATCGCTTTTGTAAGATTCTTGTAGACTAATGTCAGTGATGAAGTGTCGCTCCTTCGAAACACGTCAACTTTAGTGTGTTTGTGTTGTGGGTGCTAAGTTAGCCTACAATTTAACAACCACGACCTCATATTGATCATGGACAAAATCAAGCCATAGTTGATAGTTAAAATCTGTTTTCTTGTACTTATGCTAGTGTATAAAGACAAAAGGTTGTTTAACGCTGTAAAAAAGTTCTAATACGTTCTTGACCGATCTACTTTCAATTTTACACGATATTCTAATGAACATTCGAATGGAAATAGGCTATCTCATTTTTAATACTTATAAATGTGGATTTAATGTGTAAAGCGGAAACATTGTTACCAAAAATCTCGGAAATCGGAAATGCTACACTGATTTCCTTCAATTTCTTACAGCATACTCTACTGAATACTCTAAAAGGCATGGGCTACATATTTCTATAAACTATATACAGTATGTGTATAGTATTTAATAGGAAATGTTGACAGCAAAAATTCAGAAAAGTTCACCAGAAAAGATTGAGACGGAAATCGACTGTGAGAAAGAAAATGCAGTACCGTGCTCTGTTGTGAAAAATCGCAGATTTGTCTTCTTTCTCGCAGTCTGTTTTAGTTGTTGTTGCAGAACCATTAAACAAATTGTTTCTTCCACAGATATTTTTTCTTATTACATATAGTTTTAAACAAAAATTGTATAGGAAGCAATGCGTCGGTTTCTTTTCTTTAAAAAATCAGGTAGATGGAGAAAGAGAAGGTTAGCAAAGAGGAGGGGGGATGGGGAGACATGGACATCGAGAGAGAGAAGGAGAAAATGGACAGAGAGAGCAAGGGAGGTGATGATGGACGTAGGGAGGGGGATGAGGAGATAGACATAGAGAGCCGGAAGAATAACATCCTGAACAGGGCAATGCACTAAAGGAACCTTCTCGTCAGACAACCTCCACAAGCGCGTTTGTAATTTTGGGGGAATCATCGTACTGATCCACAAACTACGAGCCAGAGCTGTTTCTAAAAACCAGCAGTTAAAGTTTGAAGATTTTGGGAGAGTAATCAGCGTATTCAGAACATGCATATTTGAATTATAAATTTCGTCACTGGGAAATGCAAAAGCAACGTGTTCTTTTACGTACGGGATAGTGTTTCCTGCAGTCTTCTTCGGAAGGATAACGAATTGGCACGAGAGAGACATGAGGTTCCATTTCCACTTGTACGCGATGTATCCTCGCATGGATGGGATAACTACATTCTAACATTCCAACATTTTGCCCTACACTGGAAAACGAGTCCCATCTTTGGGATATTTTTCTTACTAGGGTAGCTAAATGATCTCTCAAGACTTTATTTGTCAGCGGTCAGCGTATGTAATGGATGCCAACCACAATGCTTTTGGATGCCTGGTCCAATGTGGCCCAGCCACAGTTACGTACACAACAGCCGCTGGCTTCAAATACTGCACTATAGACGTACACAGCATGACTATGCCAACGCAATGAGCATGCCGAATAACAAAATGCACTATATCCTATATCAAGCCACTTATAGTGTATCTGATAACAACTAAGAAAGTAACCTAGAGACAATTATTGTCATTTTAGCATATTATAGCTATTTAAAATCTAAATTTGTGAAGCAAAGATGATTTGGTTTAACATATTAAGACTATGGCATTATTTTATGTTAGGTTAACTACCATCAAATTCACTTAACAACATTCCACACCGCTGCCATTGTGGAGGACCTTTAATAGTGATCGTATTTTACACACCTAATGAATCTTCTCTCCTCGGCTAACGAATTAACTTTCACTCAGTTATGGGAACCACCCTGTCTGGCTTCTTCTCTAAGGTCCATCTACCATAAGATCTCTAAGTTACAGCCGGTAAAGCTCCCATATTTTTTAAAGCTTATCGTGTTCCAGTGAAGTTTTCCTAAAGAAGACACTGTACCCTCGTACTTTGATATTTTCGCACAGAAAGAAAAGCAGCTGTTGTTGAAACAAGGACGTCTTCTATCATTTTATGTTGTACAACAGTGTACTAAGTGCTTTTGTGACGTTTCATATACGAACGAGTGACAGTAATTCAGTTTCTCATCGTAGCTGATTTACCTTTAGCAGTCACTGATTCGATTTTGCAGTGACTAAATATGCAGTTCGTAAGAGACCAAAGCGGGCTAGCCACGTCAAGTCGAAAATGTGGAATGCGCCGAGATATTGGCCGCTGGACCGTAGCAACCGGGCTCATAACGGCGAGCGATATTGCCTCTCGTCGAAACTCTGGCGCGGAATAAACCGCGGGGAGAGTAGCGTAGCAGGACCGGCGGTAGGACGGCCCAGTTGATATTGCATAATAGGTTTCGGGGCGAAAGTACTGAGTCCGCTGCGGATGTAAACGGACGGATGAAATTCTTTCCAGTAGGAAGCTCATATTTCACAAACGGCCATGTGAGCACTTCGGTGAACTAAGCACTCATTAAAAGAGAAAAAAGGCGACGGGGATTTTTGTCTCCACGCTACAAAAACGTAGCACTCTGAACTAAATGTTATCACACAATGACGGGTTCGGCTCCACTGGAACTCGTACAGCATTTTCACAAGCTGTTAGATGAAAGTACAAGAGATTAAAATGGGTCAGATTGTTATTTAACTACCTGCGCTCGAGTTTAAGTATTTCTACGGCTGTCGAATGTCATCTCCAGTAGTTTTCAGGGCTCTGAAATTTACAGACTCCGATGAATGAACAATTACTCAATTTATTTTCTAATATCTTTGATGGCAGTGATTTTTTTGGCACTAAGTAGAGGTATAAGAACATCGTTCTATGTCCACTGTCTCGTGTCCAATGACGGCAGACATTCTCAGATGCCTGAAGTACCTGCGGAAACAGTGTGTATATTCTTTATAACGAAACTATGAAACACGGATAAATCGGCAATAGCACATAAAGCACCATCAAATTCAATTCTACAATAGTAAATTTTTTCATTGCCCAATCGTACAGCACCCTAAACCCTCAAGTACCTGTTGCACATATTCAAACACCTACCTTCCTCTACAATTTTCACCCTCTACTTCTCGGTCTGGTGCGATGGAAGAGATTCTTTGGTAACTTAATACAAGTCCTATCATCCTCTCCCTACTTCTTGTGATTGTTTCCATACATTCCTTTCTTCGTTGATTCTAAGATGAATATCCTCATTTCTTATCAGTCCACCTAATTTCCAACATCCTTTTGTGGCACCACATATCAAACGCTTCGAGTCTCTTCTTCCCGCTTCTCGTACAGGGTGTTTCAAAAATGACCGGTATATTTGAAACGGCAATAAAAACTAAACTAGCAGCGATATAAATACACCGTTTGTTGCAATATGCTTGGGACAACAGTACATTTTCAGGCGGACAAACTTTCGAAATTACAGTAGTTACAATTTTCAACAACAGATGGCGCTGCAAGTGATGTGGAAGACATAGAAGACAAGGCAGTCTGTGGGTGCGCCATTCTGTACGTCGTCTTTCTGCTGTAGGCGTGTGCTGTTCACAACGTGCAAGTGTGCTGTGGACAGCATGGTTTATTCCTTAGAACAGAGGATTTTTCTGGTGTTGGAATTCCACCGCCTATAACACAGTGTTGTTGCAACAAGACGAAGTTTTCCACGGAGGTTTAATTTAACCAAAGGACCGAAAAGCGATACAATTAAGGATCTGTTTGAAAAATTTCAACGGACTGGGAACGTGACGGATAAACGTGATGGAAAGGTAGGGCGACCGCGTACGGCAACCACAGAGGGCAACTCGCAGCTAGTGCAGCAGGTGATCCAACAGCGGCCTCGGGTTTCCGTTCGCCGTGTTGCAGCTGCGGTCAAAATGACGCCAACGTATCATCTCATGCGCCAGAGTTTACACCTCTATCCATACAAAATTCAAACGTGGCAACCCCTCAGCGCCGCTACCATTGCTGAACGAGAGACATTCGCTAACGATATAGTGCACAGGATTGATGACGGCGATATGCATGTGGGCAGCATTTACTGACGAAGCTTATTTTTACCTGGACGGCTTCGTCAATAAACTGAACTGGAGCACATGGGGAACCGAAAAGCCCCATGTTGCAGTCCCATCGTCCCTGCATCGTCAAAAAGTACTGGTCTGGGCCGCCATTTCTTCCAAAATAATCATTGGCCCATTTTTCAGATCCGAAACGATTACTGCATCACGCTATCTGGACATTCTTCGTGAATTTGTGGCGGTACAAACTGCCTTAGACGACACTGCGAACAACTCGTGGTTTATGCAAGATGGTGCCCGGCCACATCGCACGGCCGACGTCTTTAATTTCCTGAATGAATATTTCGACGATCGTGTGATTGCTTTGGGCTATCCGAAACATACAGGAGGCGGCGTGGATTGGCCTCCCTATTCGCCAGACATGAACCCCTGTGACTTCTTTCTGTGGGGACACTTGAAAGACCAGGTGTACCGCCAGAATCCAGAAACAATTGAACAGCTGAAGCAGTACATCTCATCTGCATGTGAAGCCATTCCGCCAGACACGTTGTCAAAGGTTTCGGGTAATTTCATTCAGAGACTACGCCATATTATTGCTACACATGGTGGATATGTGGAAAATATCGTACTATGGAGTTTCCCAGACCGCAGCGCCATCTGTTGTTGACAATTGTAACTACTGTAATTTAGAAAGTTTGTCTGCCTGAAAATGAACTGTTGTCCCAAGCATATTGCAACAAACGGTGTATTTCTATCGCTGCTCGTTTAGTTTGTATTGCCGTTTCAAATATACCGGTCATTTTTGAAACACCCTGTATGTTGAGTGGTACTTAAGTAAATAAATTAGTGAAATCAAAGTGAAGTAGAAATTAGAATATAAATGAAAAAGTTGGTCTAGTTTAGAGAGTTACACACTGGCAAACAGCGGGAACAACAGCAGAGCAGAAAGACAATGGTCATGAAGTCAGCAAGTTCCACATAAGCGGACGCTGTCGATTCAGCCGTCAGGGCATCGCCCGACCAGCTCACCTTTTTCTCAGTCGTCACATGTGATCAAAGGCCCTCGCCTACATTCCAAAAGCCAATGACCAACGTTAAGAAGATTCTTCGATAAGCTTTTCAACGTGACAGAAGAGGCAATGACCGTGAAGTCGTTCACCTCCAGTAAACTGAAGTGAATAAATACGCGAGACGCAGTGGGCCCGACAGACGAGAGACGAAGGAAGAAGAGAAGAGTAGCAGTAGTTTTCAGTCAGTTTCGGTGCTGAAGACCGTCATGCAAGAAGAGACTACATCATGCACAGACGCACCAAGTCCGCAAGCTGTAATGGAATAGCTAGCAGCAGCCTCGGCTCCAGAAGACAGAAGTTAAAAGGTATTTGAAGTCTGATTTTTACGTACCCAGGTGACTCGTGAGGACGGTAATGAGACGGCCTCACATCAGCAGTCACCTGTGAGCTGGGATGAAGATCTGAGAGCCGAAGACTGGCAAGCGGGAGTCCGTTGTTCGAGTTCGGGCCACTGGCCTTCCCCCGCCGCGCCGCTCCGCTGGCCGACGCACAACACACGCGGCCGCTTAGAGAAGAGAAACATTGGGACGCCACATCCAAGGTATCACCATCCAATTCACGACTTCGTTCTCAATAATTAAAAGGGCCACCTCGCGCTGCGCCTCTCCACTCAGCTGGGCGAGACGGCGACACGAGATACACACTGCCACGCCTAATCAGAGGCCGCCGCTGCCGCAGCAGAAGGCTACGCAAACGACACAGCTGCCGTTCTCCGAGCCAGAACATCGAGTAAGAAAACAGTTGTACGAAACTTGCAATAAAACTTATCTTATGTAAAAATGCTGTTTCATTCTACCTCATACCCGAGCCAAGGAAGAACCCACCCTGCCCACATGTTGTTAAGAGAGGAAAATTAATTTATCTAGTATTTTCACCCTGACATAATGCTTTAGAATGCTCATCCTGACAATTGACTTGTATCAAAAGAGAAAACCTAGTTACATTTAGTACCACAACTGTTACACCTAAAACCCATGTTTTACTATCATACAATGCTGTGGTTCAAACGTCCGTTCTAAAAACAATATTCATCAGATTAACCCGATGTTTGATAATAACAGATGTCTCTTGGCCAAAAATTCTCTCTTTGCCTTTGCTAAACAGCTTTCTATGTGCTCCTTGCTTCGTCCATCATTTGCTATTTTGCTTCTAAGGTAACAGAATTCCTTAGCTTCAATTACTTCGTGGTCCCCCAATTTTGAAGCTAAGTAAACTGTTGAACACATTTGTGCTACTCCTCTTTACGTCCGTCTTTTTTTCGGTTTGCTCTCAATCCATATTCTGCCCTCATTAGATTATTTACTCCTTTCATCACGCCCTGTAATTCTTCCTGAATTGAACTGAGGATAGCAATTTCATCAGCTAATCTTATCGTTGATGTTTTTTATCCTCAATTTTAGACCCACTCCTCAATATTTCCTTTATTTGGATGCACGTAGATGGTGCCACAGAGAGAAGATCGTGTTGGGCCACATTAAGCAAGAGGGAAAACAACAAAAAGAAACATACATTACATGCCTTCCTGCAAATTCATGTAACAATCACTTTCGACAACGTTATGAATTGCTGACGTCCACTATGGACACTCCCACCGGAGGTTCGAGTCGTCCCTCGGGCATGGGTGTGTGTGCTGTCCTTAGCGTAAGTTAGTTTAAGTAGTGTGTAAGTCTAGGAACCGTTGACCTTAGCAGTTTGGTCCCTCAGAAATTCACACACATTTGAACATTTTGAACACTATGGACACTTAGCTGGTGATTATGTAATGATTTACAGTTTATTGCCACCAACGTCGATGCCGTAGACGGTTGTTCATTACGAATCGTGTTCAGTTTACTAACTTACCCATACAAGCAGAAATATTCATTTCTGAGCATTTATTCCCAATTTCAAAATACTGAATGTAGAGCCTCTACCAGTTGCAGACTTTTAGCACTAAATGTGCAATAAAGTACGTATGACACTAACGCTATCGCAGTCAAGTTCGGTAACGTCAGGCGTAATGACATACTCACTCCTCTGCGTTTACTCTTCTACGTGAACCACAAAAATACACGTACATATCTGCAGCTCATTCCACTCTTATTATCCAGAGAGGTCTCTGTACGAGGAAGGCTCAAGTGTATCACGGATCAGTTTTATTAGTCATACTTTCTGTGTCTCGTTGAAACAGATGAACTTCACGCCTTGCTACAAACGCAGGCATATGCTTCTGTAATTATATTCCAACATTCTCAGTGTAATAAAGAACCACGTTTGCTGCAATCAGAGTAATAGCCTGTATATCTTTGTCACTACTAATGTTTAGACACTTCCCGTTTTGATGTTTACCGAAGCTATTCCTTTATGAGTGATGCTCTTTCAACAAAGCACGCCTCATTTCCTGTGACTGGCTCCTTCACGACTTTTAGGCTTACCCTAACCGCAACTTTTCTTAAAGCACATCAGTTTCATAATAGTAACTAAGTCAACGGTAATCAACGACAACAGAAAATAGCGTTTCTTTTCCCTCTACCATTCCAAACCTAAACATCAAATAGCAACAGTACGGTAGTTACGTCACTAGACTCACATTCAGTAGGAGGAGCATTCAAAGCCCCGGGTGATCATCCAGATTTATGTTTACCGTAGTTTACTTTAATAGAACATGGCGAATGCTGGCACGCTTCTTTCGAAAGAAAACGCCGAGTTCCCTCCCCATCCTTGTCCTGTCCGAACTTGTGCTCCGATTCTCGTGATCTCGTCTTAGACGGGTCTTCAAACCGTACTGCTTCTTCCCTCTTCACATTTAGTAAAAATTCTGTAAAACAGAAGTTCTGTTCAGTGCTTGCAAAAAAAGAATCGGGGAATTCAATAACACAATCTCTCGACTTCATTTGTTTTTAAGTTGTAGCTACACAGAGAATTATTTACGTTTCGACTAGATTTGTTATGCTGCGAATCATTAGACGAAATGAAACTGTTTACGTAAACACTAAAAGGCACAAAAATAATGGTTGGTGGAAACTATTGGAAAGGACATTATACTGATTTTGAAGTACAATAAAACGTTATGAGGTAAAACTTGACGCATACGTGGTAGTAAGATGTATGCAGGAAAGAACGTCACAAGATGGTGTAACAAAACAGTATGGCTAAACGAACAGGAAACATTCCTCACACATAGAGGAGTAAAACGTGTTGTATAGACGTGGGTCCGGAAATGCTTTATTTCCATCCTAGGGCTCATTTTCTACTTCTCTTCATAACCGTATTAGATAAGAGAAACACACAGAAACATAAAGTATCAACCTTACATGAAACGTTTTCTTACATGAAATATGGCCGGTGGAGTTCCTCCTTCTTTTAGTGTTAATGTTCGCAGGCTCCTGCACGGAAGATTCCGTGACAGAGGGATATGTAGAGGTGGACCTCCTTGGCCTCCACGCTCTTCGGACCAAAAACCCACTAAATGACTGGTTTTTATTTGAGAGGGTATTTAAGAGCTCTTGGTATAACGTGTTTTCTTCGGAATATATTTTTGTTTCACCCTGTAGAGCGGCAAGTTTTTATTGCAGATCCTTGCGACAATATAAGTATAAAACACATGGAGTGGACAGTAACTGACTTTGGGGATGAGTTCTGTAATTATGGGACTGATTTTATAGACGAAGGTGTAACGATACAGACACAAGAACATTTTATAAATTTTCTCGTTACTAGCGTCCACGTTTGTGGAACAGTTTGGAAATGGCAACATATTCCGCCTGTACTACACTAAGGTGACAGAGGTCATGAGATACCTCATAATATCGTGTCGCATCTTCTTTTGCCCGTCATTGTGCAGCAGTTCAATGTGTCATGAGCTCCACAAGTCGTTGGAAGTCCCTCTATAGAAGTGACCAATTGCAAAACAGTTCCCAGTGCAGGATTTGTGCACGAACTGATCCATCCAGCCGCGCGTGGCAGCCGCGCGGCCTCAGCCGTCTTGTCACTGTTCGAGCGGCTACCGCCGTCTTGGCTTCGAGTCCTCCCTGAGACATGGGTGTGTTTTTCTTTACTGCTGTAGAGCAAAATCAAGAAAAGCAATGGCTAACTCATGTGAATAATGTGAGTGTTCATAATCTATTGAGAGAGAGGCCTTTTCAATGACTCAAAGTAACATAAGACCACTGTTGAACACAAACTGTTTTTATTTCAAGATTCCTTTTGATCGTAGTTTGTTCGCTGAGTTAGTTATATTGATAAGTGTCAGTAGCAGTTTCAGAGGATACGTGTCGCATAGGAACACAGTTATGGATGTTATTACAGTGATATTTGTGACTCGGTAATGCCGTCTACAAATAGTTCAATGCCATATCAGTATGACGGCACACAACACTACGACGGCTTACAACATGTTGAAACACCTAGTGTGCCAAGGAAACAGTTATTAAAACCGTCAACGAACCAGGCAACTTACAATGTTTATAATTAAAGAATATTTAAAAGCTGAATATACCTGTGATACACAATGTGCAGTGTTATTCAGTATTCGTACAACCTTACGTACTTAAATCTGTTCATTAAATACTGAGTGAATAACGCGGCCAGCTGAAGTCTGAATACTTTCAAGGAGTTTTATAAAACCGGTGGCACTACTGCTCCGCTTATCCTTTCTCTCGGAAGTTTCTGTAGGGCGCTCACAACACGAGGTCTACACTGGAGGACTATCATACAGAGGCCATCAGGAAAGCGTTCCGCCGAAGTTCACAAGAGACCTTATTGGCAGGGCGGTGATCGATAGCATTTGAAAGTAGCTGCAGTTTGCTTTCCTCTGAACCACTCGTCGCTTCAGCGGTTGCCGGGAACTTCTTTCACTGATGGTCAGTTTTATCACAGAATGCACAATAGCAGATTTAGTGGTTTTGAATACCACCGATAAATTTAATTCATGTAATACTCTGTTGGACATTTATGTTTCAACGACTTGAAGACAGGAAGGAAAGTGTCCTACATGCAAGGATATGTACAAGATTAACATTTCAACGCAGTAGTACGAAGAAGTTAGGAATATCACCATCAACACTGCCTAATAGAGAAAAGTGAAGCACGCAGAAAATAAGGTGAAAATAAAACGGCACATCACGGTTTAAGGCGATATCCAACTCTGTTACCGGGATTTCAAAATCGGGTTAAATTTCCAAAGACTTTCGCAGTGTCGTAATAGCGTTGCAGCCCCTCCCTCTCCCCCCCCCCCCCCCTCCCCCCTGGCCTAGATGCGTGCGCTGACTCGGTTGGGGACGGTGTCAAAGCAAAGCCTGTTGAATGCTCTCCTGGCCCACAGCTGTTGGAACCGATCCCTGCTATCCTGGGCACTGACAAAGAAACGGGCTGGTCCCAAGCATCTTTTTTAGGGTCAAATCTAGGGATGTTACTGGCCACAGGAGTACTCAACGCCACGTAGACGGTACATGGTGACATGTCATATGAGGACGAGCATTCTCGTGTTGAAAAGTGGCACCAAGATGGGGTTGCTTGAGAGGTAGCACACTGGGACACCAGATATCCCTGACGTACCATTGTGCTGTCATAGTGCGCTCAATCACCACCAACCCCGTCCTCAAATCATACCGGATAACTCCCCGCACTATGACGCCGGGAGTAACATCATTGAGCCTCTCCAAAACATTGGAAGAGAGGAACCTCTCTTAAGGCCGCCTCCATACCGATGATGCGATTCATCGGCGAACACATCTGATGCCATTCGTCAGCAGTCCATGCTTCCAGGTCTCGGCACCTTACAGCCGTTTACACTGTGGTGTCACCGGCTGGCTCCACTCGGTCTGTAATTCCCCAGTTTGGCTGCTCCTGGTCTCTGGCCAGGGTACTGGGACGACACAGAATGTTGCAGGGAGTGTATTACTTTTTCTCAGACGGCAGGTGCAAATCTGAATCACTTAAGCAGAGGTTGAAAATACCGCTTTAGTTGTAAATTAATTTGTTTTCACACGACCGGTTTCGGACTGTCATAAGCTCATGCTCTGGTGTCGTAGAAGTGTTGTGGTCCGCGAGCGCCTCGTGTACCAGGCGTACTGTGCTGCCTATAAGCCCTCACAGGCTACTCATAGGAAGCACAACGCGCCTGGTACACGCAGCGCTCAGGGACCACAGTACAGCTACGACACCTGAAGATGGACTTATAACAGTCCGAAACCGGTCATGTGGAAATAAAGTAATTTACAACTGAAGCGGTATTTTCAACCTGTACTATAATGCTCTGTTGCGGATGTTCTTCCAACAGGATTGTTTGTGAATGACTTAAGATTTGTTTGGTGCATAATACTGACTTCCCATTGTGGTCGTAGGACGAGTTGGACCAGAATCTTGAAGACGAGTATGCCTGCCCTTACATTCCCAAGAAATGCAACATCGGTCCACAGTGAGCATCCGAATGGCCTGCAAATCTGGAAATTGCACCGTTCCAACAGCTGGACAAATGAAAGACCACAATGACGCCCCTTTTGCATTCTGTTGGGTGCTGATAACGCTGTCTTATAGGAGTGTAAGTGACTGTGTCCATAAAGCGATAACTAACCAATTAACGCTGGTCTCGACACTTATGCACTGAAGCGCCAAAGAAACTGGTATAGGCATGCATGTTCAAATACAGAGAAATGTAAACAGGCAGAATACGGCTCTGCTGTCGTCAACTGCTATGTTAGACAACAAGTGTCTGGCGCAGTTGTTATCGCGGTTACTGCTGCTACAATGACATGTTACAAGATTTTACTAAGTTTTAACATGGTTTTATAGTCGGCGCACGCGCGGTGGGAACCGGCATGCTCGGCAAAGCGATGAAGTGGCTGTTTTCCCGTACAACTATTTCACGAGTATACCGTGAATATCAGGAACCCCGTGAAACCCCCCATCCCCCGAATCACTACAGCCAGAAAAAGATCCTGCAAGAACAGGACCAACGACGACTGAAGAGAAACGTTCAACATGACAGAAGTACAACACTTCCACAAAATGCTGCAGATTTCAGTGCTAGGCGAGAGTGTGAAACATTCAACGAAACATCATCGATATGGGCTTTCGCAGCTGAGGGCCCACTCGTGTACCCTTGATTACTGCACAACACAAGCTTTACGCCTCGCATGGGCTCGTCAACACCGGCATTGGACTGTTGATGACTGGAAACATGTTGCCTGATAGGACGAGTCTCGTTTCAAATTTTATCGAGCGGGTGGACGTATACGGATATGGAGAAAACCTCATGAATCCATGGACCATGCATGTCAGGAGGGGCTGTTCAAGCTGGTGGAGGCTCTGCAGTGGTGTGGGGCGTATGCAGTTGGAGTGTTATAACACCCCTGATACGTCTAGATACCCCTCATACGTCTGGACACGACACTTACAGGTGACAAGTACGTAAGCTCAAATGATTCAAATGGCTCTAAGCACTATGGGACTTAACATCTGAGGTCGTCAGTCCCCTAGACTTAGAACTACTTAAATCTAACCTAAGGACATCACACACACCATGCCCGAGGCAGGATTCGAACCTGCGACCGTAGCAGCAGCGCGGTTCTGGACTGAAGTGCCTAGAACCGCTCGGCCACAGCAGCCGGTCAAGTACGTAAGCATCCTGTCTGATCACCTGCATCCATTTGTGTCCATTGTGCATTCCGATGGACTTGGACAATTCCATCAGGACAACGCGACACCCCACAAGTTCAGAAGTGCTACAGAGTGGCTCCAGGAGCACTATTCTGAGTTTCCACCAAACTCCCTAGACATGAACATTATTTAAAATGTATGGGATGCCTTGCAACGTGCTGTTCAGAAGAAATCTCCACACTCTTACGGATTTATGAACAGCCCTGCATGATTCACGGTGGCAGTTCCCTCCAGCACTACTTCACACGTTAGTCTCGTGCACGCCATATCGTGTTGCGACACTTCTGCGAGCTCGCAGGGGACCTACATAGTATTAGGCAAGTGTACCAGTTTTTTTGGCCCTTCAGTGCATACAATGAACCTGGTAACAACATTAGCCGAGAACAGCACCAATATAGTAATGGTGGCCGTTGTAGCTGTCACACTGTCACAAAAAATTTCAAGTCTAATGGTTTACACACCTGCCAATGGTATGTCCATATGCGGAGTTACGTTGACATCGGGCCATGTCTTAAAGGTGCTTAGGTGTTTATGTAAAGCAGTGTATCTTCTGTACGTAAAGAAGGATAACGCAATAATTATCTCATTTAAGCATCGGTTGTCATGCGAGAATTCGATGTTACGTTTCGTCTACGAAGAAACGTCTATGAGTGTGTGTTCTACTACGAAAGTGGGAGGGTCAATGCGTGTCGACACTGCTGTGTATCGTTCAATGATGCTGCTCGCGTCGTGTGAATAAGAAATCAGTGGGTTTGGGTCACTCGGGAGGGTTATGCAGAATCTCGGAAGCCCTGCGCGAGTCATGCCCGAGAGGACAGACATTGCTCTGGTATTCAAAATCGTGTACCCACGTCACGTATATTGAGTACATTGGACTTGTTTGTAGCAATACAAATATGGAGGCGGACAGAGCGGCGACACATCGAGCAGCACAAACTGTTCGCACAGCGACGAAGATTGCTGCTTTCCTTTAGGTGCAAGAAGAGAGAGATGCTTCGACAACTGTGCGCCCAAGTACAAGGGACACATGAGTATCTGAGGAGTTCCGGGCCCGCGTATATCTTGACAACGCTCTGAGGCGAACGAAAGCTGACAGATTCCATTCGTTATAGGAGTCAAGCACCTGAGCTGATAATATGGGTTGCCATTGAGTATTGCATACTGGCTCGTCATACGCGCCAAGTATCTGGGCTAATGGTATGGGATGCCACTGAGTAAGCGGTAACATTATTTCTGGGACAGATACGCAGTGATTCAGACTGCAACATGTTAAGGCAGGTGTCTGTCACCCATCTTGTCTCCGGGACATTATGTCCCAACAAGACAACAGAACATCGCATTTTTTCACTTGATGTGTCCTGATCTACCTCGACACAGAGGGCTTTAGACTTATGCCTGGGCCAGCACGTTCTGCAAATATCTCATCCTCTAAAATATCTGATCATCAGTTGTCGAGAAACTGAGCTGTCACCCCTCCCAAGCTAATACGGTTATTAGACTATGGTTGATAGCGGTATTAGCATGGAATGAACCACCCGTATCTGTTTTCCAAACTCAGTACGTCCCAACGTCCAGCAGTGCTGTTGATTCTGCCAAAGGTGGCGGTTGCGTGTACTAAATTTCACATTCCACTTACAAATTTAATCATGTAGTCTTTCTACGTACACGGACAAAAGAAAAATTTCGTTACTTGCTGCTTTTCTTGCTTTTGCAGTGTTAATAGTGTAATGGTACTTGAATTACGTAACCATATTCTACTGTGTTTTTGTTAACTACTTAACATATTTCTGAGACAACATTCAGATTTGATTTCATTTGTGATACATCGATATGTTTATATTGCAATGACATTATTCGTATGTGTATTCTTTCTTTTGTCACTATGATCTTTGACGTACTTGTAACTCTGATTTTGGATGCGTAAGCGATTATTAGTAGTCGTTGGAGTCAGACTTTGGAAAAGTCAAGTCTTGAACGTCATGTTGGAAAGACGCATATAGTAGTCAGCTCGTAAAATGTTAAATTTAACAGTGAGGAAGATGTTTTCAAGTATGTTTCGTATTGTGAAGTGATGTTTTGTGTGTTACGTGATATTGCAATAAAAGTAATTAAAAGGAAGTGTAACTTAAATTCGGAGTGCTGATTATTTTTTTTTTTTTTACATCACTATTGTGCTAACTTTGAAAGGTTTAATCTTCAAGAATGGTTTGTGAAGCGCATCTACAAAACTTTTGAATATAGCAGAATAAAACGTAGGCCTTTTTGCATCAGAGCTTGGAATCATCACCACCTAGATTTTCGATGATTGAGCCATGATTTTACAACGAGACCAGAGTGGGAAACATAAAAAGTTGAGTGCCTAGTTTATTCATTATTACATGAAATAACTTCATTAACTGTCCTCTAATGACACCTGCCACATAATAACTTTGTTGTTACCCGAAAATCCAGTATTTATTAGCGTGAGCAACACCACAATCATTAAATTTTGACCTTTGTTGTCGTAGGGTTGTTAAAATGGCCACCAGTGTATAGGATTTTCTTTGCTATTTTTAGAAAATCAGCGGTAGCACTAACAGATCAAGTGTTTTCCAATGTCGGGTAAATTTTATAAGAAAATATTCGTGTTTGTAACAACTGATTGTGAATTTTTTATTTTTTTTCGTTACATTTATTAATACTAAAAAATCATGAAACACACGATACAAGACTGGTGTAGCTGAACTGTGAGTAATTCCTAGGGTTCAAATTGCCCTGGTCGAGAACATTTGGAGGTGAACGTCGCTTGACTGAATACGCAGAATGGAAAAATCTCAATGACTGAGTCATAAGTGGGGGAGTCCATCCCAAATGAAATCTAGCAGCGACAGAGCCATTCCTAATGACACTTCTTTCAGTGAACGGGATTGGACACGCCGGCAGATTCACCGATTTTGTAACTCTTTTATTGTCTTACCGCTCTAGAGGCGCGATCGCTAATGAACTCTGATCGCAGTTGGGGAGAGCGTTTCTATGTTGGTTTCATTGATTACCAAACCCGTCTACTGTCAGCATAGCTTTCAGGAATGTAGCGGATTTGAGGAACCTGTCGGGTGACGAGGGTCGGTTTCGGCGTCGTTTGATGGAGAGGATCTCAAGTAAGGGGAAGAGTCCCGCCTTAGCGGCAGTGAGGCCGATGCAAATGAGATTCCGATGGCGACTCTGCCGAGGGGGGGGGGGGGGGGGGGGGGGGGACGGCGGAAATTGGCGTCGCCACCTTGATTTCCTCCCCTCCCGCCCTTTCCTTGCCCCCTCCGCCACATTACAGCGCAAATGGCCGTATCGCCAGCCGATACTTGGGTCTCAGGGATGATTAATGGGTGTCAGCCCTCAGGAACCTGATTAACCCGGACAAGCGGGCGCTAGGTCGAGATGTGCGGCCTTACTCTCCTGCGCGGGGTTAATGCATAACAGAAAGCTGAAGAGAGGAGAACTACGGCAAAAGACAACACACAAAGGAAGACGGGACGACTGCACAATTGCAGCCAAATTTTTGAAACAAATAAGGACAATAACAGTACTAATACAATGCCATCCTGTGTTTTTGATGAGGAGGATGGAACATGAAACATTCAACGTAAACCAGAACTCCACCGATAAAATTTCGGAGGTTTTTCAGTGATATTTTTTTAAGTATTTTGGTATAACTGGCACGTGGTCTCTGATGACTCGCTTCAGGTAAATTAGTTTCGTTTGATTTCTTGCCCTCACTTGTCTCTGTATCGCTCTGAATACATGTGCAAAACACCGCTAATGTCGACGGTATGCGCTGTGTGTCTTGTTTAGAAAGACTTGTTCCATCCACTGATAGTACTTGTTGCTGACAACAGTAAAGCCCACTTTACTCTCCGGACTCAAGATTTCATTCAGTACTGTTCGGTTCTGTCTCGTCCCTTTTCCGGAATAGTTAATTGCTCGTTAACGGTGACACACACCAGGAAGGTTTGAGTTTACTCATAGACGGTTTGCCGAAATTCACCTCTTGTAAGGATCCATTGAATGCAACGATAGAGCGCACAACCTCACAACGCTTTTTGCGAACTTTTGAGGGCTGTTGCATTACTCTGTGTTTTGTTTTGTCGTATTAAACTTTTTCGCTGGTATTAGGGTGACAAACTGAATAAACCACAATTACATAATTACTCAGAACTAGACACCGGACACCATGTGACCCGTATAACTAAATCCTCAGAATTTATCCCTGGACAACCTCCCAAATGTTATCAATGGAGTTCTGTTTCAACCCATGTGGTATATATCATCTCAAACTACATAGTCGCAGTTTTTCTCATACTTATTCCATTAATATCAAAAACTATTCAGGAAAAGCGAAAAAAATCACCTCAGATTTAATAAGAGACGTCTATTTAGTAACATCGCCAGGCGCAATGTCAAAGTTTTTCAAGGAATCCCCCTTCTATTGATAAGACTATTACACGAAGACAGCTGTAGTGAATTCTTATAATATAAACTCTCACAGAACGCATATGTGTAATCACGGATCAGAATATGTTGACATTATCAGGTGTAGCATTCTTGATCTACACCAAATAGCGTCATGTACGTTTCCACCAAAAGTGACTAGGGGAAGGCACATTTTTCTTGAATTTTCTTTTCCAAAATTAGCGAAAAATCTAGCTAATAGCATGTAAAAGGTGCAAACCCCAGAAACAACTACCTCTAACCCTTTAACCATAGTTTTATGTCATCTGGTTAATTTCTTCTCTTTGAACTGGGCAGGTCGTAGAGGTGTTATAGTACAGTCAGCCACATCACCAGAGAGTACAGCTGATTTCTTTTCATGGGTTCATCTGTAAATTTATAATGAGGAGATTCATGGGATAATAAATATGTAAAGAATTAAACAGGCCTGAGGCATTACGAAAAAAAGGACACACAAATGATTGGCGTCATTTTGGCATTGTAACATGAGGAAAATCGTCTTGCGTTCGGCGCTCAACGTGTAATATCATTAACTCGTGTGTGTAAACAAACTATGGCATCCTGCATTTGTCATCCTCATAAGAGGCCAGCAAATGGCGTAGCTGTATGGGGTGTCAGTGGACACACAGCTATGGACTGCAAATCTGGCAATTTTGACAGCAGCTGTTCTACTTCTGTGATTTTAACGTTTACGGCTGTGCCTATTTTCGATGTCTGTGTGACATTATCTTACAACAGTCAGTTCGTTCGTTACATGTCCATACATCATATGAGCTAATTGTTTACCTAAATAATTCAGAACTAATCAGTGTACAACACATGTATACACGACTAGTTTTGACATTCTTAGTTTCAACATTAAACAACGTATTATTTTCTGATCCTATAATGGAATTATACTTAAAACCAGCTTTATTTACAGGCTACCATGTTTAAATAAAAACTCACTTTTGGAATAGATGTAAATCTTGCACTGCTGCCTCTCAGACATCGTATGTTATTGAGAAAATGATCAAAGATTTTTGTTGATGATATTGAACTCCTTTCTGAGCCACTGGCAACGTTGGTAATGAATAATAAAGGCCTTATTTTATTTAATGCTGTTGATATGGACATCGTTATTCATATCAAGTTGTGAAGCATTATTTAAGACGAATACATACACTGTGAAGGTGCAACTACGATGCCCAACTCCTCGAAGAGGTACCTGCAAAACAATAGCTTGTGAACACCACGCATTATTCTTCCTGCTCGCCTTTGTTCAGTCAGTACTTTCTTCCTACATCGTCAGTGATCTGAAAAAATAATTTTGCGTGGAAATATGCAAAATATGCTAGGAGGTTGATTCGTTTGTTCCCAAGACTAGAAATTATAGAAAGAGAAAAAGTAGCTGAACTTAATTGTTTGAGCAGCTCAGTAATATGCATCTTCCAGTTCAAGATTTGATCAATATGTACACCCACAAATTTGGAGGATTGTACCCAGTTTACTGACTCCTGCTCACGTGATACATCAATTGTTGGAATGATTCTGTTTACGGTACGGAAATGAATATACAGTACTTTTTCCCAAATTTAAGGAGAGTCCATTTCCTGTGAACCATTTTATAATTCCCTGAAAATATCATTTACCATCTCTTCTGTTACTTTCTCCCTAATGGGATTTATTATACCACAAGTATCGTCCGCATGAAGTACCAAGGAGATAAATTTAATTTGAAGTTCATTCAAACATACAACGTGTAAGAATGAACCAGTAATTTAACCCGGGTACTCTCTTCGCGATTTCTCCTCTTTCCTCTTCCAACATTATGTGAATGAAACAGCACAACTTTTTCCTTCCGGTTGTTAAGTATGATTAAAGAAGTTTATAAGGCCATCGATTCCGTAAAACGTAAGGGTTTCTAAGACAATAAGATGATTTGCGAGAGGGTTCTGATACATCCGTGGCTTTAAAAACAAAATATTCTTCTTTGAGTTCGAAAAAAATTTTTAAGTCAATACATTTTTCTTTGAGCTCAGCCAATTTATGGTATATTTGTTCAAGATTCTTTAACCGACCAAAAGTGTCGATTGTGCTGGAAACCAATCCCCCGCTGTCTTTCTGGCTTCTTATATTCAGAAATAGTCATACCTTTAGATTTTTCTTGAGGTATGCGAAACATTCTCAGAGGGCCAAATCAGGTGAATGGAGTGGATGTTAGAGGATTTTAATGTGAAGATCTGCCAATTTTTGCTACGTGATTACTTCCTTGTGAGGAGGTGCATGTCTTACAGAAAAAACATTCCTTTTCTCAGTTTTCCACGACGTTTCGAAGTGTCTTGAGAAGTTCACATTAGTACTTTGCCCTGATGGTTTTATCACATTGTAAATAGTCAATAAGTAGAATTCCATCTTAACCCGAAAGAAGAATGCGAGCAACTTGTCTGCTGATCTTCGTTGGTTTGAAGTTCTCTGGACGCAAAGACCAACTTTGCTCCCATTCTTAGGGCTGTTCTTTGGTCACAAATGTATATCTATGTTTCATGCACGGTGATGAGACGCTCAAAAAAATTCCAAAGGACCCTTGAGAATTTGAACCAAAATTTACTGTGAAGTAACCAAGCGTTCATACTCTTGGTCTGCACTGAGACATTTGGGAACTCATTTGGCTGAGAGCATCCTCATGTCCAAAATCTCATGAATAATATGACCCTTACATCCCCGGGATACGTCGTTGGTCTCAGCCATATTTTCAGCAACTGGTCTCCGATCATCCAGGATCACGGAGTGAACAGCAACCACGGTATCCATAACTATGACTAGAGTTGGCCTTCCAGGGCGCTCTTCACCTTCAGCACTGAAATTCTCTGTTAAAATGCAGCAAATCAATTCTTGATAGTCGAACAGGAAGGGCAGTTATCAGACATATCATCGTGAATTTATTTGGTCGTGTTCTCGTTTTAAGAAAAGGTTCTTAATTGCGGCACCATGCTCTTGCCACATATGCTTGGAAGTGCTAACCAACCTAAAAACATATGACTTGTAATGGCTACTGTTATTACCCAGAAAATGAAGTAAATGTAATGTTGAAACTTCCTGGCAGATTAAAACTGTGTGCCCGACCGAGACTCGAACTCGGGACCTTTGCCTTTCGCGGGCAAGTGCTCTACCATCTGAGCTACCGAAGCACGACTCACGCGCGGTACTCACAGCTTTACTTCTGCCAGTATCCGTCTCCTACCTTCCAAACTTTACAGAAGCTCTCCTGCGAACTAGCACTCCTGAAAGAAAGGATATTGCGGAGACATGGCTTAGCCACAGCCTGGGGGATGTTTCCAGAATGAGATTTTCACTCTGCAGCGGAGTGTGCGCTGATATGAAACTTCCTGGCAGATTAAAACTGTGTGCCCGACCGAGACTCGAACTCGGGACCTTTGCCTTTCGCGGGCAAGTGCTCTACCATCTGAGCTACCGAAGCACGACTCACGCCCGGTACTCACAGCTTTACTTCTGCCAGTATCCGTCTCCTACCTTCCAAACTTTACAGAAGCTCTCCTGCGAACCTAACAGAAGTTTCATATCAGCGCACACTCCGCTGTAGAGTGAAAATTTCATTCTACAAACATCCCCCAGGCTGTGGCTAAGCCATGTCTCCGCAGGAGAGCTTCTGTAAAGTTTGGAAGGTAGGAGACGGATACTGGCAGAAGTAAAGCTGTGAGTACCGGGCGTGAGTCGTGCTTCGGTAGCTCAGATGGTAGAGCACTTGCCCGCGAAAGGCAAAGGTCCCGAGTTCGAGTCTCGGTCGGGCACACAGTTTTAATCTGCCAGGAAGTTTCATATCAGCGCACACTCCGCTGCAGAGTGAAAATCTCATTCTGGAAATGTAATGTTGTTAGGTACACCGTATTCAATTACCAATAGAAGTATCTGCACTTATACCTGTTAGAACAAGGTAATGTCAAAACATCAGAATTAATCTATATCCATTTTAATTATGAAAAGCCAAGCTCTTACCAGCACACTCTCATTTGCAATCAAAAAATTTGGAAAGCTGAAAAAAATACCAACTGGTGATATTTTATTGCTTAAGACAACACAGGACCACACTGTCTGTGCCGCCATGATCTACCCCTACAGAAAAGACGTTTGACTGTTGCCGCGGCGAGCACGCTTTCCTCGTGTGTCCCGCACTGGAAACGTGCTTTGGCGAGAGACTGGAGCACCACGACACTCCCCATCCGCTACTGTTGAAGAACTATGGCATGAAACTAAAGGAGGTTGGAGCGATGTATTCGTATCACTCACTCAAGCGCAGATAGACCCGACGCCCAGCCGGCTTTGAACAACTGTTACTAACAGATGAGGAAGGCATGTGCTCTAAATTTCACATCCTGTACTTCCACTAACCTCCTACAACCAAATTGAATAATAATTTCTTCCTGCTACACTGATATGCAGGCGGCCACTGTGGCCGAGCGGTTCTAGGTGCTTCATTCCGGAACCGCGCTGCTGCTACGGTCGCAGGTTCGAATCCTGCCTCGGACATGGCTGTATGTGATGTCCTTAGGTTAGTTAGGTTTAAATAGTTGTAAGTCTAGGTGACTGAGGATCTCAGATGTTAAGTCCCATAGTGCTTAGAACCATTTGAACCATCTGAACTGATACGCACGATAAAAAAAATTTCGTCATTTTGCTCTCATTCCTGTTGTCGCAGTTTTAAAGTGGAAAATATTGTACTCCACTTGGAAATTTGCACTGTCATCCTTCATACATAGTACTTAAATAATCATGAACCCAGCAGCACATAGACTTACTTACTGCTTTTCAGATATGAATTTAGAAGCAATCCCACAAAAATCTGGTAGTAAAACATTCTTGTTGTCTCTAGCTTATTGTGAGGATCCGATAGTGAATTTTGTATTCATGAACTTGTCATTCTCCCTTCTTAATAGAGGAAAATTCTACCACTGTACGTAACGAGACGAGTTAAATAATACATTATTCAGCAGCAAATGGTACAGGCAATTTTCATTTCGTCGTACTACACATCATGGAAAACAAGCGAATTTCCGCTGCCTACGTGCGTATGGCACGCCTTGTTTTCAAGTACGCGAGCACGAAATAAGAGAGATTATTGATTCTCTGTCATTCGAAGCCGTGTTCAGAGATAATTACCAGAATCTTTCGCGTACGAGATACAGTTAAAAAATTCAACGTCAGAGCAGTCGTATGTTTCTTTTTCTGTAGGTAAAACGTCAAAAGGGCGATTAATGTATCGAAACAGAATTCATAAACTACATTTTGTAGCTAATATAACTAAGTTTACGTACATAAACGAGCTTTCTTCTTTATTTTGTGCACGAAAACTGTCGACACTACTAGTCTTTATTTGTCAATTCTCACTTTATCGGCGTCCGCAGCTCGTGGTCTCGCGGTAGCGGTCTCGCCTCCCGAGCAACAGGTCCCGGGTTCGATTCCCGACGGGGTCAGGGATTTTCACCTACCTCGAGATGGCTGGGTGTTTGTCTTGTCCTCATGACTTCATCCTCATTCATCAAAAATGGCGAGATTGGGCTGAGCAAAGGATGGGAATTCCTACGGGTGCTGATAACCGCGCAGTTGAGCGCTCCCAGAACCAAACATCATCATCACTTTATCCACAACGTTCCTCATGGTTCGTTTTTTCCAAGTACTGACCTACTTTACGTCAGTATTGCATTTCAGTTCATGTCTAATTTAAAAACCTCTCATTTTTAATCAATTTTAGTCGCACTCGTTTCTGTTTCACAGTTTAATTAATAACGCACTTACCATATATGTTATCGTGCATTCATAGCATGGCGCGTTTCAGGAACTTATTACGATGTTCAGGTGTTACTATTTGCATGGCTGCTGTATATGATGTGTGTGTGTTGCATGGTTACTGTATATGATATTGGTGTGTGTGTGTGTGTGTGTGTGTGTGTGTGTGTGTTTGAGGGGAGCGGGGTGTGTGTGTGTGTGTGTGTGTGTGTGTGTGTGTGTGTGTGTGTGTGTGTTTGAGGGGAGCGGATGAGTAGAGATTTTCTCTTGCTGTGCAATCATCTGTTTATGGTTTTACTGTAATTGAAAAATATAAATTGAGCATTTCCTTAAACGCTAGTGACCTAAATATCATTTATTCTCCTTCTCCTTACAAGTATTGTCCGTCCTTCATTGTACAGAAGTTCTCACGCACAGAAATCATCACCCACGCTGTTAACTTTTGTAAAATTTTAATATAGTCTAAAGCTACTGCGACAGTATTCTTTCCCGTAGAGATTGCATGCATTCCGAGGAGGTCAGTTTTAGTGGATTACATTATTTACACTTAATGTCACTTATAAATCCTACCAATAACGATAGTGACTACTTATATTAACGGTTATACTTTACATTTTTACATGAGTACTATTTCGTTACAGATACTGACAGGAATGTATAAATGACTAAACCTATTTCCGTATTTACTATAGTTACTACATGTAAGTGAAAATCTGAAGAAATAATCGGTTCAGTTGGTAGCTTGTCACTGAGAATTTTTTCTCCTGCTTTTTGTGGTGAACAGAAAATTTATAAGCCCTCTATTAAATCCACTGTATGTGATTTCTGGAAGTGATAGCGTATGTTAAAATTTTCTTCCATATTTTTGGATGGGTATCTAGTGGTTGTGTGTGTGTGTGTGTGTGTGTGTGTGTGTGTGTGTGTGTGTGTGTGTGTTTGTGTGTGGAGGTATGGCTGAATTTCTGATTTGGTATGTGTATAACAGTTGACTTGTTCTGCGTATTTATTATGAACATTCCCGCCTGTCTACCCTACGTATCAGATTGACCAAGTTTTACACGAGATTTTTTGTGTTTCTGAATGTAGGAATTTGTTTTTTTGCTTAACGGGTGAGGTAATTGCTAATCTAGTTTATTATTTGTAGAGAAAGCTAATTTATTCGTTTATGTAAGGGTGCTGATGATGCTGCAGATCAAAGCCTTAAAATCAGTGTCAGTGTCATCATCATCATCATCATCATAGGCTTCAAGAAATTCGTCTGTAACCTCTACTCTCGCCAGATGAATTTCTCTTGCGCAGTCGTAAAGTCTCCTGTTTCCTGTTCGTAAAATACAGGTTTATTTAACTCCGGTACAAGCTCATAAGACGACTAGAGCAACTCAGCTCTTTTGGGCTATAAAGAATTCCTCTGTAGCAACGTTACAGAAATAACTTGTCTGTACTGTAAGTTTTAACACCATAGTCACAAGTAAACAACCGAAGAACTGTCTAATTGTAAACACGCTCGTATCGACTATTCGAAATATTGGCGTAGTGAGACGATATCGATAACATCCGCAGTAAACACAGAATTTGCAGCAGCAGAACTGAAGTCTGCCGTATCCACTTTTACAACAGGTCGACTAAATATCAACTCCAAGTGTTGTTTGCAAGTCTGCCACTGTGATACAACCATTTCCGAAAGTATCTTACAGCTATCATAGACCGCAAATTTTCATTCAACAAACACTGCTGGAAAACCCTCGATCGGACACAAGTTTTAACCATATTGGAAAGCAGTGTGAAATTCAAGAAGGGTCAAGAGGAATGGAATGACTACCTGGAAGTTACACCAACAGCCCTGAACTACATATTCCAGGTACACACCATGAACACTTTAAACTTCATTTATCTTCGTTGAATGTGCACTGTGTTTCGTCTTGCACACTTTTTCTTTTTTACATTCATTATTTCATACTTGTAGAGGATGAGGAGATCAACGTCTAACGCCCCGTCGACAAATACATCACTAGGGATGGCCCATAAGTTCCGATTAGGGAAGGGTGGGAAAGGAAATCTGCCGTCCCCTTTCAAACGAAACATTCCGAAATTTGCCGGAAGCGATTTAGGGAAACCACAGAAAACGTAAATCAAGGCGGCCGGAGGCAGGTTTTAACCATCGTCCTCGCGAATGCAAGTTCATTATGCTAAACACTGCGCCACCACGCTTGGCCAATTTGAGTACTTCTATTGACATATTACCGTCTGCCATGAAATAAAAAAGGCAAATTTTTACACACCTCCAGTGCTCCCAGTTGAAACGAACACTGTATACTCACAAAAGAACTTTAGCCAGAACACAGAGTGCCAGTCTGATAGGTCTGGACTACTGGTCAGTGTTGTATGGAGACCTCTTGCTGACCTTTTTGCTCCGGTCTTCTTGACGGGAGAGTTTCGCGACCATATTACAATAAATCTTATTTGAAGTCTAGGAATAATTTAAAATTTAATATGTACTCTCTCTGTGCCACGTGAAATGGCAATCAGTAGAATTTGAAAATTCAAGTGAACTTCACGATAATATATCTACGATATGGCATTACAACACAACTGAAAGTCCAAATTACTTCGAATGGATAAGGTATGACTTTCCAAATTAACGTAAACGCACAAACCAGCAGGCAGGCGTGGAAAGACCTAAGAAGTAGTGAGTCGGTAACATAGCACGCTAAGATCGTTCGTCGTTTGAAATGTGGATAACAATGTGATCGCCGTATTTATCAGTGATGCTTTTTCACAATGAATTTGACTCCCATTTATGAATGTGGCATTTGGCTCCTGCATTACTTCTTCGATGTATAGTCAAACCATGCAGACGAAAGACTGCAACGTTGAAATACGACATTTTTAATAGGAGCACTTTCTTCTTCGCCTTCCACTCTTATTTTTTCTATTGACCGCTGGATGCTGAGGAAAAGTAACAACGAAAACCTAATCTGCTGACAGAAGTAGGGCCTTCTACAAAGTCTAAGTACGTAGAAAAAGATGAGTTACTCAGTAAGCATAATATAGATTGGTACAAAAAGGTTAATCTAGTTTTACGTGAGTAAAGGAATCTTTAGTTTCAAACGAACGGTCCTGTTTTAGAAGGATATAACTTTTACACATAAACATAAAACGTGGGGATGCCTTTTGTACGAAATTTTTCGTTTATCTTTCTCGAAGGCTCAATGTGCCCTCCATGGTACGCTTGACAATCATCTAGGCCAGGGCTTCCCAACGTGTGGTCCGCGGACCCCTTAGGGGTCCGCCGGCTCTTTCTAGGAGGTCCGCGGCCACCTTTCACCAAATAGTGTAAAATAATGAGTAAAACTATTGAATAAAATGAGAAAATCAAATTCATCACTATTTTTTTTGTGTGAAAAACATGTGTACTTTTACTTTAGGTCGTATCCCCAAGCAGCCTTTGCGGTTCCTAAGTGAGAACGTATACACAGTTTAATGCTGGAGAATGCGGCTTCTCTGATCGACTGTTTCGCAACAATACGGGGGTCGTTTGTGCCCCGGCTCACGGCACTAGTTGCGGTGAAACGTTTTACGCATGCGCGGAGCGAGCTTCGTCGAACAATCACAGCGCTCGCTGGCACTTAGTCGGCCCCAGGCATCAATAAATGTTAAACTTGTTTTTTCAGTGCACTACCTGATTTCATAAGCCGATTTTTGACCAGTTTATTACTTCTAACATGGGTCGGTGGCTGAAGTCAGGATCAGTGAAGAAGGGAGCAGTTTTGCAGTTTCTCCATCGCCTTCACAACAAGGGAAGTTTCCAGTTGAAATGAATGAGGAGGGAGGACGACCAAAGGAAGACTTTACATACATTTGAACATTTTCTAAAAACCACACACACACACACACACACACACACACACACACACACACACACACACACACACACGACTGTTACGAAATATGCATGGTCCTTACACAACAGTAGCCAAATAGTGGAAGTGAACAGACCATAAGCGGCAGCTTGTCAACAGCGAACAGTTTGGACGTGACGTTGACTGCTCTTGAAGAAAGCCAGCTCCATCGTGTGAAATTTCAATTACCAAGTAATTTTAATCAGGCTATAGTGTGTTGAACAAAGGGAGTAAATCCACTAGTTCAAAAAAATGGTTCAAATGGCTCTGAGCACTATGGGACTTAACATATATGGTCATCAGTCCCCTAGAACTTAGAACTACCTAAACCTAACTAACCTAAGGACATCACACAACATCCAGCCATCACGAGGCAGAGAAAATCCCTGACTCCGCCGGGAATCGAAACCGGGAACCCGGGCGTGGGAAGCGAGAACGCTACCGCACGACCACGAGATGCGGGCTGAATCCACTAGTAAGTGTCTGGATATAGTGGGAATTCAAATTGGAGTGTTAATTTCAAGTTGTTTTCATTCATCTCTAAACCAAAGACTATTGTTACTTCGGAGGGGGTTGGGGAGGGGGGGGGGGGGAGGGGTGTCATTGGGAACATGGCACTTGCATTAAGAGGCTTTCAGTTCCCATGGGTTTCGCTCTGAAATTGGAAGTTACTGTGCTCTTGACTGACTAGGGGTCCGCCATGGATTTTCGAGTGAAGAAGGAGTCCGCCAGCTGAAAAGGTTGGGAGGCCCTGATCTAGACGGTAGGCAGACTCGTCCATACTTTTGCGAACATGTCTGTAGTTGCTACTAACAGGGCCGTCATGTGACGTTTCGTCATGTGCATTTCATCCGTAGTTGTTGGGTGGAGAGGCAGTACCAGGTGAGATAGGAGGCCAGAGGAATAATGCGAGATCCGTACGGCACATACGACATATCCACCGGTGAGGCACAAAGGAGGGCTCTTACATGCGAGTGACCGTGGCGGTCGTTACCCACCTAGTTGAAAAATGAAATTTTCGGCTTTTTCTCGCAATTGTGCAGTAATCCACATCTCAAACAATTTCAGGCATATCATTTCCTCCGCTTTCTTAGCAAATAGGGACAGTGTAACATTTCTCCTCTTCCTGCCTTGACACATTACTTTATCAGACAGACCAACAGCCCAAGATGGATGCATGTGCAGGGTTATGTGGAATGAACCCTAAAAGTAAATTCTAGCGAACTGCACTTGATTCTTATAAGGTGCACGGTTGCTTGAAATCATATCTTCTAAAGCTGTCTCAGTGTCCCCAGAGAACGACTCCTCCATAGGTCGCAGCTAGTAACAAGAGACTAAAAGACAGTTGTTTTTCGTGTGAGTTTTGGAAATCTTTATTTATTTTCTCATGTAAAATGTAACACTGGTCATCTATACATGTCGAAAATGTGGATGGTAGAACTACACTGGATATAAACGTTTCCTGGGGCAAAATTACACTTCAGCTCACTTTTAATGAAACGAAATAACCAATTCTGCTGCAAACGTGTCGCCTTTATGAAGGCTAGCGTCCGTACTGGGCTATACTAACTGTTTCCCGTTTTCTCGTGCTGAATGCACCTTCGTGATTGGTTGTTTACGTTCGCCAATAATTCGTCACATTATAGCGATTCCTTTGTTATTCTTCATGGAGTTTTAATAATTGAAATTGAAGTTATACAGGGCGATTCTTATTATTGTTCAAACACCCCCCGAAGCAACACATGGGGCCACAAATGTCGGGGAAGTACCCCAACAGTGGATAACAAATGTTGAAAATGTGACGTCACCAGATGACGTGCCGGCCGCGGTTGTCTCGCGGTTCTAGGCGCGCAGTCCGGAACCGTGCGACTGCTACGGTCCCAGGTTCGAATCCTGCCTCGGGCATGGCTGTGTGTGGTGTCCTTAGGTTAGTTAGGTTTAAGAAGTTCTAAGTTGTAGGGGACTGATGACCACAGCAGTTGAGTCCCATAGTGCTCAGAGCCATTTGAACCATTTGAACCAGATGACGTACACGCCGCGCGTGAAGCGGTTGCGCTTGTCGGCTCGACTCTCGCTGGCAGTGCTACACTGTTTTCGTAAAAGTAAACCAATTCACAATAGTCTTGTACTGCCACAACCGCGACCATTACCGCATCACACCGGATAAGAACGAAAACAAGGGTACCTTAGCGGAGCGATGTGTAGCACTGCCCGCTAAAGGAGAACGTGGGATCGACAAGCCCAACCGCACCTTTGCGGCGTAATACGTCACCAGGTGACGTCACATCTTTAACATCTCCTATCCACTTTTGGCGCATTTCCGCCATTTACGGCCCCATGTGTCTTACATTAAACTGTTTGTCCCAGCCGCTTCGTCGGGTTTTAAATGTTAATAAGACAGGCCTTGTATAGACATTAGACTGACTTTTCAACATTGACAGATTGGATTCACAATCGTTGAAACATTAAACATGAATACTACAAATTGTGCGTCTTGGCGCCTATCAAATACGGTATTCCTATCTGTAACCGCTCGAGGACAACTCAGCCTATTTTCTCTTGCTTTCCCACACTTTCGCTCCATACGGCATGTATGTGGATTGGGTGGGCGACGTTCGCTACCAGCTCTCATAGCTACACCAGCGTACGCAGTTAGATACGATACAACAAACCACGATGCTCAATGTGACATAAACACCAGACCAGGAAGTAAATCGTTTCTCGGAAAATTGCGAAATAACAAAATGGTTCAAATGGCCCTGAGCACTATGGGATTTAACATCTGAGGTCATCAGTCCCCTAGAACGTAGAACTACTAAAACCTAACTAACCTAAGGACATCACACACATCCATGCCCGAGGCAGGATTAGAACCTGCGACCGTAGCGGTCGCGCGGTTCCAGACTGAAGCGCCTAGAACCGCTCGGCTACACCAGCCGGCTCTGCTTATTTCACCAAGCATTATTTTGTTTCCACGGGAACAGAAGTGCAACGTTTCGACCATTAAGTGGTGCCAAATTTTTGCTGCTTGTTAATACTGCCAAATAAACAGAAATATGAACAATTCGTTCAAAAATGGCTCTGAGCACTATGGGACTTAACTTCTGAGGTCATCAATCCCCTAGAACTTAGAACTACTGAAACACATCCTCGCCCGAGGCAGGATTCGAACCTGCGACCGTAGCAACTGTAGCGACCGTAGCGACTGTAGTGCCTAGAACCGCTCGGTCACTCCGGCCGGTCGGAACGGCTAACTCTCGGCTGGTACGAAGAAGTAGACTTCTGTGAACGATGTGTAGAAAACCTGATAGCGCTCTACTTTCCAAACTAGCACAGAGGAAGAATCGTTTGATTTCACCGCGCTTAAACAGTCAGTGCGTTGCAACTACTGGTGACACCATCGAAAGCTTTGGACATTTTGACGTACAGTCCCGTACACCTGTGGGAAAACATGCCGCACGGTAGTATGTGAATGACACCTTTTGAAGCGGAAAACGGAGAACGACATTTGTTAGTGTTTTTCTGCCTCTAGACTCGACGGACATTGGGTAATGAATAATCGAGCGACAAGCTGTTCAGGGTTTCAACGCTTGCTCCTTCTTGAAAACCGTACCCCGCGCCAAAATAAACTCTTAGTTTCACTTGCGTAAATTGAATGTCCTATTTTCATCCATGAAGAGGAAATATTCTCGTAAAATAAGATTAATCTTTTTGCGATACCTTTTATACAGGAAAAGCCAAAGACACTGGTACACCTGCGTAATATCGTGTATGGCCCCCACGAGCACGCAGAAGTGCCACCACAGGACGTGGCATGGACTCGACTAATGTCTGAAGTAGTGCTGGAGGGAACTGACACCATTAATCCTGTACGGCTGTCCATAAATCCGTAAAATTACGAGTGTGTGGAGATCTCTTCTGAACAGCAAGTTGCAAGGCATCCCACATATGCCCAATACCATTCATGTTTGGAGCGTTTGGTGGCCAGCGGAAGTATTTAAACTCATGAGACGGTTCCTGGAGCCACTCTGTAACAACTTTGGTCGTGTGGGATGTCGCATTATCCTCCTGAAATTGCCGAAGTCCGAAGGAAGGCACAATCGAATGAACTGGTTGATCTTACAAGATCTTACAAGATGCTTACTTACGTGTCACCTGTCAGAGTCGTATCTAACGTATCAGGAGTCCTATATTGCTCCAACTGCACACGCCACACAGTATTACATAACCTCTACCAGCTTAAACATTCCGCTGCTGACATGAAGGATCCATGGCTCTGAGCACTATGGGACTTAACATCAGAGGTCATCAGTCCCCTATAACTTAGAACTACTTAAACCTAACTAACCTAAAGACATCACACACATCCATGCCCGAGGCAGGATTCGAACCTGCGACCGTAGCAGTCGCACGGTTCCTGACTGAGCGCCTAGAACCGCAAGACCACCGCGGCCGGCAAGGATCCATGGATTCATGAAGTTGTCCCTATACCCGTATATGTCCATCCGCTAGATACAATTTGAAACGACACTCATCCAGCCAGGCTACATGTTTCCAGTCATCAACAGTCCAACGTCAGTGTTGACGGGCCCAGGAGAGGCGTAAGGTTTTGTCTCGTGCAGTCATCAAGGGTGCATGAGTGGACCTTGGCTCCGATAGCCCATATCGCTGATTTAGTTGAATGATTCGCACGTTGACACTTTTTCAAGGCCCAGCATTGAAATCTGTAGCAATACGCGGAAGAGTTGCACCTCTGTAACATACAACGTCGTCGTTGGTGCCGTTTTGCAGAATCTTTCTCCGGCCTCAGCTATGTCGGAGATTTGATGTTTTATCGGATTCCTGATATTCGCTGTACACTCGTGAAATGGTTGTACGGGAAAAGTCCCCACTTCATAACAATCTCGAACATGCCGTGTCCCATCACTCGTGCGCTGACTATTAGGTCACGTTCAAACTCACTTAATTTTTGATAACCTACTATTGTACTAGCAGTAACCGATCTAAGAACTGTGTCAGGCACTTGTTTTCTTATTTAGGCGTTGCCGGCCGCAGCACCGTAGTATGTCTGTTTACATATCTCTGAATTTGAATACGCATGCCTATAGCAGTTTCTTTGGCGCTTCGGTGTAGTTCCCTAGAAGTTTCGCTTCTCGCTGAGTTTAAAATCACACTGCTCAAAACAGAATCTTTTTAGGAATGTCCCATAGTTCAGAATGGGTGTTAAGAACGAAGCTTATTCGAGTTGTATTTCATTGTGTTCTGGGTTTAATATTACACTACTGACCAATAAAATTGCTACACCAAGAAGAAATGCAGATGATAAACGGGTATTCATTGGACCAATATATTGTACTGAAACTGACATTTTCCCGCAATTTGAGTGCATAGATCCTGAGAAATCAGTACCGTAAGAACCCCCCTTGATACGCCTGGGCATTGAGTCAAACAGAGCTTGGATGGCGTGTACAGATACAGCTACCCATGCAGCTTCAACATGATACCACTGTTCATCAAGAGTAGTGACTGGCGTATTGTGACGAGCCACTTGCTCGGCCACCAGTAACCAGATGTTTTCAGTTGGTGAGAGATCTGGAGACTGTGCTGGCCAGGGCAGCAATCGAACATTTTCTGTATCCAGAATGGCCCGTATAGGACCTGCAATATGCGGTCGTGCATTATCCTGCCAAAATGTAGGGTTTCGTAGGGATCGAATGAAGGGTAGAGCCACGGGTCGTAACACATCTGAAATGTAACGTCCACTGTTCAAAGTGCCGTCAATGCGAACAAGAGGTGACCGAGACGTGTAACCAATGGCACCCCATACCATCACGCCGGGTGAGACGCCTGTATGACGATGACGAAAACACGCTTCCAATGTGCGTTCACCGCGATGTCGCCAAACACGGATGCGACCGTCATGATGCTGTAAACAGATCCTAAATTCATCCGAAAAAAATGACATTTTGCCATTCGTGCACCCAGGTTCGTCGTTGAGTACACCATCGCAAGCGCTCCTGTCTGTGATGCAGCGTCACGGGTAACCGCAGCCATGGTCTCTGAGCTGATTGTCCATGCTGCTGCAAACGTCGTCGAACTGTTCGTGCAGATGGTTGTTGTCTTGCAAACGTCCCCATCTGTTGATTCAGGGATCGAGAAGTGGCTGCACGATCCGTTACAGCCATGTGGATAAGATGCCTCTCATCTCGACTGCTAGTGATACGAGGCCGTTGGGATCCAGCACGGCGTTACGTATTACCCGCCTGAACCCATCGATTCCATATTGTGCTAACAATCATTGCACCTCGACCAAATCAAGCGGCAATGTCGCGATACGATGAACCGCAATCATGACAGTCTAAAATGCAACCTTTATTACAGTCGGAAACGTGATAGTACACTTTTCTCGTCCTTACACGAGGCATCACAACAACGTTTCACCAGGCAACGCCGGTCAACTGCAGTTTGTGTACGAGAAATCGGTTGGAAACTTTCCTCATGTCAGCACGTTGTAGGTGTCGCCACCGGCGCCGACCTTGTATGAATGCTGTGAAAAGGTAGTCACTTTCATATCACAGCATCTTCTTCCTGTCGGTTAAATTTCGCGTCTGATGCACGTCATCTTCGTGGTGTAGCAATTTTAATGGTCAATAGTGTATATAACTCGATAAATGGCAAGGGACAAACTCCTAAAATAAACTCCGTCTGAACAGGCCTTGGCAGGTCCAACGGTACCTACCGGCCACCGTATCATCCTCAGCCCACAGGCGTCACTGGGTGCGCATATGGAGGGGCATGTGGTCACATGTGGTCAGCACACCGCTCTCCCACCCGTATGTCAGTTTACGAGACAGGAGCCGCTACTTCTCAATCAAGTAGCTGCTCAGTTTGCCTCACAGGGGCTGAGTTCAGCCCACTTGCCAACAGCGCTTGGCAGACCGGATGGTCACCCATCCAAGTGCTAACCCAGCCGAACAGTGCTTAATTTCGGTGATCTGACGGAAACCGGCGGTACCACTGCCACAAGGCCGTTGGCTCACGCGACAAAGCGAGCTGAAAATTCGGCGTAGAAAGAGAGATGGATGTAGTTACAACGTGCGTTCCAGTTTTCTTACAAGTGAAGGCTGCTCACACGCTACACTTTAGAAGAAGAACAGAAAGATGAGATACAGTATACCCTTGCTTCTCAAGGCACTTCGCTTGCAGTATTCTTAAAGCAATCAAAAGATGTAGGTATTTTCCACAGCAGCGACGACTTACATTTCAGACACTTGCGTTTGGCTGTACTTCTGATACATTTTTACTTAGTAAAATGTGTACGAATCCGTGTTCCATCTCTATAAACTTTGGCCGCATTAATTCAGATTATTTATTTCCAGTAATAATCCAATTTCGCAACGTTTGCGCGTAAGGACTCATTCATTCCGGTATTTATTGAATCGAAATTCCTAGGCGAAAGAGATTCTCTTAGAGCTTTCTTGCTAACCTTCAAGTATATTCCAATGTGACAAAAGTTGTGAAGCTTATACATCGTTGGTGTTTCGTTGTGATGTCGTAATATTACAGAGATATCGATCGTCAATAAAATATTTATTGTCTGAGTAGATGAATTTTACTCCGTTAGTCGTGGTATCCCTCCTTATGGTATTTACCACTCCGTCAGCTATTACTTTTCCTATTGCGTCCCACTGTCTTCTCTGCAGGCACTGTAGAAACTTTGTCTTTCTCATCGTCAATTGTACTTACGCAGTTACAAGCAAGCTGTACTCCCTGACCATGAAAACATTATCTACGATCACTTTCCATGCTAGTACTGTTGGGTATCAATACCAACTAGTTTAAATTAGTACGTCTGTGCACCTAGTCAAGTGCATAAGCTCCAACGAATCTTGTGACATATTTGCAAGCAATTCTAAGTGGTGTTATATCAGATTGTTCTCTCTAGCGGCTCTAGACAGAAACCAAAACAATTTTATTGCTAACTACTATAATAACTAATCTTTTCAATAGCACGCAAAGAGGCAGGCAGGTTCGAATTATCGCCGCATAAAATTCACCATATACCGTCTCAATTTTGAGGCCTTCCAAACTGAAGTTTAAATACATCACACACTTTCTTTTGTATTTAATAATATCTTTCTCATCAAATGCAAAACTATTTTACCTATAAATATTAATTTTATTGGCTGAGGTAATTTTTAAAGAGGAGTGATTTATGAATAATTAGCAGCATTTATTCATGAATCTTTAAGTCGATAGACACAGAATGGGAATTTCAGGAACCGAATTTTTCATTTATAATTCATTACGAGTGAGCAGAACTTAAAACGACAGAGCGTATAAATTTCTCACTCTTAGTGCCACAGGAATCTTAAGAAACCGCTAACAGAGACAAAGAACAAAACGAATCACACAAACACGATATGTTACACAACGACCTGGTCTGCGTTTAGCTCTTCCCACTACTGAACTAGAAGGTGAAGTTGACGATACTCCAACAACACCCGTTGCCAATCTTCGATTTTTGAGTCTAATGCTGCCCTTAGTTCTTCCGTTGTGGGAAGTGGTGTTGTGGTTTTGGAGATATAAGTGTTAAAAGTGATCACCATCATGTCAAGGTGGTCACCATGACATCTCTTTCGTATCAGTATATTTTTTCAAGGAAAACAAATTCCAATTTGATGTAAAAAACAGCCAAATTTGCGAAGTACAGTTTTTTATTTTAATTTTAATTGATGACTGGTTTCTGATATCAGAACCTATTCTCAAATTATCCAAACAGAAAAAATGGTGTATTCCGTGATATGACGTAAATCATGTTTCTGTTTGGATGATCTGAGAAAGTGATGTGATACCCGAAAGCGACCCCCAATTAAATAAAAAGAAGTAAATTCCGCATTTTCGACTATCAAACTGGATAATACAG
The DNA here is from genome assembly GCF_023897955.1 of Schistocerca gregaria. NCBI lineage: Eukaryota > Metazoa > Arthropoda > Insecta > Orthoptera > Acrididae > Schistocerca > Schistocerca gregaria. The sequence continues at coordinate 306,344,762 of NC_064924.1, read as the reverse complement.
GTTGTTGTCCTGTTATTAACACAGCTCATTGTAAGTCCGAAGTCAAATTCGATATCGCTCTATAATGTTCTCGACCTTTTACGAATGTTATCGAAGGTTAGTGAGTGTTTTCGAAAGTCCTAGAATACAACTTTGTAAAAGCACACATCGCATCGATTGCCACTCCTGCAAAATCGTTTTAGCCAATGGTTTGTGCAACGTACTGAAGACAGATAAACATCTCATCGGAATAAAAAAAAATGGCTCTGAGCACTATGCGACTTAACTTCTGAGGTCATCAGTCGCCTAGAACTTAGAACTAATTAAACCTAACTAACCTAAGGACATCACACTCATCCATGCCTGAAGCAGGATTCGAACCTGCGACCGTAGCGGTCGCTCGGCTCCAGACTGTAGCGCCTATAACCGCTCGGTTACCTCGGCCGGCCATCGGAATAAAGTATCCCCTTAGAGAGAGAGACTACGGAAAAAGAAAGCGGTCGTATGAGCGAACAGTTTTGAAAACAATAAACAATAAACATATCAGCGAAAATATCACGTCATACCTAAAGAAGAAAAAATATTTATGTCCCTTGATACAATGATGAATGAAGACGAAAGGATAAGCCTCCCAACAGAGTTCCTAAATACGCCAAATGTTCCCGCTATGCACTCGCAAAAATGCTGCTAAACTAAAAAGTAAGTCAGTGTTCATACAACCGATTCCTGTAAAGTTAGCGCACAGTAGCCCTTCAGTAAAGCACAAGGGCAATTTAGAAAGATCGTGTTTCTCTCGTATACCTACTGTTTTTCCGTACTAGACGTCCTCTGAACTTATTGGTTTTTTTCTGTTTTTTTTCCTCTACCCGAAAGCCAAATACCAAATGGTGTTTATAAGAATATATTTTGAATAAGTTAGGCGCAAAAGAATTGAGATGATTAATGGTTTTTTTCACAATTGAGGAAATACGTGAGAAAACGATCAGGGGAAGCGTATCCCTTTCAGCTAGTACAGTGAAAATTGGGAAATAGTCACGCGGGATACGTTGGTACCGAAACCGTGTACTGTGAAACCACATACATCAAATAAACATTGGACCTAGAATCGCCTCCTGATGACAATCGAGACACCATTCGATCGTTTCTTGTCGGCCGCGCAAGCCGAAACCCGAGCTGTGGTGTGCTGCTGAACCACTCATCGATCGGCAGGTAGCCGATGGGGGCCGAGCGGCTCCGAAAGCGTCCGAACGGCGATGAGGGGGTCCTGAAAGTGACACACGCGCCCCACACAGATTGTCGCCGCTGCTTCTGGTCCTGGCCACCTGGCCGGCGCGCCGGGTGAAGGTCGCGCGCGACCTGGTCGATGGGCGGCACTCTCTTCTGGCCGGCCGACTCCCCAGCCAATTTAACTCTCAGCCCCGGCCTTTATTAGGCTGAGCTGTACACTGGGTTATTCTAATTAAAGCCGACTGAGGTGTCAAACCAGGGGACACTGGCGGGCATGAGGGGAATAGTTCTGCCCTACCACGGAGAAGGTGTCGTTTGTGAATTAACACCCAGAGGTGACAAAAGTCGTGGGACTTATGCACAAAGCGGTGCTATCGCATACATAGAGTATAAATGGCCGGTGCACCGACCGAGCTGTCGTTTGTACTCAGGCAATGCACGTGGAAAGATTTCCGACGTGATTACGGCCCCACTACCGACTTTGAACGTGGAATGGTACGTGGAGCAAAGCGCTTGAGGCATATCATTTTGGAAATCGTTAGGGAATTCAATATTCCGATGTCCACAGCGTCAGTGCCAAATTTCAAGCATTACCTGTTACTGTGTACAGCGCAGTAGCCGGCGGCCTTCACTTAACGACCGAGAGCAGCGGCGTTTGCGTAGAGTTGTCAATGCTAAAAGACAAACATCACTGTGCGAAATAACGACAGAAACCAATGTGGGACATGGAACGACAGTGCGGCGAAATCTGGCTTCATGGGCAGCAGACGACCAACTCGAATGCCTTTGCTCACAGCATGACATCGTCTGCAACACCTCTCCTAGGCTCATGACTGTACGTGCTTCACCTTAGACGACAGAAAACCGTGGCCTGGTCAGATGCGTCCTGATTTCAGTTGGTCAGAGCTAATGGAGGGTTCCATTGTGGCGCAGACCGCTCGCAGCCATGGAACTAAGTTGTGAACAAGACACTGTACAAGCTGGAGGTGGCTCCATGATGGTGTGGTCTGTGTTATCGTGGAATGGATTGAGTCCTCTGGTGCAACTGAACCGATCATTGACGGGAAATGGTTATGTTTGGCTACTTGGAGACCATTTGTAGCCATTCACGGACTTCTCGTTCCCAAGCAACAATGCGCCAGTTCACTGGGCCACAGATGTTCGCAACTGGTATGAAGAACATTCCGGATGATGTGACCGAAAGGTTTAGCCACACATTCGCTCGACATGAATTCCATCGAACATTTATGGGTCATAATCGAGAGTTCAGTTCGGTCACAAAACCCTGCACCGGCAACACTTTCGCAATTATGAACGGCTGCAGAGGCAGCATGGGTCAGTATTTCTGTAGGGGTTATCCAACGACTTGACTCCACGTCACGTCCAGTTGCTGCATTACGCCGGACAGGAGGGCGTTCGGCAAAGTATTAGGAGGTATCACGTGACTTTTCTCACTTCGCATGGGACCGAATAAGAGCAACAGATGCACTTTTCGACCACCGAGGCTGGTTCCGCCCACCCAAAGGCATTTGCAAGTCAATATGAGTGCGAGAAAATAGACAGACTGATGAAGTTAAACTCATAATCACTTGATAATGATCTTAGTGGCGGAAGCGGGTCTTGGTGATTGAGCTGTTATTTGTTGCCGTTGTTTGATTCCAAGTAATTATTACAGGTGCGGAATCTGCGCCATCATGTTTCACATGCAGGGAATGAAATTTTTCTTTTCGTTATGTTGGTCATTATCATCACCATCACCATCATCGTGATCACCATAATTATCGTCATCATCAGACAATAAAGTGAACGTGTTGCTGATGTAGGTATCCTTCCCTGTTGCTCGCCATCTCCACCATTTGGTTGCTGTTGTTACAGTTCATTCCTCAATAGCACTTTGTAATACGGATATTCTTACCCTACGTTTCTATTGTTTCCGTCATGAGTCGTTTATGTAGGTGTTATGTTGTACTGTGTATTCATTTAATTTAGTTTTTCTTCTGACTATCATGTTAATCAGTCAATTTTTCCTTTTAGTTTCTTTTTGTATTTGACCACTGAATTTCTCTCATTTCAGGATATCTTGGTGACTCTTCTCCATGTCATCTCTATTCTTCTATTTCGTTCTCTTTCAGTTTCCCCAGACCCCACCCTTCAGATCCATAGCTTACAAAATCCCACATAAATGTTGTGATGCTTTTATTTCTTGTGTTCGTGTAAAGGTTTTTTAATCAATTACACTTGTATCTGAAGGATTAGTTCGTCATTCTAATTCTTCATTTATCATCAGTGCTACGTCTCTTGCCATACGTTACTGCGCTCCTCAAGCAGCAAAATTCATTAGCTTAAATTAGTATTGTATTTGCTACCTTTTTCTTGTCTGCTCGCTTATCTGACACCATTACCTCTGTGGTGAACTTCTCCCCTGCATGTGATAGCTGTGAACGTCGCTTCTTAGGCATTTTAAATCAATTCTGAGGCTGCAAATGAGCACAGCCCACTCCAGTGGACTCTCCCTACTGGTGCTGTGGCCTGCGTGAATTTACAGCCTCAGGACGATGAAAATGCCAAAAAGGTGACCATTAACAGCTGTCTTCTAAAGTGGACATGTCACCACAGGCTTAATTTAGCCTTGTTTGAGTTTGGTTTCAGTGCCTGGTTGTCCAAAGCCTCACACATGCTATTACATGACCATATCTGCTACAGGGATGTGTTTACATGGCATTTTAACCTAGTCCATCTGTTAGAGTATCGTTTCATCAGAAAAATACGAATATCGTCTCGTCCAAAAATGCATTGTTTTGGACGAATTATCAACAACGAAAATTCATCCTCATGGGTGAATTCACGTGTGTAAAAGGAAAAAATAACGCTGAGATTTGCCGATACATTATAATTCTGTCAGGACCGACAAAGGGCGTGGATGAGCAGTGTAGCCGGCCTGTGTGGCCGAGCGGTTCTAGGCGCTACAGTCCGGAAACGCGCAACCGCTAAGGTATCAGGTTAGAATCCTGCCTCGGCCATGGACGTGTGGGATGTCCTTAGGTTAGTTATGTTTAAGTAGTTCTAAGTTCTAGGGGACTGATGACCTCAGATGTTAGGTCCCATAGTGCTCAGAGCCATTTGAACCATTTGAATGAGCAGTATAACGGAATGGATAGTTCCTTGGAAAACGACTAAAATATGAATATGAGCAAAACTAATACAAAAGAATAAAATGTAGTCTTGAAGAAATCTGGAAATAAGAGACTAAAAATAATAACTGAGTTCTGTTACTGTAGCAAAAAAAAAAAACTTAAGTTGAGTATGGTATAGAGAATGCTGACTGTCAATAGTAAGGAAATCCTTTGATGATTAACGTAAATTTGGAGCATTGTCGTGTCCAGAAATGAAACATTGACTACAAAAAATTCTAAAAAGAAGAGAATAGAAACTTTTGAAACGTGGAGATGCAGAAGAATGTTGAATACCGGATGGGTAGACTTGATACCAAAAGAAAAGGTAATTAATCCAGTTAGAGATATGAGAAATTCGTGGCACATTCTGACTAAAAGATTGGACAGGACACATCCTAAGGAGCCAAGGCATCATAAATTTGGTAATGGAGGAAATTATGGCTGGTAAAAATTGTATAGGGTGGCCAAGACTTGAGCAAACAAGTTCAAGTGGGTGTAGGGCGCTGCACTTACACGGTTTTTAAGAGATTTCCACAGGGCAGACCAGTTCGGAGAGCCGCATCTAATCAGTCTTCGGACTGAAGACCTCCATAACAACAGCTGAATTTCAATGTAAAAAGCGGAGCAAACAGCAGGTAGGTGAATAGATTAAAATGAATGCCTCTGAGATGGGAAGGAACTCCGTTCAATATGACATAAGAAGAAGTAACTGCCAATTTGGAAGAAAGTAAGAGTTTGACAAAGGTTTGGAAGACTTAAACAAGGCAGGAAGAGATTTCATAGGAAATTCTAAAATCATCGAAGCAAATTGGGAATAAACGACTATTCATTTTAGTGTGTAGAATCTATGGGGCTGTAGTCACAGCCCCGAAGGTAGCAAGGGCAGGTGTGTGGGAGTACTGTCGTATACTCAACTTGGAATCCAGGTTATTGGCCAGACGTCCTCAGCTCGTGGTCGTGCGGTAGCGTTCTCGCTTCCCGCGCCCGGGTTCCCGGGTTCGATTCCCGGCGGGGTCAGGGATTCTCTATGCTTCGTGATGGCGGGGTGTTGTGTGGTGTCTTCAGGTTAGTTAGGTTTAAGTAGTTCTAAGTTCTAAGGGACTGATGACTATAGATGTTAAGTCCCATAGTGCTCAGAGCCATTTGAACAATTTTTTTATTCACCATAATAATGTACAACAATATGCACAACAACGTAAAAGAAAATAGGGGAGGTGTTACATGACGACCAGTTTTGCTTTACGACAAGCAAAGGCTCCAGTGAGACACTTGTGGAGTTAGGATTGGTCATGGAAGCAAGACTTACGGGAAATAAAAGTACTTTCGTTAGATTTTTAGACCAAGAAAAAGCATTTTATCAAGTGGTGAAAAATAGATATAAGCTACAAAAAGGAGGGGTGATACTCAATGTGTTTAACAGTCGGCCTTTGGCTGTGGAGCGGTGCGGTACGTCCCGGCCGCTCCGTGTCGCGTTTCCGGGTGTGTTGTTGTTTACCGCGCCGGCGCGCTAGTGTTACGTATTGCCGTCACGTTCCTGACACACGATGGCTCTTTCGTATCGGAAAGCCACGATCAAGCTGCAGTTCGACACTACGTACTCTAGACCCAAGGCCCACGAAGTAGAGCGTTTTTTACGCGATGTGGTACATGTTGATCCTAACGAGCTGATCGGTATCCACTTATCTATTGTCTCCAGCGTCGTATATCTTAAGTTCACTGACGACGAAGCATGTGACAAACTTCTCAGACGCTCGATGGCAGGTTATCGGTTCTGCCACTCAGACGGAAACGTGGGTGTGGTGACGCTTGAACGTGCTGGATTGGGAATCCAAAATGTGCGCGTGTTTGAGCTCCCTTTTGAAGTTCCAGCGGATTTGGTCACCCTTGCTCTTCGACCCTATGGAACAATTCTCGGCCACACGGCCGAAAAATGGAAGACCTTCGACACCTACCCTGTCCTTAACGGGGTGCGACAAGTCCTTATTGACCTGCATCGCCATATTCCTTCGTATCTCACGATCGCTGGTTGCAGGGCAATAATTATTTACGACGGTCAGCCGAGAACCTGCTCCGGTTGTGGCCAGACGGGACACATGCGTACCGAATGCCTGCAACGCCGTCTCGCGCAGACACCCTCGGCCGACCAGATTCGTCCGTCGACACCGACCTCTCTGCCGATTACGTATGTTGCGGCGGCGAGACGGGAGACGCCAGCTGTATATTACGACCCCACTGTATTGGTGCGAGCTTTGGAGGACCCTGCAGTAGCTTCCACGGAGCCCCAAGCGTCTTTCAGTGCTGATGCTACTGATGTCCTTTCGTCGGACCCCGGCGCACCGTCACAACGGCTCGCCGACGGTGCGATGGAAGTTGAAGCACAGGATGCAGCGTCCTCCCCTTGCCCTACGTCGGAAACAGAGGCGCGGCAGCGTAAGCAGAAATCACCCAAGCGTCATAAGGAGCGGCGCAAGACAACCGACGACGTAGAACAGCCCGAGGCGACACCGCTGGATGACGAAGTGCCTCAACCGCTCCACCGCGCCGACACAGGCGACCCTACCGTATCACACGGTTCGACGTCTTCTCCCACTACCGCTGGGTCTGGACCACATGGGGATGCGGGAGATCACCGCAGCTCCGACACCGGGGATGCACCCTTGCCTCCGTCTGCCTCTCGAGATCCAGTGGTGTCAACGTCCCTGGGCGACTGGGCGCAGGAGATGGAGTTGCAGGATGCGTTTCAGAACCAAGACGATGCACCGATGCCGATGGCAGCGTCTACGCGGCCGGCGACAGACGCCTAGGACGGCATGAGCACCTCTCGTCGCTGCCTAGCACTTCGCAAGACCGGCGCTCCACGTCACGACTACTACCCTCCTGTCATACCATGGTCACCTCCCGAGACTTGATGGACCAGGCATACCGCCTCGCCACGATCAACGTCAATGGCATTACATCTGATGTCAAGACCCGTATGCTGAAGGATACGTTACGCGCTGCGGATCTGGACGTTGTTTTCCTTCAAGAAGTCCGATCAGGACTCTGTCTCGATGCCTACGGATATGACGCCTACACTATGCCTGCAGATGTGGGCGGCGGAGGTACGGCGATTCTACTGCGGGAAGGGATAATGGCCACTGATGTCTCCTATTTACCGTCGGCCCGGGGGGTCGCACTCACGATTGGTACAGTACGTCTGGTGAACTTATATGCTCCTTCAGGTACCGGCAAAAGGAGAGAACGGCGCACCTTTTTTGCCGAAGATATAGCCCCGCTCTTCCAGGGCAATACCGACCACTTGGTAGTAGGCGGCGATTTTAATTGTGTGCTCCGCCCATCCGACCAGGAGCCACACTATACCACCTGCCCGGCACTCCAGGTACTTGTACAGGACTTGGCCTTGTTGGACACCTGGATCATCCAACACGGCGACCGTCGAGCACACACCTACTTTACCAGTCACTCCGCGAACCGTTTGGATCGAGTCTACGTCACCCGCGGCCTACGATCGGCCGTTGTCGACGCTGAGATGTGGCCGGCAGCGTTCACGGATCACCTCGCATATGTGTGTACTCTCACCCTTCCCCGCCAGCGCGTCCGCCGAAGTAGGGGTCCGTGGCGCCTCAATGTGGCCCTTCTTGATGAGATAAATTGCAGACGCGCAGTCGAGTCCACATGGAGCACTTGCCACCGGCGTTTACCCGCCTACCGTTCTGTACTTCAATGGTGGTTACGGTGTGCAAAACCCGCACTGTGCCGAACATTAGTCAGCTATGGACGCGACCGAGCGCGCTGGTATACTGCGACTACTGATTTTTACTATACTGCGCTCCGCGAACTGGCTGTACAACCGCCGTCGCCAGAGCGACAATCAGCAGTACAACGCGTCAAGGCACAATTGCTTCGTATCAACGCCGTACGTCTTGCGGGTGTGCGGGTGCGAGCGAGGACGACTGATGATGTTCGTGGTGAACGACCTTCCCTCCACCATATCATTCAAGAACGCCGAAGACGCAAGAGGCAGCTCATTACCGAGGTTGAGACGGAGGATGGGCGACGCGTTGACGCACAAATGGATATCGTCCGAGCGTTCACACAGTCATATAAACTTCTTTACGAGAGGGAGTCCCACATGAATGTAGGGGTCAGGGAAGTCCTATCTGACCTACCAGTCTCTCGGAACCTACAAGATGATGCTACGCTCTTGTCGGCGGTGACTTTGGAAGAACTGCGAGAGGCTCTGTTGCGTGGCTCTCCCAACAAAACGCCTGGCCCTGACGGCCTCCCTCTAGAATTTTACAAGCGGTTCTTTGATCTCATGGGCCCAATGTGGGTCAGGATGTACAGTGAACTCCTGGACGCCGATTTTCAGGTACCATCTGACTTTACTGAGGGTCTCTTGATCCCTGTGCCCAAACCCGGCGGAGGCCGTCGCCCTCTTGATTTTCGCCCGTTGATAATGCTAAACACTGACTATAAGCTGTTGACACGCATGCTCCGTGAGAGGCTCAAACCTACGGTAATGGCGGCCATTCACACTGATCAAACCTGCCTCGGGGGCGACACTAATGTGTTTACGACTTTAAGCACCTATAGAGACGTGGTGGCGCTCATGCAAACTTGCCGCCTCCAAGGCGCTCTTGTTGCGCTGGACTTCGACCATGCTTTCGACCGCGTTAACCATGGTTTCCTGCGTGCTGTTATGGAACACATCGGTGTCCCGCGTCTGACTACGTCTGTTGTGCTTCGATTGATCCATGGGGCTGTCACGAGGATTATGATCAACGGCTGTCGGTCCGCCCCCGTCCGTGTCAACAGGTCCGTCCGGCAGGGTTGTCCTCTTTCTGCCATGCTCTTCGGCGTTGCCCTCGAACCAGCTCTTCACGGACTACGGCGACGGTTAGAAGGACTTACCCTCCGTTCCGTAACCTTTCGATGTGGTGCATACGCCGACGATGTGATGTTCTTAGCACGGTCTGGTGACGAAATACACACGGCGTTTTCCTGGCTCCACCAGTATCGGGCGGTGGCAGGCAGTGTGCTCAACCTTCGGAAATCACGCTACATGGAGGTAGGACGAGGAATGCCTGCAGGTCTGGCCGTACCTCTGACAAAGGTCCCGATGCTCAAGTGTTTAGGGATATCACTCCATCGACAAATACAACGCACGGCGGCCTTTACGTATCGTATGGTCTTACGACGACTCCGTTTAGAGGCTCGTCTCAATAAATTCAGATCATTGAACATTTTGCAACGCGCCCAATACGTTAATGTGTACATGGCTTCTCACCTTAACCATTACTGCCGATAACGGACACGATGGCTTCCAGGATACAGGCAGTGTTCGGACACGTGGTGAACGATGGTGCTGTTTTCAAGATCCGTTTTGTTACGCTTACTTTACCCTTCGACAAAGGCGGTGTTGGACTCACTCACGTCAAGCACAGAGCGCTGGCACTGTATCTCCGTTCCATGAGGCGACTCTGGCTTTCACCAACAGCCAGTCTCCCAGGCCTACTGATTGAAGAAGTGGCCCCACGTACGCTGTACCCACCGGTACCAGTTGGACATTTATCGCCCTCGCTGTCACACATTAGAACGTTTTTCGTAGAGCATAGCTATGTGTTGCGGGTTATATCGGAGACACGGAATCCGACAGCGAAGACTTATTATAGTGCTCTCCAGCACTGGACTCCGGATAACGACATTGTACGGCGCCACCCTACGGTCGACTGGCCACGAGTATGGCGAGCCATCCACGCGCCGTTCCTGTCTACTTTCGTGCGGTCGACGTGGTATGTGGTCGTTAACGAGAAACTTCCAACCCGACAACGGCTGCATGCCATTCACCTAATTGACGACCCTGTGTGCCCCCGTTGCACGACGTTAGAGCGCGTGAGTGCTGGAAACTGATCCGCCAGATCCTGGCTTTCCTGCTCCGCCGCCCCTACGTTTCGATTTTACCCCAAGAACTCTTTCATCCCGACGCTGTCTATTTCCCTATGACCCGGATGAATGCGGTTAATTGGGTACGAGGAATGGCGATACACTACATATACCGCGATGGAGACAAAGACGTCCTCGATTTATGGTACTATATGATCGACGAGTTTCTGGTCTTAACGAACAGACAGGATTACCGGAACCTTTTTGCGAACTATTTGGGTTCGTCATTCATGGACCCACCACCCAGCTGGGGTGTGCCGGGTGTGAGAAGACATTAACTTGTAGATGTGATCTTTCCACGATTCCCCTATGGTAACAGAAACAGTCTCTGACTGTGTGCAGCGGCCCCGGGCGCTCCAACGATTGGTGGCTGGTGATGTCCAATGCAATGACGACCGCCCGTTCCTGGCCGCCCGCCTAGCAATGTGACTGCGGCGAGCAAGATGGCCCTTTTTAGTTCACTTTATTGGCAACCTTTTGCGCATGGCTGCCTTGTTTTTTTTTTATGCATTCTCAAAAAAAATGTAGTTAGTAGTTTGTGAAATAAGCATTGTAGGCTGTGATTATATTTTTGTTGAGCTTAATAATTAGTGTGTGTAGAAACACCATTTTCTTTAAGTATTCATTGACATATTTCTGTACATGTTATTTGCATAAGTGCCTTAGTACAACTTCAGTTTTTTGACTTTGTCATCGCATTTCCATGAAAGTAACCAAAAAGATGGGAGGTTATTTTATGCACAGACTGATTAAAAAAAAGACGATAAAAAAAAGGGACTGATGACCATAGATGTTAAGTCCCATAGTGCTCAGAGCCATTTGAACAATTTTTTTATTCACCATAATAATGTACAACAATATGCACAACAACGTAAAAGAAAATAGAGGAGGTGTTACATGACGACCAGTTTTGCTTTACGACAAGCAAAGGCTCCAGTGAGACACTTGTGGAGTTAGGATTGGTCATGGAAGCAAGACTTACGGGAAATAAAAGTACTTTCGTTAGATTTTTAGACCAAGAAAAAGCATTTTATCAAGTGGTGAAAAATAGATATAAGCTACAAAAAGGAGGGGTGATACTCAATGTGTTTAACAAACAAGAAGTAACAATCAAAATTTAAGGAAAGCGGAGAAACACTTGCGAAAACAACGGAGTGGGGCAGAGATATAATGATTCTCCTCTACTGCTCTAACTGAACTATGAGGAGCAGTGTAGTAACTGGGATTAAAATTCAGGGTGAAAGGATATGTGATAAGATTCGCTAATACCTCTGCTACTTCAGGGGGAAGTGAGGTAAAATTACAAATCTTTTGAATAAAGTGAACAGTCAAGTGAGCACATAAGACGAATAAAGAGTCAATCAAAGAAAGACGAAACTGATGAGGAGTAGAAGAAATTAAATTAAGAATCCACTTAACATCAAAATTAGGGGCTACGTGGTAGACGAAGTGAACGAATACTGCAACCTTGCAAGTAAAACGACACATGAAATAAGAAGCAAAAAGGAGCCTCTAACATCATTCTATTCCGATATATAATAAAATTCGTATATGGCAAGCTTTTTGACTCCATTAATGTGGGATTGGAGAGGGATATTTTCCAGACCCACCAGATTCATTCTACAGAGACTTTGTCTACACATTGGAGAATTGTCGCTCACAGTCAGTCTATCTAAAATATGATAACATCTAAAAATAACTGGAATTTTCCTTTTGAAATGCCCGCATCTCGTCGTCGTGCGGTAGCGTTCTCGCTTCCCACGCCCGGGTTCCCGGGTTCATTTCCCGGCGGGGTAAGGGATTTTCTCTGCCTCGTGATGGCTGGGTGTTGTGTGATGTCCTTAGGTTAGTTAGGTTTAAGTAGTTCTAGGTTCTAGGGGACTGATGACCATAGTGCTCAGAGCCATTTGAACCATTTGAACCTTTGGAAATATACAGGAGTTCACTGGCAGGGTGGCAGCATCCAGTATTTTGTTGCAGTTAACAAGCACAGCTTTCGCACAGAAACATTACCTAAGGTGGAATAGTAAAAAAAAAAATTAACGGGACTAGGTTAATCTGATAATGATTTCAGGCCCACTACATCATGTATCACTTTTTAAAACCTTTATTCTGTGCTACTAAGATATCCTACAGTCGAGTCAACTGAAGGAAATTCCTGATACCTGGAAGAGCTTTTGACAGCTCTCAAATGCGAGGCGAAATGCTGTAGGCGAAAACAACAGGCGTCTATAGAGCTTGCAATAGAGACATTTATAACATCACGTCGTAGATATGCGAAGCAGTTGCACCCAGCGTACAGAGAATGAGCGTTTCTGCTAGAAAATTGGCAAAATGAATACCAGGGCAATGCCGGGTTTGTCAGCTTGTGAGTCGATAAACGGTAGAAACAAAACTATTCATCGTGTGGCTGAAATTTATAATACGGCATAAACTTAGCCGCTGAGGAAGAATGTAATAAATTTTTCAAAATTTTATAAGTATTTATTAAGTGAAATCATCTTTTTCTTACAAGGCTATAGTGCGTCACGAATGACTAGTTTTGTCTACTTTCCCATTCCCTTGAAGAGCATAAATCTCACTAATGAGCAATGAAATATACTGATTTAACAAATCGTGCATATAATGTTCATTTTCCTCAGTAACTCAAAAGGTAAATGTCAAAAATGAAATCCGAATTTCTGGTCTGTGCTCACTCAGACCTAGTTATTATTTTCACTTATCGCTTGTTTCACTTCTAGTAGTGACCCGTATATCAAAAAAATGTTAAGGAGTGCTAAGGTTCAGAGACCATGCTGAACGGTACGTCCCCTTGTAGCTGGTTGAGTAACTCAGTTCCAAATTTGGAGGAAGGCAACGGCATACCATCTGCACCAGTTCGCTGTCTAGTAAGCCACTGTGATGTCCAAACTACCAGGATGAGCACAGATTCACTGTAGATAGCGCCCGTCTAAGGTTCGAACCATCTGGCGCATTCAGTGAAACTTTTCTGAGCACTAGACGACGACATCATTTTGTTTTGTAGACCATTGTTCCTGACACAGTTAAAAGTGGCTCATCAGTGTGGTCAGTCTACGTTCCCAAATATAGAGCACTCCCTCCTGGAAACTACTCGAGGACCATGAATGAATACTAGTGACGCCATTCAACTCCTCGCCCAACTGCGGTTTCATGTTGCTGGCTTCGACCGTGCCGCCTGTAATACTCGTATCTCCATTAACACCCCAGCACTGTATCTCAAACATATAAAAAGTGCAGTTGTTTCCTTTATACCAAATAAATTTGTCCACACTCTCTGTCTATATTACTATAAGGCTAACCAGGTGAACGGAGCCCAGTACGTTGCTAATCGCCTATTTATTGGCTTCCAGAGACAACAAAAATTTTATTCTCAGTATTTCATTAATGGAGCACATTTAAGAATTAAAATTTCGTCATATACCTCTCATTAATATTATAATCTTATATTGAAGATTGCAATAAATAAAAAATATAAAGGTCATCTAAGTCTTGAGATAGCGTGCTCAGGGCGTGCAAATTATCCAGAATAAATTCATTCAGTATTTGAGAAAGAGAGCTCTTAGCGACATTCGACAAACGTTACACATCGTATCAATGAGGTCTCCCACTAAATTATGAGACAAAAAACTTTGTCGTTCACTACATTTTTCGCTGTTCGTGCAGTAAAACCTCAGCATCAGGCTAGCGTTTTATTTTATAAGTTCTTTACTGCTGAATCTATTCGCAACACATTTTGCAGACAGCATCCACTTATACCACGGAATGTACCTGAAGATTTATAACATTGTATGATGGATAATTCAGAAGATCTGACGCCATAAACATTGACACGTTTGAAAAACTACACTGTGCAATACGATAAAAGGATCACTTCTTCGAAACTCCCTGATTCTTACCCGTTGTGAGGCAGAAGTTTGAAATTTGGATCAAAGGTGCCTAAGACTTTCCTCTGATGTCACATTGGCACCAAATTTCACCAAAATTCTGCCGAGCCGCACCGTGCCCGTGTTACACGATGGGACGGTCGTTGCATCCCCTCTTAACCATATTTCAACCCTTGTTTTGACGCCTCCGCGATGAAGGTCATAACCTCGACACACAGCTTTGAAATCACGCGGGTTTAGTATGGGTAGTCGAGGAAAGTTTTTCAGTCTCACCGTCCCTCAGTTGGTAGCATAAAGTGCATCAGTGAAACGACTCGTGTCCTTGAGGCATCGATTCCCACGCATTTCACGGTCGAAAACTACAGTTCTCTATGTGACAGCAAAGGGTCATCTATGCTATGACCCCCCTCCCCACCTCCGTCTTGTCCGCAGACACTGTCAGAGCCATCCTTCCACCTCTATCGAGAACTTTAAGCAACTCCGAGACTTGATAAGGCAAGCACTTGGCGACTAATAACACACTTTAAACATGTTTTCGAACCTATTCTAAAATTCTTTTCTCTTACGCCCTTAGCGTCAAATATTTAACACATTACGTCAATTGTAGAATAACCTGAAGTTTGAATTTTATTCATACTTGCGAGTTCGTTTTAGAAAATCTTGGGTCGGGAGGTTACTGGTTTCTTACTGACACTTCATACACCTAACGCCTTAGCATATTGTCCCGAAACAGTTTTATCTGCTCTGTCTTGCCTTGACGTAACGATTTCAAGTATGTCTTAACTTAAGAAACTGCAGTAATTACAATGAGTAATTGCAGGTAATAAGTTCTAACTAGTGTACTTCTACAACGTACATCAAATGAAGTACTATTAACATTTGTAATAGGAACTAAAACATGTATTTGCTGTATCAAGTATTTCGTTTGCTTGTGCACCTGTCTGTCTATAACTGAATAGTTCTCTGTTAGCTATATGACTCCAAGTATTTCTTTTTCAGGTAAGTCAGTTTGCTGATAACAACGCACGAATCCATTGTTCTGATTAGCCAAGCGACAGCCTCTTCAAACTTATGTGCCCAAAGGTAAGTAGGAAAACTTTCCCATCATAATTTCTTACATGTGGTGGTACTTCTTATATTTAAGTCTTTAGTGACTGTAGATGCACAGTAGATACAGAACAATGAGAACCTTTACGTACCAGAGGTTACCGAAAGCATACATATGGTATGACAGCTTATAATAGCAATTTCTTGCTCTTCTGTGTGTAAACAACCATACAGCAGTTTCTGTCAAACTGGGGCGAAACAAATGAGTTTAATTCTCTCTCTGATCCGGTTGATTATTAGCGTTTGCCATCATATAGAATGTAAATGAGCTTACTCCCCTTGATGTCTGCTGTGTGCAATGTACTAGAAGGCCTTAAAACCATAATGTAATGAGGTGCATCAGTAAATAAGTAATTCGAATGATGAAGTCATAATTGCTATGCGAATTTCACTTAAATTTAGATCATATTGAAAAGTTACTGGCAGACGTGTGATATTATTTATCGACACGTCACGTCGTAGCTGTCCCAGGTGTTATCTGAAGAGATTTTGTGATTATTAAATGTACAAATCATGTATACTGAATAAACTGTTGCAGAAACGAGTCTATATTTTACTAGTTATATCTGTAAACTACACGCAACGGCCAATCTTACATCAGCGTTTATAGCTACTGGCCCAATACAAACATCTTCTGTCTGCAAATATACGTAATAATTCCGATAATACTGCTTTTATTGTTTTTGTTGCTGTGGCGTTCAGTTCCAAGACAGGTTTGCTGCAGCTCTTCAAGCTAGTGCACAGGTACTTTCATCTCCACACGAATACTGAAACCTACATACAGCTGAGTCCACTTACTGTATTGGAAATTTGGTCCTCTCTATATTTTTTAGCCTACGCTTTTCTTTCTACAACTAGAGACCATTTCTTGTACTGCACTCAAGATGCAGTTTGGCTTCCCGCGGTACGACAGCGTCTGTGCGGTTGCCAGCACGGCAGGCGTAAGCAGCGTAATCAGGACATACTTCAGATATTACGAGGACATGCCAGAAAGAACAGATACCATCTTCATATAGATAAGGCTTACCGGCCAATGATCTTCGTCAGCGCGGATGCTCTCACATTGCCCGAAATCTTACGGGAATCGATAGATTCACTGCAGCGAGTAATGAATATAGTGGGCAGAGGCACTAGAGATAAGTCCCTACAGTCGCACTATCCTCTGTGTCCTCGGTGGCTCAGTGCAGTAAAGCGTCTGCCATGTAAGCAGGAGATCCCAGGTTCGAGTCTCGAGGGCGCACACATTTTCAACTGTCCCCGTTGATGTATTTCAATGCCTGTCCAGATTTCAATGTAATTTCATACTTCTGATAAGGCTCACGAATGGCGCCATCTCTGCCACAGGTCACTAACTTGTTCGCTCTACATTATAACGCTATTCATTTGTACTGAACTAGAGTGTGACAGTATCGTTCCGTTCGTCGCTTGTTGTCTTCGAGAGGTCTTCGACTTACCAGCGAACTGTTTACGAATTGTATACGTGGGTCACCATGACTTCTACAGCTTTCTATGTGTGTCTGTGGCGTAGACGACGCCTGCGAGCCTTTGCTCCTAGAATAATAATCTGTAAAAAGACACTTTTTATATAACTTTGTCGTTAAGTAATGTTTACTGCATTTGTGTGTTTTACGTTGATATCATTCATAGCAATTAGAACTGTATTTACTTGAAGGAATAGTAAACAGCCAGTCAGCTGCAAAATGGAACGATTATTTAAATCTCTTGACTGTGGTTTTACTGTTTATAAAAACTTCTTCTTCAGAAGGAAATAACGACAACTTTTGAAGACGTTTTTATAAACGATGAAACGATCGTCAAGGTGTTTAAATAAATTTTCCTTTTTGGAACAGAATGGCTGTTTATTAATTTTTCAAGAGAATTGTTGCACAATTGCTGCTTCATCCAAGTACAAAATTTTTAAAAAAATTGTTTACTGTACTTGAAAGAAATATGGTAACTTTGAATCAGTTCTGTGAATCAATAGTTGTACAGCCACCTTGATAAACGAACACTAAAACCTTGCGTACAAATCAGCACATGGTTACATTCACAGAACCTTGATGCCTCAGGGCGTGCTCTATAGTGTTTTCAGTCAATGTGTGCCACTGTCTCTTTTTCTCACCAGTTTTCAGGAGCAGTTTTCTTGAAAATGTACTCTAGAAAAAAATAGGTTACTGAGACATGCGTTGTGGGATCCAGTAATACTTACCTTCACTTTGGAAAGAGTAGTAAAGCGAAAACTATATCAAATCATTCGAACGGTCGATGAATGAAAAAGAAAATGTAATTTCACACATTTGATAGTAAACGTGTCAAATGTTCAACAGCGTTGTTAGATGGGAGAGCAGCAAACATGTTTTATGCTCACATTCTATCTGGAAAAAAATCTCCACTATAAAAATAAACGTGGATTCAGCCAACAGAACATCAGCTTCCTTTGTTGGTCCATAAAACCCAAAGCACCGTAGACAAAGGCACCCACATTAATGCCACGTGCCGATTTCTGAATGTCATACGATACATTTCCACGCTGATGTCCAGTAACCTAAACATGAGATTAGCGTGTACTGGGCCAGATTTCTGCTTGGATTCAAATTTCCTTGAAGATAGAAAACGAAGCAAAACCATCAGATTCGAAAATAATTTTACGAGTAGCATAAGAATTGTGTAAAGACCGTTAGTGTTTGCAGTATACACTATTAATGATCTTGTATATATCGTTGTAGGCTCCGCGAGGCTATTTGTGGAGACACTCTTTAGAAAAGTAGTAGAGCCATAAGAGACCATATCGAAATGCAGGAAGACCTGCAGAAGATCCTTTGGTGCAGGAACTTGCAGCTAAATTTGAACGTAAATCAATGTAACGTATGGCGAATAAATAGAGGGAAAGACCCACTATTGGTCGGTTGCACTATCGACAACAAGTCACCCCGAAAAGAAAGTATTGTAAAATACCAAGATTTACCCGTCCGGGACGACGTAAAGTGGACTACACCAAACAAATTGTAAGAAGCGCAGATGCCAGACTGAGATTCGTTAGAAGAAACTTAAGGAAGAATTAAGACTCATTTATAAGATATGTCCACCTAGAAAAAGCGTTGGACGATGTAAATGGCACAAGATGTTCGATATTCTGAGTAAAATTTAAGTAAGCTATAGCGCATGACGGATAATATCACAAAACGTACAAGAACCAAGAGGAAACAAGAATGGCAAACGAGCAACGAAGAGATCGGATTAAAAAGTTATAAAAGGAAGATGTTTTCCGGTCCTGCCATTCAATCTATAGATCGAAGAAGAAATTTTGGGAATAAAAGCAATAAAGGGATTGAAATTTGCTGTATATGATATCAATGACGAGACTCGCTGATGACACTGCTATCCTCTGCGGAAATGAAGAATAATTACAACAGGTGTTGAATGGAATGAATATGCTTGTGATTACAGAATGTGGACTAAGAGTAAACCGAAGGAAGAGGAAAGTAATGAGGAGCAGTATAAATGAGATTAGCGTAAACTTATCAAGACTGGGAACTACGAAGTGCCCGAAGATAAGAAGTACTTATTTCTTGGAACCGAAAGAACACATGACGGACGATGCAAGAACGATGTAAAACATAGACTAGCACGGGCAGAGAGAGCACTCCTGGACGAGAGAAGTCTAATAGTATTAAACTATGGCTACAATTTGGGGAAAAAAATTCTGAAAACGTACGTTTGATCACAGCATTGTGTGGTAGTGAAAGATGTGCTGGGGGCAAATCGGAGAAGAAGGGAATCGAAGAATTTGACATGGGTTGCCACAGAAAAAGTAGAAAGTTTGACCGAGTGATAATGAATTAGATTCTCCCCAGAAATGGCGAAGAAACAAATGTATGGAAAACACTGACAAAAAGAAGGGACAGGTTGTCAGGACATGTATTAAGACATCAGGAAATAATTTGCATTGTTCTAGACGAAGCTGTGGTGGGTAAAAACTACAGCAGAAGACAGTGATTGGAACGTATCCAACTAATGATTGAGAACCTTGGGTGTATTTCCTAGAATGAGGTGCAGAGGATGAAACAAGACAGCAACTCGTGAACGACCTTATCAAACTACTCATAAGACTGATGACTCAAAGTAATAAAAATAATAATAATAACGTAGTGACTCACAAGTCACTTGTTAATGCCGATTATTGAGTATTAAACATTATGTGGCACGCTTACCAAAAAAATGGTTCAAATGGCTCTGAGCACTATGCGACTTAACATCTGTGGTCATCACATTAATCAGTCGCCGAGAACTTAGAACTAATTAAACCTAACTAACGTAAGGACATCACACACATCAATGTCCGAGGCAGCATTCGAACCTGCGACCGTAAGGCACGCTTACCAGACTGGGTTAATACAAGAGGTAAAGAAGATCCAATTATGAGCTGAGTGTTTCGTCACGGGATCGTTTAGTCAGCTTTTTTTTCTTTTTTCGTGTCATCAGTCTTCTGAAAGATTTGATGCAGCCCGGTACGAATTCCTCTCCTGTGCCAACCTCTTCATCTCAGAGTAGCACTTGCAACTTACGTCATCAATTATTTGCTGAACGTATTCCAATCTCTGCCTTCCTCTACAGTTTTTACCCTCTGCAGTTCGCTCTGATGTCGTGGAAGTAAATCCCTGATGTCTTAACAGATGTCCTTTCCTCTTCGATTCAACGCAGAACACCCTCATTTCTTACCTTATCAGTCCACCTAATTTTCAACATTCGTCTGTAGCACCACATCGCAAATACTTCAACAAACGCTGCGATTGTCTTCTGTTCCGGTTTTCCCACAGTCCATACTTCAGTCCATGCTCCAGGCGTACATTCTCAGAAATTTCTTCCTCAAATTAAATATATTTGATACTAGTAGACTTCTATTGGCCATGAATGCCTTTTTTGCTAGTGTTAGTCTGCTTTTGATGTCCTCCTTGCACCACCCGTCACTGGTCATTTTGCTGCCTAGGTAGCAGAATTCCTTAACTTCATCTACTTTGTGACCATCAATCCTGAAGTTAAGTTTCTCGTTCTTCGCGTTTCTGCTACTTCCCATTACTTTAGTCTTTCTTCGATTTCCACTCAATCCGTATTTTGTACTCATTAGACTATTCATTCCACTCAGCATATCCAGTAATTCTTCTTCAGTTTCGCTTAGGATGGCAGTGTCATCAGCGAATGGGACCATTAATATCCTTTAACCATGAATTTTAATTCCACCCCCGAATCTTTCTTTTATTTCCATCACTGAAGAGTCAGTGTACAGATCGAACACTAGGAGAGAATGATTACATCCCTGTGTTACACCCTTTTTAATCCGAGCACTTCGCCTTTGGTCTTCCACACCTATTATTTCCTCTCGGCTCTTGTACACGCTATATATTACCCGTCTCTCTATAGCTCACCGTTATTATTATCAAAGTTGCGAACATCTGGCTCAATTTTACATTGTCGAACGCTTTTTCCAGATCAACAGTTCCTATGAACGTGTCTTGATTGTTCTTTAGTCTTTCTGCCATTATCAACCGCAACGTCGGAATTGCCTCTTTGGTGCGTTTACCTTACCTAAAGCCAAACTGATCGTCATCTGACACATCCTCAACTTTATTTTCCATTCTTTTGAATGTGATTCTTGTCAGCAACTTGGATGCATGAGCTATTAAGCTGTTTTGCGATAATTTTCTCACTTGTCAGCTTTTGCACACTTCGCAATTGTGTAGATGTTATTTTTGCTAGTGTCAGATGGCACATCGCCAGACTCATACACTCTACACACCAACGTGCGTCGTTTTGTTGCCGCTTCCCCGAATGATTTTAAAAATTCTGATGGAATGTTATCTATCCCTTCTGCCTTATTTGATCTTAAGTCCTCCAAAGCTCTCTTAAATTCTGATTCTAATACTAGGTCCCCTATCTCTTCTACCACATCAGAAAAATCTTCTCCATCATAGAGGTTTTCAGTCTACTCTTTTCTCCTATCCACTCTCTCCTCTGCATTTAACAGTGGAATTCCCGTTGCTGTCTTAATGTTACCATCCTTGCTGTTAATTTCATTGAACGCTGTTTTGACTTTCCTATATGCTAAGTCAGTCCCTCCGACAATCACTCCTTTTTTCGATTTCTTCACATTTTTAATACAGGCATTTCGACTTAGCTTCACTGCACTTCCTACTTATTTCGTTGAGCACAGTCTTCTATTTCTGTATTCCTAACATTCCCTGAACCTTTTTTGTACTTCCTTTTTTTCATAGATAAACTCAAGTATTTCTTGTGCTACCCATTGTTTCTTTGCAATTATCTTCTTTGTGCCGGTGGTTTTCTTTCCAAATTCCGTAATTGCCCTTTTTAGAGGTGTCCATTTCTCTTCATCTCTACTTCCTTCTGAGCTATTCCTTATTACTGTATATATAGCCTTAGAGAACTTCAAGCGTATATCGTCACTACTTAGTACTTCCGTATCTCACTTTGTGTATTGATTCTTCCTTACTAGTCTCTTAAACGTCAGCCTACTCTTCGTCACCGCTACATCGTGATCTGAGTCAATATCTCTTCCTGGGAACGCCTTACAATCCAATATTTGAATTCGGAATTTCTGACTGGCCATATGGTAACGTAGCTGAAAGCTTCTCGTATTACCCGGCCTTTCCCAAGTGTACCTCCCTCTCTTGTGATTCTTGAAAAGAGTATTCACTATTACTAGCTGACATTTATTACAAAACTCAATTAATCTTTCTCCTCTCTCAATCGTTGTCCTAAGCCCATAATACCCTGTAACTTTTCCTTCTACTCCTTCTCCTACAACTGCATTCCAGACCTCCATGACTATTAGATTTTTTTCTCCCTTGACGTACTGTATTACCGTTTCAGTATCCTCTTTCTCTGTCTCTTCATCTTCAGTCTGCGACGTCGGCTGTTACTCATACGATCTTAAACCTTGTCTTCGTTGAGTTTCACTTCACCGACCCCTACTATGTCTAGATTGAGACTTTTGATTTCCCTTTCTAGATTTTCTAGCTTCCTTCCGGCGTTCAAGCTTCTGACACTCCACGTCCCGACTCTTTGTCACCTCCTCCTTGGCAGTCCACTCCCGGAGCTCCGAACGGGGAATTATTGCTAAAACGCTTACCAATGGAGAGATCACATCATGATACTTTTTCAGTTATAGGTCAGTGGATACACGTAATGTGTCTTTAATACAGTGGTTTCCATGTCCGACCCCGGTAGCTGAATGGTCAGCTTGACGGATTGTCAGTGGTCTGGCCCCGGGTTCGATTCCCGCCTGCGTCGGGGAGTTTTCTGCGCCCATGGACTGGGTGTTGTGCTGTCCTCATCATCATCATCCTGTCATCCTCATCGACTGCAGGTCGCGGAAGTGGCATCAAATTGAAAGACCGGCACTCGGCGGACGGTCTGCCCGTCGGAGGGCGATTAAATAAAATAAGTGGTTCCCATTGTCTTCTGCATCCTCATGCCGTTGATCATTGCTGATTCTTCCGCCTTTTTTTTCTTTAGAGGCGGTTTTTCACCACAAGGGAAAGAGAGTGCTCTGCAGCTCTGTCTGAAGACAACTGGTAAAATTAGGATGACTTCCTACGCCGGAAGTCTTCGACCGCCAATGCTGATTTTTATTCAAAATTTAAGCGGTGGTTTGTTTCGAACCTGGAACCGAGGGCATTTTGAGCCCTATCCAAAGAAGCTACAGCATTTTATTTTACTTTATTTTTTTAAAATCTCATTTTGTACACTATGGCTCGTTGTATTTGTTTGGTGTGGACATCACATGACATCCGTCTCAGTTCTTCGGTGCCGGCCGCGGTGGTCTCGCGAGGCTACAGTGCGCGCAGTCCGGAACCGTGCGACTGCTACGGTCGCAGGTTCGAATCCTGCCTCGGGCATGGATGTGCGTGATGTCCTTAGGTTAGTTAGGTTTAAGTGGTTCTAAGTTCTAGGGGACTGATGACCACAGAAGTTGAGTCCCATAGTGCTCAGAGCCATTTGAACCATTTTCAGTTCTTCGGTGACCCGTTCACTTAGTTGTTTATAACAGAAGGCTTCTACTCCTATGACCCAATACATCTAGCTATCGTGCTGGGTACGCTAAGCCACCGGGTATGTCGTCATTTAGGCAGTACGAGAGGATTATGGAGATGCACAACGAACTCCAACGACACACGGGCCGGCCGGTGTCGCCGTGCGGCTCTAGGCGCTACAGCCTGGAACCGAGCGACCGCTACGGACGCAGGTTCGAATCCTGCCTCGGTCATGGATGTGTGTGATGTCCTTAGTTTAGTTAGGTTTAATTAGTTCTACGTTCTAGGCGACTGATGACCTCAGAAGTTAAGTCGCATAGTGCTCAGAGCCATTCGAACCATTTTTGAACGACACACGGTAAAAACGAAACATTATGTATCACGGAGAGGTATGTTGTTGAATGCAGAAAAACGTACATTCCAGGAATAGTCTAGCAACATATTCCTTCCTCGCACTTATATCTTGTGAAATGCCCACGACGAAAAAACCGCAGAGACTGGGGATCACAAGAACGCTTATTGACAATTATTCTTCTCGCGTGCCTTCGCAAATGACAGAGGGATGAGGGGAGAATGAATTATGGTACCAGAAGTATCCCGGCAACACACTGTCCAATAGGCAGTGGAGCGTAGATGAGCGAATCTTCTCAGCGGCATTTTTCCGTGAAGGATTTCACTCTCTGAAAAGTGGAGAATGCCTATATTCCACCTGCGTAAGACTGGATTCTTTGGAGCAAGCTGGGAAAGAGGAAAAATGACCATATTTTAATTTTCCGCCGTTTGCATGGGTACTGCGCTTTAAGATTTTTCTTCCGCATCCGTGCCCTGCGTGCAAAAATTATAAATTAACTTCCGCGGCTTGTCGGAGTAGGAAAGAGACGCTGGTGTTGCGGGACGGTATGACCGCAGGAGTCCGGTTTTTTGCGGCCGTCCTGCCGGACAGCAGGAGTTTGGAACTTGGCGTTTCTCGCGGGCCGAGCTATGCGGGCGATGCGCTTTGTCGGGCGAGCCAGCGGACGCAGGCGGAAATAGCGGCAGTTGCGAGCCGCAGCGCTGAAACGCGCAAGTTTGCCGGGGGAGACGTTTGGGAGGAAATATTGCGTGCCCGCGCCGCGCACAGCACAGCAGAGCGGCTCGTTACGGGACCAACACCCCGCCCACGCCACCTCCACCCCCCACCCGCTCCCCGCCACGCCCACGCCGCCCTTGTTCCGGCTGCAGCCGCAGGCGGGTGTACAGACCACTTTGTCATAGCGCCCGCTACGCAGCAGCCAGCGGAAAGCGGTCCGTCCGGTCGACACGAGCATCTGCTGCGCAAGTAGCCGCTTCCCCCCTGTGCTCGGCTGCGCCATAATTGTGGAAAGACTGAACACATACGGTTTCTATTTTTCCTTTGTTATTTAACCATTTGAGCAGCTACAGAAGGCGCTTATAGAATACCTACACCAACGTCACAGGAAGGTGTCACCTTTAAAGGAGTCTGCTTCGTGGTGGTCTAAAAACACATTTCACATCATATTTCCTTAAACTACGGCCAATTCTATTCGAAATGCTTCATGCGTAAGGCAAAAAGGCCGTAGACTATGGTGCCAATTCGTTGCTATCGTCACTCACCCGTTGCACAGAAGGCTGATAGCGCAACGCACGTTTTATCTGCCTCTCACTATAACCATTCTGACGAAAGGTGACTTCGAGATATGATAGCTCAGCTGCTAAACTTTCAGGGTGTAAGATAACGTGGGCCCTGTGAACCTGGATGATGACAACTATCAGCTCGAAGATACAAGTCAGTGTGAGTAGGCTTCCTATAAACAGTACGGACCAACGTACCATCAGTCTTCCTTCTGACCAACACATCCAGGAAGGGAAGGCATCCATTCCTTTCCACCTCCATAGTGAATTGAATATTCGGGTAGATTGAATTCAGGCGTTCCAAAAACCGGTTTAAATTCTCACTACCATGAGGCCACACAACAAAATTATCGTCTACATATCTCAAAATTCACGCAGGTTTCAAGGTCGCTGACTCCAATGCACGTTCCTCAAAGTCCTCCTTAAACAAATTGGCCACAGTAGGCGACAACGGGCTTCCCATTGCATCTCCATCAATCTGTTCGTAATACTGACCATTGAATAAAAAGTAAGTGGAAGTCAGCACAGGTCGAAACAAATTTGTGAGCTCAATACCAATCTTAACCTCAATTAGATGCAACGCATCAGAGAGTGGAACGGGAGTGAAAAGAGGAACCACATCAAAATCTACTAAAATATCAGAGTCATTCGAACGCAATCCCTGCAATCGACGCAAGAAATCTGCAGAGTTCTAAATGTGATGTTCACACCTACCTACTAGTGAGCTCAACAAAGAAGCAAGATGTTTAGCTACACCATATGTCGGAGCACCAATATTAGAAACAATGGGCCTCAACGGGACAGCCTCTTTATGGGCCTTAGGCAGGCCATATAATCTAGGTGGTACAGCACAGTAACAATTAAGACTGTTGATAGTCTCCTGTGACAAAGAACTTTTCTGCAGGAGGTTATTAGCCTTTCTCTCAACACTCTTAGTAGGGTCAGCACCGGTTTTGCCACGTCCAGCTATTGGGATAGTGATATTAAGGAAGCTGTTGAAATCAACCAACCTTATAAACAGAGATGGTGGATTTTGTTTAAATGCTGCTTGGAATCCGGCTCTGTCTCTCATAAAAAAAAACAGAGGGACAGAATTAGTGCTACCTCACCTGTTGATTAATAGTCACTATCGATATTTTTGATGTTGGTTATCTCTGGTTGTGTGTTGACTCTGCGGTTACTTGTTCTGTGTGTGGTATCTTCCTTGTTTCTCTTCTATGAACCGAGGTATTAAATTCCCTTGCACATTCCTTCCTCCTTGCAGTTGTGCCTTGAGATGGTTCAAATGGCTCTGAACACTATGGGACTTAACATCTGAGGCGATCAGTGCCCTAGAACTTAGAACTACTTAAACCTAACTAACCTAACGAGATCACACACATCCATGCCCGAGGCAGGATTCGAACCTGCGACTGTAGCAGTCACGCGGTTCTTGACTAAAGCGCCTAGAAACGCTAGGCCACCACGGCCGGCTGTGCCTTGAGAATGGCAGAGTGTACTCCTGTCGAAATATCGGCGGTGGTCGACGACGTCACCTGGTAGCAAACTCGTAAGTTATTTGAACATTCAATTCGCCGCGAAAAGTTAAGGTCTTACAGTGTTACTTTTATTCTCCATTTATACAATACGTCTACACATTTGCTACTGTTGGTACTGATTCAGTTGAAAATTACCCATGTTTTTCTTGGAATCAAAAAGCTAGTCTTTTTTTCAGACCTATATCAGAATTTCTGGAGATGGCAATTACACTATCTTCACAGGCTTTTTCCAGTATTGCATAAAATGAAAGTTGTTATTTTCTATGTATGTAGCTTCCTCAACGAAGGATTTCTAGAGCGTAGTCGTTTAATATTTATGAAACAGGGGAATTAATTGAAAGGAAGTCGTTGATTGTTTTAAATTTTTCTAAATTTTCTAAGAAGCGTTTGTTGAGGTGGACGAATATGACAGAAGGTGGGAGTACTCGTAATCGCGCCCGAAGTCATTCGCACTGTATGATTTACTTCGATATGTATTTCCCCGGTGTGAGGGCTGCTTATCCAGATGGGGAAGCAGTATTCTGCTACTGAATAAACTAGAGCTAAAGCTGTTGTTGGTAACGTAGATGCCCAAGAGCTGTATTTGGTTCAAATAGCTTCTGTATTATGTTTTTCTTTTACGGAGTTTTGCAGGGTCTTTGCCTGGTGTTCATTAAAGGCTGTCTAAGTCTAAAGTAAGTCGTAGAAGTACCGGAAGTTTATTACATTAACGTTGTTGAAATGAAATCTGAATTCCACATTTACAAGTTTATTGTTCAGGTGAAATTATGAAAACCCCCCGCCTCCCTCCTACTTTAACTAGGCTGGAGCCTCCATTTATGAAGATATAATGGGCAGTCAAATTAAAACGACACATATGGAAAAAAAAGTGTAACTTGTTGGCCATAACTGTAATATACATTAATCCCACTGCGACACAAGACGGTCAGTCCCTCCATGTATAAGTTTTTGATATTGCCTGCGGAACCACGATAGTGTCCAAGCTGCAAGTCCTCGTCTGAATCAAATCGACGGCACGAGTGTCTTTGTTCAGAGCCCGAAGCAGGGAAATCGCCTGTCAGGAGATCGGGATTATACGGAGGATGTGTAAGGGCTTCCCAGCGAAACTTCTGTAGCATAGTGAAAACAACATTGGCAACATGTCGTCTCGCATCCGCGAACGTCTATCAGTTTCGGACGACAGGTGCACCCCTGGGCACAATCATGGCAAGAGCAACCATTGTTCCACTAAGGCACTGACCGTCTTGTCTCACAGTGAGATAAATGTATTAAAAGTTATGGCGATTACTTTTGAATTTAATAAACAGTTTACTTACTTATTTTAACCAACTGCCTCGTTTTCATTTGACGCCCTTTTCATAGTTACCCACTGCAAATCATTTGTCGGAACATCTTACGTTTTCTTAATTTCTTTGTTTTTTGTAGCTATGGGCGTACATGTAATTCTCCTTCATTCTCTACGGTTTTCGTATATCCGAGGTAGATTCTTTCAAGCATATAAGTAAATATTCCATGCCAAGGCGAACAAAAGACAATAACATCATTGATCATTATCCTTAACGGACTGCTGCAGGAATCCAGAATACTTCTGCGATCTTGAAGCCATTAATATAAGGGACAATGGTACATGGATGTAGACAGTGTGACATAAGGAAGTTTGAGTTGTTTCAGGCTGCGTGGTTAAGGCGTCCACTAGCGGTAAGTACGAAATCCGGCTTCCAGGCCAAGTCTCACACAGATTTTCATATGTCACTAATGGGTATGTATCTATACCTAATACAACCACGGTCGAGGTTACTGGTATCTAATTGATTCCGAACTAATATTCGTATTTCGTTTATATTTTAGAAATTACCCCCAGCTTTACTAAAAGGTATATGTAAGTGAAAACTACCTCTAATACACAGTGACGTAAAACTTTCGTGATGGATGGATTCCATCAATCAACCTTGCAAAACCTGGCACGTCTTACATTTCACATATTTTTTAAAAGATCTTTTTCAAGCAATTGATATATTTCAGTCGAAGCTAGAAGTCAAAATATTCTGCTTCTGATGAATAGCATCACTTAAAAGAAAATCTTTTAATTACTATTAGGTAACTGAAAGCCAAGAATGGCATATCAATAACTTTCATAACATTTTGCTTAGACGAATTCAAATTATGTTTTTGTAATCCTTTGATCAAACAGATTCATTTAATGTTCATCAAGATTGCGTGGCGTTAGAACTTTCCTTTGACATTTCCCAGTGACTTTTCTTTTTGTATCTCTTAGTTCTTTCCATTCCCTTCAAACCGCTCCGATTAATATCTTAGAAATACAATTTGCATTTTTAAGGGATTATCGGTATCACTTGTATTCACTGAGTTATCTGTATCATTAAACATTAGCGTAGTAATTAGACATCTACATCCACATCCATACTCCGCAAAACACCTGACGGTATGCAGCGGAGGGTACCCTGAGTACCTCTATCGGTTCTCCCTTCTATTCAAGTCTCGTATTGTTCGTGGAAAGAAGGATTGTCGGTATGATTCTGTGTGGGCTCTAATCTCTCTGATTTTATCTTCATGGTGTCTTCGCGAGATATACGTAGGAGGGAGCAATATACTGCTAGACTTCTCGGCGAACGACTCGAAACTTTAACAAAAGCCCGTACCGAGCTACTGCAGTCTTCCACTAGAGTTTATCTATCATCTCCGTAACGCTTTCGCGATTACTAAACGATCCTGTAACGAAGCGCGCTGCTCTCCATTGGATCTTCTCTATCTCTTCTATCAACCCTATCTGGTACGGATCCCACACTGCTGAGCAGTATTCAAGCAGTGGGCGAACAAGCATACTGTAACCTAGTTCCTTAGTTTTCGGATTGCATTTCCTTAGGATTCTTCCAATGAATCACAGTCTGGCATCTGCTTTACCGACGATCAACTTATATGATCATTCCATTTTAAATCACTAATGCCGACTCCCAGATAATTTATGGAATTAAGTGATTCCAGTTGCTGACTGCTATTTGGTAACTGAATGATAAGGGACCTATCTTTCTATGTATCCGCAGCACATTACACTTGTCTACATTGAGATTCAATTGCCATTCCCTGCACCATGCGTCAATTCGCAGCAGATCCTCCTGCATTTCAGTACATTTTTCCATTGTTACAACCTCTCTATACACCACAGCATCATCTGAAAAAGCCTCAGTGAACTTCAGATGTCATCCACTAGGTCATTTATGTATATTGTGAATAGCAACGGTCCTATGACACCCCTGCGGCAC
Organism: Schistocerca gregaria; assembly: GCF_023897955.1. Lineage (NCBI taxonomy): Eukaryota > Metazoa > Arthropoda > Insecta > Orthoptera > Acrididae > Schistocerca > Schistocerca gregaria. Next base: position 306,314,926 of record NC_064924.1, on the reverse strand, counting down.
ACCTGAAATCACTCTTACTTCGGAAGACTTCTCCCCGTTGAGAATGACATGCTGCGTTCTGTTATCTAGGAACTCCTCAATCCAATCACACAATTGGTCTGATAGTCCATATGCTCTTACTTCGTTCATTAAACGACTGTGGGGAACTGTATCGAACGCCTTGCGGAAGTCAAGAAACACGGCATCTGCCTGTGAACCCGTGTCTATGGCCCTCTGAGTCTAGTGGACGAATAGCGCGGGCTGGGTTTCACACGACCGTCTTTTTCGAAACCCATGCTGATTCCTACAGAGTAGATTTCTAGTCTCCAGAAAAGTCATTATACTCGAACATAATACGTGTTCCAAAATTCTACAACTGATCGACCTTAGAGATATAGGTCTATAGTTCTGCACAATTGTTCGACGTCCCGTCTGGAAAACGGGGATGACCTGTGCCATTTTCCAGTCCTTTGGGACGCTACGCTCTTCTAGAGACCTACGGTACAGCGCTGCAAGAAGGGGGGCAAGTTCCTTCGCGTACTCTGTGTAAAATCGAACTGATATCCCATCAGGTCCAGCGGCCTTTCCTCTTTTGAGCGATTTTAATTGTTTTTCTATCCCTCTGTCGTCTATTTCGATATCTAGCATTTTGTCATTTGTGCGAAGGAACTACGGTGCAGTCTTCCTCTGTGAAACAGCTTTGGAAAAAGACATTTACTATTTCGGCCTTTCGTCTGTCATCCTCTGTTTCAGTATCATTTTGGTCACAGAGTGTCTGGACATTTTGTTTTGATCCACCTACCGCTTTGACATAAGACCAAAATTTCTTAGGATTTTCTGCCAAGTCAGTACACAGAACTTTACTTTCGAATTCATTGAACGCTTCTCGCATAGCCCTCCTCACACTACATTTCGCTTCGCGTAATTTTTGTTTGTCTGCAAGGCTTTGGCCATGTTTATGTTTGCTGTGAAGTTCCCTTTGCTTCCGCAGCAGTTTTCTAACTCGGTTGTTGTACCACGGTGGCTCTTTTCCATCTCTTACGATCTTGCTTGGCACATACTCATCTAACGCATATTGTACGATGGTTTTGAACTTTGTCCACTGAGCCTGAACACTATCTGTACTTGAGACAAAACTTTTGTGTTGAGCCGTCCGGTACTCTGTAATCTGCTTTTTGTCACTTTTGCTAAACAGAAAAATCTTCCTACCTTTTTTAATATTTCTATTTACGGCTGAAATCATCGATGCAGTAACCGCTTTATGATCTCTGATTCCCTGTTCCGCATTAACTGTTTCAAATAGTTCGCTTCAGTTTGTCACCCGAAGGTGTAATATGTTATCGCCACGAGTCGGTTCTCTGTTTAACTCCTCATGGTAGTTTTCAGATAAAGCACTTAAAATTACGACTTAGGGCTTGTCGGAGGCCATGTGAATGATGTCACTTCATCCTAGAGTACAGCCTGAGCTGAAGCGATGGTACTCTCTGACGGTGGGTGACTGTCGTGGTGAGTCAGCGGCACACATATCAGCAGATGACAGCTGCATAGCACCGCCTTCGTAAAATATTATTTGAAGTTTCCGTTTATTGTTTATAAAGTTTAAAGATCACCTCAAACACGCATATGAAGCCACGGATCTGAGCTCTGGACAACAATAGACTAAAAGCTAAGTACGAGTATCCCCTGAAATTGTGAAATTGTAGTTCTACATAATTAGTGAGGGCCAATTAAAATAAATAATAAGCAAGTCTCTGTCTATCTCTCTACGTCTGAGCGACACCGACTAAAACGATTATCGACTGTCACTGCGCAGAAGTCTTTGACTATCCACAAGCTGTCTTCCTACATGAACGTCTGTCTTCTGGAGATCCTTCAAAAGCACAGCTCAACGGGGGCTGGTGCAGTGACGGTTTGGGAAGTGTGCAATGAAACGAGAACGAAGTTTCTCGCGACATTTACCTTGCATAAAACTCTCTGGTTTCCTTATCCCTGCAAGCGTGAGAGAAACCTTAAACTTTTGACGGTGTCCTCCATCGTCTTCAACAACACCAATATTTCCACACCTGGTGCTACGACTTCAGGACTCGACAAATTCATTATTTCGTGATCTGTCGTAATTTTAGATAGTACATAAAACCGTCACACAGTCACCTTGTTTATTTAAAGGACCCAACTGCTTCAGCCGCCGACGTTACAACGGGCCTTAAGGATTCCTACCCGGGATGTTACACCGCCATACACTTCCATTCGTACTTCCAGGTGTTATTAATTTAGAACTCTTCCCAGGATCATAATCAACCTTCCAATAGATGTTAAGGATGGGTCAGAAGATTGTAAAGCAAAGTAGTTGAAGACTGACCTAAAAACAAACAGATGACTTGTTGTGGTCTTGTGGTCTTCAGTATTGAGACTGGTTTGATGCAGCTCTCCATGCTGTTCTATCCTGTGCAAGCTTCTTCATCTCCCAGTACCTACTGCAACCTACATCCTTCTGAATCTGTTTACTGTATTCATCTCTTGGTCTCCCTCTACGATTTTTACCCTCCACGCTGCCCTCCAACACTAAATTGGTGATCCCTTGATGCCTCAGAATATGCCCTACCAACCGGTCCCTTCTTCTTGTCAAGTTGTGCCACAAACTCCTCTTCTCCCCAATTCTATTCAATACCTTCTTAGTTATGTGATCTACCCATCTAATCTTCAGTATTCTTCTGTAGCACCACATTACGAAAGCTTCTATTCTCTTCTTGTCCAAACTATATATCGTCCACGTTTCACTTCCATACATGGCTACACTCGATACAAATACTTTCAGAAACGACTTCCTGACACTTAAATCAGTACTCGATGTTAACAAATTTCTCTTCTTCAGAAACGCTTTCCTTTCCATTTCCATTGGACATTTTATATCCTCTCTTCTTCGACCATCATCAGTTATTTTGCTCCCCAAATAGCAAAATTCCTTTACTACTTTAAGTGTCTGATTTCCTAATCTAATTCCGAGAGCACCACCCGATTTAATTCGACTACATTCCATTATCGTCGTTTTGCTTTTGTTGATGTTCATCTTATATCCTCTGTTCATTCCGTTCAACAGCTCTTCCAGGTCCTTTGCTGTCTCTGACAGAATTACAATGTCAACAGGTGACTTACAATAAATAAAATCATTAATGTAATAGTTATTAGAGATTGTTCTTAAACTTTTTGATACTCGCTCTTCGCACCGAGTAGTACACAAGAAACTGAATCCAAGCGAGGACGAGATTTAACGGAACGATTGCCTTTCCCTTAGAGGAAGAAATAAAGATCGAAAGAAGATCAGCATGTTTCGTCACAGGTTCGTGAACTACGGATGAAAGTGTCATGGAGACAGAAATTTTGTGGGTCACGGTGTCATTCATCGTCACAAATTGCGAGAGAGTACGGTCCTAAAAGTCATTATATTGCTTCCTCCTACGCCTATCTCACGGACAGATCATGAAGGCATGAAGTCTTGCCAACAATTGTTCTTCCCATTCACCATTTCTGATTATCACTGTAAAGGGAGATTAAGTAACATAGCTACACAAAGTACCTAAGGCCACGCACCGTAAGGCTTACGGAACATAGACGTAGATGTTGATGTATCACCAGCACCGTTTCACACGTCGTTAAATTTGCACGCCTCTCCTCCTTGCTCACGAAAACGAAACGTTTCAAACGTTTTCAGAATGGGAAAGCAGCAAAATTAGGTCATCCTCATAACTTTGATGCTCGTATATATGCAGTTTTTCCGTGAGAGACTGAGCTTGCTTCCTTTGACAAACAGAAATCCAAAATCCAATATCGCTCTTTCCGGAGAAACAACTATTTAGCAATAACAGGAAACAGCTTCGGAGCTTCACTACCCCTTTGTCTTTGTCTTCACTCTCAACACTGGGAGTTTAATTGTATCTGGAAATTCTAAGCGCCTGTGGCAGCAGTGACCATTCTGGCTTTTAATATGTAGTACGCAAAGTAGGCTGTCCTCCTTTCAGTCAATATGCTGACACTCCTCGTTTAAGAGGGTATTGACCTCGTAATATTTCATCTTCTGGTTCTATATTGCTTCCTGATGCTTCTTTGTAAGCAGTTCGCAGAAAATACGGTACCAGTTGACAAAGATCAGACGGCCATTAACGATTTATGGCCCGGAGGTTGTTATTGCGACGTCGTATTACGACTTTATATTACGTCACGGCAATGAAACAAAGAAATATGGATTCGCTATAGCACTCTGGACACATATATGAAAACTGCACGGTTAATAACTTTCGCATTTAATTAACCTTGCTGGAACAAGATATTTTTGAAATTTTCTTTTCTCTCATTCAAGCATTAAACCCTCGCAGTGTAATATCGTATTAATGTATGACAAAGTTGATGACAATAAGCAACCCACACTTCAAAAAACAATTGATAACTTCAAATATTAACGACACCGCACCAGCATGAAATGCACAAGCACATAGGGACACCGAGCTGAAGCAAAGTAAAACACTAAAAACCTTCTTAATCGTTGACGACAAGGCGATATAATAGGCTTTATTTATTGACCTGCGTAAACTCGTTCTTTTGCTGAAGAAATTTATAAAAGATACAGTTGTAAACTTCATACATTATAATGAAAGATCAGGACATTCAGAGAAAAGACTTCATTCGATCAAAATTGTGTATCGACATTATGTTTGTACTTTTTCGTCAGAGCAATATAACTTTGTCCCACATGTATACTCCAGCAAAGACACGCCGGTACAACAAGAGAAAATCTGAGCTATGCAAGGAATTACTGACGGGAGTTCTTCCCGGACGATTGGAACAGGAAGAATGGATCAATGGGTGAGTGTTACATCATGTAACGTCCACCACACATTGTAGCATGCCTTACAGAGCTCCTAAGTAGGTGAAAACATTACAGCAGCACAAACACGTTGGCATGAGCCACGATAAGCACCGTAATGTTAAACAGAACTAAAAAATGCGTGGAGGAAGTTGTTATAGAAAGGATAAAGACTGTGAACTCGACAGACATGGGTAGTAAAACACAGATATACGTCCCATATTCAAGCAGGAGAAATAAGATTCATGCGTGAAGTAAATGGCTTCTACAAAAGCGAGCTGATTAGAAATGTATTAGCATTAGACATTTGTTTCCTAAGGAAGAATATTAGACTTACATTTCCTAAAGTACCAAAAAGCTACAAAAAGGTGCATCAAACGGAAAGATTACCGTTAAACCTCCTTGCCTAGAGACGCACGATGAAAGTTGATGTCGTCCAGCCCTGAATGAAAATTGTGCGACGAATAACTGGGGAGGGGACCTTGAGAGAGCTACCTAGAGAGCGTGCCCTTTCGGTACGGTACTAGGAAAGGGGCTGAAGGGCTCACACGCTGATGTGTGAGTCCCTGCATTCTATATCTATTATTTTAAATAATTCCTTTAACATGACTCCTTTATGATTTTTTGGGTGTGTTAAATATTGATGACAACTGATTGTCTATTTATTTTAAACATTATCACTTCACTTTACAGCGATTGCAGCAATTGCTCCAGTTTACAGATATTAAAATTTTACAACTTATAGCTCGTGTGTATTATATACTAATATTCACGCACATTTCTACGGGAAAGATAGAATTGCGTTTCCCAATATTTTACATGGGACATCCACTATGTGAGGAGGATAACGGGCAAACTGGGGACCAGTGACATTAACACAGGGGGTCACATTTCCGGAATTAAACGAGGACATTCATTTCCTGATACAATCCGCAGCTGTAAATAAAAGAATTAGTGCAAATATTCAAATACCTCTCTTCCATGCGTGAACATCGAGACAGACGCACCGAAGGCACTTCTGCTCACTCACCCGTCTTCTGTAACACTCCCAGAATATCGCGGGCATCCAGAGGTCTTCCTGGTCCCTGGCGGAGGTGATGGTCGAACCACTTGGTCGTGACCAATCTCTCCACCCAAATCCTGTGACACTGGAACGTCTTTGACTTTTACCTGCCTGTTCTGTCTCTTTGATCCCCTAAGACCAGGAGTAAGGTTGGCACTACTATACTACAGAACTACTTCCCAACTAAGATTTGGCCACGCTTTATGGAAAGGTATGAGGAGGATTAGAAAACTTCATGTGCAGATTCACATTCACGTGCAAGGAATGCATAATACACCACACATATAAATAAGTATTATGAAGCCTGACACATTTCTTTCCATCCGTCCACATGGGTTCTGTTGCTACCGCGGCCGGCCGCGTCGTGCAATAAAATTGGAGGCGGAGCCACCTCTGTTTGTGTTTCCCGGTGCGAGCGAGCAGCTAAACCTGCTGCTTATGGAGTGGAAACTACTGTAAAACGTTTCGAAACCTATAACCAGAATGAATGATAATCACATACCAACATCGGCTATGTGTTATGCAGACTGAAAGAGACATTGTGGAACGTTCCAAAATAAAATGGTGTTAATAATGATAAACAGATGTTTTTTTCCATCCCCTAAACATTTTTCGATTTGCAAATTCATCTACACAATGTTGCACAATCTGTCAGACCACAGCATCATTTTTCATCTTTATTTTATTACTAGGTACGACGTCAGATTTTCGTATGTCACATTTGAACGCATAAATTTCGCTCCGTTTGTAATCTCTTTTCTGTTGTACTGTTATACACTTCTGTAAATTGAAATAAGAACACCGTGAATTCATTGTCCCAGGAAGGGGAAACTTTATTGACACTATCCTGGGGTCAGATACATCACATGATCACATTGACAGAACCACAGGCACACAGACACTCCCATGGAGACGGTCGTAGAGACGCTGGATGTAGTCCTGTGGAACGGCTTGCCATGTCATTTCCACCTGGCGCCTCAGTTGGACCAGCGTTCGTGCTGGACGTGCAGACCGCGTGACACGAAGCTTCATCCAGTCCCAAACATGCTCAATGGGGAACAGATCCGGAGATCTTGCTGGCCAGGGTAGTTGACTTACACCTTCTCGAGCACGTTGGGAGGCACGGGATGCATGCGGACGTGCATTGCCCTGTTGGAACAGCAAGTTCCCTTGCCGGTCTAGGAATGGTAGAACGATGGGTCCCATGACGGTTTGGATGTACCGTGCACTATTCAGTGTCCCCTCGACGATCGACAAAGGTGTACGGCCAGTGTAGGAGATCGCTCCCCACACCATGATGCCGGGTGTTGGCCCTGTGTGCCTCGGTCGTATGCAGTCCTGATTGTGGCGCTCACCTGCACGGCGCCAAACACGCATACGACCATCATTGGCACCAAGGCAGAAGCGACTCTCATCGCTGAAGACGACACGTCTCCATTCGTCCCTCCATTCACGCCTGTCGCGACACCACTGGAGGCGGGCTGCACGATGGTGGGGCGTGAGCGGAAGACGGCCTAACGGTGTGCGGGACTGTAGCCCAGCTTCATGGAGACGGTTGCGAATGGTCCTCGCCGATACCCCAGGAGCCACAGTGTCCCTAATTTTCTGGGAAGTGGCGGTGCGGTCCCCTACGGAACTGCGTAGGATCCTACGGTCTTGGCGTGCATCCGTGTGTCGCTGCGGTCCGATCCCAGGTCGACGGGCACGTGCACCTTCAGCCGACCACTGGCGACAACATCGATGTACTGTGGAGACCTCAAGCCCCACGTGTTGAGCAATTCGGCGGTACGTCCACCCGGCCTCCCGCATGCCCACTATACGCCCTCGCTCAAAGTCCGTCAACTGCACATACGGTTCACGTCCACGCTGTCGCGGCATGCTACCAGTGTTAAAGACTGCGATGGAGCTCCGTATGCCACAGCAAACTGGCTGACACTGACGGCGGCAGTGCACAAATGCTGCGCAGCTAGTGCCATTCGACGGCCAACACCGCGGTTCCTGGTGTGTCCGCTGTGCCGTGCGTGTGATCATTGCTTGTACAGCACTCTCGCAGTGTCCGGAGCAAGTATGGTGGGTCTGACACACCGGTGTCAATGTGTTCTTTTTTCCATTTCCAGGAGTGTATTAACTGAACAACAAAAAATAAGCAACAAATAACTTTTTAACGTATTTCGCTCGAAAGTCATTACCGGGTTGCAAAAATTACGTGATAATGTCCTCAACTCAGGAAGTTTCTTCACGTCTGCTTTGCGGAGCAAAAGCTACTCACTGATAATTAATGAGATGCCACAGAGCTCTTAGATTGCATGCACATTGAGTGCTGCGTGTCAGCCTCTTTTCCCAGCAGCCCCAGACATTTTTATGGTATTGAGTTCAGGTGATGTAACGGCTACTCGCAGTGCGACAGGTAATTGAGCCTCCATCAAACCTGGAACGAATGCGTGCAGCCCAGTGAACACGGCCGTTGTAATCAGGGAGTCTGGAATGTCTACAGCACACTCATCATGAAGATGAAGGAGATGGAGCACATTTGGTCACCAAGAACGATGAAATAAAGATCTTGGTTCACGCTCACGCTAACTTCAATGACTGGCCGCTAGACGTGGTACGAAAAACCCCAGAAAGAGCACAGATTCACCTCATACGCGCACACATTGTGCGTTAAACACCTTATTGGACCATCGATGCACTCGACGAATTGCATCTCTGGAAAAGAAACAAACTACACGCCTCCGGTCAGTTATTGTCTGGTCTGTATGCTGTTTGGTCCATTGAAGACGCACAGCTTTATGTGCCGTTGTCAAGAATTGCCTTTTGCCAGCTCCCCAACCAATGAAACAGCAACAGACCCGGTCGAGAATGAAATGGATTGTCGTTCACAAGGCGTTTTTTACGCCGTGGTACACGACTGCAAGTGGCACGTCATTCCTTTTATGTAGATACATTCATAAGTCAAAACTTATGCCCGCGTGATTAATACCGTGTTACTCCATCTGCCGAACGCAACACAGCAATGATTCTGAGTGGTATAGATTCTAAACGTCCGTAGGTATGTGGCTCCAGATGTCTACGCACTGTTCAAGCTAATTTAAACTGTAGGCCGGTGGTTTGTGTATGCAGAGCCAGCCCTCGTATAGCATCCCAGCTGTTTCAGTCAAGTTCATATCAGGCGAATTAAATGGCCAACGGGCTAAGTATCAACATCTTCGAGCCACTGTATCACGATCCATCAGTTGTCCAGCTAGCCGGGGACGATATTAAGCTCTTTGCGTCCAGGGCGGTAACAGGCCACAAAGTTCTCTGCCCACTGTAGTCGTAATTGACGACGTCCTTAGGTGACATGAAAACATGTAAGCGTCGTCTGCTGTGGAGTCCGATGTTCAACAATGTGCACTGAATGGTATGCTCTGAAGCTCTTGTTCCTGCACCAGTAAAGTACTCTTTGTGGGGACGTGCAAAATTTTGTCTCCTGTACGTGGTTAATTGTTATGGAATCACGTTCCGTACGTACTGACGACAATAGCGCGCGAAAAGTCAATAAAATACGTTCATTCCGTTCCCAGACGGCTTGCCATAACAATCTGCCGTCCTTCAAAGTCTGTTGTATCTGTTAAATTCCCAATTTTCGACTTCTATCGCCATTAGAAGGGTTTTCCCATTCCTCTCTGATCCGTCTAACACATAACGACGTGGCATTCCGTCTAACGGTGGGCAGTTGGCGGTGTTTTGGCTCATCAATGTACGTTGGACAGTCTGTTTAGACACACCAACAGATTGAGCAGACTTTCATGGCGTGCTGATGGGCACGTCCAAATACGATTCTGTTCTGTCATATCTCCAGGAAGAATTGTTATTTCTCCGACCGACATCTACACACAGCTCTTCATTACCAGGACCTGTGTGGTCAGTGAGGGGTCACATGATAGCCGCGTAACATTTCTGCCGCATCATAAGCACCAAGCAACCAGTTTGGTTTCTTAAGGACGTGGCAAATATTTTATACAGTGCAACTGTACACAGTATTGTGTGAAAAGGACTTTTGTATTAACTTATATCGTAACATTTGAGTAACCACCAGGAACCCACCTCGCCCGGTTGGCCGTGCGGTCTAACGCAGGGCTTTCCGGGCATGAAGGAGCGCCTGGTCCCTAGCTCGAATCCGCCGGACGGAATTGTGTCGAGGCTCGGTGAACCGGCCAGTCTGTGGATGGTTTTTAGGTGGTTTTCCATCTGCCTTGGCGAATGCGGGATGGTTCCCCATATTCCGCCTCAGTTATACTGTGTCGGCGATTGCTGCGCAAACAAGCTCTCTACGTACGCGTACACCACCATTACTCGACCACGCGAACATAGGGGTTACACTCGTCTGGTGTGAGACGTTCCCTGCGGGGTCCACCGGGAGCCGAACCGCACAATAACCCTGGGTTCGGTGTGGGGCGGTGGAGGGGTGAAGTGGACTGTGGTAGTCGTCGTGGGGTTGTGGACCACTGCGGCTGCGGCGGGGACGGAGCCCCTCCGTTGTTTCTAGGTCCCTGGTTAACATCCAACCCAATCCAATAACACCACCAGGAAAACGAAACAAGCGTTCTACCTAGTGAGGTGGGGCAATGTTATATCATTGGACTCTCATTCTAAAATACTGCGCTTCCGGTCAGCCAACTGTAGATTTCACGCACACTTCGTGAATAATTTATGGCCTGAAAGACGATTCCATTGAAAATGGCAAGACCCCTTCCAGATTTCCTTGTTTCGAGCATATCGTTAGACTCGAATGACCGTGTCATCAGTGGGAGGTTAAGCAGCAGTCGTCTGTCCTGTAAAAACACTCTATCAGTGCAGACCTCTTCAGTCCTTTAAAATCGTTCATCTATGCGCAAACCCAGTGGGGCCAGATGGCAAACTGCTAGAGATCAAACTCCGCAGTCAATATTATATTTACATGTACGTTTGTACTCTACAAGCCGCCTTAGGGCGTGAGATGGATATACTTCGTGCAATAATCTCACTTTCCCCCTTTCCTTTTCCAGTCGGGCATGGTACACAGGAAGAGCGACTGCAATACTTCGTGTTCTTCATTATTTTACAAGGAAAAATTCAAGTGTGAATTAGTATTTAAAGAAATATTTTTTCTAGAAATAGCTGATAGCAAAGAAAGAAATGTATCAAAAGGGGCATCTTCATGAACTCGAATCTCTCTAATGTTACTTTCCTGGTAATTTCGCGAGATATGCGTAGGAGGAAGTAATATATATGTTGACACTTCTAGGAACGTCTGTTCTAAAAATTATGAAGGTCCTTTAATGAGTAATGCAACACTTTTCTGGAAGCAGATTGGTTTTATGCGAGATTCCAGAGCGACACATTATTACCCACTCTTTTGGCTACCAAATCCTATTTTTCAACCTTGCAAGTTGAAAGGTGCGATATCGGACCTGTAGGGTGGATCAAGAACAGTCCTATGTAATTTTGTGAGCTCCTCTCGGGTGTGCAGATTTGTGTGAGATCTTGCAATGTCATGGAGAAGGAGATGTTCGTTTGCATTTTTGTGCAACAAAGACGCTGTAGTTGTTTCAAGAGTTTCCTGAGGTTAGTGCTTTGCAGGAGTCAAAGCTGTGTGCTGCCAGCCTGCACGAGGGAGATCTGACGAGTTTCCGCGACCTTGTTGCGATGATGACAGATGCCTCGCCCAACGACTCGCGGTGCTTTTGTTCAGTGCTAGGTTTCCGTAGACATTCTGCAAGCGCTTATGAATATCTGCGACGCTCAGGTTTTCCGCCAAACGAAACTCAATGACACATCTAACCTCTCCACTTGGAACGTACTTCCGTTACAGACGCCATTTTGAGGGCTACGTACAACACCGAGTCCTGCCTGAATTTGATGAAACAATAGGACTTGAAACGTGAGTATTACACGATGTCCCACAGTAAATTCCGCATTTTTTCTATCAAAACTGACGGGAAATTATTTATTGACTGCCCCTCGTTCATTACCGATTGGAGTTAACCACAAGTTAATGATTAGTAAAGGAAGATTATTTAGTCTCTGTTCTTGAAAGCACTTGAAAGGTTATAAGCAGCACAGATGGTATAACGATGACTGGAGACACTGTAAAGTTAACTCTAGGAATAGTAAGTTCATTTGGCACTGACACATTCTCATGAAGTACGAAAAAGTCAATTTGGTCCTTTTGTAATGGCAATACTTGGACACTAAAGACAGTCTAAGTTCCACTTTAGAATATCAGTACTGGAGCACGGAGTCCTTGAAAGGCCAAGTCAGAGGAAGCGAAGTTCCCTGCGCGATGGATAGGTGCACGAAGTAGCTGCGGTGTGGTCTCCTCTGGACTGAGCTGCTGCTGGATTGGTGTGCATCCTGGTAGCCACTCTATAGCTGCTTAGTGAACTGAATGCCAGAGAGCGGCCGGTTGCCGTCCTAAACACAAGTCCAACCAACTGATATTTGCTCGATGTTTGGAAGATAGCACTGCATGTTTCCGTGGTTCCGGCTGGAGTTCCACTTCAAAATAGACTGACGTGATTTGCCCACAATCCAGCTTTTTATGGTTGGTACACCTTGCCTGCCGTACCTGCCGTATTGTCTGTGTCTCCCGAAGGAGTATCTCCTGCGAAGCCGGAAGACGCACAATCTGCAGACCAGGCGTGTAGTGCGGGTAGCCGTAACCGCAGGCGAAGGCCTTGGGAAAATTGGAAATTTGTGGGAAAGTATTATGGGATCAAACTGCGGAGGCCATCGGTCCCTAAGCTTACACATTATTTAATCTAACTTAAACTAACTTACGCTAAGGACGACACACGCACCCATGCCAGAGGGAGGACTCGGAACCTCAGACGGATGAAGCCGCACGGACCGTGACTGGCGCCTCAGGCCGCGTAGGCGGCTGGAGACACATCAAAGTGGAAACGACAGTCAAGGATACATATACAGTTCACGGGGTAATTGGTGTCGGTGCAGTGTTTCGCACTATGCTGCTTGAATATGCCATTTGGTCATGAAGGATGTAACAGAGTACAAATTGGCGAGCATTTAGCCTCCTTTCAACTGTTACCATACCAGCATCATGAGTGGGAGGGTCGCGAGTGTTGAGCATCGCTGCTTCCTGTGATTTTCCACCGTATCATCTACCGACACGTTACCGTCGCTCTGACAACCAGAAGCTGAAGTGAGGCTACATCTCAACGTACCATTACTACCGACAACGTGAGCTGGTTTCGACAGCCAAACATTTCACATGGGTGATGCAGGAGAGCAAAGTACATCTACATCTACATTTCTACTCAGCAAGCCACCCAACGGTGTGTGGCGGAGGGCAATTTACGTGCCACTGTCATTACCTCCCTTTCCTGTTCCAGTCGCGTATGGTTCGCGGGAAGAACGACTGTCTGAAAGCCTTCATGCGCGCTCTAATCTCTCTAATTTTACATTCGTGATCTTCTCGGGAGGTATAAGTAGGGGTAAGCAGTATATTCGATGCCTCATCCAGAAACGCACCCTCTCGAAACCTGGACAGCAAGCTACACCGCGGTGCAGAGCACCTCTCTTGCAGAGTCTGCCACTTGAGTTTGTTAAACATCTCCGTAACGCTATCACGGTTACCAAATAACCCTGTGAGGAAACTCGCCGCTCTTCCCTGGATCCTCTCCATCTCCTCCGTCAACCCGATCTGGTACAGATCCCACACTGATGAGCAATACTCAAGTATAGGTCGAACGAGTGTTTTGTAAGCCACCTCCTTTGTTGATGGACTACATTTTCTAAGGACTCTCCCAATGAATCTCAACCTGGTACCCGCCTTACCAACAATTAATTTTATATGATCATTCCACTCCAAATCGTTCTGCACGCATACTCCCAGATATTTTAGAGAAGTAACTGCTACCAGTGTTTGTTCCGCTATCATAGAAATCAAACAATAAAGGATCCTTCTTTCTATGTATTCGCAATAAATTACATTTGTCTATGTTAAGGGTCAGTTGCCACTCCCTGCACCAAGTGCCTATCCGCTGCAGATCTTCCTGCATTTCGCTACAATTTTCTAGTGCTACAACTTCTCTGTATACTACAGCATCATCCGCCAAAAAGCCGCATGGAACTTCCTACACTATCTACTAGGTCATTTATATATATTGTGAAAAGCAATGGTCCCATAACACTCCCCTGTGGCACGCCAGAGGTTACTTTAACGTCTGTAGACGTCTCTCCATTGATAACAACATGCTGTGTTCTATTTGCTAAAAACTCTTCAATCCAGCCACACAGCTGGTCTGATATTCCGTAGGCTCTCTCTTTGTTTATCAGGCGACAGTGCGGAACTGTATCGAACGCCTTCCGGAAGTCAAGAAAAATAGCATCTACCTGGGAGCCTGTATCTAATATTTTCTGGGTCTCTTGAACAAATAAAGCGAGTTGGGTCTCACATGATCGCTGTTTACGGAATCGATGTTGATTCCTACAGAGTAGATTCTGGGTTTCCAAAAACGACATGATACTCCAGCAAAAAACCTGTTCTAAAATTCTACAACAGATCGACGTCAGAGATATAGGTCTATAGTTTTGCGCATCTGCTCGACGACCCTTCTTGAAGACTGGGACTACCTGTGCTCTTTTCCAATCTTTTGGAACCTTCCGTTCCTCTAGAGACTTGCAGTACACGGCCATTAGAAGGGGGGCAAGTTCTTTCGCGTACTATGTGTAGAATCGAATTGGTATCCCGTCAGGTCCAGTGGACTTTCCTCTGTTGAGTGATTCCAGTTGCTTTTCTATTCCTTGAACATTTATTTCGATGTCAGCCATTTTTTCGTTTGTGCGAGGATTTAGGGAAGGAATTGCAGTGCGGTCTTCCTCTGTGAAACAGCTTTGGAAAAAGGTGTTCAGTATTTCAGCTTTACGCGTGTCATCCCCTGTTTCAATGCCATCATCATCCTGGAGTGTCTGGATATGCTGTTTCGAGCCACTTACTGACTTAACGTAAGACCTGGACTTCCTATGATTTTCTGTCAAGTCGGCACATATAATTTTACTTTCGAATTTACTGAACGCTTCACGCATAGCCCTCCTTACGCTAAATTTGACATCGTTTATCTTCTGTTTGTCTGAGAGGTTTTGGCTGCGTTTTAACTTGGAGTGAAGCTCTCTTTGCTTTCGCAGTAGTTTCCTGACTTCGTTGTTGTACCACGGTGGGTTTTTCCCGTCCCTCACAGTTTTACTCGGCACGTACCTGTCTTAAACGCATTTTACGATTGCCTTGGACTTTTTCCATAAACACTCAACATTGTCAGTGTCGGAACAGAAATTTTCGTTTTGATCTGTTTGGTAGTTTGAAATCTGCTTCTATTACTCTTGCTAAACAGATAAACCTTCCTCCCTCTTTTTTAATATTCCTATTAACTTCTATATTCAGGGATGCTGCAACGCCCTTATGATCACTGATTCCCTGTTCTGCACATACAGAGTCGGAAAGTTCGGGTCCATTTGTTATCAGTAGGTCCAAGATGTTATCTCCACGAGTCGGTTCTCTGTTTGATTGCTCGAAGTAATTTTCGGATAGTGCACTCAGTATAATGTCACTCAATGCTCTGTCCCTACCACCCGTCCTAAACATCTGAGTGTCCCAGTCTATATCTGGTAAATTGAAATCTCCACCTAAGACTATAACATGCTGAGGAAATTTATGTGAAATGTATTCCAAATTTTCTCTCAGTAGTTCTGCCACTAATGCTGCTGAGTCGGGAGGTCGTTAAAAGGAGCCAATTATTTACCTAGCACGGTTGTTGAGTGTAACCTCCACCCATAATAATTCACAGGAACTATCCTCTACTTCGCTTAAGGATAAACTACTACTAACAGCGACGAACACTCCACCACCGGTTGCATGCAATCTATCCTTTCTAAACAACGTCTGTGCCTTTGTAAAAAATTCGGCTGAATTTATGTCTGGTTTCAGCCAGCTTTCTGTACCTATAACGATATCAGCTTCGGTGCTTTCTATCAGCGCTTGAAGTTTCTGTACTTTACTAATGCACCTTCGACAGTTTACAATTACCATACCGATTGCTTCTTGGTCCCCGCATGTCCAGACTTTGCCCCGCACCCTTTGAGGCTGTTGCCCTTTCTCTACTTGCCCGAGGCCATCTAACCTAAAAAACCGGCCAGCCCACGCCACACAACCCCTGCTACCCGTGTAGCCGCTTGTTGCGTGTAGTGGACTCCTGACCTATCAAGCGGAACCCGAAACCCCACCACCCTATGGCGCAAGTCGAGGAATCTGCAGCCCACACGGTCGCAGAACCGTCTCAGCCTCTGATTCAGACCCTCCACTCGGCTCTGTACCAAAGATCCGCAGTCTGTCCTGTCGACGATGCTGCAGATGGTGAGCTCTGCTTTCATCCCGCTAGCGAGACTGGCAGTCTTCACCAAATCAGATAGCCGCCGGAAGCCAGAGAGGATTTCCTCCGATCCATAGCGACACACATCATTGGCTCCAACATGAGCGACCACCTGTAGATGGGTGCATCCTGTACCCTTCATGGCATCCGGAAGGACCCTTTCCACATCTGTAATGACTCTCCCCGGTATGCACAAGGAGTGCACATTGGTTTTCTTCCCCTCTCATGCTGCCATGTCCATAAGGGGCCCCATTACGCGCTGACGGAGCTCCCAACTACCAGTAAGCCCACCCTCTGCGACCGCTCGGATCTTGCAGACTGAGGGGCAACCTCTGGAACAGGACAAGCACCCATGTCAGGTCGAAGATCAGTATCAGCCTGAGACAGAGCCTGAAACCGGTTCGTCAGACAAACTGGAGAGGCCTTCCGTTCAGCCCTCTTGAATGTCTTTCGCCCCCCGCCACACCTTTAGACGACTTCCCACTCTACCACATATGAGGGATCAGCCTCAATGCGGGCAGTATCCCGGGCAACCACAGACTTAGTCCGATCGGGGGATGCGTGGGATGAGCTGGCCGTCCCCGACAAACCCCCGTCCGGACCCCCACAGTGATGCCCATTGGCAACAGCCTCAAGCTGTGTGACCGAAGCCAACACTGCCTGAAGCTAGGAGCCAAGGGAGGCAAACTCAGCCTGCATCCGAACACAGCAGTTACAGTCCGTATACATGCTAAAAACTGTCGTGCAAAGAACGTCTGAACTAATCTACAGAGAGCGCAAACAAATCGACACAAAATTTAAACGGTTATTAAAATACAAGATTGCCTAGTAAATGCAGTAATGCTGCTACTTGCGCTCTGCTGACACACTGCTCGGCGACGGAAGGAGACTACGCGATTTTACACTATTCAGGTACTAAAACGCGATGCTACAACTCTTAAATACTATAATACTCCCGAAATTTATGAATTAAACAATGCAAGTACCAAAATCACGCAAAGAAATTAAGAATTAAACTATGTAACAAATGAGTGAGCTGGGAGTATACGACTTGCTATTGCAGCTGCTTATCCAACGGCGACAAGGAGCACAGTTCAGTATTGAAATTTCCTGGCAGATTAAAACTGTGTGCCCGACCGAGACTCGAATTCGGGACCTTTGCCTTTCGCGAGCAAGTGCTCTACCGTCTGAACTGCAAGTTTCGCAGGAGAACTTCTGTAAAGTTTGGATGGTAGGAGACGAGATACTGGCAGAAGTAAAGATGTGAGGACCGAGCGTGAGTCGTGCTTCGGTAGCTCACATGGTAGAGCACTTGCCCGCGAAAGGCAAAGATCCGGAGTTCGAGTCTCGGTCGGGCACACAGTTTTAATCTACCAGGAAGTCTCATATCAGCGCACACTCCGCTGCTGAGTGAAAATCTCATTCTAGTTCAGTATTCTTTAGGGATGCCGTGATATCTTTATTTGTCACTAGAATTACCACTGATTGTGTAGCACTCGTAATCATCACTCTGAGCAAAAATCACACGCATATAATGCAGAATAATATCCGTACTATTTACAACACACTGTGGCACTCTCAATACGCGTTTACTCTCAAATTGGAGCGACATCTTTGTATCAGGGCGCTCTCTCGAATCTCTGTTCTCAAATGTTCTCCAATCAGAGGGCCGAAATGCAATGTTTGTTTATGCGTGCATGCTCTGGACAGCCAAAGGGAGACGAGAAAACGTATTTCTCATTCGTATTACTTGATCTACTACACAGTGTGTGGTCAAGATGCTATAAATGTCACCCAGTTGAGTATATTCGATATTGCATTACATTAAAGTTCAAAAGTGATAAAAAGTCAGTCATCAGCTGTAAAACAAAAAAAAAAAAATTTATCTGGGGCACTACACCAGTTTCAGCAGTTTCAACTGTCGCCTCCAGAAATGAAATAGGCTCAAATCAGTGATAAGACAACGGAAAAATAAGAGCCGGATGGTAGTGTCCTTTGTAACACATTCAATAAATAGTACGTGATATGACCGTGAGTACCAAACAATAAACTGTCAAATGGGAAATCGTGCATAGCACATGTGATGAAAGTCAGCCATCATACTCGTAGCCAGATAGCTTAAACTGCTGAAAACGGTAAATTGAACCACATAAAAGTTTTTAAGCAGATGACAACTGTCTTTCTTTGTTGAACTACAGGTATGAACAAAATCATAACATTACAGCTTCAATAAAACGCACTACTTGGCTGGAATATCTCCTTGTAAGCGCACATGTTTCAGTGCTCAGCATAGGGCCAATTATCCGAAAATGTAACAGCGCTCGTCACTGAACACCAGTGTTCCATCTGATTCTGTCTCTGCACGTGGCAAGTCTCTGTTTTCTGTGTTTTGGTAACAGCACTAAACGGAGCATGGCACTTAGAGATCTCAACGCAACTTCCAGAGACATGTTCTCGACAGTACATGGTGACACTCTACTTGTAACTTCTGTCCTGTTCCCATTTTTTATCATACGTCTGATCGTCAGAATCGGTCAATCTTACAATGGCGTTGTCGTGTACTTCAGTGATCTGACCCTTCTCGAAGACCGAAAAGTGCCGATAAGCTGCACATGCACACCCTCTGTGTGTAATATGTTGCAATGACCTCCTGAAAAGTTCCAGTCACTTTACACACACCCTAACGTTATAGTGTACTCATGCCATTCTTCCTCTGCAGAAATGGCTTCTTTCTGTAGTGTAAATACTGGGAATAAATTACATAAGGATGTAATTTTAATTAACATCTCCCATGTTTCTGAGAAGGACCTCATCCATAATTTCTGTTGTAATACTTGAACATTTAAGTTTCAAAATGTATGCTTACAATTTTAATGTACCGTAAGTTACGTGACCTTATTCCTTCTCGAGGATAGCCTTAGTGGCTCTGAGGCCTGGTCAAGACTTAGTACGCCGGCCGGGGTGGTCGCAGGTTCGAATCCCGCCTCGGGCATGGATATGTGTGTGATGTCCTTAGGTTAGTTAGGTTTAAGTAGTTCTAAGTTCTAAGGGACTGATGACCTCAGAAGTTAAGTTCTACAGTGCTCAGAACCATTTGAACCTAGGCTTAGTACTGTAAACGTCATGCAAGCGGTTGGCTGTACACATCATTTATTGGAAGATACCCGGAGGCATGGCAATACTAGAATGCTTGTGTGGGAGTGTTCGGTCAAGGTATTCATGGGCTAACGCTGTCCATTTTCGTCAGTTTTTTACGTTACCTTTCCACTTCAGATTGTATTCTGTTGCTTTAGGGCATGTTATGTGATCAGCATTCTTCAGTGGCATGTCTTGGCGGCAGCAGGGTGAGAAATATTGTGTGGGACCGCTGCGTGCCGGCGGCTGGGCAGGTATGCGCTGGTCGGATACCTGGCGAGGTGAGGCACGGCGAGGCGCCCCGTACCCGCCACGCCCCCACCCCCGCGGCCATTCGCGTTCGCGGCGTGCCGGCCACGCCCTGGAATCCTCAGACGCGAAAACTCGCCGCCGGCGCGCACCCACACGCGGTACCCACAAATCCGGGCACTGCCACTCCAGTAGTGGGATTTCTTGCGCACTCGGGAGAGCCAGACTCACGCTCCGAGCAACTGTCCTAGCACACCTGCGCACATCTACATCTACATCTACATTTACATTTACATACATACTCCGCAATCCACCATACGGTACGTGGCGGAGGGTACCTCGTACCACAACTAGCATCTTCTCTCCCCGTTCCACTCGGCAACAGAACGAGAGAAAAATGACTGCCTATATGCCTCTGTACGAGCCCTAATCTCTCTCATCTTTGTGGTCTTTCCGCGAAATGTAAGTTGGCAGCAGTAAAATTGTACTGCAGTCAGCCTCAAATGCTGGTTCCCTAAATTTCCTCACTAGCGATTCACGAAATGAACGCCTCCTATCCTCTAGAGACTACCACCCGAGTTCCTGAAGCATTTTCGTAACACTCACGTGATGATCAAACTACGAGTAACGTATCTAGCAGCCCGCCTTCTATTTCCTCCCTCAATCCGACCTGATAGGGATCCCAAACGCAAGAGCAGTATTCAAGAATAGGTCGTATTAGTGTTCTGTAAGCGGCCTCCTTTACAGATGAACCAAATCTTCCCAAAATTCTACCAATGAACCGCAGACGACTATCTGTCTTCCCCACAACTGCCTTTACATGCTTGTCCCATTTCATATCGCTGTGCAATGTTACGCCCAAATATTTAATCGACGCGACTGTGTCAAGCGCTACACTACTAATGGAGTATTCAAACATTACAGGATTCTTTTTCCTATTCATCTGCATTTATTTACATTTTCTATATTTAGAGTTAGCCGCCATTCTTTACACCAATCACAAATACTATCCAAGTCATCTTGTATCCTCCTACAGTCACTCAACGACGACACCTCCCCGTACCACAGCATCATCAGCAAACAGCCGCACATTGCTATCGACCCTACACAAAACATCATTTATGTAGATAGAAAACAGCAGCGGACCTACCACACTTCGCTAGGGCACTCCAGATGATACCCTCACTTCCGATGAACACTCACCATCGAGGACAACGTACTGGGGTCTATTACTTAAGAAGTGCACATTGCTGCAAGCTCACCTACTGACTTTTCTACCCCACTTCTGTCGTAAGAAACAGGTTTTGCAGTTGTCGAACAGAACGAAGTTCACCGAAAATAACTGTACATACAGCATCTGATGATAAGAATCCGGACACATTAATATGCGGCGCTCCACCCTTCGGCTATAAAACGACTTCAACTCTGATGGGGTCGCTTTCAATGGGGACTCTAAACGTCTGGGCAGAAATGGAAGCCAATTCTTCTTCAAAACTCAAAACCCGTAATTTTTTACCCGACGATGATCCGGATCCTCCACCCAGTTTGAATATCGATAGGGAGACCACGTCAGAGATACTCGGGCTACACACCACAGAAGCAACTGCCTCCGCCTCGAGGCTCCACCGCCGTGGCAAGCACGCTACGTGGCGCCGGCCACTGGCGTTCGTATCCCGGTGAATAGCGCGGCCCCCCTCTCGCTATACACTCTCCCCCTGTTCTTTGAATCCTTCACCTAATGGCCACTGAATAGTATATTATTGCCCTTGCATTATTTTACATTTGTGATTTAGGTTGCTCCTCGACTCTTGCAGAAGCTTAAAACGACTTTGCTACATTCCAGAACTGGTTTTTGTCTAGCCGTTCACTTCGTGGAACCCAGCGTCATCAACCTCAGGAACCACCTGTTTGTTCTAACGGGTCTCCTCGTAAACACCAGTGCGAGTGAGTTGGCCAAGAAACGTAACAATGTTAGAAATTGGGATCTGGAGTGAGGTCGACGTTCCAACTCATCCCGTAGATGTCCTATTGGGGTCAGGATGGCACTCTCGTCTGACTTGTCCATATATGCAATGTACTTATCCACAAATCATTACCCCATAGGTGGTGATTTAGGATGCACTGTCGTTCCGATACAATCATCCACTCCGAAGTTTTCCTCTACTTTACGCAGTACACAACGCTGTAAAATGTATTCGTATCCTTCCACATTTACCGTTATGTTAAGCGCAACAGAGGGACCACACCGTAAACACGAAAACCTTTAATGTAACATCACCTCCATCATACCTCACTTTGGCACTAAACATAATGGCAGGTTTCAAGGGATCACCAATTTAGTATTGGAGGGCAGCGTGGAGGGTAAAAATCGTACAGGGAGACCAAGAGATGAATACACTAAGCAGATTCAGAAGGATGTAGGTTCCAGTAGGTACTGGGGGATGAAGAAGTTTGCACAGGATAGAGTAGCAAGGAGAGCTGCATAAAACCAATCTCAGGACTGAAGACCACAACAACAACAACATGATTTACGATAATATTGCCGTCTTCTGACTCCAAAGCGACTATGCCAAAGGCACTCAGTGACAGTGTTAACTGAAAAGCCCTTTAACTTATCGGAAACAGTTCTGAGAAAGAGAGAGTTTCGTCAGAATCTTCCTGCTCGTCAGAATCTTTCTGTGACCTTTACGATCGTTCTTTTAGATATAAATTTCTTTTCTTCGACTTCTGATCGTTATAATTTATTCATTCATTTCCTCGCTGTTGTCAGCATTGTTACAAAACCCAAAGGTCCAGTGCCATACCTGTCAGTCGTGGTAAATGAAAATAATGTTTGAAGCGCTCATTTCAGTTGTCCTCCTAGATTCCAAGAAATTCTACTTCGGCTGCGACTTCACTTTTTAAAAATATTCCTCCATTTAGTGACACAAATATTGGAACCTACGTATTTAAATATTGATTTCTCAAACTAGGGAAGTTGATGATAATAGAATTCATTCCTGACGACAAATGCTGTATTACCTTACCCGTGAGCGAGCAATTATCAGCGCTTGCACCGATCATTGCTGTTAGGTTTGGAACTAGTGAAATATTCGACATATTTTCTTGTAAAGTGAGAATAAACTCTTCTATTTCTCCAAAACAAATTCCACTAGGTTACCCAGTAAGGGTATATACATGTGATCTGCTATTTTTGGTCAGTCAGGGAACAAACAAATGATTGGTAAAATCGTAAGTGTCTATCAAGATGATACTGAGTCACTGTAACCACCTTAAGGAGTAGGAGGCCGATGACAGCTAACTGAGCGCGGGTTAAATAACGTTTTCTCATACAGTTGTTTCAACATTATTACTCTGATCATCGCATATTAAGCACAAGAGAGTGAACAGATTTACATGTACAATCGCATTGTACTCTAAGAAGATACGTTGACAGGGAGAACGCCTTGGTCACGGGCATATGTTAGACACATTTCACTTCTGTCTTTGTAAGAAGTTTTCATTTGGCATCTGTGAACATATTAATTCTGAACTCTACTGAAATGAAGCGCCGTCGCTAGTTTATAACTGTGTTACTTTAGCAGCGATCGGTTTCAGGCACATATAAACATCTTCTGTTCCTGTCACATATGATACACTACATGGCATATATCGGCCACTGCTGAGCTGCGTGGAAAATAATTGTTACTCATGTAGGGACGCTTTTCATGAGTGAACTCGATGAATTTCATTACGAAATCAACAACGAACTCTACGCTTAAGATAACAAATAAGCGTATTCAGAATATACTCTGGAGTCACATGCATCTTTCTTGTCTGCCAGGTAGTAACCTCGTACGTATGGCTTTCTCATTAGCTTCACACAGCAGGTGATAATTTGCTAATTTTACTGACTAGGACCTGTACTGTATATACTTGTATGTAGTAGGCTGAAAGTAGAAATAGTTTTAATAATAAATGAATTTCGTAAACCAGTGATTATTGATAATTTCATCACATACAACAAATATCGTTGCTCCGGGAACATTTGTACCCACTTGTCAATAAGCAGTCTACTTAGTTTCTTGTACTGCAGCGTTCGATAGTTGCATCAGCATTCTCCTTCAGCCACTCTTTACAATACAACAAGTCGTCACAGACAACTTTAAAGATCACATTACCAATAATGCGTAATGTCACTGTTGTCTGAAGTGTGCTAGAATTTAAATAACGTTTTTGGCATAGATGTATTTAAACCCGACATGCCGTAGTGCTATACCTGGAAGACGTGCATATGAGAATAAGTGTGTTTTTGAAATCATCATAAACAGGTGCAGTTTTAGTGCCGGAAAAATGGACGCTTATCGCACTTCAGTCATTCTTCAATATTCTATAATCTCACTTACCAAGCGCTGCATTAGCGTCAAATACTCATGAGCGAGATTCGCAGCACCGAGGCGACTGTAACAGTTTTATATTGCCGCTCCTGCTTTAATGATCAAATACACCAGATTACGGAGGCGAGAAGCTTCAATTCCTGTCATCTGCGCCGACTGGTCCTCACAATTACAGTGTGTTGAAAGCAGCGCAGATACAGAAACGCTGTTAGCACATTCATAATTATGGCATACGTTCAGCTGAGCACGTTCCTGCTACTACACAAAGTGCTTCTGAATGTAAGCACTTGCAAGCCTGCAGCCTCAGAGACCTTCATCTGTTTCATCATTAATACCACAATCACTAGTGTTGCATACAGTCTACATAGAGGTATGAGGTAAAAAGTAAGACTGATTTTACTGTCTCTATCGACTACACACACATTTCCGTATCTGTGAGCTTGCCCTCAAATTGTTACACAGACCAACGTTTTGGCCATTGCTGTTACCAACTACCAACATAATCATGAAGTACATTTATAACTCGCACCTGCGCCAGTGACCAGAAGGTTATTCTGTTAAGGTTTTTAGAAGAAAAAACAAGACTTATTGTAATGTCTATAGCCATTACAAACACATTTCCGCGAATGGGATCGCGCTCTCAAAGTGGTACACAGACCAATGTTTCGGCCATTGCTCTTACCGATCACCATCATTATCATGAATTACACTTATAGCTTGGTCCTGTACTAGTGACTGAAAGATTAGTCTATTAAAGTGTTTAAAAGAGATCCCTTATTCTCGCTGTAGATAGCGCTAGTCAAAAGAAAATATACAATTATGTGTATGTATTTGTGATTTCTGTCGACAACACTGAGGAAATATTTTGTATCAGTCTAGTTCGAGTCCTTTTGAAGCGTCATAAATTGATTAAGAACTCGGTAAAACAGAGCTGCAACTAACGAAACTTGGTGATGATGTTTGTCCTTCCGTACACAACGAACCTCCAATTTCCCAACACTGTATAATTTGGGAGCAACCTTGTCTGAAGGAGTCTGTACTGTGGCTGTTCACCACACGTTCCACTCTAAAATCATCTCGTCTTCATTCTGGAAATGTCATCCACACAATGCTTTCCATGGAAACAAGAGGAAGTGGTGACGCACCAGGAGAGCACGGGGAGTGAGGTAAAATTTGATAGCCCAAAGAAACAGCACATTTGATTCTGTCTTGTGTCGCGAAATATGGGAGAGAGTGTCACAGAAATGATAAAGGATTTGGGCTGGAAATCATTAAAAGAAAGGCGTTTTCGTTGCAACGGAATCTTCTAACAAAATTCCAAGCACCAACTTTCTCCTGCGAATGCGAAAATATTTTGTTGACACCGACCTACATAGGGAGTAACGATCACCACGATAAAATAAGGGAAATATGAGCTCATTCGGAAAGAAACAGGTGTTCATTCTTTCCGCGCGCTATACAGGATTGGACTAGTAGAGAACAACCACCTCTGGCTGTAATAACGACCTTGATACACCTGGGCATTGAGTCAAACAGAGCTTGGATGGCGTGTACAGGTACAGCTGCCCATGCAGCTTCAACAAGATAGTTGATGAACCCTCTGCCAGGCACTTAAATGTGATTTGAAGAGTATCCACGTAGACGTAGATGTGGAGAATATGAGGCTCTATCAAGGAACAACATGACCATGGGCGGCTTTCCAGGACGTTTTGTCTTGACAGCTTCTCAAAATTTCGTCACAAGCTTTCTTTAGTATGCGTGTCTGACGGCTTGTCCCTCATGAGCATAAGCTCTTAATACCACATTGCGGCAATCTCAAAAAAACATTCAGCATCACCTCGTCCTACGACAGCTCGGTCTTCGCCTTTGTCGGCGGTGGTGAGTCCCTATATTTCGAATGCTCGATAAGCTGATGTGTCTCCTGGCCGTAGTGATACAAGCGTCTCTCGTTCAGAGTAATGGGCGACGAAAGAAGTAATCTGGATTGTCCTGCTGCAGTTGCTACATTTCCTCGATGGCCTTGATTGGACGCGTGGGAGTAAAAATTTGCGGAATCCCCGGTGCAGCGATCTTCGACATGACCTAAATGTCGCACAATAAGTTTATATGTATCCATCACTGATTTACTTTTCCTCCACATACCCCCTCATTTGCCGTAGTACGGTCTTCGAGCTCCAGAGTCTTCTCTGCGCTTCCGATTCCTAGTTCTCCACAAAGAGATCGTCAGTCAGTTTGTTATCCGACTGGCAGACTTGTTTGACGTCCGGAAGTGTATGCACCACCACATCACTGCAATATGATGGTGCATTGTTGCCGTGCGCTTCCACCAACTTAGCTCGGCTTGTTGCAACGTTTGTGCCCTTCGAATGCAATTGGTTCAAATGGCTCTGAGCACTATGGGACGTAACTTCTGAGGTCATCAGGCCACTATAACTTAGAACTACTTAAACCTAATTAACCTAAGGATATCACATACATCCATGCCCGAGGCAGGATTCGAACCTGCGACCGTAGCGGTCGCGCGGTTCCGAACTGTAGCGCCTAGAACCGCTCGGCCACTCCGGCCGACACTTCAAATGCAGAAAACGTTTTCTGCACGGGAGTCCCCTTTATCAGTGGGATGCGTCGCTTTGCTTGAGCGCCTGTAGCGGTGTGCCATGGTACTGTGGTGTGGTGATTGAAATGTTTTTCAAGACTGTAGACATATACACGGTCCAATTACATTCATGTGAACAATGCCTATGTTCGACATCAAAGCGCGATAAACACACACACATGACAGGTGTCAGCACTAGTAGTGGACGTGGCGCGTTGGAAATACGCGGAAAACAGCAAATTAGTTGTCGCAATGTGGAAAGGTGCGATTCATCTGACGTCAAAATGGGCACGATATTGACTTTTGGGCCAAGAGTGGAAGTGTTTCCGAGACGACTGAGTTTGTAAACTGTTCGCGTGCCACCGTGGTTAAAGTATACATGGATGACAAAACGAATCTATCCAGAACCGGAGCCGAGGCAACTTGGTGCACCACGGGCCATAGATGACAGAGGTTAACGATGCTTGCGGGGAGGTGTACAGGTGAATACACTTGGCATTGTTGAGCAACTGACTGCCGTGATGAACCAAGAGGCTACCAACAGTGTCTCCTCAACGACGTTTCAACGAGCAATGCTGCGTCTGAGCGGCCGGAGCAGGCGCCTGGTTCATTCGAGCATGCAGACTGCTATTCATCAATGATGAATGCAGCTGGACGTCCATTGAGTGGCGACAGGTGGCCTTTTCAGATGAATCACGTTTTCTGCACGATCAGACAGACGGAACTTAAACGTCATGAAAAGTCTAAAATCCCTGCATCGCTATGGTCTGCCACGCGGGGTAGCCGAGCGACCAGGGGCGTCCTGTCACGGTTAGCACGGCTCCTGCGATCGGAGGTTCGAGTCCTCCCTCGGACGTGGGTGTGGGAGTTGTCTGTAGCGTAAGTTAGTTTAAGTTAAATTAAGTAGTGTGTAAGCTTAGGGACCGATCACCTCAGCAGTTTGGTCCCATAAGATCTTACAACAAATTTTCAAATTTTTCCCGTTAGGGTCTGGGTGATATTATCGTGTCATTCTCTGGGCGACCTCGTCATTGTGGAAGGTACAGTGCATCAACACAGTATGTATTTACCCTTGAGGGCCATGTTCACCCCTACATTCCGTTTGTTTTCCCTCGGACGACGGTATCTACCTGCAGGACAATTCAACATGTAGCACAGCTATAGTTCAATTCCTTTATCTTGGCGGCTTGCACATACCCACCCAGACGCGGGAGATTGCTGCGTTGCCAGTTGCACGCGCCAAGAGAAGCAGCGCCGTAGTATAGCAAAGTTCACAAACTTACGTTTAGGGGGGGAGGGCGCAGTTTATGAAGTAAAGCCACCACGGCCGCATTAACCCTTTCACTGCTTCAGAACGAGCTCCCCGCATTCCTCGCTGTGCGCGATTTTGTCACCCCTGCACTGCTCGCCTGTGTAGACACGTGGTGTTCCGACTACTATGACACACTTAGCATTCGATTTCACAAAAACTATTTGGCCCAAAAATTTGATTTTTATGCATCTTCTTGAATAATACATAAATTACTAAATTTTGTTTCGTTGTTCAACGCAGTTATTGTGCAGAATTAGATGTAGTAAACCACTACATGACATTTTGAAGAGTTTGCAAAGGTAAAAGTCCACAGCGTATACTTTCCGTATGGTCGATTTTAGTTTCCACTAGAAATTTCAAAAAATTACATTCAAACGAATAAAATTCATGAAGTAAGACACTTCGATATGTTTTTAAATGAAGAAAATATTAAGCACCAAACACGATATGAACTCGGAACCCTTTTCTTAGAAGCCACACAGCTTAA
Organism: Schistocerca gregaria; assembly: GCF_023897955.1. NCBI lineage: Eukaryota > Metazoa > Arthropoda > Insecta > Orthoptera > Acrididae > Schistocerca > Schistocerca gregaria. Next base: position 306,286,465 of record NC_064924.1, on the reverse strand, counting down.
CCATTACGCTAATGCAGAATTCATGGAGTACGTCAAAGGATCAAGCAAAAACCGACAAACACTGTTGGTATGACTATGAATTATTCACGTTTCGTCGAAGTACAATAGGAAGTAAACAATTACTGCTGTTCTTTATTGCGAAAAAGCGGTTAGTGAGAATGAATTTCCTTGATATCGCCTGAATTAGGCTTATTGGTTGTTTGGTTTAATTGATTAATAGAATATGAAGCAGTTGGTATAAAGAATGCTTTTTCCAAACTTTCTTGTATAGAAAGTCTATCAAGACATTACTTTTGTTCAATTCCTTTATTTATGACAAAGTTTCTAAAACTGAAGACACTCGTCTTTGCTCTGCACTGCAGTCGAGTTCTAGCAACGTCCTTCTCTGTTCATTGGCCGACTGTGTTTTGTGACGTCAGATGCGCAGAACGAACCTAAACTCGGCCTCCGTCGTAAATGACACGCACTTTAGCAGTGTGTGTCCGTTGCTCGAAGAGCATCTGGATGAGTTCACCGTACTCCCTGGCCACCAGACACCCCGGATTTAAATCCTAAATCCAGTCTAGAGAATTTCTGGCATCACTTCGATCGGGCTGTTCGAGCCATGGATCCACAACCGAGAAACACAGCGCAGTTGGCAGCGGCGCACTAGTAGGCATAGCGCCACATCCTTGTCGGTACCTTCCAGAAGCCGGCAGACTCGTTTCTTGCACGTCTAGCAGCGATCCGCACTGACAAAGGCGCTTATTCAGACTTTCGGTACGTGATTACATTAATGTGACTGGGAGGTGTATCACAAAACTACCAAAACGTTAACTGTGTGATTTTACTTTCTCGAAGTCAAAATCAAAACTTTATGAACATACGACGTAGTGTTCCGTGTTAGGTCCGGTTTTGTGTTATTTTCCTCATCTTACATATTTCACTGCAATAACGTATGACTAAACAATGTGTATGCACTAAAATCAGTATCACGGCGTACCTATCTTGTAAGTCTTCTTCCACCAACATTCCTAAAACGGAAGTACCTAGGTGAATAAATTAACATGTGTCTGCCCGAGACGATTATTAGCTACTGAAAACCCTAATATGACGGAACACATAGATGCACAAAGAAATAGATTCATAACAAAATTCACGCTTATTGTTGTTGTTGTTGTTGTCTCCAGTCATGAGACTGGTTTGATGCAACTCTCCATGCTACTCCACCCTGTGCAAGCTTCTTCATCTCCAAGTACGTACTGCAACCTACATCCTTCCGAATCTGTTTAGTGTATTCATCTCTTGGTCTCCCTCTACGATTTTTACCCTCCACGCTGCTCTCCAATACCAAATTAGTGATCCCTTGATGTCTCAGAATGTGTCCTACCAAGCGATTCCTTCTTCTAGTCAAGGTCTGTCACAAATTTCTCTTCTCCCCATTTCTGTTCAGTACCCTCGCATTAGTTATGTGATCTACCCACCTAATCTTCAGCATTCTTCTGTAGCACCACATTTCCAAAGCTTCTATTCTCTTCTTGTCTAAACTTTTTATCGTTCACGTTTCACTTCCATACATGGCTACAATCCATACAAATACTTTCAGAAACGACTTCCTGACACTTAAATCTATACTTGATGTTAACAAATTTCTCTTCTTCAGAAACGATTTCCTTGCCATTGCCAGTCTCTATTTTATATCCTCTCTACTTCGACCATCATCAGTTATTTTGCTCCCCAAATAGCAAAACTCATTTACTACTTTAAGCGTCTGATTTCCTAACCTAATTCCCTCAGCATCACCCGATTTAATTCAACTACATGCCGTTATCGTCGTTTTGCTTTTGTTGATGTTCATCTCATATCCTCCTTTCAAGACACTGTCCATTCCGTTCAACTGCCCTTCCAGGTCCTTTGCTCTCTTTGACAGAATTACAATGTCATCGGCGAACATCAAAGTTTTTATTTCATCTCCATGGATTTTAATTACTACTCCGAATTTTTCTTTCGTTTCCTTTACTGCTTGCTATGTATACAGATTGAATAACATCGAGGATAGGCTACAACACTATCTCACTCCCTTCCCAACGACTGCTTCCCTTTCATCAAATGGAAATCCCTAGATATTGTCTTAATACAGGTATTCTGATTAATGGAAATGCGCTTGTGTGCATATGTTATTAAAACAGGATGACTTTTAATGGTCACAAACAATACCATTAAAAATGGAGATCACAGAAAAACTTCAGATTATAGGAATTACAATATATTAAACATTGCATATAAAATAAATTAATTTGTAATAAATAACGGGCTAAAAATTAATACAGAGATGCTAGTTCTAGAAGAACAAAGCGAATTCATAACAAATAAGTCATGTAGCGATAATGTTATATATACCATGCGACAAATAATGCAGGAAAGAGCAGAATTTAATTTGGCAACCTACGTGGCTTTCACAGATTTTGAGAGAAGCATTTGACACGGTAAATAGAGAGAGCCTGTAGTAAGTAATGTCAAAATGCGAATACCAAAATGACTCAATAAATGGCATCAAGAATCTGTAAAACAGGAATTTTATTCTGCTTCACACGCCCAGTTACACAGAGGAAAATGTTTTAACGAAATAAATGTGAGACACGTGTCTACTTTATCGCCTACTCTTTTCAATATTTATATAGATGAAGCAAACCCAAAATGGAAAGAAATAGAGACGGAAAGGGCTCCTATACAAAAGAATAAATATATTATCATATTATTATATGCTGAAGACATTGTATTAATGGCAAATTCTGAAGATGAACTAAAAAACATCAGTCCATCTTTTAAACTCAGTTCGAATGGATTATCATTTTAACATATAATTCAATAAAACTAAGGCAATGACATTCCGGGGCAAATAAGAAAGCAATACGAAACACAATTGTAGTCGAAGATCAGATTCTTGAAAATTATCAACACTTCAGTAACGTACAGTTTTTACCTATTGCTTTCAATGATGAATTAGATATTAAATTAGGATCACAGCATAAGTAGAACATTGATAACCACACGAAGAGAAACAAAAATTAAATTCTATAAAGGTGATGTCTGCACCTGTTGCACTGAACAGCATTGAATTCTGATTTACGAAGAGCGAATATTTTAACCAAGGTCAGCCGACTGATATGAAATTTTAACGAACAATTAGAGGTTACTTTAAGCTGAACAGGCTTCCTGATGGAAACATTAGACAAGAACAGAATTCCTTTGCAGTGAATGACAAAATAGAATATCTTAAACAATACTGGAAGGACTATCTGGGAACAATGGCACAAACGGGGATTAAAAGATAATATTACATTATATACTCATACGGAAAGAAGGACATGAGATGGGCAGTTGAAAGCTGGAACGGAGGTCAGTACACATCAATACGCTTATTCTGTGAAAGGCAGAAGAAGAAGGACAAAAACAACAGTACCGGTAAATGCCTAGTCCTGTTTTAATGCGATCAGGGTCAGTTAAATCCAACAATCGTCTAGAAATCATTTATCTACTGTGCCCTTCCTATTCTTATACGCCGTCTTCCTTAAATAAGATCTCTTGGGAAGCCATGTAAATAGTGGCCGATGATAAATCTTCATGTTTTGATCCCTGTACTTCCTCGCTTTTACTACGGAAAGTCTACATTACTCTATCGATTTCCCTCGTAACCATATAAAGCACACAAAACATGGTCGTTGGACGTGGGGTTATTGGAAAAACAACGTTTCTTGCGTCTGTGTCCCTAGTTCCAAGAGCGCAGACGGAGGAGGTGGGGGCTGCGGCCAGAAAATAAGCCCTTCAATCTCAAAGGAAGCGGTTAACCGCCCTGCTGTCGGAAGTGAAGGGCCCTGGGGCCGCTAATACTGGGTAAACAGCGGCTCGCATTACCGCTGATTGCACGCTTCCTTCAAGTCGGGGAAAGAACCGCTGCCTCATTTCGCAGAACTGGGCGCCCGTCTATTAGCGACCTTTATACAGCGGCGAGCCAACCGCTCACTAAATTTTCCTTGACATTTCTTTCTCAGACGAGGAAAAGACTACGCTGTGGTGAGCTTTTCCTCGTGTAGTTGCCCACAAATGCGATAAGGAACCACAGGAGTACACGTCAACGATAAACCATATGTTGACAAGCTTTTATCTGAAAGGTTATTACCTTAACGATAAGCAGGATGCCTTCGATAAACAACTAACACACGTAGGCAAGAATAGACAGTATAATACCCACATTCTGGTACAAAAATTTGTTACCAAACGAAATTTGTAATTGGTATTTTGTTAATACTACTGACTGTCTTACACGTGCACTGTAATTTACAATGGTGCGTCAGAACATTATGGTCAGCTGCTTCATACCTCGTTTGTCATTCTTTGGAATCCGGCAACGATTTTGTGTGGTTTATATTAGACAAGTCTTTGGTAGATTCCTAGAGGTAGGTGGCACAAGACGTCCACCTACAGATCATACAGTTCACATAAATTACTGGTCAATGGTTGTAGTCGTACGCTGTGAAATAGTCACTTCCACTTTTAAAAAAAAATTAAATAATTTGATGGTTCTCGAAGACTTGGTCCGTCCCCCGGTTTATTAGTGCGATGTGGATATTCCGCGCATGCGTTAACATAGAAATGACAGAATTACCACATTACCGAGAGGGGAGGGGAGAGCCCTCGCTGGTGGAATTACGGAACTCACGAGGAAATGATCCTGTCCAAACATACGCTGAAATATTTCACATAAAAATAATACACCAAAATGCATTGTCAAAATTTTAGCTGCTAAGACGCACTGAAAGTGTTTAAAAATAGTAGAGTTACTCATATTGCCACACGAAGAGCGTCTTATAACAGCGGTATCTATAGCAATTCCTGCCGAGCGCATGCACCGGCCAATAAACAGACGCAGCCGTGAGAAGAAAACGTAGGGCCATGTAGTGTGAAGTACAATGTTGCAGACGTAATTGTGAGAAAAGTGAGTAGCGGAGGAAAGAAAATCAAGGTAATCTATGAAGCTACATGACCCGAGACTTTAATTTGGTGGTAGGAAATATTTTATAACAATTTCTGTAGCAAAGTTGTCCGCAGCTCGTGGTCTAGTGGCCAGCGTTGCTATCTCTGGATTACGGGGTCCCGGGTTCGGTTTCCGGCCGGGTTGGAGATTTTCTCTGCCCGGGGACTGGGTCTTTGCGTTGTTCTCATCATTTTATCATCATCATCCTTCAGGGTGGTGACGAGAAGGGCATCCGGCCACCCCTTAAACTAACCACGCCAAATCCACTCATCATCCTGCCGACCCTGTGGCCATGCGGGACAAAGGCACAAGCAAAAGCATAACGAGTTTCAGCAGCAAATTTCTTATGATAATTTTTTTTATAATGTATATTTTACTAACAATGAAACACTTCCATGCTTATTCCATCTAGTCCTCACAAAAATTAGAAATGTTTCTTGGATGGTGAAAATATACATTTTCCTTGCACCAAGCACAATGATAAAAAAAATTACTGTATTCTGGTAGTTCACAGTAATTACTGTTTCCTGACAAAATTGGGGTGTAGGAACAAATGGTGGTGGGCGGTGTTATGTGTATTACGCTGCATACTAAGGACACGTGACGAGGTGATGCAAACACCGACAACGGAACGGAAGGTTCCAAATGATTGGAAAAGAGCACAGGTAGTCCCAGTCTTCAAGAAGGGTCGTCGAGCAGATGCGCAAAACTATAGACCTATATCTCTGACGTCGATCTGTTGTAGAATTTTAGAACATGTTTTTTGCTCGAGTTTCATGTCGTTTTCGGAAACCCGGAATCTACTCTGTAGGAATCAACATGGATGCCGGAAACAGCGATCGTGTGAGACCCCACTCGCTTTATTTGTTCATGAGACCCAGAAAATATTAGATACCGGCTCCCAGGTAGTTGCTATTTTTCTTGACTTCCGGAAGGAGTTCGATACAGTTCCGCACTGTCGCCTGATAAACAAAGAGAGAGCCTACGGAATATCAGACCAGCTGTGTGGCTGGATTGAAGAGTTTTTAGCAAATAGAACACAGCATGTTGTTATCAATGGAGAGACGTCTACAGACGTTAAAGTAACCTCTGGCGTGCCACAGGGGAGTGTTATGGGACCATTGCTTTTCACAATATATATAAATAACCTAGTAGATAGTGTCGGAATTTCCATGCGGCTTTTTGGCGGATGATGCTGTAGTATACAGAGAAGTTGCAGCATTAGAAAATTGTGGCGAAATGCAGGAAGATCTGCAGCGGATAGGCACTTGGTGCAGGGAGTGGCAACTGACCCTTAACATAGACAAATGTATTGCGGATACATAGAAAGAAGGATCCTTTATTGTAAGATGAAATGATAGCGGAACAAACACTGGTAGCAGTTACTTCTGTAAAATAGCTAGGAGTATGAGTGCGGAAAGATTTGAAGTGGAATGATCATATAAAATTAATTGTTGTTAAGGCGGGTACCAGGATGAGATTCATTGGGAGAGTCCTCAGAAAATGTAGTCCATCAACAAAGCAAGTGGCTTACAAAACACTCGTTCGACCAATACTTGAGTATTGCTCATCAGTGTGGGATCCGTACCAGATCAGGTTGACTGAGGAGATAGAGAAGATCCAAAGAAGAGTGGCGCGTTTCGTCACAGGGTTATTTGGTAATCGTGATAGCGTTACGGAGATGTTTAACAAACTCAAGTGGCAGACTCTGCAAGAGAGGTGCTCTGCATCGCGGTGTAACTTGCCGTCCAGGTTTCGAGAGGGTGCGTTTCTGGATGAGGTATCGAGTATATTGCTTCCCTCTACTTATACCTCCCGAGGAGATCACGAATGTAAAATTAAAGTGATTAGAGCGCGCACGGAGGCTTTCAGACAGTTGTTCTTCCCGCGAACCATCCGCGACTGGAACAGGAAAGGGAGGTAATGACAGTGGCACGTAAAGTGCCCTCCGCCACACACCGTTGGGTGGTTTGCGGAGTATAAATGTAGATGTAGATGTAGATGTAGATGAATGCACAAATGTCTGAAGTTTCTATACCAATCCGTGATAAACCTGAAATGACAAAGAGATGTCGGAAATTAGGTTGTCCATCAACTTTTGGAAAAAAATGCTTCACCATGTAGAATTTTTTTTTTATCGAGAGACTGAATCACACTATTGGTTCGGGGCGAAATCCAAATTATATTAACAATCTTTTGGTCATTCTCGTAAGGGTAGAGGTATTGTTAAGTCCAGGCCAAGTGTACATTAGCAATGAATTATTTTCTGTAGCTGGTAAGAAGATGTAATATTGAAACTTATTCTCTCTCATATCTCCTAATTTTCTCATGTCGATTACACGATTTTTTTAACGAAACATTCCTTAAGAAGTTTTACTCCTTGTTTGCAGAGAGGCTCCTGAAGAAAGACAGAAAACGGGAGAAACAGAAATGCACTGATATGTATCATTGGCACTGTTGTATGCGAATGTGTCATTGCATTCGTCGACTACAAAGGACTTTTTCGCACGAAATAAGTGCGGTTTACACGCAGCTCTTGCAGGAAACCTGACCAATTGTCTATATACACGAAATTTTAGGAGGTAACAATAAGCTTTGTCTTCACGTCAACTACGAATTTCTCTGTAATATTATCTGTTAATAACAGCTTTTGTACAAGTTTAATTTATGTAAACTTCATAATTCTGCACCTTCCTTTTCCGTATAGCTTTTGTGTAACGAGGTCGGAAAAAACTGAAAATCAGTAAAGTTCTTGTCACTTGCAGTTCACAGAGTGCAGTCTTTTAGATGTTCCTCAGTAACGGTGCATTGTCTCTCATGAGTAGTTTTTCTTTCCCACGTCTGCCAATATCATTTTGGTGTATATCTCCAACATTCGTATAAACCTTTTTTCCATTTATACAATTCATGTTCAGATTTTACGAAACGAAACCATATCGGCACACAGCCTATATATATGCGTTTTCTGCCTACTTCGTTTAGCTAAAAACTTACAGGTTATTCTTTCTCACCGAAGGCGATTAATATACTAATTTTCTTTGGGCTTGGAAGGTACTCGATTTTTGTTCTGGACTTTAATTACCATAACAATCACCATTAGAGCCACAATTCATGTAATCGACTGTGTTAATTCCTGTTTCCAGTAATTTTTCGAATGATTGCCCTAGAAATTAACTAATAAATAGCAACACTTTCTTATTCGGGATAACTAGGTGATTTCGATTGTATACATGTTCTTCACATTTCAACTTTGCAATGTCGAAAACATTCATTGGATTCCATATCACTAGGAAACTCTGGAACAAGCACGAAACCGAGCGAGGCAGTCGGCCTTCGGCCGTGGTGAGGCGTACACGCCTTGTCTGCGTCTCGTCTGTTGTTCTGCTTGCGAGCGAGTGCGCGTGTGTTTACTCTCGCGTAGCGGAGCGCGACTTCATCGACCATAATGGCGTTTTCTTACCGCCACTCCACAATGAAATTAGCTTTTCCATTAGGTCACGAACTACCGAAGGTGTATGAAGCTGAACGTTTCATACGGAATGAAATGCATCTCCCGCCACATGACGTTCTCGGAATACATTTTTCATTCCTCAGTACTACTGTGTACATAAAGCTCGCGGATGTCTAGCTACTCCGGAACCGCGCAGCTGCTACGGTCACAGTTTCGAATCTTGCCTCGGGCATGGATGTGTATGTTGTCCTTAGCTTAGTTAGGTTTAAGTGGTTCCAAATCTGCGGGGCTGATGACCTCAGATGTTAGGTCCCATAGTTCTTAGAGCCATTTGAACCATTTAATGACGAGCTGTGCACCGACCTCGTGCGGCGCCACGCTAACGATTTCAAGTTTCAATACTCTGACGGACATATAGGGACTGTAGTGATTGATCACACTGGTTTTGGCCTCCGGACGTTGCGGGTTTCAGAACTCCCGTTTAAAGTACCGTTGAAACCTGTGGTGGCCGCTTTTAAACCTTACAAAAACGTCGTCAGTCACGTGGTTGAAACGTGTAAGCCGTTCAGAGCATACCATGTCTGCAGTGGCGCCCAGTCAGATAAAAACTGAACTACGGAAACACGTGCCTCCCTACTTCGCTATTGCCGGCTGCAGGCCTGTTGTCATGTACGATGGCCAGCAGCTCATGTGTTCAGGTTGTGGTCAGGAAGGCCATGTCCGTTCTGAAAGTCTCCGAAGTAGACTGGTTCAGACGCCGATCGGAGACGTCACTCCTCCTGCGGCGCCCACTGTGTTACCTGTCTTATGCGTTTGCTGCGGTGCTGCCTGCTATGCCCCCTCTGTCAGTTGGTACCCGTGTCGGCTCCTCTCTATGGCACGACGGACGTTTCACCTTTCTCTCGTACACCCCCGCCGGAAGCAGTACAAATGAACGACGACTGTCAACCGGCACAAGCTGTCTGTCCCGACCCTATGGTTGTTGTTCATGAAGCTGCACCTGCCTCTGCCTTTCTGCCATCTGGCCACAAGTCGGACGATAGCCGCCAGCCATCCGATACGGAACAGCACGTTAGGAAGCAATGGTCGCCAAGGAAGCGGAACGCCGTACCCCTCCTGATGACTGCGTACATCGGACGTGTGCATAGGATGTCACGACCCTGTTACTGATAGTTAGCTGTCCTTTGGCCCTGACATCTGACGATGCGACGCCTTTCCCTGCCTCCATCTCAAGTCAGCGCCCACCTCTGGACACTGACCTTTCCCCGCCTGCGTCTGATGCGGTTGCCCCCTTTTCTGAGTCTCACGCTACCTCTGGCCGCACCTCTGGTAATGTTCCACTGAACCGGTCCGGTGACACGTCTATCTCCTGGGCGGACGACGTCGATGCTGAGGATGGACAATCTGGAGGTGTGCAGAACGATGGACCTCTATTGATGAGGTCGACTCCCTCCCCGTCACAGTGATGTGCGCTTCCGTGGGGGCACTGCAAGAAGTTCCTTGTGCTTCCAGTCCCCTGTGCTTCCCCCCGTGCCACATACTGGCTTTACTCCACGACATGCCGTATGCCGCGAACGTTGACGTAGCTCTTCTTCAGGAGGCGCATGTTCCAACTTTCTGTGCACCCCGTCATTTTACAGCACATGTCTGTCATGCTTCCCCTACTGGTAGTGGGGCGGCGATCCGCTCACGCCGGCCTGTGTGGCCGTGCGGTTCCAGGCGCTTCAGTCTGGAACCGCGTGACCGCTACGGTCACAGATTCGAATCACGCCTCGGGCATGGATGTGTGTTCTGTCCTTAGGTTAGTTAGGTTTAAGTATTTCTAAGTTCTAGGGGACTGATTACGACAGATGGTAAGTCCCATAGTGCTCAGAGCCATTTGAACCATTTTTTTGATCCTCTCACGCGACGGTATCCTCGCTTATGCAGTTGCCTATCTCCCTGATGCCGAGGTATGGCTCTCACGTTTAGTGGCGTCGGGGTCTTCATTTTCTATGCGCCATCTGGTTCGGGTCGCCGCCGTGAACGTTCCACCTTCTTCTCAGAGACAGTCACAGTTCTCTTCCTGGATTGGCAGGATTCATTCATCATTGGGGGCATTTTCAACTACACCCAGGCACCCAAAGACCAACTACCACGTCACTCTCCGTGCACAACGCTAGCGACAATTCTACAGCACCTCAGCCTAGTGGATTCTTGGGAGCATGTTCATGGCGATCGTCCGGCGTTTACACATTTCACTAGCCATTCTTCCAACCGACTCAAAAGTGTTTACATCTCCCGCGATATTGTCAGTGGGTGCAGGATGCTGAAGTCTGGCTCACTGAGTTGTCTGACCATGACGCATATATCTGCTCCATCAATCTCTGCTAAGGGTTTGACGTGGCCGTGGACCATGGAAACTGAACAGGATCTACCTTACTGCTGGCAGCTCGTCAGAACCACGTGGGCAGCTTGTCCTCGACGCCGTGATGCCTATCAGTGTACCTGTCGTGGTGGCTGCTCTGTGCAAAACCTGCTCTCCGGAAAGCCTTGATTGGTTACGGAAGGGAGGTTGCGGCATCGCGGCGACGGACACAGGAATGTTATTCTACCATTCTCTAAGAATGTACTGTGATGCCGTAATCGCCAGAGCGCCAGGCAATGGCGAATCGTGACAAGGCACAGCTTACATCCATCTCTCGCCACCCCCTTGAAGGAACTTTGGTCAGGGCGCACACACACGATGGGTTAGTTCAAGAGCGCCCATCTATGTATCATGTCATAGCGGAACGACGCCACCGTCAGAGGAATTTGATTAATGTTCTTACGACTGATGATGAACCAATGGGATATCGGGTCTCCTCTCCGTACACATTATGTTACGCTGTACTCTGAACATTATGGTGGTCTCCAGACTCTCCTTTGGCTCGGTTCCCGTGGATCCGACGATGGATCTGATTGCTAACGTCACAGTCGCCTGGCCATGACGGCCTCCCACTGGAGTTTTCTCGGTCATTCTGGCGCCAGTGTGCACGGGAACTTGCCAGGACTTATGTCACCTTTCGTGCCGATTCCAGACTCCTCGATGGTTTCCTCATTACCATCCACAGTCCTCAGCCCCTTGACGTTACTCGACACCGATACAAAGATCTTTAGCCGGCTGTCGGCTGCGCGGCTTAAACGAACAGCTCAGTACGTGGTTTCCCCCGATCAAACTTCTTTGGGAGGTACCAATAATATCCGCAGTACCATCTGACGCCATCGGGACATAATCGCTTTTGCTGACGTACGTCGTATGCCTGGACTTTTGGCAGATCTTGATTTCAGCCAGGCGATAGATCGCTTCGATCACGACTTCCTGGAAGGGGTGCTCCGCAACATGGTCCACCCTGATACTACCCTCTATGTCGTAACGCGCCTCCTACGTGGAGCTACGTTCCGTGTACTCTACACTGGCGTCTTACTCCTCCCATCTCGATCCGTCGATCAGTGCGTCAAGGCTGCCCGCACTCCACACTGTTGTATGCATTCGCCATGGAACCGTTGCTACGCGGCCTTCGCCAAAGCCTCTCTGTAACGTTTCTCGGTGGCCATGTATTCAGCTACACTGCACATGCAGACGATCTCGTCATCGTCCTTCGTAACGGTGCTGAGGTCCAGGGAGTTACTGGCATGGCGAAGCTTCTGGTAGCTGCCTTAACGTCCGCAAATCGGGCGCCCTAGCTGTAGGTGCGGGACTTCCTGTGGACAGTGCTACTCCTTTGCATGTAGCTGATACTCTCCGATGTTTAGGACTCGAGTTCGCAAGTGATCTGCGACGGACAGTTGCCCTCAACTGCCGACGTCTATTTTACCATCTATAAGCGGATATCTTAGATCACCTTGTACCAACACTCGAACCTGTACAACGCACACAATACGTAATTGTGTATTTGGCGTCAAGTATCCCCCAAGTGGCACAGGCACTTTCTACTCCGCCGTCCATGGCCTACCGCATGAATGCTGGTGGTATTGGGTTAGATTGTTTGTCACGGCTTGCTATTCAAGATAAGGTACGAAACACTCAGTCTTCCCCAATACAGGGGCGGTTTAAATCTGCATCATGTG